>NC_045427.1:72073725-72689038 GCF_902635505.1 Sarcophilus harrisii
AGAAGAGGAGAAGGAGGAGGATGAGGAGGAGGAGGAGGAGGAGGCATGGAGGAGGAGGCATGGAGGAGTAGGAGGAGGAGGAAGAAGAGGAGGAGGAGGAGGAAGAAAAGAAGTTGACTAGTGAAAACAATTGTCTAATTTTTTATAAAAATAAGAAAATGAATTGCTAGAGAGAAAAAACTCCCTTTTTCATAACAATTGCCAAGAACACTGGACAGTCATTTGTCAAAAAGTAGGATTACAACATAAGAGGTTTAAAGTAGAAAGACATTCTGAATGTAAAAGATCACACTATTTTTAAAAATTACAAGAGAATGAGACAAAGTATTTTTCAAAACCGTGGCTAAATGGAAGGCTTCTTAACCAAAGAAGGAATAGACTGTTGTTCCTTGGGAAAAGGAACTATACATCTTTCCTACTTGTATTTCCAGTGATTAATAATGTTTGGAATATGATTAGACAAATTTTTTATCTTACAATAGACAATAAATAAAATAAATGAGTTTTATGATATTAAAAAACCTTTCATGTCAATATTTTCAATTAAGGCATGATATTCATTGCTGAATAATGAAATAAAAGTCTGATATTCAAAATGCAGAGAGAATTGACACAACTTTATAACCCAAAGAGCTATACCCCAGTAGATAAATGGTTAAAGGTTAGGTTTCAAAAAAAGATTAGCAAATTGTAAGTAATCACATGAAAACGTGTTCCAAATTACCAATTGTAAGAAAAATTAATATTAAACACTAGTATATATAAAAGGACCCTGTTTGCAGCAGCCCTTTTTGTAGTAGCAAGGAACTGGAAGCTATGTGGTTGCCCATTAGTTAGAGAATGACTGAATAAGTTATGGTATATGAATGCAATGGAATATTATTGTTCCATAAGAAATAATGACTAGGCTGATTTAATGAACTTATGCTGAGTGAAGTGAACAGAACCAAGAGAACATTGTACACAATAACAACAAGATTATGTGATGATCAACTATGATGGACTTGGCTCTTTTCTTTTTTTATTAAAACTTTTTATTTACAAAACATATGCATGGATAATTTTTCAACACTGACCCTTGCAAAATTTTCTGTTCCATATTTTTCCCTCTTTCCCCCCACTCCCTCCCCTAGATGGCAGGTAATACAATAAATGTTAAATATGTTAAAACACATGTTAAATCCAATATATGTATATTTATTTATACAGTTAATTTGCTGCACAAGAAAAATCAGATCCAGAAAGAAAAAAAAAACCTGAGAAGGAAAATAAAATGCAAGCAAACATCAACAGAAATTATGTTGTAGTCCACACTCAGTTCCCACAGGCCTTTCTCTGGATATATGGTTTTCTTCATCACTGAAGAATTGGAACTGGTTTGAATCATCTCATTGTTGAAGAAAGTCATTGGACTTGGCTCTTTTCAAAAATGAGGTGATTCAAGGCAATTCAAGACTTGTGATGAAAAGTCCCATCCATGTCTAGAGAGAGAACTATGGAGACTAAAAATTTCTGAAGAAGTAAATTAAGAGTTAATAGTTGCCTGTTTAGGGTCTTTATAATGACTGTCCCAAAAGAGGAATAATATTTTTTTTTGGTCCCAGAAGGCAGATCTAGGAATGATTGGTGGAAGTAGCAGAGAGTGTCAGATTTTGGAAAGAATCTATCCAAAAATAAAATGATCTGGGAGCTAGAAAACCCTTTGTTTAGGATGTTACATTTAGAATTTGTATTTTCCCAGTTGGGAGAAGGAACATCTTCCTAATGTTCCCTCTGAGGTCCCTGTCAGTTCTAAAATTCTGTAACAAAATGTGTTTTAAAATATGCAAAACAATGAAGTTAATTGGACATTCAGATTTGAACTCGTGTTCATTCCATGTACAACTGTCTTTCTGCTACACCCCACAAATATTGTCACTTCTATTTCCAAGGCCACAAGAAAGAAGAAAATTGGAGCAATGGGAGACACAGCAGAATAGAAAAAGTCAGAGGATCTGGGTATGAATTATGTCAATAGGTTATCATTAGCAAGTTATTAAACTTGTCTGAGACTCAGTTTCATCATCTGATATATGGATCGCTTGAACTCTAGGGTCCCTTCCAGCATTAAATTTATGATTCTGTGATCTCCTAAGTGAGATAGGCCATTTTACTTTTAGAACAAATCCCATTTTTAGAATTTTTTTCTTAGTACCAAAGTGAATCATATCTCCCTGAACTTCTGCCCATAATTCCTAGTTCTGTCATTTGGGGCCAAAAAGAATATATTTAATCCTTCTTAATATTTCAATACCTCAAAATTTTTGAGAACTGCTATCTTGTTTCTCCCTTCTCCTAACCATCATCCAAATCTTCACTTTGCTCATTCAGAAATTGTTGAAATATAAAGAGACAGAAATTTTTATTTTATTTTTTTCTGGGCACAATATGGTACCAAAGCCAGGGGAAAGGAAAAGCTTTGCTGTTGATATATAGAGAATAAAGTTAGGCATATAGGTCAAGTGTGTGAAAGACAATGGCAATTCCTCTTTCATTTAGCTTTGTTCTGATTGAAATTTATTTTTAAAATTTTATGTCTAATTTATAGCATAAAACAAGCATTTCAATAACACTAAAAATATGATTACACACAAAACTGCAGATCTATAATGCACAACTTGATATTCCTTTCAAATGTATATCAAAATTATCAAGTAAATTTCTTTTTTTCTTCCCATCCTATTAGACATGAATAGGTATGTTGTGTGTGTATATAATATATTAATATTAATTATATTATGTAGAACAATATATAAGTATGTATTAATATTATTATTCTATTTATCAGTTCTTTCTCTTTATGCAGTTAGCATCTTTCTTCATATGACCTTTATAGTTAATTTGAATATTTGTAATAGTCAAAATAACTTATTTGCTTAAAGTTGTTACTAAAACAATATTGCTTTTCCTATTCAGGGTCACATAGCTAGAAAGTACCTAAGACTGGGTTTGAACTCAGGAAGATGAGTCTTCTTGACTTCAAGTGTGGCACTCTATACAATGTGCCATCTAACTGCCCTGCAATCTAAGACTCTGCCAAAAGTCAAATGACCAGGACAGGAACTGTGGGATCAGGAGTCAGTTTACAAGTCTGTTGTTTTGAAACACTAGTGTCTTCCAGATTGTTGATAAAGTCTGGGACAAATAACTGTCTGCTAGTATTCCACCTTAGACGACTCTGTAGTTCTGCTGCTTAGACTGAAAGCAGAGTATGGGGCTAAGGAAATCTAAAGAAGTTAAACCATCCCCTAAATCAAGCCAATTAGGACCTTCTGAAATTTTGTAGCACCCTGGCTTGAGCCATCTCTGTGATCTTTGAAGATCAGAGCATTCATTGCCTAAAGAAGAGAGCAGCAAGGATAGCTAGATGATGCAATGAATAGAGCACTGACCCCAGAATCAGGAGAACTGCAGCTGATAGCCAGCCTCAGACACTTAACACTTGCTATCTGTGTGAACAAGTCATTTAATCCCAATTGCCTCACCCACACAAAAATGTTTGTAACAGCAGGACTCCAGATGATACAGATCAGGACCTTACAAGGCATCAGTATTCTATCTAGAAATATAACAAGCCTAATCCTAACACAAAGTCCCAATTTGGGAAATATTCTTGAATAATTAGAACAATAATAATGGAGGTAGTGGTGGTGGTAGTAATAGCTGGCATTTATATATAGTGCTTTAAGGTTTGCAAAGTGCTTTACAAATATCTCATTTTATTATCTCAACAACCCCAGAAAGAAGGTATAATTATCATTCCAATTTTACAGATGGAAAACTGAGGCAGAGAGTGGTTAAGTAACTTGCCCAGAGTCTCATATCTAATAACTATATGAGTTTACAATTTGAACATAAGTCTTCTTTTCTTCAGGTCTGGAAATCTATGTACTAGGGTGATATGATAGCATCTTCAACTATGTAGAAAAATCAAACTAGAGGAAAAAAAACATAGAACAATATCTTTAGTGAACATTGATAAATTTTTTTATTATTATTTTTGCTGAGGCAACTGGGGTTAAATGACTTGCCCAAGGTCACACAGCTAAGAAGTGTTAAGTGTCTTAGGTCACATTTGAACTCAGGTCCTTCTGACTTCAGGGCCAGTATTTTATCCACTGTTCCATCTAGTTGCCCCACTAAATATTTTTTTTTAAATATTAGCAATATTAGACAATAGCAACATTTTACAAAGTTTATATACTATGACCAGATTGGATTTATATCAGGAATATAGAATTGGTTTAATACAGTAATAAAAAGTATAAATATAGTAGACTAAATCAATCATAAGAAAAAGAAAAATCATATGATTATATGGAAAATGTGGAAAAAGCTTTGGGCAAAATACAACATGCATTTTTGCTATAAATTAAATTAAAAATTTAAAAAGTAAACATTTCCTTAACATGATCACTATCTATTTAACCAAAACCAACTAAAATTACTATCTATCTATCTATCTAAAACCAACAGCTAGCATTAAGTATAATGGAGATAAAACTTGGGGTTTGTTCAATAAATCAAGGGTGAAGCAAATATGGCTATCATCACCATTGCTATTTGACATGTGTTAGAAATGCTTTAGCAATGCAACAAGAAAAAAAAGGAATAATCACAAGCAAAGAAAAGGCAGAATGATCCCTTTTGTAGTTGATATAATTGTTTGCTCAGAGAAACCTAAAAATTAGTTGAAATAATTAGCAATTGCTTCTTTAGAAATGTTACAAAATATAAAATAAAGCCATGTAAATCATCAGCATTTCTGTATAATATCCACAAAATCCAGAAGAGGTAGAAAGAGAAATTTTATTTAAAATAAATAGAGGATATATAAAATATTTAGAAATCTTTATATATCAAAACATACATATGTGTGTGTGTGTGTATATATTTGCCAAGACACAACTACAAAACACTCTTTACAGAGATGAAGACAGATTTGGATAACTAAAGAAAATTACTCACAAATAGGCTTGGGCAAACTGTCAAAACCGAAATAGTTCATCAGACCCTTAATTTTATAAATGGGAAAACTGAGGCCCAGCAAAAGGAACTCACTTGCTAGTCAGAGTCAGGACTTAAGGTCTGGAAGATAATAATCATTAATTACTATAACAAGCATTTATTAAATGCCATACTAGAGCCAGACACTGAACTAGGTACAGAGCATACAAAGACCAAAAGGAATGAATTCCTTCCATCAAAGAACTTACATCCTATTGGAAGGAAATGATATGTATATAACACGGCTTCTCTTTTCTCTGAAAGGAATGAGAATTATAATTTTAGACCAGTGATCAAAGTGAGAGAGACCTGATGAGTAGCTTGAATTATAGACTTTCAGACCTGGGAAAATATAGATTGTAAGTGCTTCATTGATCTTTAAAATACAATCTGTCAGAGGGAAAAGACTTTTAGAACAGAGCAGAGAATTCAGAACTGGAAGAAATCCTAGGACAGAAAATATAAAGTTCTATAAATAGCTAATACAGGAGGAGGAGGGGAAGCAATAGGAGGAGGCAGAGGGAGACGAGGAAAGGGTGGAGATGTGGGAGGAGAAAGAGGAGGAGGAGCTACCAGCAGTGGAAGAGAGTGGAAGGTGGGTACTGCGCTGAGCACAGAAATCTGAGACCGAGGCTGCCACAGCCTAAACAGAGCAGGGGAAGAAGGAAGGTTTGAGGCCTCAACTGAAGTGGGGCAGGAAAGAGAAGGGAGCTGGGGCCGGGGTGAGAGTGTACACCTGCTGAAGATGGAGGTCATGGGAGGACAGGCCCCTGCTGGGGCTGGAGGTCTGGCAGCCGTAAACATGGGGCCCGAAGCCCTCATTTTAGCTGTGGCAGTGGCTGGAGCTGGAGGGGGGCCATCGCCTACGACGGCGGGGAGCGGATCGAACCCTGAGGCCGATACGTGGACTTGGACGTGGACTTGGAAAGGGGAGTGGTCAGGGCAGGATATAGCACTAGGCCCTACTTTGGCCGCTCTGTTGCTTCTGTACGCCGCGTTGTGGGCTAGTGTGGTGGAACTGAGATGGAGGGTCCTGGATCTGGCTCAGCAGCAGGAAGAGGAACCGGACCCAGAGACAGGGACAGAGGAAAGGGCAGAGACAAGGACAGAAGCAGAAGCAGGGGCGGAAGCGAAGCAGGTGCTGGAGAGGGAGTCCGAGCAGGAGCTCAAACATAAGGCAGAAACAGTGCCCGAGAAGGAGACGGAGCCAGAAGCAGAGGCAGAGGCAGACGCAGACGAAGAGCTGGAGGAACTGCAGGAGCCTTCGAGTGCTTGGGACTCAAAGAAACCTACATCTTTATGGGAGATTGGGCTCCGGACCAATGTGCCTGTGCGGGGGATGAGCGCCCGCCCTGTGGGAGTAGCGGGTGTAGTGGTTGCTGTCCGCTCGGGTCTGGTGCTGAAACTGATGACATTAGACGCAAGAGCTGGGAGTTTGCTGCCGGCCCGCTCACAGCAAGTTATCCTAGACCAGGGAAGTATTCGCTCCCTGCGTCCTTTGGGACTGGACTTGGTCCACATAAACAATGGACGCTTCTTCCCTCTGCTGGGAGCCTTCCAAGAGCACCTGCTTAACCTCCTGGAACAGGAGGCTTCCCGAGCAAGGACCAACATCCTCGTCCTCCTGGACACCAAGGTGAGGGTATTACTTGAATGGGCCAGTTATCCGGAACTGCCTTAGCCAACCATAAAGTGGTCCCAGGATTCTATAACTAATTGGTCCTCACCAGCCACATTGTAGGAGCCCACCAGGCTGATATCCAGTATCTTCCTGGGTATGAAGATGAGGATGGTGAGGACAAAATTAAAGTGCAGGAAGGAAGACTATAAGGCATTCAAAATAGTAGGCATTATCCACTTATCTCCTTGTTTTCCTGGACACCAAATAAAAAACTGGCACTGAAAGCAGTGACCTCAGAGATGTGTATGTGAGCCATTCAGACAGACTGTCATCCTTGTTTCCATCTCTTGCCCCACCCCCTCACTGCAGATGGTAGGGTAAGGAAAATCCCCTGCTTGTTAGACATTCACAGAATGGGCCACAAAATATTTTTAATTTAAATAACTCTAAGTTAGTTCATCATACTTGATCTTCACAACAACTTGTGTAGATTATGCAAGTGGTATGCCCATTATATAGAAGCTTAGATTAGTTAATTCCTGCCAGGGATCTTGTCACAGAGACTGTGATAGAAAGATGATGAGGGGCCCCAAAACTTCTGGGTTGTCCCCTTAGCAGTGAATCAAACCCTCCCACTTCTTACTGGTCCATTTCAGGGTTATAAGAGATCATCTCTACTCTTTATAATAATAAACTCTACTAGAAGCCCCCAAACCATTTTGTGAAATTTGGAAATGCTTTTTTTTTCATTTTTGGTTTTCCTTTCATTAGTATTTATTTACCTTTATATGATCTTTACCTCTAACACTCTCAGTTTACCTGAGATTTTATATTTCAGGAATGGAGACTTCCCAAATTTAAATCCCAAACTTCCTTTGAAAGAAAAGAAATGGTGTATTCAAAATCAACCATCCCCCCCCCCCAATTCTAACTCAATATATAAGATGAAAAGGGAAATAATTTCGCTATAGAGGTGATTTTTTTCTGATATAGTATATGAATCTGAGCTTACACTATAGACTGTATAATATATGGGTCACAATCTCCTTCCTTGATCCAAAAAATCCTGGTTTTTACAAATCTTGAGTACAATCTGTTATCATCTGCATCACTAAAAAAAAAAAAAAATAAATAAATAAATAAATAAAAAAGAACCAAGCACAATGAAAGTGATAATATATTTACTTGAATTGTAAGAAACAGAAAAAAGCTTTCATCATAACTTTTTTAATACAGTAATTTTGGGTAGGTAACATTTGTCAGAGTTTGTTCTCTTCTTGCAGGATATTTGAAAATTTAAGACATTTTCAAAATACAATGAGGCCTTAGAGAAGAAATTTCATGTCATTGTTTCTCGGTGTATACTCATAATTTTCCCCACCAAAATAAATCCTTTGAAATTTTGCTAAGCATTTAGTATATGCCAAGCCTTATGGTTGGTGCTGTTGATACAAAAATTAAAATCAACATAAAACTTGACATAAGGAAACATATTATAATCATCCTTCCAAAGATATGTAATGACATAACATTTTGTTATATTAATTATAGCTTATTTTATGTTATGCTTTACATCCAACATATTATTTATTTTCACAACTCTTTGAGGTTATTGGATTTTATCCTCATTTTACAAAAAAGGAGAAAGACTTAGAGATGTTAAATCACTTGCTAATGGTCACACAACTGGTAAATGGCAGATCAGTACTTGAACCCAAGTTTTATGATGTAAAATTATCTTTTCACTGATATGATAGTTATTATTTCAGAAGGAGGACTATGTTTAGGAACCAAACATATTTGGAATAACAAATATTAGGGAATTGTTGAACTTTAAATTTTTTTTAAATCACAATGTGTATTTTCCTTGGACACATGAAAGAATTTCTGTTAATCTAGTATTGTTATGATTGTTTGGGTCAGTGAGTAAAGTTGGTGAATAGGCCTTGTTTTTTTCCTAAACAGAAACATTTAGCATGAAGAAGAAAATGCTTACTGAAGGAACATGATAGTTATTTTCAAATATTGGAAAGATTGTCATGAAGTTGAGATTGAATTGTTTCTGCTCAGTCTCAGAGGGCATAACTAAAATGAATAAGTAGGAGGTACTATGGCACGCTAAAAGAACTGATGGATTTTGAATGAAGACAAGTTCAAATTTTGACTTTTATTCTTACTAGTAGTATAAACTTGGGCCAATAAATTCTCTCTATGTTTTATCTTTCATATTTGTAAAATGAAGAGGCTAGATGAAATCAGATGAAGATACCTTTCAACTTTGACTTCTGTGATAAATTGTAAGAAGGCAAATTTTGGCTTGTAGGCATAATCTTAATGATAGAATTCTCCAAATATCTATTGAAGATACTGGGTTCCTGGTACCTAGAGGTCATTAAGTGAAAGCTAGATAGACACTTTTTAGTGATGTTCAAAAAAGGGTTTCTTTTTAGGTACAGTTTGGACTGTATGTATGGAATGTTTCTTTTCAATCTAGAATTCTACAGTGACAAGCAATTTAACTGGGATAAAAATTATATTTATTAAAACAAAATAAGCCTTATATCTTTTACCATCTTAAGAAAATCTTCCAATATAACATATATTCTTCTTTTATTACAATCACTTGCCAGACCTGATTCAGCTTTTAATATATATTGTTTATATATATTCTTTATTTCTTGTTTTATCATGGCACTGAACTTTTCATCATATTGAACCATCCATTTTCCCCTATCTAACCTTGATTTCGTTCCACAAGTTTTTACGGATATTTCAATCAAGCAAGTTCCTATGCTACAGATACATGGCTATCTCTACCTCCTTGATCTTTTGCAACATTCGTGAGGGTATAAGGGTATGTACCATATATTATGGTATATAATATTCCATCTTCATTTGGGAATACCTGTGATCCCAAAATAATTCTGCTTCTTCATATATCATTATATTTGGTAGCATAGTGTAGTGTTAGCAAATCACACTCTGAGCTTGAAGAACCTAGCTTTAAGTTTTATCTCTGACACATTCTGGCTTATGAAACTAGGCAAGAAAGTCATTTAATCTATCAGTGTTAGGCAAGATGAATTGGAAAAAAGGAGCCAACATGGTTGGAGAATTTAAGGGTTTAGGGAATGAAATCATGAGTTAAATCTGTATCTCCAGCATCCTGTAGAATTCCCAGGTTCAATAGAATTATTTAAATCTTCCAAAAAAATTTTTAGGGGTGGATATTTTAGTGTCTGATAAAGATGCCCAGATCTTACAATGTTATTTAGACTTCTTAAATGAAAAAGTGAATTTTAATAGTAAAAATTACCTTTCTCCAAGCTTCAGTACTCCAGTCTTTGTTTTGTTTATGCCATGCATGTTTTCTTCATAAGAATAATTAGCTATCTTTTTTTTTAAGGACTCTTCTCACTGTTCTTTCAAATTCAGAAAACCTATGCCACACTATAGGAGAATCTATAAAAATCCTTTGACAAGTCTGTTTTAATTTTATGGAGATTAGTTCAGCTATTTTACAGCAATAACAGTTGGAGTTATTTTTATGCTCCAACAAGTTGGAGCTTTTTAACTTCATTTTTTTTTTTACTTTGGTACAGCTAATCTTATTTTATTGTGGATTTAAATGATCTTTGAAAAGCTTGACTTCCCTATGTAGTATCAATAGCCACTATCATTGGCACTCACTGAGGTGGGCTCTTTAAAAGCTATAACTTTAGTATGTTTCCTTGGAATAATATTTGTTCTTAAAGACTGCAAAATTTAATAAGCATTAACAAGAAAAGAGAGCAGTAAAACAGCATATAAGTTTTTGTGCTAATGGCACTATCATGGTTTCCTTGCTTGTTTGAACATGCTTTTTCAGTCTTCTTTATGGAGTCTTTATTTATATCTCAGCCTTTTTGTATGGTTATTACTCTTATGCTCATTCTTTGGCCCTCTTGTCTTTCTTCCATCTTAGTGAGCTCATCACCTTCCACCAGTTCAATTATCATGCGGATAACTAACAAATCTATATATCCAAACTCACCTCTTTTGAGCTCCTCTTCCATTGCACATCTCCACCTTGATATCTCATATCACATCTAAAACAGACTTCATTATATTTTTCCCTTTTCCTCTAATTTTCCTAATTTCATCAAGGGCATTATTATCCCTTCTAGTATCCCAAGCTTGAAGCCTGAATCCTCCTTCACTATTCACTTTCCTTCATACACCTCCCTTCTTGCACAAATGTTATCAGTTGCCAAAATCTGTCAATTTTGTTTCTATAATATCTCTTAAAAATCCACTTATGCAGTTGCCACTCTAGTTCAAATTCTTATCTCCTTCCACATTATTACAATGATCTACTCATTGACCTTCCAATCTTTAGTTTGTTCCTTCTCAGATCCATTCTTCATACAGCACTGAAAGTGATATTATTAAAGTACAGTTTTGACCTTGTCACCCGCTCAAGAAATTTCATTATGTCTCTCTTTCCTTTAGTTTAAAACATGTTCCCACAATATAGCTTTTGTTTTCCACTTCAATTGTTCTCACCCAAATGCTCTTCACCATACTTCTCTCCTACTGGTTTCAGTCAAGGAGTCAATAAACATTTATTAAGCATCTATTATGTATCTTGTACTATACTAAGCACTAGCTTTGTGAAAAGAGGAAAAGGACAGTTCCTTCCCTCAAGGATCTACCAATCTAACAGGGAAGACAACAAACAAACAAACATATACAAACAGGTTATGTAGAAGATAAATAGGAAATAATTGATATAGGGAAGGCTATTTTTTTTTGGGGGGGGGGAGGTTGGTTGGTTGTTGTCCTTTGTTCTCAGAGAGAACCAAAATGACATCACTATGTTAGGGTCTAGTTACAGTGTGTCAGACTGGCTGATCAGACCAATGAGGTTGGAATGCTCAGCCACAGTTCTGACACAAATAGTCCCTATGAACATATGGAGTAGCTTCTTTAGCTTTGTGCATCTTGAATTTTTTATCACCTAATTCAATTTTTCTTTCCTCATAGAGCATAGCACCTTCTCTGATGAAGGCATGTCATGCCTATCAAGCCTGTGCTAGTATCTTCCAGGTGTATGAATATGTGTGTGTATATGTGTGTGTATGAATATATACATCTATATTAACATGTATGTATTTATATATATATACATACATATATATGTGTGTACACATATTCGTATGTATACACAGAATAGATGGAAGGTAATTTGAGAAGCCAAAGCACAAACAGCTAGGAGTACTGGGAAAGCCTTCCTGAAGAAGGTGGGATATGAGCTGAATTTTGAAGCAAGACAGAGTAGGGAAGAGACAAAAAGGAGGAAGAAGTATATTGAAGGCAGAGAGAAAACCATTGCAAATGACCTGAAATGGGAGATGAAGAATCTTGTGTAAGATAAGTGAATTTATTGACCCTATTCAAAATTTCACCATTTGTTGTAACTAATGATTCCACATATGCATGGTGTGGTGCTGGCTGATGGAGTACCTGTGTTTTCTTGGTGTTAATTGTTATTCCAAAATTAGCAAAAGCAGCAGAGAATTGATCCATACTTTATTCCATCTCAGCTTCAAAAGCTGCATTTATGCACTAATAATCATTTGCAAACAAAAAAAAATCAAGCACCAATACTCCCTCTACTTTAGTTTTGGCCTTTTCAAGTTTGAAGAACTTACCATCAGTGCAGTGGTTGATTTTGATTCTGTTTGTCTTCATTGAAGACATTTGACAATATGGCTGAAAACATCATGCTAAAAAGCATGGGAGCAAGCATATAAGCTTGTTTCATTCTATTGGTGACTGGGAAAACATAGAGGAAGGACACTGGAATTAAGAGAGATTGTGAAACACTTCCTGTAGAAGATAGTGTTTTAGGTGGGACTGAAGAAAAACCAGAGAAGCTAGTAGATGGATATGAGGAGGGAGAACATTCCATGCATGGGAGACAGCCAGAGAAAATGCCCAAAGCCAGGAGATGGAATGTATTGTACATGGAATATTAAGGAAGTCAGTGTCACTGGATTGAAAAGTGTCAGGATGAAAGGTTAAAGAATGGAGAAGTGGGGGGAAATACTTCGAGATTATGAAGTATTTTGCATCTTTTGCAATTCATCAATATTTTCCTATAAAATCTTCATATGGAATTTCCTGGATGATTTTTTTGGAATTAAAAAAATTCAAACAGAAGACTTTATATTTAATCCTATAGGCATTAGGAAATCACCGGAGAATTTTGAGTAGCAGTGTTGAGAATGTGTGCGACATAATTGACTTGCACTTTTGGAAAATCACTTTGGATAGATCAATGGAGGAAGGATTGAAGTGGAAAGATACTTGAGGCAGGTAGACCCACCAGCAGGCAATAATTGAAGTGTGAGGTCATGAGGGATTGGATTAAAGTGATGGTCGTGTCAGAGGAGAGAAAGAGCATATTTGAGAAATGTTGTAATAGTGAAATCGACAAGCCTTCCTAATAGATTGGCTATGGTAACAGACAGTAAAGAGTTAAAGACACTTAGGTTGAGAGTTTGATTGACCGAGAGGAAAATTTTAACCTTTATGGTAATAAGGAATATAAGAGGTGGGAAGGCATTAAGGAGAGAAATAATGAGTTTGGTTTTAGACATGTTGAGTTTAAGATGTCTACTGGGCAATCAGTGGTTGGTGGATTTCCTTCTATTACTATTAATATACAATTCTATTCCACTGCTATTTATTATTTCCTCTATTATGTTGAATAAGTTCTACTTTCCTAGAGTAATATTACAATAATCCTCCTGATTCCCATCCCAGCAAGTCTGGCTAATATTTATGGATTCAAATTTGCTTTCCTGTGTTAATCTTTGTTGTTAACATGTTTATTACCCATATTAGTGTATATAGTGACCCCTCCACACCCTCATCTTTTTGCAATTCATCTATATTTTTCAATAAAATCTTTATAGGAACTTTCGTGGAGAAATTTTTTTTGGAATTTAAAAAAATAATTTGTGAATTACAATGTTAACACTGAGGTAATCCCACATTCTTGCTACATCACTGACAAGTCTCCTTTCCCAGACCTTGATAATGTCTTTTATGATATTTCCTCTATAAAAGTCATATTTGATATCTTGATACAGATGACTTATACCTATCTTCATTTACAATATTCTTCTTCATAATATTCTTTGAGCAATCGTAACTGTGGTTTCATCATTGTGATGTTCTATTATTTGTAGTCATGTAGCATCCTTAGGAGATTCCTACTCAACAGTTGAACTTTTGTGTTGACAGGCACATAGCTTATAGCAAAGTATCAATGCATTTGTTTCTAACACACACACACACACACACACACACACACACACACACGCACACATACAGCATTTCCCCTCCTGGGAAGTTTTGTAAAAGTTTATAAAGCACTAAAATTTAAAAAAGCACAACATTTCTCAAATATTCTCTTTCTCTCCTCTGATGTGACCATCACTCTGACACTACCATCACTTTAATCCAGTCCCTCATGACCTCACACTTGGATTATTGCCTGCTGATGGGTCTACCAGCCTCAAGTATCTTTCCACTTCAATTCAGGTCTAGTTAGTGGACCTGAATCTGGCAGTGATGTGTGTGTATGATCTTTAGCAAGACTTCATGTCTCTTTCCTCATATAAATTATTTATAAGACCCCTTCCAGTTCTTACATTCTGTTTTGTGTTCTGAAATGCCTTTTAGTTCTGGAATTCTATGTTGTACATTCTAGGATCTCTGTTCTTTTATTACATGAAATTTCAAAGCTAATGGAAAAACTCAAATTCGTGTTCCAATTAACATCATGATAGAAAACAAAGATTACAGTAAGGTGATAAATGTTTTAGGCTCATAAACATTAAGGACAAAGGCAAAAACATTTTATAAGTTCAGAAATGTTTACTGGTGGCAGTGAGATTCAGTTATTCTACAGCTGTTTTTTTAACTGTTTTGCATTAAAGTCAACAAATTATTTTTATCAGATAGATTTGATGATGGTCAAAGGCTAAGCAGCTCAGTGTAATTAACTTGCAATAGACCTGGTTCCAGGTCATTTTAAAATGAGAGATCTTTTGAATTGTAAGAAAGCAATAGGACTGAAGAATTAGACAGCAATATAACCATTTTAGTATGACTGGTAATAAAGTAGTTATTTTTTTAAAAATTTATTCTGAACTTAACAAATGCCATAGAAAATGGACATCTCCATAATATATCTCCATATATTATATACATAAAACATATATCTATGTTAGAGCAGAAAAAGAGAACAGTATTCAAAACTGTGAATCTCAATTATATACAGCTCACTTTTCTTTTAAAATATATAAGAAATTCAATGTAATCTTCAAAACTGTCCAATTTGCCTTGGATTCTTACTATCTTGTTTCAGTTCTCTTTTGTGCATTAAAAATTTATTTGAGTTCAAATCCGGCCTCAGACATTTAATACTTTCTAGTTGGGTGACCCTGGGCAAATCACTTAACCTTAATTGCCTCCGGAAAAAAAAAAAATGATTAAATTGACCATTTTCTTTCTTTCCTTTTTTTTTTTTTTTTTTTTTTTAACTACCTTCTCTCCCTCCAACTCATACTTCAATTGAAACAAAAGAAAAACATGAAATAAATATGCATAGACAACCAAAATGAGTTCTTACATATTCTGTATCTAAAAATGAATGTTTTATTCTATGCCCGGAGTTTATTACTTTTCTATTAAGAGATGAATGGCATGCTTCATCTTTGGTCCACTGAAATCATGGGTGGTTGTTTTGCTAATCAGAATTTTTAAGTCTTTCAAAGTGACATTTTATACATTGTTATTGTATAAATTTTTCTCTGGGTTCATCTTATTTCACTCTATATCATTTCATACAAATCTTTCAGATTTCTCCAAAACTATCCTATTAACAATTTCTTATAGCAAAATATATTATATTCATGTATAATATTTGTTCAGCTATTTCTTATTTGATGGCTAATCAATTTCTAGTTTTTAAAAGAGCTTCTATAAGTAGTTTTTGTGCATATGAGATCTTTTCTTTTTCTGTTCTTTGGGTTTTTATTCTTTGTTTTTTTGTGGGGTATCAACCTAGTATTGCACTAAAAGTCATATACAATTTAGTGACATTTGGAACATAATTTCTTTTTATTTATTTATTTTATTTATTTATTTATTTTTTATTTAATAGCCTTTTATTTACAGGATATATGCATGGGTAACTTTACAGCATTAACAATTGCCAAACCTCTTGTTCCAATTTTTCACCTCTTACCCCCCCACCCCCTCCCCTAAATGGCAGGATGACCAGTAGATGTTAAATATATTAAAATATAAATTAGATACACAATAAGTATACATGACCAAAATGTTATTTTGCTGTACAAAAAGAATCAGACTCTGAAATATTGTACAATTAGCTTGTGAAGGAAATAAAAAATGCAGGTTTGCATAAATATAGGGATTGGGAATTCAATGTAATGGTTTTTAGTCATCTCCCAGAGTTCTTTTTCTGGGCATAGCTGGTTCAGTTCATTTCTGCTCCATTAGAAATGATTTGGTTGATCTCGTTGCTGAGGATGGCCTGGTCCATCAGAACTGGTCATCATATAGTATTGTTGTTGAAGTATATAATGATCTCCTGGTCCTGCTCATTTCATTCAGCATCAGTTCGTGTAAGTCTCTCCAGGCCTTTCTGAAATCATCCTGTTGGTCATTTCTTACAGAACAGTAATATTCCATAATATTAATATACCACAATTTATTCAGCCATTCTCCAACTGATGGACATCCATTCAGTTTCCAGTTTTTAGCCACTACAAAAAGGGCTGCCACAAACATTCGTGCACATACAGGTCCCTTTCCCTTCTTTATAATCTCTTTGGGATATAATCCCAGTAGTAACACTGCTGGATCAAAGGATATGCACAGTTTGATAACTTTTTGAGCATAGTTCCAAACTACTCTCCAAAATGGTTGGATTCGTTCACAACTCCACCAACAATGCATCAATGTCCCAGTTTGGAACATAATTTCAAATTGTTTCTCAGAATGACTGAACCAATTCATAGCTCCACCAACAATATGTGACATTACCCAATAATGTATCAGTTTCCCAAAAGCCCTCCAAGAACTTTTATTTTCCATTTTTGTCATCTTTGCCAGTCTGATGATTATGAGATAGAACCTTGGAGTTACTTTAATTCACATTTTTCTAATAATTACTTATTTGTGGCATTTTTATATGATTACTGATAGCTTGAATTTGTCCCTTGAGAACTACCTGATCATACCATTTTTCCCCTTGTTGGGTGAGACTCAGTTTTCCTAGATCAGTTATTCTTGGTTACTTTGGTTGCTTGGAAGCTCTTAATCTTTTTGTATTCTGGAATCTTGTATTCCAGGCTCTTTGTGGTGGCAGTAGCTGAGTCTTGTGTGATACTAACTGTGACTCTTTGGTATTTGAACTCTTTTTAGCGGGCTGAGGGTGGAGCTACTTTCATAATGATTTTTCCTTTGATCTGGAAGCCCTGCATTGTTAGATATGATGGTCTTTAGAGGTTATCTTGTTCAACTGGCTCATTTTACTGACAAGGAAACTAAGATTCAAAAAAGTAAAAGGACTTACTGAGGATCCGACAAAGCTAGGAATCAAATCTAGGTCTTATTATAAATACAGTGCTCTCTCTATATAATACAACATTGACCTCTTAGCTCTAAAATACTATGATTGTTTCATTGTAAAGATGTAAATCATAGGTGTTGATCCTGTTGCCTGGAAAATATGAGTCCAGATATGGCCTTTAGATACTTATAAATGTGTGAGCCTGGCAAGTCACTTAACCTCTGTCTGCTTCAGTTCTCTCAATAGCACTTACATTTCATGGCTGTTGTGAAGATTAAATGAGAAAGTATTTGTAAAGCACTTAGCACAATGTCAGGCTAATAATAAGTACTTTGTAAATGCTAGTTATTATTATCATTACTATGTCATCATTATATCATCTATTTTAAAAGTCATATCTTCTTTGATCCTTTTCTTTAAGTTAACTTTTTTTTAAATCACCTTTTTGTTTTGCTCAGATCATTCATTGCCAGCTTCAGCTGATTATGAACTTTACAACATTTTCATAGTATTTTGCTATATTTTTGGTGTTTATCCTCTTATTATTATCATCTTATATTACCTTACTTCCATCTGCAATAGTTTTTTAAATCTTAATTGTTTGATGATTTTCTTGTAAATCAGTTTCTGTCTAAAGAATTCCACATAAATTTTGTTTCCCTCCAAATAGTCTATAGACCCGCCCTGGTCAAATCCAATCCATTTGTACATCCTGGCATCACTTCCCTGATGTCATAGTCATCTTCAAGAATGAAGGACAAATAGCAATGTATGGTTTACTCTAGTGGTTATATCACTTTGTTTTTGCTTCTTTTGATTTTAATTGATCATGTATATTTGGATATTTCACATTCCTATCTCTGGGTATCCATTTTTTCTTCTCTAAAATGAGCTGGCATTTGGACAAGATAGTTTCCAAGATATCTTCCATCTCTAGTATTTTTTTATTAAAGCTTTTTATTTTTAAAACATATGCATTTCAACATTGATCCTTGCAGCCTTGTGTTCCAAATTTTCCCCTCCTTTCCCCCACCCCTTTTCCTAGATGGCAAGTAATCCAATATATGTTATATATTTTAAAATATGTTAAATCTAATATATGCAAATATATTTGTACAATTATCTTGCTGCACAAGAAAAATCATGTAAAAAAGGAAAGAAAATGAATAAGAAAACAAAATGCAAATGAACAACAACAAAAAGAATGAGAATGTTATGTTATGATCCACACTCAGTTCCCACAGCCCTCTCTCTGGGTGTAGATGGCTCTCTTCATCATGAGATCATTGAAACTGCGAATCACTTTGTTGGAGTCACATCCATCAGTCATCTATAGTATTCTATGATCTATGATCTAAGATTATTTCTTTTCTTACCCATTCAAAGTTCCATTTTAAAGTTTTAAAACAGTTTAAAGCAGTTTTTACCAGATTATTTCATTTCCAGTTTCTGAAAAAAAAAATGTGCTAGATCTAGGAAAACAATTTTATTTATTATAGATATTTAAAATTTGCTGAGCACTTCACATATTGTTTGCAAGGCATTTTACATATTTTACCTCATATTAGTTTTATATCAATCCCGTAATATGTTTTCTTTTTATCCCCATTTTATAGATGAAACAACTGAAGCTCAGAGATTTTAAATGGCTTGCTCTCAGAGAATTAGTGTCAGAGGTAGAATTTAACCTAGCTCTTCCTAATACCAATTTAAGTGCTATATTATATATTATATCTTGTCCAAACAGATATCACTGCTATCTGTTAATTAATCACTGGAAAATCACTCAATCTTTCAGAAGGCATTGAATCTGAGTAGAAATCTTCTCCACAGCTCCCTAAATGAAATCCAACTTTTAATTGAAGACTTGAATCCATTGAAGATACCAGGGTTCTTAGGGGTAATATTGACATTTGCCTTGAGCTTCAGTTGCTTTTAATCATTTTTTTCTCTCTCCCCACTCCCTAGTGTGATTCTAGAATTAGTACTTAATTTCCTATTCCATGTTGTTTCCTTGATGGTATAAGCCATCTTCCCTCAGGAACAAAACAATGAAAAATTCTCAACTGTAATATTACATAGGGAAAAAAGAGGGCAATTGAGTAGATCTGGAACTTGGAGTGCAAGTATCTTTTTCCTCTTTAAAAAATAAAGAAAACCAATGAAATAGTGACCTTGAATTCACAAAAAAAAGGTTTCTTTAAAAACATTGTTCCCAAAATTTTACTTTCTTTTCCTTTGTGCTTAAGGAATGAATAGGAAGGAAAAATTAACAGTAGATGTTAGGGTCCTGTAGACTATCAGAGGTAGTGGAAGAGACTTTCAAACATGGCCATTTAGAGATATAAGGGACCTTAGAGCTGTCTAGTTCAATCCTTTAAGTGTACTATTGAGCAACTTAAGGCTTCCCCTCAATCTTTTCCTGGGAAGGACCCCCATGCTTTGATAGCAGCAGCTGCAATTTGCTCATATGCTGCTATGGAGTAATTAATCTGTACTGAAGTGTCTGCATACTGACCTTTACTTGCTAGTTGACCAAAGTTGTATATTAACTCCAGGTTGCTGATTTCATTGAACTTGTAGTCAATATAATTCACTATACTCCGAAAGCCACAACAAGTTTTGTCCAGGTTCTAAACATGTCCTTGCTATAGATTTCCAATTACTAGGGGTTAAAATTTCATAAGCCAAATTCTCTAATATCATCTTAACATATGAGGAAGCCCCATTAAGAGTACAACCCTTTTTCAAATCTTTAATAATTTCCAGATCAAAAGGAGTGTATCTTCTCCTGACTTGACCCGAAGAATCAATTTTTTTCAATCAGAGAATATGCATTTATCAAATCAGATATATCTTGTCCTTCTTTCTTTAGCTTTAACTAATGCCTTTTGTAATGTTGTCATAGGCTGTCTCATAAGTGGTGTTGATTGTGTTAATGGCTCTTGCTGTGAAGCACCACACTCCTTAATTTCATCAGAATTGTACTTAATTCTTGTCTAATTCTTCATCCTTTTCACCTAGGTTATCTGGATACTCCCTTTCCTGTACTTTCTTCTTTTTCCTTATTCTATAACTTATATAATTTCCTAAAGCCAATGGTATTAAGTTATATGTATAAAATGCTTCTTTAGGAATTGAATCGGTACTATTATCATTGTAGTATTCACATAGTTGCTCTCTACCAGTTTCCACTTGTCTGGATCTAATTCTTTTTCCTTAGAGAACCAAGGAGTTGTGTACTGTACTGTTTCTAAAAGTTCAAT
The DNA here is from genome assembly GCF_902635505.1 of Sarcophilus harrisii. NCBI lineage: Eukaryota > Metazoa > Chordata > Mammalia > Dasyuromorphia > Dasyuridae > Sarcophilus > Sarcophilus harrisii. The sequence continues at coordinate 72,094,313 of NC_045427.1, forward strand.
GATCTGCATCCAAGTAACAATCAAACCTTGGTTTTTCATAAGTCTAACAATGTTCTCTACACATTTTCCTTGAAGTGGAAAAGGCTCCTTTCTAAACATTTGTCCTATTTCAGATGCAATACTAGTTTAGCCCTTTACAAAGTTTCCTTCTTATCTACTTACCCTAATTTCTGGCTAGATGTGGGTCCTTGATCCTACATTCAGATGCCAAAATTTAATGTTCTTGGTTTGGTTTCTGGTAGTCTCTGGAGCAGCCTTCTTTTCAGCAGATTAATCACTACAAGAATAGCCAGGTGTTAAAGTCCAAATTCTTTATTATCTCCTTCAAAGTCTATCTTCTTCACTTAGGGCTCAGCTAGTGTTTTTAGAGGTCTTCCAGAGTCTTGGTTTCAGTGGAGAAGTGCAGGAGGCCAGGCTTGCCAGCAGAGGGTGTGAGATGGGATGAATGAATCTAAGTCCAAGGGCTTGTGCTTCAGTCTCCAATCCATTTGTCTTCCCTAGCTCTGAATGAATCTGGCTGAGGGTCCCAGCCAATATGCTCTACACTGAGTTAAACCAATCATTATATCACTAAGAAACTATTATTTGTTGTACGATTAAATCAGTCATACTGAACTTAGAGAACTATTAATCATCATGCTAAACTAGATAACAATTGTCTCATCTATTCCACTGACTTAACATCTTGTAAGAATCCTTGTTTCAGAGTTCTGGCCTATAATACAAGATCCCAAGCTAGTAAGTGCTAGTCTATCCAGGAAATCTTGTTTGGCTGGACTGTAGGTGAAATGTATGAAGACAAATCATGATCTAAGTCTGGAAAGCAAGGTTGCAATCAGAGTATGGAAAACTTTGGATGCAGGATGAGAAGTTATACTTTATTTGGTACAGAGCACAGTTTAAACATATATCTAACCAGTAAATGCTTCCGTTGACATGGTTTAACATGAAATTTAAAATATCCATGTTGGATATGCTGAGTGGTTTCTGAATTCTATTTTAAAAATATTATCACATACCAAAGATCTTATAGATCCTACTGATATGATACTTACAGAAATCATAATCAAATATATAGTATGTTTATATGAGATAATTATTCTTTAGGTAACACTTGAACCTATAATGTCTCTTTACTAAGAGAGATTGATATCTCTAGCATAGAGAGAACACAAAAAACTTTTGTGTATAATTTTGAGCTAAATGGCTTCAGAGTTTCTTCCACCTCTCCAAAACAAATTCTGTGATGATTTTCCTGACTATATTACTGCCTGCATTTAGTGTCAATAACCCCTAAATGATTGATTCTGTGATAACTAACTGGCACACTCAGGGAGGAAAGAAGAAAGGACATGAACAGAATTTTTATAACCTAATGAGATTTTTTTAAAGGCTAATCTTTGCAGCCAGTTGAGGTATAAAATGTTTGACATGAGATGAAATATTCCCTTGGTCTATGTCTCCTGCAGAGTCTCTATCAGGTATCTGAGAACCATAGAAGACTACAGTCTGAGCTTAGCTAGTCAGAAATGGCAATTGCCAGACAGATGATGTGGACTGACACCCCCAAAAGAGCTCACTAGTTATCTGGACAGTGCAGACATCTGAAGTACCAGACTAATTAGTGAAAGCAAGAGAGAAAGGAAGAAGGAGCAAAGGAAGGAAGATGGAAAGGAAGAAGAAAGGGAGGAAAGAAAGAAGGGAAGGAGAGAGGAAGGGAGGAGGGAAAGAAGGGAGGAAGGTAGGCAAGAAGGAAGAAAAGAAGGAAAGAAAGAGGGAAAGAAAAAAAGAAGAGAGGGAGGAAAGGAGGGAAAGAGGGAAGTTCAGAAGAAACAAAAATGACCAGGATAACATTCTGAGCCAGTTGTTTCAAAAAAAAGTTCTCAATATCTAATAAATAAAAACAAGCCCAAATTGCATGGGGATGGATGATAGGATATTATTCTATTGCTCCAACCTCAGGGAATATGACAAGAGAGATATATAATATATCCAACAGATGTTTGATCGTTGTTTCCAAATTCTAAATGAATATGTGTGTATGTATTCAACACCTTAAATGATTTTTTGTTAGCATGTAAACTACCATAGGTAGAGAATATGTAATTTGAACTAAAAGACTATCTGGTCTCAGTTTCTTCCTCCATAAAATCACAATCATAAAATAGATAGTGTATATTATCCTTTTCAAGATTAGACTATCACATGGAAAAGAACCTTAGAAACCTCCTGGTCTGACACCCTCATTTTACAGATGAGAAAACTAAGATCAAAGGAAAGAAATTTTGAATATTTTTTATTGCTTATGATGGAGCAATCATAAAATTTTTTGAGTTATGGATACCACATCTGTAACTAGTTTCTCATCTATTGAAGGTACAAAATTAATACCATGATTGAGAAATGGAAAACCTCCAATATACTGAAATACATTTTTGGGTAGAGCTTAGCAAAGGCCTGGCTCCAGATTTTTTAAATATCTTGTGATTAATAGTAATACTAACAATATTAAAGATAATTCTCACTTATCTAGCATTTTAAAGCTTATAAGCCATTTTAGATAAATTATTTAATATGATCTTCATATTACAAATGTTATTTGTATATTACTATTATACATATTTTATATATACATATATGTATATGCATACATATATTACTAATATACATATTACTACAAAATAAATGCTATTATCATTCCCATCTTACAGGTTAGGGAATTGAGGCTCAGGTAGGTTGAATAGCTTACTTGTGGTCACGGAACTAATAAGTGTCAAAACTAGTATTTCTGTTCACTATACCATGTTATCTCTACAATAGAGTGCCTGATGTCTTTAATATAATCTCATCTGAATGTATGTATGTATATATATATACATATATATATATATGTATATATATATATACGTATATACATATATATACATATATACATATACATATATATATATACATATATATACACACACACACACACATGCTTTTCTCTCCCTATGTATTGAAACTTAATTTTCCCCATAATTTGAAAAATAAAGTCAAAGCACTATCAGTTAGAACAACCTTTTCAAGTCCCATTGATTCTACTTCAGAGCTGGTTTAGGTTCCATTTCCTACCCACAATAGAGAAAAATGTGACTCAAATGGAAAGGGAACTGGGATCATCTGTTATATGGTTAAACATGAAAGTTCCAAAAAGTTCCTTTTACTTTTTCTATGTAAATTCTTCAATCCCCTTCATATAATTCTGGTAGGATCCCTAAGAATCCATAGAAACATGTAAAATGCACTTAGCCTCTAGATTTTGCAGCTGGTTTCTTAGGGAGACCATTTTTCCCAGTCTTAATTCAGGACTGGGATTCAAATATAAGTCTCTATGTTTCAGCGAAAAATGTACTGGATTTGGACTCTGAGAATTCCAGTTTGAGCCCTGACTTTGCCATTCACTGTGTGATTCTGAGTAAGCCCCTTTCCCACTCTGAGTCTCAGTTCCTTCCTCCATAAAATCACAATCATAGAATAGATAATGTGGTTTAGGAACTATGATCTGTGATGAGAGCTCTCATTCTTCCTTTATCAATTACCAGCTTTTTTTCTCTCCAAACATCAGCATGTAAAAAGAGATTAATAAGCCCTGCATTGCCCCCCTGCCATGTAAGATTGGCATGAAGCTTAAATGAGATGATGACCATAAAGTATGATTGTATGTGAAAGTAATATATGCAAATGTGAGATCTTTGGCAATAGAGTCACCAAGTTTTGTTCCCCTATGCTCTATTCTTTCAGATATTGAAGAAAATCTACCATCAAGTTTCTAATGCCTACAAAATGGATGGAGACACAAAAATGAGTGGCCTGTCACTCCAGCAGCTCCTTGAGATTTTGCTGTCTTGTAAGAAGATCACAACTACCTATATTAAGAGGAACAACATTGCTATCACAGTGGAGGGAGAAGATGCTTGTCTGTTCAACTCTAACGCCAGTGAGTTGCCAGCCTTCCATGAAGCTTTAAAAATATATATATCCAAGGCATTTGTAACCAGAAAATGGTTGTATATCAAAGTTGCAAACATCCTCAAAGGATATCAAGGTGAACCTTAACCAGAGCCATGGAGGGACCCCAATAGCCTCATTTTACATATGAGGAAACTGTGGTCCTAGGAGGCTAGGGTGCTTGCTCAAGTTCATACACGTAATAGGGATCAGAGGCTAGTCAGTCACCAACCATTAATTAAGGGTTCACTATATGCCAGGCACTAAGAAGGAGAAATTAAAAAAAGAAGCAAAACACAGTCCCTCCCCCTAATGAGTTTATGATCTAATCCTCTTACTCAATCACTATTTTATTTCACAATGCTAAATCTCTACAACATCAGTGATTTTTCACTTTCCTTTGACACCTTCCAGGGATGAAGGACTCACTACCTCCCAATGAAGGTGATAACATAGTTTTAATTGCAAGGAAGTTTTTCTAGGAATAACATAGTTACTAGGGATAACTACTGATAGTTCTACTCTATGACCCATCAGAACTTTATTTGGTTTTTCTTTAACAATGAAAATTTCCTAAGTTTCCTAAATTTAAAGTTTTGGATTTTGAAGAGATCTTAGAGATCTTCTAATCAAACTCCCTTCCTATGAAAAATAAAGAATACAAGCCCTAGATTGGTCAAATGACTTGCCTCTAAATTATTAATTTAGTTGGGGGGAGTTTGAGACCATTGAAGTCCCAGAGTCACACAACTAGTAAATGTCTGAGGCTGAATTTGAACTCAGGTCCCCTGGACTCCAGGGCCAGTGCACTGTAACACCCAGAAATTACTCATTAAGTAAGAAGAAATAAAATCAGAATTCAAACTCGGATTTTCTGCCTTGAAATTCAGTGCCTGCTTCTTCTGCTACTTCTCTTTCCCAGGCTAAACATCTCCAATTCTTTTAATCAATGCTCATAGTCTCTAGCTACATTCCTCCCCTAATCCCTATCTCTAATCTTAGTTGTCCTCCTTTGAAAAAGACTCAGGTTGCTTCCAATGTTCTTTCTGAAAATGAGAACTGAACAACATATTTCAGCTATCATTTTCCTTGGGCTGGACACTATGTTTCTATTTATTTACTTGAATAACTGCCTGACATTTAGGCTCTGGCTGACTCTCAGAGAAAAAAAAAATTGGAGAGAGAATTTTTAATGACCATTATGCTTGAGGAGACAGATAAGGGACTTGGTGAAAAAGAGACACACAGAGATAATGATATAAATAGTTCAAACAGTTTATAATGTATTTTTCCCCAGATTGTACAATGAGGGAGGTATTGTATGCATCATTATCCCCATTTTACAGATGAGGAAAATATATCAGAAAGAAGGAGTTTGAGTCAAAATCTGCTCTTTTATCTCATTTTTTTTTTTTGGTAATGCACAGTATACCTATATATTCCATTTTCAAAAAATCATTGTTGTACTTCAGATGTGAAGTATCTAGATCTAATAGTCAAATTCTAATCACCATTTATAATTTTCTTGTTTTTCTGAATTTTTTTCAGTGTATGGTGTGAACCTTGGACTAAGGGACCTGGAATCAAAGGAAGGACTAGCCACCAACAAGGCAACAGCTGGGGATTGTAGAGATGTCTTCCAGCCTTTGTCAGCTAACACTAAACAGTCCAGAGAAATTGAAGAATCTAAAAGTGAGAGGCTGTTTGGTGCTCCTTCTGAGTGAACAGGAACAAGAACAGGTCTTCCATAAAGGGTAGACCTAACTAGCCAAGATATTCTTGTAAAAGCCTCCAAAGTTAGTTAAAGTATTCCTAGTGAGCAAATGGTGTCATTATGGTTCCATGCCAAAAAAAAAAAAAAAAAAAAAAAAAAAAAAAAAAAAATGGGTTATAAAATAAAAGATCCCAATGAACTGTCACACACACACACACACACACACACAGACACACACACACACACATGTGCATACACACAATTGTTATGCTTAGTGTTTACTGGGTTAAGTAGAATAATGCAGTATTTGATCCTTCAGGATTTTCATTTGAAAGAGTGAGGTACTAGAGCTCTGAACTCCCCTCCCTTATACTTGTAAAGGTGTCGTCTTAGAAAGTCAGCATAAGAAGGTTCTTTACAATATAGAAAACAGAATGTAAGAGTTGGGAGAGACCTCAGAACATAGTGCAGTTGATGCCACATTTAGAAAGGATCTTAGAAAGGCTCTATTAGAGGAGTCTGCAGTTAGCTTTAGTGTCTCTCTTCAAATATGTGCCAAAATAAGGAATGGAGAGTGTACTTGTATGTAGATTCCCTTCATTAATGCTCTATGAATCACCCCATTAGAGAAATGTTGATTGTGTGTGATCTTATAAATAATGTCCATCTCTAATGCATAGTTATTGAAGTGATATTATTGTTTCTTATATAGTATATGATATTGTTGGTCTTTTTGTATTGTATTAATGTATGTTAAATAAATATGTAAAACAGTACCTATAAAGTTGGTGGAAAATTCTCTTGAAAAGAAATGAAATGAAATATTTACTTAGATATTTACTACACTAGGAATTCCCTAAAAAGGTAGAATAAAAGTTTACCTTTGAATATATAAATACATGAAGGATTAATTATTACTGAAGTGGTGTGGCCACCAGTGCAGATTCTCTTCCCCTTCTCAGCCTTTGTAATTCTTGTCTATCTTTTCCCACAAACCACTGGATCATACTGATATGTAGCAGTGGTCCCAAAAGAGGAACCATTCTTTTGGATAAGGAACACTTTCCCATTTCCCTTTGAGGAAATGGATGGAATTGATGTTTCTTGAGGATGCTTATCTCCACCTTCTGGGACTATTTTAGGGTGTGACTTTCTCTTGAAAGTGACTTCTTTGCATGGAGATATTGAGGAGAATTTATAAGGGCTCTAATCCAGGGGAAATGTCCCAGGTCTACATGATTTCACTTTTCTGCAAAATCAGAAAGCTTTCATTACAGACTATTAATAAAATTCATGGGAAAAAAAAGAATATAAACTTGGACAGAGTTCAAGAGATAGTGGCAAATAGAAGGTCCTTGTTTGCTGTGATGCACGGAGTCAGGAAGAGTGGAACAGGACTGATGGACTAAACAATAAAATTCATGAAGTTCTGAACCCCCAGGACATTATTTTGATTACCAAGTTTAAAAGGGAGACTTCCCCACAACTTGAATTTGGTATAATTAATTATCTATAGGTTTTCCTACCATTCCACCTTTCATGACGAAAAACCAATTCAGGACATAAAATGATCTTTAGCTAGAAAATCATCATTAAAAAATAAAAATAACTGATAAGAAAAATTTAAAATAGCAAAGAAATACTTGGAATGATACCCAGTGCATGCAGCAATATAACAGAAAAGAGAAAGAATGAAGTAAATTCACCATTACTCCAGTAATTTCCAGAGACAGGCTTTATATCTATGGATTCTAAAACTAAGCAGAGGGCTGTGTAGGAAAAGAAAAAAGTTTCAGTCACTATGGGGCTTATAATTGTTGAGGTGTAGACCAAATGTTGAGGTCTAGATTTGGGGTACCTAAATGAAATTAGGATTTAGTTAAGGTCTAGTGGCAGGTTTGGGGTACAGAAAGTCAAGCAAAGCTCCCCTGCAACCCCCTTGGATTCGGCGCTAGGATACCGCGGTAAATGAGGTCTAGTAGTGGCGCGAATTCCCAATAAAAGCATTTATTGGCTCGGAGAGTTAGATTGATAAAAGAGGTTTATTATTGAGTTTAGAAGTAGGAGATAGGTGAAGGTAGAGATAAGGAGGGCACCGGATAGAGGGTCCAGTGGACAGAGGGTCCTCACATGGCTGGCATGTTTGGAATCTCTGCAAAGAGGGGTTCCCAGTGTGGCCCTTTTATAATAGGAGACTTAGCTCAAGGGGCTTTTGTGTGTAACCCCAAAGTTGGCTCAGATCCGGGTGGGGCTGGGACAGGTCCAGATCTTCTATTGGAATTCAAAGGGATCAGGATTTGTGAGTCAAAGGGTAATTTACATTAACTGGAGGGGGTTGGGAATCAAAATTTGGAATCTTTCCCACATCATAATCACTCTCTTGAAAAGAGGGTCTTTGGTGGCTTTTGTCACTGTTCATTTTCTCCAATCCTCTCTGTGTATTTTTCTCTATTGAGATCTTAAAACTCTGAAATCTCCACCCCACCTCCCACCCCCCACTACCCATATGATAGCTAACCTCTTCCTCATTCCAGCTTATCTCTGGGAAAAATTATAGCCATGGTCTTTAGTGATTCCCCACCCCCCACCCCCCCTCCAAGGCAACCATTCTAAAATTGCCAGAATTTGTATTACAAAATGATCATAGATTTAAGAGTTAGAAGGAAATTAAAATCAGGCGTTTGGGGCAGAAGGATGGTGTACTGGATAGAATGTTACTTCTGGAAGTAGAAATACCTCCATTTAAATCTAGCCTTAGACACTTACTAGCTGTGTCACTCTGGGCAAATCATTTAATTTTCATTTGCTTTCATTTTCTCAACTGTAAAATGGGGGAAATAATAGCACCTGAAAACCAGGGTTATGAGAATCAAATGAGTATATTTGTAAAATGCTTAACATAGTGCCTGACACATAGTAGGAGATATATAGATATAAATGGTTATTTCCATTCCCCTGTTGTTGTGCCACAGTTCTCTTTTAATGTCCTGACCCAGTCTCTCTAATTGTCTTATTCATTTACTCTGCCTCAGGTTATAACCATTCCCTCTTAATGTTTGATAGGATAAAGGTCTTATATCTTAGACCTTAGGCTATGATCATTCCCTCTAAAAGTTTGATGGGATAAAGTTCTTTATGCATTTTAAACATCATTAGAATATTAGGGGCCTCTCTGGTACCTCCCTCCATTATGTCATCCTAGGTGCCTGCCTCCATTGTGTCATCTTCATGCTAGGTTCCTCCTCCCATTAGGTCAGCCCCATCCAGGTATCTCCCCCATTATGTCATTGTTCTTGTTACCCTATAAAAGAATCTTGTATTGGACATTCACGGCTAGATTCTTTGAGAAGATAGTCTCATTCAGCCCTGGGACCAACCATGGATCCATTTGGTCCCAGTAAATCTCTCCATTTAACAAACTATTAAATTTTTCTCTAATCTCTGTCTTGCTCAGTTTCTCCAGCATTACACTGTTCCAAGAGAAATTATGAGAGAATTTCAAAGTATGATCCATTTATTAATAAAGCTAGCTATTACTAATAAATGGGGTCAATGACCTCTCTCCATGACTAAAGACTTTGAATGAAGACTGATGAGGTCTTTTGTAACAATTAGCAAAATCTTAAGCAACTTAAGTGTGATTTCTTTTGATTGGCTATTGATGTCATAGTCAGAATTGAAATTACATTCTTTGGATTTCCCCTTCTGTACCTCCCTTAGACACAGCCAAGACATGCAATTCAAGTCAGAAGACAAGGGTTCTCAGATAGGAGTTTGTTTGTCCTTCATTTTCAAAGTGGACTAATGGATATCACAGGCTGATGTTTTGACTTGTGCACTATTTGGATTTAAATGAAAGAGTTGCACAAAGTCCTCAATCTCATTCTCTCTTCCAGAATTATTAAAGACCAGTGGCAAGACAGGTCAGGATGACTGGCAATGGCCTGGGATGTAGTGGTTAACCTTGGCATCTTCAGTTTCTGACCAGGCTCTAGCACTCTAGGCATTTGCTTCAATTGCCTTATGGCCATTGGAACACATTGTTCTCATCCACCCACAGTATTGAAGCTTGCATTAGACACCCTCAACTTAATAACTGCTTTGTAACCATTAGGTAACCACAACTTGGATTATCTGCCAAATACTTTCATTCAGCTGTGGCCCTTTCACATACTACAGACTTCTTGGATACACAGGTGAGAGTGGGTGAAGGTGAGTGAGTAGTCCTGAAAAGGTCTCAGCAAGCCCTCACACTAAAGGTGTTAGTCCTCCTTGAACAGCCATACACCCCAAGGGATAGGAGTAGTTTTGAGGTACAATAGTTTAAACTTACAAGGTCTGACCTTTTAGATTAATTAAATTTCTCTGAAAAGTGGGTGATGAATGGAGGTTACATTTTTGTCATTATTGAGCTGTTTCAGTTTTGTTCAACATTCCATTACTCCTTTTTTTTTTTTAAACAAATAATAGAGTGGTTTACCATATCCTTCTCTAGCTCATTTTACACATGAGAAATTGAGATAAATATGGTTAAATGACTTGCCCAGAGTCACACAGCTAGTAAATATCTGAGGTCAAATTTGAACTCAGACTCACATGAACTGATGTTAAGTGAAATGAGAAGAACCAGGAGATCATTAAACACAGCAACAGCAAGATTATAGGATGATCAATTCTGATGGATGTGGCTCTGGTCAACAATGAGATGATTCAGATCAGTTCCAATGATCTTATGATAAAGAAAGCCATCTGCACCCAAATAGAGAACAGTGGGAACTGAATGTGGATCACAACATAGTATTTTTACTCTTTTTGTTGTTCATTTACTTGCATTTTGTTTTCTTTCTCTTTTTTTTCCTTTTTGATCTGATTTTTCTCATGCAGCATATTTGTAGAAATATGTATAGAGGAATTGAACTTGTTTAACATATATTGGATCACCTACAGACTGGGGGAGGGGGTAAGGGGAAGAGAAGGAAAAAAATTAGAACACAGGGTTTTGTAGGAGTGACTGTTGAAAATTATCCATGTATGTATTTTGAAAATAAAAAGATATAATTGAAAAAATAAAGTAAAATAAATCAAGCCCCCCAGTAAAAACTTTTTCTCTTATTCTAAAGGAAGATAATATTTATAAGAATAAAACACTTTATTCAACAACAACAACAAAATTTGAACTCAGTCATCCAGACTCCAGGACTTACATTCTATCCTCTGCCCCACTTACCTGTAGGGTTTCGTAGGTAGATGTAATTATAAGACAAAAATTGGCCTTAGGCAAATTTCTCAGGAGTGTGGGTGATAGACGAAGTTTATGAGGGAAAATTATTGTGAAAGGAAATACTAAATCTCACTTGATATCTTTTTTAGCAAAATAGGATTTTAATCAATTTTCAATTTTATATTCTTTCATTATATATATGGGAGCAGTGAGGTGGCACATTGAATAAAGTGTAGGGCTCTGACTCCATTCTTTTTCCTTGGTTTCCTCATCTGTTAAATGAGTTAGAGAAGGAAATGGCAAGCCACTTCAGTATCTTTGCCAAGAAAATTCCAAATGGTGTCATGGATAATCAGACCTGACTGAAAAATGACTGAACAATAAAGAATTTTACATATAAGAAAATAGAGATCCTTGCTTTATTTATTACTTGTATAAAGTTATAAATTGATAATGATATCCTCATTATCCTCAATGATAGAAATCCTCAAACCTTTATTAACAATGTACCCATGGCTTATATCCCAAAGAGATTATAAAGAAGGGAAAGGGACCTATATGTGCACAAATGTTTGTGGCAGCCCTTTTTGTAGTGGCTAGAAACTGGAAACTGAAATGGATGTCCATCAGTTGGAGAATGGCTGAATAAATTGTGGCATATGAATATTATGGAATATTACTGTTCTGTAAGAAATGACCAACAGGATGATTTCAGAAAGGCCTGGAGAGACTTACACGAACTGATGCTGAGTGAAATGAGCAGGACCAGGAGATCATTATATACTTCAACAACAATACTATATGATGACCAGTTCTGATGGACCTGGCCCATCCTCAGCAATGAGATCAACTAAATCATTTCCAATGGAGCAGTAATGAACTGAACCAGCTACGCCCAGAGAAAGAACTCTGGGAGATGACTAAAAACCATTACATTGAATTCCCAATCCCTATATTTATGCACACCTGCATTTTTGATTTCCTTCACAAGCTAATTGTACAATATTTCAGAGTCTGATTCTTTTTGTACAGCAAAATAACGTTTTGGTCATGTATACTTATTGTGTATCTAATTTATATTTTAATATATTTAACATCTACTGGTCATCCTGCCATCTAGGGGAGGGGGTGGGGGGGTAAGAGGTGAAAAATTGGAACAAGAGGTTTGGCAATTGTTAATGCTGTAAAGTTACCCATGCATATAACCTGCAAATAAAAGGCTATTAAATTAAAAAAAAAAATGTACCCATGGAGGCAGCTAGGTGCCACAATGGATAAATAAAGTCTTCATAGACTGTATGATAATGAGCAGGTCAGTTGAGGTTACTCCCTTAAAATTTGGAAGAAAACAAAGAATGGACCCTTGCATGTTGGAATTACTCAAGGATATCAGTGTTTAGCAGAAAATGATTTGGCCTATAAGGATATATTCAGATCTCTCCTGGAAATTTCTAGAGACTCCAGGGACATGGAAATTTAGCATCTAAGTATGTTGGAGATGACTAACTTGTAAGTGCTTTTAGCCACATATTGACTTAGGTCTTAAGAACTAAAGTACTTTGAAATAACGAATCAATTCCCTTCTTGGCTTCTGTGCTAGAGGAATCAGTAACTCGGTGGATCTTCTAAGAGGATAGGATACAGAAAATGAAAAAATCTCTACTCACAAGAAATATATATTCTAAAGAAGCAGAGGAGAGGGAGATGATAGATGGATAAGAGGGTGGGAAGGAAGGAAGAGTGAGTTACTAAACAGAAATTTCTGCAAAATAATTAAATATAATGTAATTTGGGAGAGAGAGAACTAGCAGCTGGGGGACCAGGAAAGGCTTCATGAAGAAAACAGAGTTTGAGTAATTCTTAAAGGGACAGAATTGGTTTAAACCTGGCTCATTTCATAGACTAGTTGATCAATGGAATAGGTTAGGTTCAAAGGACAAAACAGCCAATAACTTTAATTATCTAGTGTTTGACAAACCCGAAGACCCCCGTTTTTGGGATAAGAATGCATTATTTGACAAAAATTGTTGGGAAAATTGGAAATTAGTATGGCAGAAACTAGGCATTGATTTAACACCGTACACCAAGATAAGGTCAAAATGGGTTCATGATCTAGGCATAAAGAATGAAATTATTAATAAATTAGAGGAACATAGGATAGTTTACCTCTCAGACCTGTGGAAGGGGAAGGTCTTTATGACCAAAGCAGAACTAGAGATCATTACTGATCACAAAATAGAAAATTTCGATTATACCAAACTGAAAAGTTTTTGTACAAACAAAACTAATGCAGACAAGATTAGAAGGGAAGCAATAAACTGGGAAAATATTTTTACAGTCAAAGGTTCTGATAAAGGCCTCATTTCCAAAATATATAGAGAATTGACTCTAATTTATAAGAAATCAAGCCATTCTCCAGTTGATAAATGGTCAAAGGATATGAATAGACAATTTTCAGATGATGAAATTAAAACTATTTCCACTCATATGAAAGAGTGTTCCAAATCACTATTGATCAGAGAAATGCAAATTAAGACAACTCTGAGATACCACTACACACCTGTCAGATTGGCTAGAATGACAGGGAAAGATAACGCGGAATGTTGGAGGGGATGTGGAAAAACAGGGACACTGATACATTGTTGGTGAAATTGTGAACACATCCAGCCATTCTGGAGAGCAATTTGGAACTATGCTCAAAAAATTATCAAACTGTCCATACCCTTTGATCCAGCAGTGTTTCCACTGGGCTTATACCCCAAAGAGATACTAAAGAAGTGAAAGGGACCTGTATGTGCCAAAATGTTTGTGGCAGCCCTGTTTGTAGTGGCTAGAAGCTGGAAAATGAATGGATGCCCATTAATTGGAGAATGGTTGAGAAAATTGTGGTATATGAATGTTATGGAATATTATTTTTCTGTAAGAAACAACCAGCAGGTTGAATAGAGAGAGGATTGGTGAGACTTACATGAACTGATGCTGAGTGAAATGAGCAGAACCAGGAGATCATTATATACCTCAACAACGATACTGTATGAGGATGTATTCTGATGGGAGTGGATTCCTTCGACAAAGAGAAGATCTAGCTCAGTTTCAATTGATCAAGGATGGACAGAAGCAGCTACACCCAAAGAAAGAACACTAGGAAATGAATGTAAACTGCTTGCATTTTTGTTCTTCTTCCTGGGTTATTTATACCTTCTAAATCCAATTCTCCCTGAGCAACAAGAGAACTGTTTAGTTCTGCACACATATATTGTATCTAAGATCTACTGTAACCTATTTAACATGGATAGGACTGCTTGTCATCTGGGGGAGGGGGTAGAGGGAGGGAGGGGAAAAATCGGAACAGAAGTGAGTGCAAGGGATAATGTTGTAAAAAAATTACCCTGGCATGGGTTCTGTCAATAAAAAGTTATTAAAAAAACAAAACAAAACAAAACAAAAAAACCTGGCTCATTTCACTGGAAGATATAAGCTGGTAGTTGTATAATATGAATCCTAGGAATAGTCCTACAAACTACTTTATATAATATTTTAGGAAGTTTATGTACCAGTTTCCAAGAGATTATAACAGTGGCTAATACATTATAGAAATGAGTTGTTTGTTTGTTTGTTTGTTTGTTTTTTAATTATAACTTTTTATTGACAGAGCCCATGCCTGGGTAATTTTTTACAACATTATCCCTTGCACTCACTAGAAATGAGTTTTAAGTAGTAGTAAGTAGTTCTGTTATTGTATTTTGTGAGTCTCTTATATTTCACATTTCTTTTATGGGTAGGAATAAATCATCTGTCCTACTTTGATTTATGTTGTATATCAATTATTTTATCATTCTACTATTTGGGTAGATATAGATATGAGCATCAAACCTAAGCTCTAAACAATTTATCCTCAGTGCACTAGGATAGAGGTCATAGGCTGAAGAAGTTAGTAAAAAGGAGCCTAACCCTTCTATTTATTAGAGACCTGGCTCCCAAAGGACCAAAAGTTGGCAGATTGTATGACTTGTATCCAGAAAAAAGACTCCTCACAGGGAGAGAATGTAGGTGCAGCAAAGTCCTTCAATTAAGCTATATTTCCCTTAGAAGTGGCCAGCATGTAGGCATGGCATCCATTGAGTATTCTCATAAAGGAGCAGATCAGAGAACCTGTTGTTACAAACCTACTGTTTCCCTCTTTCATTTCAATTACATAGGTAAAATAATCATCTGTTCCTTAAGCCAAGAGTAATCATTACATTTAATATACTACCAACACCTTTTAGCATTGTTTCCATTTGCATATTGTAATCATTGTATCTGTTAGAATACTAAAAACTATTGGCTACCTAGAATATAGTCTTGGGCATCTTAAGCCCATGCTGTGTAATATTGATCATTCCTTATTTTTCTTATTCCAATTTTGATAGTACATCCACTTCCATATTACTGTCATGAGAGGCACCTGGGACTTGGCTGATAATAACTTCTTCTAGTAGTTTTTCAAGTCTTCCATCTCAAAAAGAAGAATTTTCTCAGACCATTTTTTTAAGGTTAGCAGTCATAAAAGTAAAGTTTTGTGTGTATGGATAAAGTATGAGCTAGCTCTCTGGGGGCCCTTAGGATCAGCCAGAGCCAGGATAAATCAAAGTCCTTGGTCTTTAAGGGGAGAAGTGAAGGAGGCAGGTAAACTGCCACAAGGCTTGCCAAAGATCTATCCTGGATTCTGGAGTCCGGAGTCTCCAGCCTCTCTCCTCCTTGTCCTGCTGCCAAGTCACTCTGACTTCTCTCCCTCAGCCTTCCAATCCTTTCTACATACCACTACCCTCATTGGCACCCATCTGATTCCTTCTCCATCTGTAGAGATACAAGCAAACCCTCTCCCCCAAGCAGTTAACCTATCTGGTCCCTTTCATTCACCACTTTCTGGGTCTCTCCACATCACCTGGCGATTATCTAAAGATAGTGGAGCTGCTTGCACTGGACACTGCCCTTCTGGTGGGTTATAAAATCTGTCTGCTGGAGCCAGTGCATCTTTGTCAAAAATCAAGAAGCTAATTGTATAAAGAACTAAATTTGGAAGTTCTCCAAGGTTACCTGTGGCTCCCCCTTTCTTTTGTTTTTGGAGTAATGTCTTAATGTCTCTGTTTCTTCTCTCCACTATTGCCTGTCCTTGAGGATTAAAAGGTATACCAGTGGTGTGTAAAATCTGACACTGTGCACAAAAGTGTACAAAATGTTTAGAAGTATATGCAGTTACATTATCTGTTTTTATTGCTTGTGGCACACCCATAATTGCAAATACTTGTATAAGGAATTCAGTGACCACTCAGGTTGTCTCTTTTGCTGCTGGTATTGCAAAAGTGAATCCTGAAAAGATGTCTACCACAACATAGAAAAAAGACAGATGATTAAAAGATTTATAATGGGTCACACTCATTTGCCAAATTTCACTGGGTCTCAAACCATGAGGGTTCTTTCCTGGAGAGAGCATAGGGGTGTGGAAAGGAAGGCAAGCTGTACAAGCTTTTACTATGCTCCTAGCTTCCTCTTTTGTTATCCCAAATTGCAAATGTAAAGCTGGAGTAGCCTGATGATATTTAGAATGAGATTCTTGGGCTGCCTGAAATAAAGGCATATTGGCTAACATGGTTAGAAGGCTATCTGCCTTTGAATTACCATTAAAAATAGGACCTGGAAGTCCACTATGAGAGTGGACATGCAAGATATAACTCTTATGTGGATGCTTTCTCACTTGCTCTTGAAGTTCCTTAAAGAGCTAATATATATTAGAAGATATAAATTTTATTTGGGCTGTGACAATTCTTTGTACCATATCAACTGAATAGGCTAAAATATTTATATCTCCTGGATAATAAGTAAGAGCTAGAATGATTGCATACAATTCATTCTGCTGAGTGGACTGAAAAGGAGTTCTGACTACTCTTTATCGTTGTCACAAGAGTACACAGCACAAATATTATGTTTTGATGCATCTGTAAAGATAGTTGTTCCTTTAAGAGGAACTTTAGAAAAGGTTTCTTTTCTTCAAGAATCCATTGCCAATTATGTAATAGTGGGATTATCTTTGTCCCGTGTGTGACCTGTGTGTGAAATTTGAAGCTGTGGCTAATAAAATTTGCCACTCTGGGATGTTTTCACAGCATATATTAATTGGTGCATTGGTATAAAATGTGTATATCCCAGATCTTTGTACTTATCCCAGATAATTATACTGCTCGCTTAATGGCTTTTAATAAAATTCTAGCCACAAGCATTGGGTAAGGAGTAATGCTTTGTTCTGGTTGTGCTGGGAGGTTCACCTACTCTATCACACTGTTTCCTTGATGAAGGACTGCTGTGGGTGCTTCTTGTGTAGCAAAAACTGATATTTCCAAGGGATTTTGAGTGACTCTTTCAACCACATTGGATAAAGCCAGTTCAACTTCTCTCAAAGCCTCTTGAGCTTCTTTTGTAAGCTGGCAGGGTGAGTTTAAAGCACTGTCTCCCTTTAAAGTGTCATATAATGGTTGCAATTGATAGGTAGTCAAGCCTAACACTGGATGTATGCATTGGATATCTCCTATCAATTTCTGAAAGTCATTTAAGTTGTTTAGCTTCTCTGTTCTTAACAAAAGTTTTTGTACTGTAAGCATCTTAGGGTATACTTCATATCTTAAATATTGAAAAGGACATGTCTTTGAATTTTTTCTGGAGCTATGTGCAATTTGTAGTTCCTTAGTGTTTCTAGGGTCTTTTGTAGATATGCTTCTCACATTTGCTCCTCAGGTACACATCCCAAAATATCATCCATGTAATATAATAACATTACTTTTGGAAATGCTTTTCTTACTGGAGTAAGAGCAGCAGCAACATACATTTGACACATAGTAGAGATGTTTTTCATTCCCTGTGGCAAAACTATCTATTCATATCTTTTATAAGGCTCAGCTAAGTTAACACTGGGCACTGAACAGGCAAATCTTTTCATATCCTCCTTATCTAGAAGGATAGAATAGAAACAATCCTTAATGTCTATAACACAAAGAGGCCATTCTCTAGGCAATTGAGTAGGAGATGGAAGTTCAGGCTGAAGAGTTTCATAGTTTCCATTTGTTCATTTATTCTTCTTAAATCAGTCAGCATCCTCCATCTTACAACAAATACAGGGGAATTCCAAGGACTTAGAGAGGTGTCCTTGGTCAAGTTGCTCCTGTACTATATCTAATAAGGCCTGAATTTTATCGCTAGCTAAGGGCCACTGTTCTATCCATACTAGTATATAAATTTTCTATTGAATAAGAACAGGTGAGAGTGTTGGCAGGCCTTCAATAGCAGCCCTGCCTAAAAAACCGAAGTATTCATTTCTAATTCTATCTGTTGTAAAATGTCTCTTCCCCATAGACTGATGGGAATTTTTTCAATTATAAATGGAGTATAAACTTCTGTTTCACCTTCAAATGTCCAACTCAAAGAAGTAGCACTAACTTCAGCTGCTATTGATCCTCCTATGCCAGACATATAGGTGTCCTGCCTTAATCTTTGGCCAGTGACTAGGCCAGTAGGCACCTCTAATGACTGTATGATCTGTACTTGTGTTTACCAGTCCTTCCAGTGATGTGCCATTTATATAGATGGTGAGCATAGGACAGTCAGCTGTAACTTCTGCAGTCCAGAATATTCCTGGATTCTGTTGCTTGGAGTCAGAATCTGGGCAACTATTACCAGATTGCTTATTAGGAGTCTGTATCAGTAAACCTGATGCTACTACTTCTCCTGGTTGATAAGTCACACATTGTCTACCTGTATTAGTGACTGGGATATTATCTACACATTCCCCAGTTTCGCACATCAGTGTATGGATGAACACTGTTTTTGTAAGCAGTCTCAGGAGGTAAAATGGTCAAGCCTACTGTACCTGGAGGCAAGGGATCCATAGGCTGGAAAGGAACAGGTTTCACCTCTCCAAAAGGTATCTCAGGAGTCCAAGGTGCATACAACTCTATTCTCCTCAATTGTAATCCCTTTCTCCCATCAGGTTGCTTCCTGGCTGATTGATTATGTAATCCCTTTGTCCCATAAGATTGCTTCTTGGCTAATTGGTCATGTCTGAATATTGAACTTCTAAAGACTCTCTGGGTGTAACATCGACTGCCATCACGCCCAAGTATTTTTTGTTTTGGGCCCTGGAACTGGGCTCCCCATTTCATTTCCCTGAATCAATCTGCATCCTGATGCTCAATGGAAGCCTCTTTTGCATTTGGACATGGGGTTTTGGGTCTGGTTCTCCCACTCTGTTTTTATGCCAGCATTGAATTTTCAGATACCCTACTTTACCATATTGAAAGCATTGATGAGTCTCTCTGGAAGTCCTTTGCCAAAAGGGATCCAGTCTTCCAATGTTCAGATCCTGGGAAATCTGCATCATAGCCTGGGTATAAAAGGTATTTGTGCCCACTGTGGCACAGTGTCTTATGATCTCCTCTAAAGTCCTAGTATAATTCTTCTGCAAACCTCATTATCATTTTCTTTAGCAAGTTGCCTTATCATAATTTCTGTTGCTACATTTTCACCAATAGTTCGTATGACAGCTGTCTGCAGATATCCCACAAAATCAGCAACGTTTCATTTGGACTTTGCTCTATTTTTATAAAAGCTTTTCCTCTATCTTGTTTTCCTGGGAGGAGGCCCCATGCTTTGATAGCAGCAGAAGCAATTTGCTCACATACTGCTATGGGGTATTAATCTGTCCTGAAGTGTCTGCATAAGAACCTACACCAGTTAGTTGGTCACAGGTGATTGGAGTATTAACTCCACTTTGACTATTTCACTGGGCTTGTATCCTACAGAGCTCACTATATTCAGAAAGCCACAACAAGTTTTGTCCAGGTTCTAAACATATACTTGCTATAGATTTCCAATCACTAGGGGTTAAAATTTCATAAGCCAAATTCTGTAATAACATCTTAACACAAGATGATGTAGACTTGTAAAGAGTGCAAGCCTTTTTCAGATCTTTGATAATTTCTAGATTAAAAGGAGTGTGTGTATCTTCTCCTTTCTTGATGTGGAGTTAAGCTGTTCAGTCACAAGACAAATTTCTATTCTCAAATCAGCTGTATTCTGCCCTTCCTCTTTGGCTTTGGCTTTAAGTAGTACCTTTTTCAATTGAGTCATGGGGCGGGGGGTTGCTGGGGGATGAAGTGCTGGTGATATCACTGACCCTCCCACTCCTCCTCCCCCCTCCACCCAGGAAGGTAAAATTGATGGGGGAAAGTCAAGAGCCTGCTAGGGTGTAGGTGGAGGTGAAGTTGGGCTGTGAGAGTGAGAATCACCATGCTCTTTAAGTTCATTTAACTTCCCATGCCTTTCAGCAATATTTTCATTATTCTCTCCCTTCTCTTCCTCTTTCTACTCACGCTTCTTTGTCTGAGTGTTCTCCTTAGAACTTTTCTTTTTTCTAGAACTTGTGGGATTCTTTAAGGCCAATTGTGTTATGTTGCATATATAGAATGTTTCCTTAGAAATTGAATCAGCACCTTTATCATTGTAATATTCAGATAGTTGATCTCCCACTGGTTTCCAATTATCTGCCTCTATTTTTTTTCCTTGAAAAACCAAGGGGACATGCATTCTAATGTATCCACGAGTCCATCAATCTGCTCCCAAGTTACAAGCAAACCTTGCCTCTTTATTGGTCTGAGTATGCTTCCTGTAGATGTCCCTCGGGGTGGGGATGGGGGTGGAGGTGAGGGAGAATCTTTTCCTATCTGCCCCATTTCATCTAGAAAACAAAAGTTCCTAGTTTAGCCCTTGACAAAGTTTCTTGTTTGTTTATTTTAATACCCTATTTCCTGGTCACATGGACTTCACTGAAATTAGGGTCCTTGGTCCACATTGGGCACCAAATATAAAGTATGGACTAGCTCCCTGAAGGGCCTCAGGAACAAGCAGAGTCAGGATAAATCAAAGTCCTTGGTCTTTAGGAAGAGAAGTGAAGGAGGCAGGCAAGCTATCATGCTGCTTGCCAAAGATGTATTCTGGATTCTGGAGTCCAGAATCTCCAGCCTCTCTTCTCCTTGTCCTGCTGTCAAGTAACTCTGACTTCTCTCCCCCAGCCCTCCAATCCTTCCTACGATTACCTCACTACCAACCATGCAGTAGGCACCAATCATGAGAAGAAACATCTAAATATATGCTAATAGAGCCATTATCTCACATCAAATAAGTAATTAGTCTTAAGTGCTCTCTTGTCTGATTCAAGCACACCTTTTTCAGAGTTTTAGCCCTCTACATGTATGTATGTGTGTGTGTATATGTGTACACCCTCATGTGCTGCTATATGGACATATCCAACATCACATTCATGCTTAGAATATACCATCTCTCACAAATTCCTTCTCAAATGACTATTCATTTTCCTTCATTCTCGAAGAAGACCATGACATCAAGGAGATGATGCCATGGCATGCAAGTAAATTGGTTTTGAGTGAGGGAAGACTGTACAAAGTCACCTGCCTCACTTTCCTCTCCAGAGCCATCTGGGTCCAGTGGCCAGGTTTAGATAGGAATTCTCAGATTGTTCCTTCCATTCTTCAGGCATAGGACTCCAAATCAAACTTGTCTGAATCCACATGCATACTGCAGAATTCATGTGTCCTTGGTGTTAGCTCTCTTTAATCATCCACAAAGAAGATGAACCTGTTGTTCATTGTATTATAAGAGTGTTTCAAATATTGAGGCCCATATCGCTTTCTGTAATAGTTTGCCCATACCATAAATAGGTTGGAGTTGGTCCCAAACACTCTCAGAAGCATCAAAGATATTTTCCAGTTACAGATATGCACGAGGAACAGTATTCATTTTGACATTGTCCCCCAGGATTTTTTAAAGGAATTCTTCATAGGCTATGGAAGTATAACCTACAAATGTACTTCATAAAATGAGTAGGATATGATTGTTAATTGAGTTCCACTATTTAACAATTTAAATTCCAAAATTCTCCATCTTTATTCTTTTTTAAAAATTTAATTTAAAATTTTCAAATAACAAAAGTTCATTTTATTTCACCTCTATCCCCCAAGTGAGAAACAAATCTTCTCATTGACCATGTCCAGAAAAATAAATGTTTTAATCTGCATCCTGAGTCCATCACCTTTTTTGTTCTGTGGTACTCTCTATCAATTGTTTGGCTGAAAGATGATTTTCACCTTGCTTTTCTAATTTGTTCATGATTTCACTCCTTGTATCTTGTTCTTCACTGTCACTGAAAGCAGAGGGTCAATCAACCAGCCTGAATTTAATGTTTGCTAGGCATTTTATTATATGATAGAAATAGGAAGGCAAAAATGAAAGTTCCTGCTCTCAAGAAACATGTATTCTGTATAAAGAACAAAATATATATAAATATGTAAAAAATATAGATGTACCTAGCCTTTTTGTTTTACCTTCATTCAGCCTCAAAAACCCAGATGTTATAGAAGTAGAAATGATAAAAGATGGTAATTAATTGGATATGTAGGGTGAGGGGGAGTGAAGAATCTAAGATAATTCTGAGAATGCAAGCTTTGAAGATTAGAAACAGGGAAAGAATGAAGAAAAAATGGAGTCATAAAAAGCCAGAGGGGAGAGAATAACTAGCAGAAAGGGGCATTCAGCACTGTCAAATATCTCAGAGGTAAAACAAAACAAAAACAAATAAGGACTGGAAAAAGGATTACCAATTAAGACATTGTTGGTTTGTTTTGGAGTGCAGGTGGAAAGCAACAAAGTCATTTGACCATATCTGTATTAGAACTCAAATCTAAGTCTGCTCAATCCTCTTCTTTCTACCTTAAATCTCAAAATCCACAAATTATCACCCAGCTAATCCCTAATTGCCAATTCTGGGGTAAACTTTTAACAGTCTTAAGAAATAGAATTCCAGGGCAACTAATTATTTTTATGAATTACTATTTAGGCCAGTTTTGTTCAGCAGAGCTAAAGGACTAGCCTGGAAGCTCATGTTAGTTTCTATTTCTGCATTATAATTTTCAAGAAAAAACAGAAAACACATTTAAAATTGTGATGAATCCAAGGAGAACTAGTCTGCAAATATACAATCATACAATTATGGGCATATAGAGCCATCTGGTGCTCAGTCCAACAAATACATCATAATAAAATCATACTACTTTCATGGTCAATGTAATTTATTTGATTTAGAGAGAAAAGTTCTTTTTAAGACTTTTGGTTCCAGAGACTAAGATCAAAATGTGCCTTTCTTCTTCCTAGCTTCAAAAAGACAAAAATGTAACCTTTATCATAGAAACATGAAATCTCAAAATTAGAAAGGAGTTTAGCTATTCATACCTGCAAAAAAAATCTCCCTCTACAATGGCCCAAAGGAGTGGTTATTGTTCTAGTATCCATGTAGTATAAATATAGCTATAAGTTAAGAATCCCAAAATACATTTTCTTGCCTGATCCAGAGCTTCCAGCATTGTTAAAATTGTTCTCCAGTTGTGGTCCTTCCACCTCCATGCTTGTTTCTAATATTCTTCTGGTTGTTGAATGCTACTTATTATTCTCTCTGGGTGATCCAGACTAAACTTAATCAAACAACCAATCAATCAATAAGCATTTATTATACATGTGCTGTGTACAGGTAGTCATTAGGTTTAATTCCCAATCCCATTTATTTATAGACCTTTAAGATTTATAAAATACCTTCTTCCCAACATGTGCTTTCTTCCATGTAGAGTTAAGTAGCACTCTTGATTAGTGACTGATTCCATTCAGTGATGTTGACTAGATGCCATGAATCACGTGTTCATTCCTACCAGCTATGTGCACCACCCCTGGAGTAACTCCCTAGATTTATCTGATTCTCAGGATAGTGGATAGTAGAAATCTTTTCATCAGTCTAAGATTTTGCTGTGTGGATTTATCCAATCAGATCTTCCCACTTGTTTAGGAAACTTTTTATCTCATTTTTGCTGTTTATGTTATTCAAATGTCCTTGCATATTTAGAACATATATTTTAATGGAATTAGAAAAAGGGAAATAAAATGTAAGCTTCCAGCCTGATAACTGGAAAGATGTTAGTGCCTGCAATGGAGGAATGGGTTTAGGCAAATGATGAGTTCAGTTTTGAACAAATTGCATTTGAGATATCTATACAACGTCCAGTTAGAAATGTCCAATAGGTAGTTGGTGATATGAGAACTTTGAAGAGAAACTAGGGTTAGATACATATCCACACACTCACACCCACATATATGTATGTGCGTATATATCAAGATGTATATGTAAATATATATAAATATGTAAACGTGTGTGTGTATGTATATTCTGCACAAATAATGGTGAGAAAAGAGAAAAGGGTCCAGATAAATCTTGGAATATACTAGATTTAGGAGTCAGGACATGCATGCAAAATTCTGTGCTGTTGGCAGTTTGTCAAATAATGGCTATGGGAAGAATTTTTTTTTTTAATCCCCTTAGGTGAGCACATCACTGCTAGACAAGGCACAATATTGTTTTTTCTATTTTAAGGTTGAGAAACAATTGCCCAGGGTTTCATAGTTAGTCATTGTCAGAACAGGGACCGGGATGACTTCCTCTTTCTTCCCTCATAGTTTTTAACATTCTTTTCACAGTCACACAATCAGGCCTATGGCTGAACTACTGAACCACCACCAGCATTTGGTCTTTTATTTTGCTGCTGAACTCTAATGACTTTGGAGGAGAGAATGAGAGGGCTACAACCCTGTGTGCTTCCAAAAAGGTGATAGTGGCAAGTCACAAATGACTTGGAATTAGAGTACATGTTGGGAGTGACTGGGATAGCAAAGGCTTTGTAGGGCAACCTCCTTAATGCAGCCCAAGATCAGTGAAAAACTGACTCATCCAATGGCTATGCTAAATTTGGAAGTGAACTTGATTTATCAAATGCTTGACAGAAACTGCTTTAAATTTGAATCCACTCTCTTGAGTGTGACCACTATCCTTCCCAACACCTTTAAGGAGGAAATACTTTAAAACTTTTGTATTCCTTATATATTCAAAGTAAATATTCTTTAGTAAAATCAAAATCAAATAAAATAATAAAAATGAGAAGATATGTGTAATTGCAGAAATCTCAATTTAAACAAGCTATTAATCTGAATACATCAAGGACCATTAAATGCTGTCTCACTATTTCCTTATTTATCAGCTTCAGTATCAACTCCTGATTGGCCAATTTTATTCTGTCCTTTATTGTCTTCCAAATAGGATTCTCCTTAGCAAAGAAAACAAAAGTACAATAGAGTTGAAGAATCCTGATTCCATTCTGCTGTCTGAACATTGTCCCATTTACCTGGAATGGTTGTTCTATCCCCTTTGTGAGGTCTGTCTTCCTTTCCCTTATCCCCCAATATACAATGTAGTGTGAGAATTGTATTAGTTTCCACAGTTACAAAAATTAAATTAGAGAAATAAACTTAAATTAAAAAAAATGAAACTGAAACCTAATAAATAAAATGTAAAGGTTACAAAACTTAAAGAGGAAAACTATAAATTAGAATAAGAAACACAGTGAGATGTAATCAAGACTGGAGACTCACACTCATGGGGAATGGGGACAGTCCAGAGAGACTATAACCTTCCTAAAACCCAGGCAATGGGGAATCAGGAGATGAACTGAACTACATCCAAATAAGGTGAATGGCAAGGGAAGAAGTAATTAGGGGTGGAGACTCACATGGAGAAATTAAGCTCTCAGTCAGCAGGGAATCAAGGATGGATTTGTTTTGGGGGGAAAGGGTATAAAAAGTCATGCTTAGCTGATTCTAAGATATACCCGTTTCCAGACACCTGGTCTTGTAAGATCATGAATAAAAATCCTCTATAGAGTACTTGGTTAGACCTGTCTCTTACATAGATCTATCCCTTCTTTGAACTTCTTCTTTTCTCCCATGTATAATATAGATATTATACCCTCTACAGCTGTCCTACTCTCCTTATTTGAGTAGTAGGATCTTTGAACTAGGTATAGCATTAAAACACACACACACACACACACACACACACACACACACACACACACAAAGATATTGTTTAGAGACGCTATGCTCAAACTCAAAGTAAAAAAAAAAAAAAAAAAAAAAAAAGGAACAGTAAAACAATGTCAGTATAACTCCTTGCTGGGGCTTTTTGAGTCTATTTACCCTCCTTCAAAAATGTATTATTCAAGGTCTGAAGTAGCCAGAGATCCATACTAATGACTAGATGATTGAGTTCCACTTTGTATGTCACTGTAAATCTAACTGGATCCCCAGTTGCTACTGTGTTGAGAATCACAGGATGAGAGTTCTTCCAGAGTGTCTTCTTTCTGTCTCATGAATCCAGCATCAAGTATTTATCTTTTGCCTTCTCAAATAGTGACAGGAGTGAGGAATTAAAGAAACTTAAATTGTGTATTTCCTAGAACTCCTGGGCCCAGAGTGATTCTATATCTCAAGGAAACTAAGGACTTTCAGATTTTAAAAGAGTAAAAGGCTCAACTGCTCAGTAGGTGGTTCACTGTATTATTATGCATTGATTTCTAGTTGAGTGCTTTTAATGTCTTATTAATTAATTCTATGAGTAGTACCCTATCTAGACATATCTCCACACTTGCTCTACTTCCAAAGATTCTAGTGTATCCTATAGATCTGACTTCTTACAAGCTCCTATGGGTTTGCTTCCAGTTAATAGTAATCCAGTAAATACAATTAGCTCTTAATGAAGGTATTAACTAAGATGGTAACTAACATGGTATATAAAATGGAAAGAGAATAAGATTTTATTTGGCACATACTATGTGCTAGGTTTTTTGCTAAACACACAGACAGTATTTACTAATATTATTTCATTTGGAACTATTCCTATTTTATAATTGGAGAAACTGAGGCAAACAGATATTAAAATGACCTCCCAAAGGTGGCAGTAAGCATCTGAGACCAAATTTGAACTCAGGTGTTTGTGGCTCTGGACCTAGCACTCTATACATTATTTTCCCTAGATCTCAAAAAAAAAAAAAAAAAATACAAGAGAAGGGAATCTTCATTTTACAGTTGAGGAAACCAAGGCAGGCAGAGTAGGTAATTCTTCTGGGATCAAATAGTTAGGAAGTATTTGAGGCTGAATTTGAATCCAGGTCTTCCTGACTTCAGGCCTAGTATTGTATCCACCTTACTACCTCTCTATATGGGGGTATGTAGCAATATATTCACCTTTTTTTTAGGGGAAAAGAGAAAAAATCCCTTCTTATTACCAACAATTTTTCATCTTCTGCTTTTTTCTTCAATTCTTGAACTTCCTGAATGTATGACTATCTCCAAAGTTTAGCTATTTAATCAACCAAAGATGTGATTAATTTTATTTTGTTTGCTCACCAATGGCTGTTACCATTAACAGCACCAGAGAAAGATACTAAAGGCTCACCGTATGATAAACAAATTGCTACCCTATCAACACTTCATCATCTGTGTCTTTATCCTATGACTATATTAATTGAGGTGGGAGGGCACCAAATATCTCTGTCTTCCTTGTGTTACATATTCTTTGACAAGATGCTCCATATAGTATCCAAGTGAGTATCAATGTTTCTCCAGAATAAAATCTATCATGCTAAAGTCACCTGACATAGTAAAACTTGTTTTTGCAGAAGTACAATAGGGCTTATTTATGAGTGAAAGCTCAGAGCTAGTTTTAATTGGATTGATCTATAAAAACACATATTAAAAGTATGTTCTGGCTCCTTTCTCTCAAGACCAGGTCTGTTGTATCTCCCCTTCAGGTTTCAGGTGGGCTCTTTTTTCTTTTTAACTTGAGCTTCTACTGATGATGTTTTCCAATTGTCAAGTGGGGAGGGATGATGACAGTAATAAGATCTCTGGTTCCATTTGACCACTTTATATTGCTTACTTTTTACAAAGGAATATTTTCTTCAAAAATATAGCAAGAATGTAAAAATATTTTCCCCAACACTTTATTGATATCTCTTTTCCATCTTAGTTTCAGGGAGTGAGGAAGATTAGGTTTAAAACTTAGCTTAGTTACTACATAGTTATTGTTCCCACCTCATATTCAAAAGTGGCATTGCTATTAAATGAATTCTTCCAGAGTTGGGGTCCTGAATGTCATTCCTGATGAGGTGTGAAAACTGAGGGTAAGAGATCCCCTCTGGTCGATGTCAAAGATCCTTTGCAAAAGAATTCGAAAACCGGAAGTCTCTGGCAAAAGGGCATTTATTTACACTAAGAAGACAACTTTCTTAGTGATCAAGGTCCTGTCAGGACTATTGCAAATATGGGTTGACACTGAGAAAAAAATATCTTCATCAGTGGGCTAAGTCCAGAAGGGCAAATAGCTCCTGATTAGAAATTAGCAAAAGGTGGGTTAAGAAAATAGTTCACTAAGACAGATTTCTTAGCAGGCAAACTCCTGATTAGGAATTTGGCAAAGATTCAAGGTTCAGAATAATTTTTTATTAGCCTTCTAATCGGGGTTTGCCCAGGCCCTGAGCTGGGAGCAGTTCAAGGGACTAATCTGCAATTCAATAGAGGGCATTGATGCCCCTGGCCATGATCTCCAATTGAATGAGATTACTTACCAGGAACATCCCCCCCCCCCAAGGGGTACATCAAGGCCCTTCCAAAGGTTAAAGGGGAACACAATTTACATCATTTCCCCCTTCAAGAATTACCCCCAAATTCATTTGGGGTAATGGGAGCAAGGTCTCATCTTCTGGAGCTGCTTCAAGCTGACAAGAGTCATATCGCTGGCCCTACCCAATGGGGTCAGGACTGAAGAGGGGAGATGAGTGAGTTGTAGGTGGGGGCAGCAGCATCTGGTGCTGAATGTCAGAATCAGGTCTTAGGTGATTTCAGGTTGACCAAGTGGTTGGAATTTCATGACTTAGAGTCTGGAAGAAGCAACTCTCACAAGTTTATTAAAAATACAAGAACTAAATATGAGCAAAAGAGAAAGAATAAACAAAAGTGTAGTTAATATAAAGGTTATTAGGGACAGGAACCAGGAACCAGAAACCCACCCAGAGGAAGGCTGGGGGAGTGCCAGGGGGAGATGAGGCTATTATAAATGCCTCTCATCCAAACAGCTTTCCTAGGATAGATACCAAAGAATGTTTTCCCCAAATTCTTGCTTTTATTTCCTCAAAGGAGTAGGTGCAATGGGTAGAACATGTGCCCTTCAGTGAGTATGATATCTTTTGGCAAGCTCCTTGATACCTCCTGGGCTTTCTCAGTCCTGCAGGGAAAAGCTTCTGCCCAGTAAAAGTGTCAGCAAAACCTAGAAGCAACTTGAAACCAATTTCCCCTGGGTATGTACTCCTTCAGGCTTCAGGAGAGGGGGAGGTTTAACAGCTAAAAATTGGCTTAAAGGTGTTTGTTCTGGTGGGCTATAAGGAGAGGTGTAAGAATCAGGGAGCTGAAGGATCAAAGCTAGGGGTGAACGTGGCAGCAACCTCAGCAGCTATATCTGCAACCCTATTTCCCTTAGCTTGAAGTGAATCTCTCTTCTGGTGCCCTTTACAAAATATGACTGAAACTTCTCTGGGTTTATGGACAGCTTGTAGTAGCTGTAGAATTTCGCATGCATATTTAATAGGAGAGTTCTTTGCTACCAAAAGTCCCCTTTTTGTTCTGGTAACAATAGAGAATACAGCAGTTACTCAGCACTTCTGTTAGGGAATATAGCAAACCATTAAAGTGGATATGGGGCTTGTCAGAGAACGGCTAGCAATGCCATCTGGTGGTTAAACAAAAACTCTTTTCATTGTCTTTATCTTTTCTTGCCAGTCTCAGCTTACTTTGGGTTTCAGCATTCTTGATACTATTCTTACAATACTGAATAATCTTGTGTTCATTGTCTGTTACTGCTGCTTACCCTAACTTCTATATTCTATGTCTTCTTTGAATGCAAATTTATTGGTGACTTCCCAGTGTATTATTCATATTAATCTCCCTATTATACCACTCTTTAGAATTGTTCCTCTTCAGAATTTTATTCCTGAATGCTTTCTCTCCTTTCTGAGCTGACTTTATTTGTGGAATTCTAATCCATAGGAATCCACTGATTTTTTCTTTGAACTCTGAAATCTGCTCCCCAAATTTGGGTTGCATATCAGAATATTCCTGATTTTCTACTTTGCTATCACAAAAAAGTGACATATAGTCAATCACTTTCTACAACGATTCCCCAACAACTAGTTAAGCCTTGAAAATCACATTCAGAATAGATTTTTCCCATTGCTAGTTCCTTCACACAGAAGAAAGACAAGATTATTAAGATAAAATACAAAATGGTTAATTGTTTGATAGAGTGATGGGAGAAGGAGGGAAGGATTTTAGGAATATAGCTAAAATTCTGTTTGGAAATGTGTTCTACTAGGGCTTGTTCTATATTGGGCAGGGCACTTCATTTTACCATGGTTTCTACCATCTCCAGCTCCTGGATCAATTGAAATCTTGGACATGGGGTATTGCTATGTTTTTTTTTTAGAAATAATCAGAACCCATACCTATTTAAAGAAGTGGGAATCTTAACCCTGAAGTCTGCTATCTTCCAAGTAGTATACTAGCTCCAGATGCTGAGCTCTGTCTCAAGTGATAGCCACCACTGGACTCAATTACTCTGCTGGAATCTATCTCGTCTTATATTTTTGATGAAGAAGCCATTGTCACTTTGGCTAGGGGGTGAGAGTGGGATGAAAGTTGGGGAAGGGGAGAAGGGAATAAGAAGGGGAGAAATCCCTTTCCTTGACTCACTGCATTCTATTAGAGGCCACGTTTGCTAGAGCTATATTCTTTCTTTAAAGCTGGCTCTTTTCTTGACTCTGCAGATTCATTTTTTAAAAAATTTTACCCTCTCAGGAAGGATAGATACAACTGAAGGAGGCCAATAAGTACACTGTCACTATGGGCCAAGTTTTCTGACTTTCATATGTAAATGAACGAATCAAAGTCTGGAAAAAGGGACACACCCTTTACTACTTCTAGGTGGTTTGAAGTTGAAAAGAAACACATCTTACAAGATGTAAATTAATTAAAATGTGAAAGTAGCTTGCCCTTATACTTTATTCTCACCCTTACTTTTCTGTCCTTTACTACTTGCAAATGCATTTTCTCTCAATCTCAAATCACTATAAAATTCTACCTTTTTGGGGGGGTCAAATTAATGGACATTTATCAAGCTTTTAAGTGCCAGGTATTGTGCAAAGCAGTGAGCAAAAATAATGCTTTAAACCCAAAATTTCATCAAGTGGTTTGGTGGGCCCCAATAGATGTGGAGGAGAGAGTCTTTGAGCAACCTTTTCTTATATATATCAGTTATCAAAATGATATTCCTAAAGTGAAAATCTGACCACAACACTCTACTGAATAAACTCTAATGGTTCTCTCTTAACTCTGGTTTGAATATAAAATTCTTTGCCTTTTAAAAACATTCATAACTAGGCCTCTTCCATACACAGTGGTCTCCTTGCTGTTTTTCTTGGAGAACACTCTAATATACATTTTTATTGGCTATGCTCCAAGTCTGGAATGTTTTCCCTATTTATCTTCACCTCCTGGTCTCAGTTAAAATCTCACTTTCTAAAAGAAGTTCTGTGAGATTATTTCCCCAGTAATTATTTAAAATTTTTTCAAATAAGTTTTTCATATTTCCTGTTTGTTACATTATCATAGGTGTCTAAAGTATCTCTGCTCTTATTCTTCCCAGAGAGGCAACTCATATAATAAAAAAGTATTTTTTTAAAGAGGGAAAAAATGAACACAATTGATCTATAATTAAACAAGTCTGAAACATGCGTAATGTGTTATACACATGGACCTCCAATCTCCAGGAAGGAATAAATTAGGAGTAGCATCCTGTCATATTTCTTCAAGTTCTGATTGATCTTTATAATTTTGTTACATTCACTTTTGAATTTTCAGTGTATAATTCTTTCCATGTAAATTATTAGAATTATTCTGTATATTGTGTTCTTGGTTCTATTTACTTAATTATATAGCAGTGATGAGGTCTTCAATGTTAGGTGTGGATAGCAGAGAAAGTGATAAAAATTAACTCCTGAGACAGGTAGGGAAAAGGCTCTGATAGAGATCAGTTTAATTCCATGGTCCCACCCTTTGGGGAGGTCATCCAGTCTGAAATCCAAGCTATGTCAAATCCCAAATTATGTCAAATCCCTGAGACTCACCCTCTGTAGAAGTCTTAAGCAATCTCATCTTGCTATGCTCTGTCAGAAATTCCATAAAACTGTACATATAAAAACAATTTTTAATTTTTGTTTAAAATTTTATTTTAGTTCCAAACTTTCTTCCTCCTCTTCTTGTGTGGGATAAGCCCACCAGATCACATAAATAAAATAAATTAAGGAGTTTTCTCAAGGTAAAAGCAGAAAGGAATTTTATTTCGATCTCATGAGAAAGGGCATCTCCCTCCCCACAAGCAGTTGGGTAAGGAGAGACAAGGCCCAGTTAACAGACAAGAATTATATAGGGACCTAGCCTAATACTCCCCATAGGCTGGATCTTTGCCCTGATTAGCCAGGACAAATGACCTCACACTCTAAGTCATAAATGAGGAAAAGCATTCAACCCAACCACATCTTTAGGATTACTAAATTACCTTTTATGGGAATTTCAATGCCAAGGTGGCCCCAAATTAATTTCATAAAGAAAAGGTCCCATTCCTTGTAAACCACATGATTTCTGGAGAAAGAAACCTGGCCCTGGGTCATAGATGGCCATTTTCTTTCTAAGACTGTTTCAAATGCTTCTTTATTATTTAACTTTTTATTTTTTTTATTTTTTTTTATGGTTAAGCTGAGATTTTTTTGGGTAGATTACCCTTTGTCATATCCTGAGCTTCATTGCTCAAAATACATTATTTCATTCCCTCTTGTATTTTCTTGTGGGTGCAGAAGTCTTATTATTTTTTATTTTATTAATTTTCTTTCCTTTGTATTTGATGGTCTTTCCTCTGAAGAATTGGAGAACTTGTTTCTGAATGGAATTGTTAAAATCTTCTATCTCATAAGTGTGGGATTGTTTTCCTTTATTTTGCTGCGTTTATTCATGGATATGTGAATTTATTTCCAAATTTTGAGGACATACTACTATTATTACTATTTTCTGAGTTAGTTTATCTACTTAGATTCAAAGTTTTTCAAGTTTTCCTCTTTTGTGATATCTTTAGTATTTTCATTTTCTCCTCTCCCAACTTCAATTTATTTACCTTATCACTTACTTTTCAATTCCTTTTCCAACACTGATGGTTTTCTTTGAGGCTGGATTCCAAAATATCTTAACCTCTTCCCACACTGGGCAAGTCAACTTTTACCAGCTATGTCTCTGTCCTGATTTTTAGGAGAACAGGACTTAACCTTAGCTGAATGCTGAGCTTTTTCTCTCAGGCTTATTGGAAGTCTTTGCAAGGTTGTCCCTTACCTTTATGCTTTTTTGTCTTGGTATCCTGTCCTCCCTCTATTCCTTAGTTCTAGGGCCCAGAATTGGCAGACTAGAGTTTTGGAGCTGGAGTGCTACAAGGTTGATTTCTGTAGTTTGTCTCACCTAGGTTCTGGGAGAAAGGGGTGGTGAACTTGAGCTTTCTTTCAAGATGGAATATATGTTCTTCTCTTGGCCTTCTGTTCTGCTTTCTTGTAGAGTTCTTTTGTAGCACTGATGCTGAACTGTTGGGTCTCCAGCAGGTTCTGTCCTTGGTACACTGATGTAATTTTGGCTATCTGTCCTGTTGTTATCATCAAGACTCTGTAAAGGAGTCCCAGTACTTCTTAATGCTCTTGCCTTTCCTCTAAAATTATCTTCAGTTTACATTGTTTCTGTTTTATATGCACACAGTTTATAAGTTCTCTCTCATTAAAATATGAGCTCCTAAAATTCTGGGACTGATTGTCTTTTCCCTCCTTTCTTTGTATACCCAGCACTTAGCACAATACTCTGAACATAGTAAGGTTTAATAAACATTTGTTGAATATTGAATTGAATGTGTATAATATACTTTACTTTCTTGTACCCTTCGAAATACTATATAAATGAACTAGAGAACATTATGAAATGCAAAATAGATAATTCTGATTACATCAAATTAAAAAGTTTTTGTAAAAACCAAACCAATACAGCCAAAATTAGAAGGGAAACAGAAAGCTTAAAAAAAAATTCTTACATTTAGTGTTTCTGGTGAAGATTTCTTTTCTAAAATATATAGAGAATTGACTTAAATTTATAATAATACAAGTCATGCCCCAATTGGTAATGTTCAAAGGAAATGAACAGATAATTTTGGTAAAGAAATTAAAGCCATTTCTTGTCATACCAAAAAAAAAAAAAATGCTCTAAATCACTATAGATTAGGGAAATGCAAATTAGTACAATATTGAGTTACCACTTCTGACTTCCCAGATTGGCTAAGATGAAAGAAAAAAATAATGATGAATGTTGGAAGGGATGTGATAAATTTGAGATACTAATGCATTGTTGGTGGAATTGTGAAATGATCCAACCCTTCTGGAGAGCAATTTGGAACTATGCCCAAAGGACTATAAAAGTGTGTATATCCTTTGATCCACAATGTCTCTACTGAGACTGTATCCCATAAAAGAGGGGAAAGGACCCACATGTGCAAAAATGTTTGTAGCAGCTCTTTTTGTAGTGGCAAGGAACTGGAAATTGAGTGGATGCCCATCAGAATGGGGAATGGCTGAATAAGTTTTGGTATATGAATGTGATGGGATATTACTGCTTTATAAGAAATGATCAGCAGAATAATTTTAGATAGACCTGGAAATACTTACATGAAGTGTTGCTAAGTGAAGTGAGCAGAACCAAGAGAATATTGTACACAGCAACGACAAAATAATATGATCTCAACTATGATAGACTTGGCTCTTTGCAACAATGAGGTGATTCAAGGCAATTCCAATAGACTTGTGATTGAAAGAGCTATCTACATCTAGAGAAAAAAACTATTTAAGCTGACTGTGAATCAAAGCTTAGTATTTTCATCTTTTTGGGGGTTGTTGTTTGTTTGCCTTTTTTTTCCTCTTTTTCCCCCTTTTGATCTGATTTTTCTTGTGCAGCACCATGAATATGGAAATATATTTAGAAGAATTGCACATGTTTGTATTGCATTGCTTGCTGGCTTGGGGAGGGAAAGAGGGGGAGAGAGATGAAGAAAAATTTGTAAAACAAGGTTTTTCAAAAAAGTTAATGTTGCATCTATTTAAAAAATAAAATACTATTAAATGCTAAAAAAAAAAAAAAAAACCCTATATAAATATGACTTGTCTTCATGAGTACCACTAGAATGCTCTCTTCCTTGAAGTCCGTAGGATAGGGTAATGAGGCTGGGGTGAGATAAAAACTACAGGGGTCTAGTGGACATTTGGTTTTCTAGGGACTAGTTTAATCCCTGGCTAGTGATTATTTTTCTTGTGAATTGGGCAACATCATTTCCCACTTTGATTTGTTTTCTCATCTTTTAAATAAATTCAGCAGGGCAAAGGTTAGATGTTTAACAATCAGATTCTGAGGGGGAAAAAGATGTACTTACAACATACTTTTAAATTTAATCTCATTATTAACATTTCCTCATTATTTTTTCGAAAATGCTAAGTCAAGTTGTGATATGTAGTTTTTGTCCGTTTCAAAGGGGGCAAAGGATGCAAATTAAACATTTGAAGAGTCCATAGTAAAATGCTCCAGTGCAGTAATACAAGCATCCTTGGACGGTAAAGGATTTGTCAATTTTAGGAAAGAAGTTGAAAGCTTTGGGCAGGCCCCTTCACTTCTGCCCACAACTACATTTCCCAACAGGCTTCTGGCGCGTAGGCTTCCGGTAACAGTACATTGAAGTGCCATCCAGTAATGCGGCAGGACCTCGCTATTAAGGTGACGTCTTCGTTTCTACATCTTCGGGTGGCTCCCTGGCTTCTAGTTCTCTCCCAGAGGAATTTTAGCCATGTAGAAAAGAAGCGGGGGAGAAATGATGGAGGGGGGCAAATAAAATCTTCCTTGTTATTTGCGACTACTGTTCTTATTCATTTATCTAATTTGTTATTATTTATACTGTTCTGGCCTCCTAGGCTCTACTTCACTGGCCTCCGAGAGCCAGACCCAGACCCAGCCCGGGGGTGCAGGACTGCGCATGCCCACTCTCAGTTAGGAGAGAGGAGGGCCTCCGAGGGAAGCCGGGAGATCCGAGCGCGCGAGCGCGGGAGGGTGAGGGGAGCGAGTGGGTCGCGCGCTGGCGAGGGAAGCCGAGCAGAGCCGAGCGGAGCCGAACCGGCGTCGTGCAGGGGGTTTGCCTGAGCTTGTGCTCCAGTGCCCGGGCGGGTAGCAGTTTGCCGGGCTAGGCAGCGCTCCTCTCTCTCGCCATGGCTGCGTTGCGCTACGCGGGTCTGGACGACACTGACAGTGAGGACGAGCTGCCGCCGGGCTGGGAGGAAAGGACCACCAAGGACGGCTGGGTGTACTTCGCCAAGTAAGGGGCTGGAGGGGCCGGGCAGTCGCCCCCGCCCGACCTCAGACCTCCGAGGCCGCCACCCTCGCGCCGCACCGTCTGCCTGCCCCTGCAGACCGACCCTTCCCGCCTCCCGCAGTGCCCCTTCCCCCCGCTGCGCCCCTCCCCTTACCCGGACGCTGATGCCCGCCGCTCCTGCACGTTCCTGCAGCCGGGAGCTCACGCACACTGGCACACACCGACACTTGTGCACACGACTGCGCCACTGCTTTCCCTCCCTCCCACATTTACACGCTCCTGCGCACGGGAACCCTCGCACACTTGTGCACCCTCATGCACGTGCCTAAGGGACTGCTCTTCTATACACACCTGTGCACATGTGCACGCACTAGTGCACACACCTCTGGCACACACACTTAACCCCTAACACCAAGGGATCCTCTCCAAGTCTGTGATTTGGTAATTCCGCTTCCATTCTTATGTTCACTGATACATTCTCATTCTCTTGTCAGCTATCCCACTGTGCTCTGCTCACTCACAGAAACTTCCTCCTTTGCACTGTAAATACAGTCTTACAATTCTACACGAATTCATCCTGACAACTGTCACACTAATAGAATAGGGATGCTGTCATATCCTTCATCTTGAAATTAACTACTATTTCCATATCACTGTGATATATTGTCTAATTTGAACCTCATAACAACTCTTATTTTACTGATGAGGAAACTGAGCCATACAGTGATTAAGTCACTGTCCAGAGTCACTCATCTTGTAAGTGACTGAGGCCACATTTGAAGTCAAGTCTTCCTTGCCCATTGTCCTCCACTTTGTATAAAACTCTCTATTAAAAGTGGTCTTAAAGGAGTTTATTAGTCTAGATTGTCACACGTACACCATAGAATCATAATAACTTAAGAGAGAAAGCTGTAACACAATCCTGTCTTTGTAAAAATAGTGATTGAGAAAGCAAGTGAATTGTACAAAATCACATGGTTAGACAATGGCAGCTTGACTGGTAAGTCAAGCTTTCTGTCTTCTAGCTCTTCTTCTACTTTCCCACACTGAGATGTTTTCATACACCTACAACATCCCATAAAGGCTTACCCATTCACTTTCATGAATCCATCTTGTCTTCCTTTCCCTGTTAAGTGTAGAAGGAAGGGAACCTCCTTACCAATGTGAAGGATTTTCAGAGAACTCTTACCTTTCCCTCCAAGGGCAGCTTCTTTCTTTTCCAAGTGCTGTTGTAGTCTATCCCATACTTAGAACAAATTTCTTCTCTTTAAGTGTTAGCTGAAGGTGGTTTCGCTGGAATCTATTAAAAGGCTGCCTTTTTTTCTGCTTGTCTTTAGAGGTATTGACTTATAAATCTAGAGAGCATCTCCCCATTTTTCCTTCTTTGAGGATATTTTCAGTGGTGGTTAGGGGAAATTCTCGCTATAGTTTAATATTTTCCCTTATTTACAGGGATATTACCTGTCAATGATTTGGAATTCTTAGTGTCAACCTAAACAATAAATTGGTGCATTTCCCCCCCCCCCCAGACCCCTCACCCCCCACCTTGTTACTTTTCCTTGGGAAAACATTGTATTTTCTATTCCCTCAGTCCTCTAGAATTTCATTTGTCACCCTTTTATGATTTAAAAAAAAAAATTTTTTTTTTGGAGGCATTCAGGTTGTCACATACTAAGTAAGTGGGGTCATATTTGATCTTAGGTCCTCCTGACTTTAGGGCTGTCCCCTGCATCATCCCCGTTTACTCTTTTATTTTAATGTAAAATCATAAAGCTAGGGATACAATCTGAAATTTAATTGAAATACGGAACTCCCAGATAATGAAGTTGGCCCAAGGATGAAAGTAAGCAAAAGTGAGGCAACTTTGTTGGGTCATAAACCAGTGTTGGAGATGAGATTTGATCCAGGTCTATTCTGGCCTTGAAGCTAGTTCTCTATGCTTCCTTTCAACCTAAAAAAGGCCCAAGATCATAAAATTACAGTTTTACAGGACCTCAGAGGTCACCTAGTCTAATTCTGATATTTTATAAATAAAAAGAGGACAGAGATTGTGAATTGTCCAAGATTACATAGGGATTTAAATCAAGAACCCCTTCCATTGAACCCATGGTGCTATCACCATTTTTTTTTTTTTAAGTAATAAAAAGGAGGTTTTTTTTTTTGTTTTTTTTTTTAAATCAACTAGTAACTCTAAACTTTAATTTGAGAGAAGAGTTACTCTGTTTGATAGAATGAATGTAGTCACATAGTGGCTAAAGGAAAAAGAAACTAGAGAATACTTTGTAGCCACTATGTGGCTACATTCATTCTATCAAACAGAATAAGTGTTTTTTTGTTTTCAGAACAGATTTCTCCCAGCTTTTGATATAAAAAGAAAAGAGAAATTGAAATAAAGATTTATGTGTGTGTATGTGTGTGTGTGTATGTGAAACCATGTTGACAGAAAATAGAGCATTAGATTGTGTATACAAATATATCTTTTGCTCAAACATTTTTATATTTGAAGTGAAACATTGTATCCTAAGTAGAGAAAAGGTAAAGTAAATCTCTACTGATTTTAAGTACCTATTCATCTTCAAAACCAGGTATAAGTTGTAATGAAGTTCTTTGCACAATTTAGTAGAAAAAACCAAAAACATTTTTGTGTTCTTGAAGGCTTTCTTCTGCTGGGCTTAATGTATGGATTTGTCATTTTCATTTGTCACTAAAGCATCTCAGAAGTAAGGAAGTTAGCAACTCTTTGAACCTATTTGATGTTGGGACTTGTAGTTATCATAATAAGTAGTAGTATAACTCACATTTATATAATATTTATTATTTAGAAAGTGCTTCTCCTACAATAGGGGTTTTTAACTTTTTTTGTATCATGGACCCCTTTGCCAGTTGGGAGAAGGCTATGGATTTGATATGCTTTAGAATGTATAAAAGAAAATATATTGTATTACAAAGCAAACCAATTCTGTTAAAATATTGTTCCCAAAATATTAAAAAAAAACTTCACAGATCTCAGGTTAAAGAATCCCTGTGATTTATGGCAACAATTTCAGCTCTTGTAACTTAATAATTATAACCCTAGGTGAATTACTCAAGTGAATTTTCACTTACTGAAAATATAGATGAGGAGGGGGACTGGATTAGATGATCTTTTAATGTAATTTTCATTTCTGAATCCATGATGTTCTGACCAATCCTACGAACTAAGTAGTGCAAGGTATTATCCTTGTTTTACAGAAGAGGGAAAGAGACTGTCAGGTTACCTTGGATCACTAGGCTAGTAAGCAGCTAAGTAAGACTTGAACCTAGGCCTTCTGATTCCTGTTCCTTAGCTTTCCCCGCCAATATATTAGCCGTCTGGCAGCAGAGTGGAAAGTATATTGACTCTGGTATTGAAGAATCTCAGTTCAAATCTCTGACACTGATAATATTATTTCAGATAAGTAACTTGGTCTTCTATGGCCTCAGTTTCTCTATGTGTAAAAGACTAGATGGCCTTTATGGTCCCTTCCAGGTTTTAGATCTATGATCCTATGATTTGGATTGAAGTTTAGCTTAGAAGATGTATGATTTTTGCATAAATAATTTAAATTATTTGAGTACATTTTGCTCATCTGTAAAATGGGAGTAATAGCACTTTTATTAGCTACCTGAGAGTTATTGGGAGAGTTAAATTCTATAATATATGCAAATTGTTTTGTCATAGAAAATGATGCTGAAAACTATTTTTTAGATTTTGTATAAATTTTTATAAGTATGATTTTAATTCTTATAATTAAAATTAATATTTTTTCATATATAGATTAAAAAACATTTTGTAGATTATCTAGGATATATTTTCTGTCCTAAGCCCACTTTTACTTACCCTTCAGGGTTTTAGTGGTGTGAAAATTAATTTGGATAATAGTCTGGTAAAACCTCAGGTAGGTAAATCTGTTCCCAGAATAAATATAAGGTGGCCAAAGCTAACTACAAACAATTATATTTTAATTATCTGTTATTTTTGAAATATCTATGTTGCTGTTCCTTCCCATTTGTTGTTTATATTACTTTTCCCATTTTACAGTGCAAGAAAGCTATGTCTACTTGAGCATGGTTTTAATAGTTTGATTTTATAGAAGTTCATATGTAATTAGCAATTTAATTTTGACATGACAAGCATGCACAGATAGAGAGCTTTCCTTACTAGAAGAGAATACAAATGAAATAACTATGGGTTGAGGATAAACTAAATCATACATTGAGAGTAATTTTAGTTCATATCCATGTCAGATAAATTATTTCTCCTTGAAAGTGGAAAGCTGAATATTCTTATATTTTGAAATAAAATAACAACTCAGAGGCAAAAAAATTATGAGTACTTTTCCTTGTAGAATATTTGCTAGACACTCCCTTCTATTTAATAGATATGTATATATATATGTATATAAACTTATTAATATCTTAACACTTTTAATGATGACTAGATATGGTTGATTAATCTTTATCAACCCCTTATGAGACTGTCCTATTATTTTAGTGGTGACCTTTGTATTTTTATTTCCCATGATAATATTCACAATCTGATTTCTGACTTCATTACTATACTGAAAATCTTTTCTCCAAACCTATTAGTAAGCTCTTTTTTTAAAAGAATGAATTTTGTCATCTTTTTCAGTTTGCCAGATATGGGGCAAAACATCAAAAGGATTTCCCTCTTTAACCCATTCCAAATAAGAGTAAGGTTCCAGCTCTACCCACTCTTCCTACTACTAGTTTTGTCTACATCAGTTTTTTTTCCCTTTTATATCTCATTTGTATGAGATAATTACTCCTTTTATCTCTCTCTACAATTTAATTTTTTTAGAATCATCTCATCATACTTAGCTCAATCTACATCTTTATTTCAAACTAGCCAAATAATGATGAAAATTATAAAAGTATTTTCACATATATGAAGGAAATGGTTTGACCTTATTGAGTCCTTTATAATTGGTCTTTATGTTTCTTCTGAATGTTATATGTTGATTTTTCCCTTAAATTCTGGGATTTCTGTCACAAAACATGAAGTTTTTCAATTTGTTAAATGTCTCCCCCCATCCCCTTTTCCCATTCAGAATTATTTAACTTTTCTGAGTAAGTTACCCTTGTTTATAACCCAACTTCTTTTGCTCTATGGAATATAGTATTCCAAGACTTATGGTCCTTCAACATAATAGCTGCTAAGTTTTGTGTAATCTTTATTGTAACTTCATGATAATTTAAATTGGCTTTTCTTGCTTCCAGTGTTTTCTTCTTAAACTGGGAGCTTTGAAACTCGACTGTGATTTCCTTCTGGGATTTCTTTTGGATGGTGATTAGTGGATTTTTTTCTATTTCTGCTCTGCTTTCTAATTTAGAACTTTAGGGTGATTTTCCTTGATAATTTCTTGTAATAGTCTATCAGTATTCTTTTTTTTAATCGTAATTTTCAGGTAGTTCAACTATTTTTATATTATATCTCCTCAATTTATTGTTTGATTAGTTTTTTCTAATTAGATGTTACATGTTCTCTTATATTTTTTCATTCTTAGTATCTTAGAACATTATTTGCTCTGCCTTGCTCAATTATAGTTTTCAGGGAATTAATTTGTTTATTAAATTTTGGATTCTTTATTTCAGCTTGATTGACTTTCTTTTCATGATGTCAAGATATTAGGAGACATCCTGTTTTCCAGAGCTAAGGTCCAGCAATCAGGCTGTGCCCTGAGTTTGGCATAACAACAGTCTTTTGCACTTACCCACTGGGTGATATCAACCACAGCAAAAATCCTAGAATTTTTTCATATGATTATTGTATTGCTTTGACCAGCAATGGGTATTTTCCGAGCTTAGACAATCACCTATTATATCCATGTTCTGGTCACGAAGCCCTGTTGTGAATCAAACTTGTCATATTGTTGCTGTTGCTCCTCATTGTCAAGGCTACAGCAATTCTGCAGCCATTGGTATAAATATTGAGATCTTCCCACAGTGACTTGGGTCCTTTCGCTAGAGGTGAGACTCTGAGACAAGTGTCTTTGCTTGCAAGCTGTTTCCCTCACTGTGAAATTAAACTTCTCTTGGATTCCTAACTCTCCTGTCTCTAGCCTGCTCTGACAGGTTTGAGGCTGGTTCTGTGCGACTGACAATAATTTTTTTGATTTTCTCGAGTTATTTTTATTTTTTTCTTCTAATTTTTTCTCAATCTCTCATATTTGACTTTTAAAGTCCTTTTTAAAGGTTTTCTACTAATTCTTTTTTGTGCTTGAAACCATTTGACATTTCTCATTGAAAAAGGAGTGATTTTTTTTTTTTTTAGCTCCATTATCTTCCTCTGAATATGAACACAGATCTTTATCCTGATAGTACTATCTATGGTTAGGTTCTTTCTCCTTTGCTTACTCATATTTATATATTTACTTATTTTTGTTTTATTTTGTTTTTAGTAGCTATTAATATGATCAAGTTGTAGTCTTGAAGTATATGGAATGATGCTCCAAGTCTCAGGTTCATCTTACTTGTGTCTCCAGTCCCCACCTTGATATCTCCTCTTCATTCTTGCCACCTAGGGCCCCCAACCCTCACTCTACATATTTAATAATTTGCCTAATCTTGCCCTTTCTACCTTGTACCTTATCTCTTCTTTTCTTTCTTACTACTACCACCCTAGTTCAAGTTCAGAACTCTTCTAGATTATTGCATGAATCTTTCAATTTGTTTTCCCTGCTGCAGGTCTTACCCACTATCTTACACCATGGTGCAATTTAAGTTTCCTGAAGTTCATATCATGTGACCATGCAATTCCTCTACCTTCAACTCCTGTCACTTCTTTTTATTTCTAGGATAAAATATAAATTCTTTTTATCTTTTAAAGCCTAATACATCTTAATTGCATCCTATCTTTACAGGTTTATTGGACTTTACAGCCCATATACAGTCAGTCATCCAACCAAATTTCCTTTTCTCTGTTCTTTACATAGGATGCTCCATGTTGCATTTCCAAGCCTTTGTACAGATATTCTCTATGTCTACAGTGATCTCTTTCCTTTTCCTCTGCCTTAGAGAGTCCCTTTTTTTCTCTATGATATAGCACCATCATCTTTTATGATTATTTCAGTTCCTACTTTTTAGTAATATCCCAAACTATACTGCATTTAGCTATTTTTAAATTGTGTTCATTAAGCCCAGCTAAGTTGAGAAATGGATAAAGTTTCCAGGTCTAGAATCTGGAAGACTCATCTTCATTAGTTCAAATCTGACCTCAGACACATATTAACTTTATGACCTTGGGCAAATCACTTAACCTCTTTGCCTCAGTTTCTCATCTGTAAAATGATCTGGAGAAGGAAATGATAAATCATTCCATTGCTAAGAAAACTTCCATGGTCTCATGATGCATCAGAGGTGACTGAAATGATTGAATAATGAGAAGATTGTATTTATTAGCTTTATATTTATGCTATATGTCTCCCTCATTAGAATATAAGCTCATTGAAAGTTATTATTTTATTCTTTGTACTTGTAGCCTCACTGTAGCCTCACTGGCTGGCACATAGTATGTATTTAATAAATATTATTTATATTATATATTTATTTATATTTATATTATTTATAAATATAAAAATCCATTGTTCTTTACAGTGTATCAATATAAAATAATGTCTCCCTAGATTCTGAACCCTTTCTCCTTACTCATATTTTTCTCCCAAATAGTTAATCAATACTATCCTTCCCTCAGCCTAGTCTACTGATTCCCATTTTGCTTCAATATGACTTCTCTTGAAATGCCTTTTCATTATATGCTCATGGTAAAGTGACATTTTTTTTTTTAACTATTTCTAGGTCCATAAGGGAATAGATATTATAGTATGGAAGCAGCTCTCTACTTAAAAGTAATATTTACAACTAACTTGTCTGACAATTGACTCTGGTCATATTTTCAAGATGAATTTAAATGATTCTTCATCTTAGACTTAAAATAGGTAGTGAAATCTAGGGTCAAAACCAAAGTTCTCCTTGTTAACTTTGGTCTCTGTCAGTGATAATTCTTGTGAAGTAGTATCATCATGGAGAAAATTTTTCCTCTAGAGGAATAGTTTTAGAATGGTTTATAATGCTTCTGAGAACTTATCCTTATTTTTAATTGTGATATGGGTATTTTGACAGCCATACTGAAGAGAAGACACAGTGGGAACATCCTAAAACTGGAAAAAGAAAACGAGTAGCAGGAGGTTTGTATTATTTGTTTGGTCATTTATAGCATAGATACATACTAATATGTAAAGCATCAATTACACAGTAAGTCTATCATAGGCAGAGTATTATCTAGGCAGCTATTATAACTGAGTAGATTTTAGAAGAGGAGAAAAATTGATGGAGCAAACTTTCTAAAAGTTGTAATTATCAAATTCTATTTGGCAAGTATTTG
The DNA here is from genome assembly GCF_902635505.1 of Sarcophilus harrisii. Taxonomy (NCBI): domain Eukaryota; kingdom Metazoa; phylum Chordata; class Mammalia; order Dasyuromorphia; family Dasyuridae; genus Sarcophilus; species Sarcophilus harrisii. Next base: position 72,139,173 of record NC_045427.1, read on the forward strand.
CCTGTATTTAAGGCAAAATGATAGCTACTGAGAATACATAGACAAAGTGAAAATCAATTCTTTCTTTAAAGGACTTTATTCTACTGCAGATTATTTATAGAATTACAGGAAAAGAGCAAATTTTATCTTTTAGCTACTCTAGACAAGTTTTAGTTTACTTATTTTTCTTTTTTTGCTGAGGCAACTAGGGTTAAGTGACTTGCGTAAGGAAGTGTTAAGTATCTGAGGCCAAATTTGAACTCAGGTCTTCCTGACTTCAGGGCTGGTGCTCTATCCACTGCAACCACTTAGCTGCTCCAGTTTTAGTTATTTTTGAGAATTATTTGTTCATCAAGACTATGTTAAAATTATCTTATCAGACATTTTTTAATAGCATTATGATAACAAATGACATTTAGAATATTCACCTTTCAGCTTTTTTCACTCTATAAACAAGAATTGAATATCTTTAATATGCCTAGCAATGTGCTATGTCCTGAAGGGAATATGATAAAAGCATAAGATATATTCCCTGCTCTAGAGGAGGCTAATTAGGGACATGAGACACATATAAAAAGAAAATAGTATGACAGATGTTATGAGGCAAAGTCTAGGTCCAGATCCCAGCTGTGCCACTTTCTACTTGCCTGATTTTGACCAAGTTACTTGGTTTCCTTTTCTCTTAAATTAGGAGATTGGACCTTATTACCTCTTAGATTCCTTCTAACTCTAAATCCTCAATCATATTATGGGAGATGGTCATGGTCATCTCCGTATTCATGGAGATGGTTAAAAAGACTTGGAAGAAGGACAAACTGACTTACGCCTGAGAGGTTGGGTAGTAATTAGATAGTTGGAGAGGAACTAGAACACTTTGCTTTTGTGGAACAAAAGAAACAGGAATCTATAGTTGAAATTTGTAAGACAAGTCTTATTTATAAACATGAAATAATTAGAGAATAAGTACCTAATCAAATGCTATGTTATATAGCATAGAAAACAAATGTAATTGAAGTTTTGCTAACTAAGTGATAGAAGATGAAATCATTAAGGAAAGCTTTGCAGGGATAGATAGCATCAGGCTCTTCAAAAGGGGGAATTTATTCTGGAGACAGGATCAGGAAATGTGTGGAGGTAAGAATGAGCATTGGCCTTTTACCTTCTTATTCATATATGGGATTAGATATTTTTTTCTTCAAGCAGACTCACAGTTTTTTCTGTGTTTCAGACCTGCCCTATGGATGGGAGCAAGAAACAGATGAGAATGGACAAGTGTTTTTTGTTGAGTAAGTGCTTCAAGAGATAGAATATAGTTATCTAAATGCTTTAAAAGATGTTATCTTTCTTCATCTTGAAGTCTTGTTTTTAATTAGTGAAGAGATGAAGTGATTACCAAATAAATTTTTTGTGTGTGGTTGGGGTGGAGGTAGGGGGGGAGGTTTCTTAGATTTAACTATTGTGGTATAAGTATAGAACCATATATGACTAAGCCATATATGACTTAAATTTTTAGAAGCTATCATATTCTTAAAATAAGGTAATTAACTAAATGTTCAGACAACTAATTTTAAAATATTATTATGAACTTAACATATAACCAGATAAAATAAACTGTTCCATATATATTCAACAAATTAATTTTCAAAAAGACCTTCAATATATAGTCTCAACAAACTGTTATTCTTTCTATGTTTTTCATTACTTTTATCTGCTTGTCAATCCTTCTATTTGTGTTTTTATTAGGCTTTTATCAGTTCCCAATTTGGCTCTTTTTTCTTAATTTCCTACTGTTTTATGGAACTTTCCCTATTACCTTATAGTCCCCATGTTTCAGACCTTTAATTGGACATAGTAATTGTGTTATTCCCATTAGTCACCCAATTCAGTCAGACTGAAAAATGTCACATAATAATTTCTCTATTTAGAGATAAATTTCCATATTTTTAGAAATTGACCTACTGAAGACCTTTTTATTTTTTGCTGCATCATTTTCATTTTCTATGACTAGAATGGATTCTGAAACATCAGGGAGAACTAAAAGGAAAAATATGAATACACAGATTATTATTATAATCATTATTTTTAAACAAAGCAATTTAGATAGTTTTTTTTAATAGAATAACTATATTTTACATTGGTGATAATACATAGTTAATGGTTCTCCATATATAGTTAAATGTTTAAGGAATGAATCTTTTGATTTTGGTTAGAGGTTGGCACATAAGATAGAACCTTCAATTTATTTGTGAGATTTTTTATGAATTTATAATGAAATCTAATCTTTTACTATTTTATGAAGGCTTATAGTTGGGCTTTTAAAAGATTTTTTGATTTTTCAAATTTTGAAAAAAACTTCAGAATTTATTTCTAACATATCAAAATAATTTTGAAATTTCTGTCAAAATGATGGTCATTTGTAATTTCATGTATCCTTATTAAAATAATTTTGAAATTTATTAACTCATTTTAGATTAATATTCAAAGGCTCATATACTACACTTAATTTTAGTCAAGACAACTTAAAAATTAATTTTTTTATTGTCCTTCATGATTGGAATAAACTGCCACCATGTCAGTGATCTGTACACAGTAGATACTTAATAAGTGACTATTTAATTGAACTAAAATTTTTTTTATTCTTTAAGGCTCGGCCCATGGAATTATTCCTCCATGAAGTTTCAATTATAAGTCAAAGGAATATTTAATTTTAAAAAATTGCTGTTAATTTTATGTCATGCTTTTCTTTACTAGATATGTTGGTGCACATTACTGAGTGCATATTAGGTCCTTACCAAATATACATTGAGGTTAATGTAGAAAGACAGAACAATTTTAGTACTATAAATCAGCTGAAAATGATGGGTTTTTTAAAATTCTAAATCAGAGATATCAAATACATGGCCCCAAATACTTTAGATTGAAATGTAATTGATTGGGAAATATTTAGCAATGTTAGCAAAAATTGATATCTTAATATGCAATTTTCTGAGCCAATATGAGCCTGGGAGATTCTTATGTATGACTATTAGGTTCTTTTTCTATTTGATTTGACACCATTGTTCGGAAGAAGCTGATTTTGAAGTGATTGTTGCATATCAAAGTGTATTTTCCAAGAAATCTTAAAGTATTTGATAACTTTTTTTCTGAATAAGAGTGTATTTTATCTAGAGGCCTGAGGAGGAACTAAAGAACATTTCTTTCTTAAAGTTGCAATAAATAAATAATAAAACTTTTGTTATGTAAAAATTAAGACTTTTTCTAAATAGTAAGACTATCTAAATGCCTGTATTCACTGCTAAAGGTTAACATAATTTTCCCTCCTTTTCTTTGTAGCCACATAAATAAAAGAACCACATATTTGGATCCCCGCCTGGCATTTACTGTTGATGACAATCCAAAGAAGCCACCAACTAGACAGAAATATGATGGCAATACTACAGCTATGGAAATACTTCAGGGTCGTGATTTAACTGGAAAAGTGGTTGTAGTCACTGGAGCTAATTCAGGAATAGGTAGGCCAGTATTTAAATTTATTGAGAATGCTGTAATAAGAATCGCTTTCAAAAATTCTAATCATAGTAAGTTTAATGGAGTGACTCTCTGCTTCTAGGAAATTTTATTTTTATGTATTATACTTGGACCTAATATATCATTGCAATCATGACCTTTCTTTCCAAAACCTGTAGTAGTTGTGTCCATCATCATGGAAAATTATATAAAGCCTGACCCTGAAATGGAATACTCAGCAAAGATGTTGGTTAATTTTTAATTTAGGTGTAGTAGGCAACAGATTCAAAATGCTAGTTCTTTATTATCAACAAATTTAGTCTGTGTTGTATGCAGAGTAACTATATAGTTACCTGAGTAGTTTAGGCAAAAATAAAAGTATTTGTATGGTAACCTGATTATAGTGCATAATGTTGGGAAAATACTATAACACTTTCTTATTAGGGATATTCCATTGCATTCAGATTTAAATTGATTACTTTAGTTCTGATATCTTTTTTTTTTTTTTTCTTTTACTAATGACTTCTGTTTCCCCTAGAGACACAAAGTAAGTTGGGCATTTGATGACCTAAGTTTTGGTGCTTCTTTTCCCCACTGGGTGGTTACTGAGGGAGTGGCCTGATGGGTGCTCTGACCTTGACTCTGATGCCTTTTAGGATCCTAGACTATTAAGCACAAACCATAAATACTGCCTTGCTTTTTCCTCCACTAAACTTCTACCTTCTTTAGTTGTAATTTTTTTTCCTTGTGTGTATAGAAAATTTCCTGTTAGAGGGATCTTTAGATCTTTCTCCCTCTAACTTGTACAGTGGTATCTCTATTCTCTCCACCCCAACCCACTTTTCATATTGTCCCATCTTCTCCTCTTGGCATTATTCTGGGTTCAGTTTCTGCCTCTGTGTTAGACTTGCTGAAAACATACAGTTCTTTCTAATTAGTATATAAAACTCATGAAATGCATTTGATATACTTCACATTAAAACCCACTGAGTGACTAGTGGGTCTCCAGGGTCAAGATTAAATTTAAAAGACCACTGTTTTCTTTGGAATAGAAATTAATTTTTTTTTGGTAAAAACTGGGGCATCCTGTTTTTTTTTTTTTTTTTTTTTTTTTTGCCTACCAAATTATTTTCTTATTCAATTTTAGTTAATACTTCTATCTTGGTAATATTATTGGAAAGAAACCTATTATGGGAGTTAGGAAATAACATTTTAGAAATCCTAGTGCTACCTAATGCTTGTATCGTTTAAGTAAGTTACTTCCCTCCAAAGAGTTTTGATCTAAATGATCTCTTAGGATTCTTCAGTTCCAAATTCTCTATCTTATTTTCTTTGGACTTAATTTTATATATCAAATCATCAGAGAAACTATTGTTATGAAATATTGGTTTTTGTATCACAAGCTTGGGGTATTTTGTGGTGGTGATACACATCTGGGAGAGGGTGGCCAGACATCTGGGAGAGGTATGGAATGGGGTGTTGTAATTTGTTCTTTGTTAAAGTTCTCAGGTGTGGATTGATGAGGTTTTGTTTTTATGGTTTTTTTTTTTTTTTGCTGAGGTAATTGGGGTTAAGTGACTTGCCCAGGGTCATACAAGTAAGATGTCTGAGGCCAAATTTGAACTCAGGTCCTCCTGACTTCAGGGCTGGCACTCTATCCATTGTACCACCTACCTGCCCCTGGATTGATGAGATTTTTAACTTGCCTGGGGGGTAGGAGGTGGATGGGTCTTTTTGTGTGTGTGTGTGTGTGTGTGTTTTTTTTTTTCTTGCGGACTTAACTGTAATTACTGGAAATGGTTCCTTTAAAGTTGAAGAGATTTGTAGAAACTAAATAATCCACCATCATCTTTCTCAGTCCTTACCCTCTTAACCTTTCCAGTATATTTGATAGTTTGGTTCCTCTTTCCTCTTGGATAATCTCTCCCTTCTGGTTTTTCCTTCTACCTGTATAAATGGTCTTTTGCAGATTCCTCATCAATGTTATTACCTTAACTATAAGTGTTCCTCAGTGTTCTTTCCAGGGTTCACTTTTCTTTCTGTATTTTTACCTTTGGTAACTTCATTACCTTCTCTGGGTTTAATGATCACATCCATGTTGATTGATTGATTAGTTGATCTTGATGGACAAAGTGGGTAGGAAGAAGAAGAAAGTGACATATATTGGCCAACCAATGGTATATTTTGCTTCAGCCACTGGTGTTACACTGGTTATTTGATTTAGTAATCTTGAGCAGGAAGTAGTAAGTTTTTGTTTGTTTTATCACTACTTGGAATTAAGAAACTGATGGCTAAATGGAAAAATGAATGGAAGTAACTTCCAGATTATGAAAATAATAAATATTAACTAGGAATCTTATTTCAAGATCTAGGAATATAGATGCTAAGATGAGTTTTTCCTGTCTTGAAAAATTTCCATGAAATTTCAATGAAAATTCCAATAATAAATTTGGTTATGTGTACAAACAATTTTGGAGAATGAGATGACTTATTGAGCTTGGAGTCAGGAAGAACTGAGTTCAAATATGGCCCCAGACCCTATTTGTGTGATCCTGGGGAAGTCTTTTGAACTGTTTGCCTTAATTCACTGGAGAAGGAAATGACTAACCACTTTAGTATCCTTGCAAAGAAAACTTCATGGACAATATGATACCACGATTGAACAATTGACCAATAACATAATTAATTTATCATGAATTTGTGTCTAATTTACAGGTAGATTTGCTTTATCTGAAGTGTTCTATATTAGTTAATATTATGTTAAATGTCTTTAAAATTCAAGTGTCCATTCTTTTTATTGTCTTGATAGTGCTAAACATCATGTGTTTTTGAGATAAAAAGGTACTTATGCCCTATCTAAATTCTAGCACCAAAAAAAAGGGATGGGGGGAGCTTTATTATAGGTTTGGATTAGTTTGGAACTCAAAGCATTTTAGCACTTCTCAAACCCTACAGTAAATTTGTTGAATTGCTTTTCTGATTTTGACCCAGCAGTGAGGTCTACAGATTCTATAGTTCTAAGTTTTAAAGATGAAACTTTATTGACAAGGTAGTGAGGTACCTAACAGCGAAGTTTTTAAGCAGATGCTTAATAGCCTTTTAGGGGAAGTTGTAGGGTTCAGGCAGGGTTTGGACTAGTTAGCCTACTTGTAAGCTCACTTCCAGCTTTAGGATTATGTTATTTCATGGATAGTAAATCTTATTGTTTCCTATTAAGTGTTCTCTGTTTTTCCGTCAGATTTTAATTTTTGTTTTTCTTTTTCATATATAGCTAGAGGTCCCCACCAATCACCCTAAGTATGCCATTACCTACTAAAATTATTCTGAAATATTAACTTCAAAACTGCTCAAATGAGCTCTTTGGGGAAGGATATTCCAAAAGAAACTCAGGCTGGTCAATTAATAACAGGAATTCTAGAGCGAGGTAAAAGTGAAGCAAAATCAGTTACCATTCTCCCTACCTTCCACCCCAGTTTGTATTAATATCCTATATTGGGCTGTAATAGCAATAGCTTTGAATCAGAAAAACCTGGATTTAGATGTTGCTTCTAAAACATATTAGTTGTGAGTTAGAAACTAATTTCTTTAATCTCAGGGTTTATCAGGCTTTACAAAACCTCAAAGCAAAATAATATAAACAGGAACAATTATCGTTGGAAGCTACCTGGCATTGTGGATAGCAGGCTGGATGTGGGGTCAGGAAAATCTCATGTACTTATGAGCTTCATTCTTATTGGAAATCATTTAGCTCTGAGAATCAGTTTCCTCATCTGTCAGATGCACATAATGAATTCTGTATTTCGTTTCAAGATGAGTAGTTATATAAAATTCAAATGAAATTATGTCAAGAACCTTGGAAACTTTATAGAGTAACATTAATGCCAGTTATTATTTTCCCTTAAGTCCTAGATAAATATAGCTTGGTAGGAGCATCTTTCATATTGGAAATTTTTCATGCTGATAAAATGATATTCTATTGATGGGACTCATTTCTTCCTAAATTAGTGGGAATGGGGAATATGTTCTTTCTTAAAAAAACTGTTTTCAAAAAATGGAGCTAATTGAAGTGAGGGATGGAGCCCTACTTTTAAAATAGTGATTTCCAACTTTTTTTGGAACTTATGACTTTCTTTGTTTTTGTGCTATTTTCCCCTTCCTTCCCATCTTATGCGCTAAATTAACAATACAGATGTTAAGCCTGATGTAAACAGTGAACCTGAGATGCATGTGCATACTTACACACACACACACTCATACACACACACACACACACACACATACACATGTATTTGTTAAAATAAATTTTTGTTGATGCCTTTTGTTTTTTAAACATCGCCTAATCTCTCCTCTCCCCCTATAGGGAGCCATCTCTTTATAATGAATAAAACAGTTTTTAAAAAAAGTTCATTTATGCTAAACAATGCATTGGAAAAAACCTGACATTAAATGCATTTTCTCATATCATAATACCCCATTTCTGCAAAGAAGGTAAGGTAGATGTCTCATTTTTCTTTTTGGGGGTCTAATCTTGGATATTACTATTTCACAGTATTCAGTTTTGATTGTTCTTTCTACTTGTTGATTCTACTCTTGGGTACATTATTTTCCTGTAACTTCTATGCTTTACTTTGACTTATTTTATTCAAGTCTTCACATGCATGATTCTCTGTATTCAATATATCTTTCTTTCAACTTAGTCTTTCAATTTAGTCTAAACTAATTTAGTCTTTTCTTAATTAGTGAGTATTTACTTAATTCCCAGTTCTTTGCTACTACAAAAAATTCAACTATAGATATTTTGATATATCAGAAGCATTTCTTTTTCTTAAGCAGATGGGTGACTTGCCCAGAGTATGATAATTGTTAAGTGTCTGAGGTTGGATTTGAACTCAAGTCCTCTTAACTTCAAGGATTTCACTATATGCACTTCACCATGTAGCTGCCTGAGGCATTTCTTTTTATCATTGACTTCCTTGGGTCATATGGCTAGCAGTAGGATCTGAAGGCTAGATAGTATGGACATTTTAATCACTTTCTAATAACTTTCTTATCCTAATTCCAAATTGTTTTCTAGAGCCATAGTACCATTTCACTGCTCCACAAAGGTATTAAAAGTTAAAGTGAATTAAAATAATTTAGATTTTATAAGTTTTATTTTTTTGAGAATTCTGTGACATACCTAGAAAAACATTTAAATGTCATTTGACAATTTTAAAATTACTGCCTTAGAGGCAAAGTAAATACTGTGCATCTTTAAGGAAAAATAATTTTAATTTAAAAAATTGGAATATGTAGTTGTTTTATAATGAAAATTTCATTTAGTTCACATGTATAGATCACTTGAGGAGCTAACTTATCTGAAATTGGAAATGTCATTTATGAATCTTAATTGAAATTATAAATATCATCCTCTTGTTGCTGCATAAAAAGGGAGATTTGAAGGGAAAAATTTATTATGTAGAAAATAAATATGCTTTTGAACTTTTTTTGCAATCTTTTTCCAAGTCATATGAATAGCTAAAAAACCCCCACATACTTTGTATAATAGCATGCAAATACTCAGAAATATGAGTGAATTTGTGACCTGAGTTACATGATCTGTAATGTAATACATAATACATCTGCTGCATCAGAACCTTTCCATGGCTACTCATTCTGTATAGCTCTCATCTATAGCTTTCCATAAGCCATGCATAGAGGATCCACTGAATATGGTGGAAGTTTTATTCTAGTTCTTTTAATTCCTAACATGAAAATTAATGTATGCTATTTTTTGAGGGTAGCAATAAAAACTATTGTTTCTATAACAAATTGGTTCATACTGTTGCATATTTTAAAATGATCAAAGTATTTTTTCAATCAAACATTTATTAAACTCCCGTTATCAAAATAGTATTAAAAATATGGCTTGTCAGAACTTAATCCAATTAGACCTGAGCTAATTTGCTGACTTAATGTAAGCCATGAAAACTAGTTATTTGTTAGAACTGTGATTACACTGAATAAAATTAATTTTGTATTTAGCAGTCTCTTTTGCACTTTAACCTAGAAGTATATGGAATTTAGTGACAATGAAAAAAGGTTTACCTATAATCATTTCTTAATATTTGTTTTTTCTCCACTAGAGGGCTCTGTTGCCTTTTAAAATAATTAAAAAGCAGACCAGAAAGCTTAATATAGTTCTTTTGGACTCCTGTGTGTGTGTGTGTGTGTGTGTGTGTGTGTGTGTATATGTGTATGTGTATGTATGTGTGTAAATAATACATTTTATTAAGACTGTTTTAGGCCTTAAGTTCATGGTGGAAACTATGGAATAACTATGAAAATGTGATTAATGCAGTGTTTTTTTTTTACTTTACTTTTTTTTTTTTTTTTTTTTTTTTTTTTTTTGGTATTAAGTGGCAAGAGGGAGAAGATCCTTTTACTTAAAAGATACATAATATTCAGCTTTCACAAGATTCTGCTATGTTATACAAGCACTTGGGTTTTTATGGAATTATTTGTTTTAAGTATCCTGTTCTGCCAGTAGTGTGATTTTTTAGGAAATAACCATCAGAATGTTTATAAATATGAACAGTTCTAGTTAGAATTTATATTGAAGTATCTTGATGGTATTGAGAATTGATTTTTAAAAAAATTACCTGGTTGTATATGATTTATTGTAAATAAATGTTTTTTGCTTATAAAAGGAATTAATGTGTTTTTAGCAAGAGTCATAAAATTTGGTTAAAACTTGGTACTATTTAACTTAAGAATATACATGAAATGTGCTCTAACTGGAGGGAAAGGCATAGGGATTGGAATGCTATCATTGTCATAGAGAGTTCACAGGTTAAGTACTCACTGTACTAATGTAGATTGGGTCAGTGCCTTCTCTGCAGCTCAGAGTCTTAGAGAATTTTTTGAAATCCTAATAGGAGAAGTGACTATCTCAGGGTTCCATGGACTTCCTGGTTTGGAAGCACAATTTCTATCTATTTATATAGAGTCATTTATCTATTTAAAATTTGCACTAGCATTTTGTTTTATAAATACATGTAAAGATAGTTTTAAATATTTGTTTTGTAAGAATTTGTGTTCCAAATTTTTCTCCCTCTTCCCCTTCTTACTTTCTTCCCCAAGATAGGAAATAATCAGGTATAGGTTAAATATGTGCAGTTCTTTTAAGGATATTTCCATATTTGTCATATTGTACAAGAAAAATCAGTTCAAAAGGGAAAAAAAAAACATGAGAAAGAAAAGCAAACAAACAAAAAATGAAAATATTATGCTTTGATCCTTATTCAGTTTTCATATTTCTTTCACTCTAGATGTAGATGCCTCTTTCCATTCCAAGTCTTTTGAAATTGCCTGAATCACTGCATAGTTATAAAAAGTCAACTTCATCATAGTTGATCATCACATAATATTGTTGTTACAGTGTACAATGTTCTTTTAATTCTGCTCACTTCACTCAGCATCAGTTCATGTTAAGTCTCCCCAACCTTTTTTGAAATCAACCTATTCATCATTTCTTATAAGACAATAATATTCCATAACATTCATATGCCATAACTTTTTCAGCCATTCTCTAACTGACAGGCATTTACTTAGTTTCTAGTTTTTTGTCACTACAAAAAAGATTGCTACAAACATTTTTGCACATGTGGTTCTTTTTTTCCTCTTTTATGATTTCCTTGGGATACAGACCTAATAGTGACTGCTGAGTCAAAGGGTATGCATGCAGCCATTTGGGCATAGTAAAATCATTTTGAAATAACCAATGCTTTAAACATTAAAATTTAAAGAAAATTAAAACTTATTTTGACTGTATCACTAAAATTTGAAGCTATTCTATTGAACATTTTGGAAAAAACGACCCAACAAATTTGTCTCAAGATAATGGAATTTTTGTCTTTGGGATTTAGTTATAGTTTGAAGTCCTACCCTACTTTTCCCCAAAACATCACAATGTATATTACATATGCCAATTATTTGTTGTACTATTATCTTTCTAGTCTTGCTTTTATACTTTTAAAAAAGAGAACAAAAGGTTAAAATATTTTTAATATTATAGATTTAAAAAAATAAGATAAAGGCCTTTTGTTTATTCATATAAAAATACAATTACTATTAAATAGTTTACATGCATTTAAGGAAATTATTAGTGCTATAGTACTACTCCGGAAATTGTTAAATTTTATCCTAAGACATTATTAAGATATACCATATCTAAATACCATAGGATATTTAAAATGACATAGTTTCTGTTATCTTTTTTCAAAATATATACTGAGGCACTAGCATTTAAACACAAGATTGTTTCTTAGCTTTTTTTGGGGTGTCATTTGGGTTAATCGAAAGTTTTATTTGTGTAGTTCTCTTAAGGTTAAGCTAGATTATAATATATTCTACCCAAAAGTTACCAACTTTATTGACTATTACTAAGAACAGTGTCACATTTCATAATGTATCTTTTTACATAAACATCCAAATGAGGTAAATAATGTTTGTATTTTTCATGGTCCAGGCACCATATTTTAAATTTTAATGTTTAAAATTTTGAAGTGTGCTGATTAAAAAAAATTATATCTACCTAATGTTTTCTCCAAAGTTACTAGTGATCTCTTATTTGACAAATCTAATGGTCTTTTCCTAATCCTTATTCCATTTTTGATTCTTTTCAGCCTTTGACACTCTTGATCACCATCTTCTAGATAATCTCTCCTTTCTTAATTTTTTATGCCACTGCTCTTTCCTCATTCTCTTTTCACCTGTCTTACTGTTTCTTCTCTGTCTTTTTTGCTGGACCTTTTTCCATATCATACTTATAATGTTTGTGCTAAAGATTCTCAGGTTTACTTTTCCAGCCCTAACTTTTTTGCTGACTTCCAGGGTCTGATCTTCTCAGAGTCTGATTTAAAATAGGTGTTACCTGTCTGTTTTAAATCTAATTTTTCACATATCCATATCTATATATCTCTATCTCTTTTATGTATCTTGTTTGTTCATAATTGTTTGCATGTTGTTTCCCTCATTAGATAGCTCTCCTTGAGAGCAGGAATATTTTTGCCTTTCCTTGCATGTTCAGCATTTAACACTGTGCCTAGGACATAGCAGGCACTTAAATGTTAGTTGATTGTATGATTGATAAGATTTGCAAAGCACTTTTTTTATTTGGCAATCTATGTTACTTTTGTTTTATTGCTTGTCTAGATAATGCATTTTCAAATACTGGTATCACTGTAGTACTTAGTTACTTTTTGTTTTGTGCTTCACTTAATTTTATTGGATTCTTTCAAAAACAAAATAAAATTTGGGCTACATTATTCAGTGCTTTATTCATTTATTCGGTGCTTTTCATGTGCCAAGAGCTCAGTGCTTACTATGTGCTAAGTGTTAGTACTACAGATACAGTTTAAAAAAAGATAATCTCTACCCCCAAGGAGCTTACATTCCAATGAAGGAAGACATCACATAAAAGGGAACTGGAAAGACATGTAAGAGGGGAAAGTAAAGCTGCTGTGGACAAAGTGGAATAATCTAATGAATAAAGTTTGGAGCCAGAATTGAAGTGAACCTGGCCTGATTCTTCAGGGCAGGGACTCAAAGATCAAAACAGAGGGCCACAGGATGAAGGTGTTTTCAGGTTGGGAAGGCTGCTGCCATGGAGGAATGGAGTTGGAACAAAAGTGAGCCTACTCTGAATATTTTATAAAATGGCAAATGTAGTTATTTCAGCTTGCATTTATAATATGCATGTAATTTTGGAAAGTAAGTAGTATTTAGAAGAACGATATCTCAGCAAGGCTTCATGGATAGTTTGGTTTCAGTCAATAAATCTCTAGTTATAATACTAAAATGCTCCTCTCACAACCCCTAGTTGTCATTCTTTCATCTTTAAACTAGACTGCAATTATTCACTTTTTTCCTTTTCAGTGGGTGTTCTGATGATTTAGGGAATTCTTGAACATTTATTGATTTATTAATAATTACATTAGATCCTTTAGTACTGTCTTGCTTACTGTATTATAATTAATTTGAAAAATATTTCCTTCTCTCTCAGACTGACATGTTAAATATATGAAACTTCTGTTTCTTTAAATAAAAATTCAATCTTGTCATTAAATTCAGGTTTTGAGAGATTACAGCATTATTTCTCAATTTGCTTTACTAGCAGTTTTTATGCACATGAAATACATATAATGTCAGAGAGTGGTGCCTTTATTTTCCTGCTTTCAGGAAAGTCTATCTAGGACACATAAGACTGTGTTTAGTAGTTATATCCCAGTATTGAAGAACAAGTAGAATTTTAATGCTTTAGGTATATTTAATTTTTTCTTACCTTTCCTACTTTTTATTACTACTGATTCCAACTTGTAGTGATTAGTGTTTAATACTTTGACAAAGGATTCTCTTTGCTAATGTTTTATTAAAATTTTTTGCATACATGCTCATTAGAGATATTGGTTTTTAGTTTTCTTTCTCTATTTTGATACTCTTTGATTTAGGTATCCAGATCACATTTTTATGGTATTAGGAATTTGACAAGATTCTTTCTATCCTTATTTTTGTAAATAATCAATATAATATTGGAAGCAATGGAACTTTGAATGTCGGATAGAATTTGCTTGCAAATCCCCCTAGAACAGGATTGTTTAACTTAGAGCTCATTTATGTTTGTTTAATTTTTTCTTATGAAATGTCATAATTTAAATTCTCTATTTCATGTTCTGTTAACTTGGGCATTATCTATATTTGTAAATATTTACTTATTTCAATACCTATTTGTACAACTTCATGAAGTTGTCAGTTTTATTGGCATATAGTATTGAGTAAAAAGTTTCTCCTTTATATGTTGTGAATTTTCTTTTTAGAACTCTTGACATTGATAGTTTCATCTTCCTTTTAAAAAAACCTCAATTAACTAATGATTTATTTACTTTGTCAAGTTGTTTTTTTTTTTTTTTTAATCAGCTCCTAGTATTATTTAATAGTTCAATGATTTATTTTTGCTTTTAATTTCATTAATCTCTTTTTTGGGCTTCATCACTTATAATTTAGTCTTTAACTGAGGATAGAATTGTGCTTGTTTCTAGAGTTTTTTTAATGTTCGGTTTTTGATGTTTTCTTTTTTCCTGAGAAAAACTTTGGCTATATCTCAAAAATTTTGATGTGTTGTCTCATAGTTGTCTTTATTTTTAATGAGATTATGTATTATTGGAACACCAATTCTTTAAAATTGTGTTATTTTGTGTTCAATGAGTTTTTAATCATTTTTAATAGTCTTTTGTTGAACATGATGTTTTACTTTTTAGTTAGTAAAGGTATGTTTAATAATTTCTGCTTTTTAATTTTTTTTGGAGATTTTAGTGCCCTCATTTGTAGTTTTTATGATGATGCCATGAACAGCTGTGAATATGTATTTCTATTTCTGTTCAGCAGTTTCCTGAGCTCTTATCATATCTGACTTTAAAAATTCCATTTTGATCCTTAACTTCTTTTTTGATTAGATTTATCAAGTCTGAAAGGGGTACATTTTAAGTATTCCACTGTTACATTTTATTGTTTCCCCTGCAACTTATTTAGTTTTTTCTTTAAATATTTAGATGCTTTGCTATTTCTTTAATTTCTGATCATTATTTATGGGCATATATCAACATAATGCAATATCTTTGTTTATCTCTTTTAATTAAATCTATTTTTTTCTATAAATTTATATGAACGTATAATTGCTATCTCAGCTAAATCATTTTAGCCCAGCCTTTTATTTTAGCTCTGTGTGAGTCTTTATGTTTTAGGTGACTTTCTTGTATATAACATATATAACAAACAAACAAACAAGTAGTATGAATTCTACTTTTTAATTCATTCTGCTATCCTGTTATGTTTTGTATTTGAATCCATTACATTCATGTGAACAGTTATAATCATCATATGTGTATTTTCTTCTATATTAATTTTTTGTTTCCTTTTTTATAGAGAGTAAAATGGTGAGAGATTAATGTTTATTCAGAATCCATCAGAGATATATCCTTGATATAGTCTACTGTTTCTCTGCTCTTCTTCTCTTTTCTTTCTTACCTTCCTTACCTTTCTCTCCCCCTTTCTCTTATCCCATCTATCCACTTTACTCCCTCCAGATCCCTATTATGAGGATAATTTCCTCCAGACATCTAATCGTTATAGTTCTTACTTTCTTTCCTTTCATAATCTGTAAACTCTGATATTAGTTTGCTTGTTTGTGACTACTAATGCCTTCATTAATCTACTTGTCATTTCTTCTCATGCTCCCTTTCTTTCTCATTTCCCCATTGAGTTGAATGTAGTTTTACATGAAGCTGTGTGAATGTGCCCTCCTTTGACTAGTTCAGGTGAGAATAAGATTCACTTAAGAAGAAACAGACAGGGGGCAGAGTCAAGATGGCGGAGAGTATACGGGTCTTTGTCTGAGCTCTTCCTGGCTTCCCTCAGAATCAGCACCAGTTCAAACCTCTGAACAGTTTTTAGAGTGACAGGATATTTTTAATGTAATAAATTTCCAGCAGAAGATATTTTGGAAGAACTTTAGAAAAAATTGTCTGAAGAAAATCACTCCTTAAAAAATAATTTTAACAATATGGAAAAAGAAAATAAGTCCTTGAAAAACAGATTTGGTGAAATGGAGACTGAGAACAACTATCTAAAAAATAGAGTTGGTGAAATGGAAAAACAAAATCGAGCAAAACAACTCATTTAAAAGTTCAATTGTTGAAAAAGTAGGTAAAAAAGCTAGTTAGAAGAAAATAATTCACTAAAAATTAGAGTTGAACAAATGAAAGTGAATGATTCAATGAGAGACATCAAGAATCAGTCAAATAAGACTAAAAAAAAAGAAAAAGAAGAAGAAAATGTAAAAACATCTGAAAAACAATTGACTTGTGAAACAGATTTAGGAGAGACAATCCAAGAATTATTGAAAATCATGATGGAAAAAAGAGCCTAGACAACATCTTTCAAGAAATCATTATGGAAAACTGCCCTGATATCCTAGAATCAGAGGGTAAAATATCCATCAATCACCTTTTAAAAGAGTCCCCAAAATGGAAACTCCTAGCAATATTGTAGCAAAATTACAGAATTATAAGATCAAGGAGAAAATACTTCAAGTAGCCAGAAAAGAAACAGTTTAAATTTCAAGGAGCCACACTCAGGATTATCCAGGATTTAGCTGCTTCCACTTTAAAGGATCAAAGGCTGTAGAATATGATATTCCAGAGGGCAAAGAGATTTGGATGGACTGCAAACAAGATGCAACTATCTAGCAAAATTAAACATTGTTTTTCAGGGAAAAAGATTGACATTCAGTGAAATAGAGAATTTCCATTTATTTTTTGTGAAAAGACCAGAGCTGATCAGAAAATTTGATCTTCAAATACAGACTCAAAAGAAGCATAAAAAGGTAAAAAAGGAAGGAAAAAAACCTGTCTTTTTAAAGGTTAAAATGTTTATAACTCTATATGGGAAGATGATATGTTCAATTTTTGAGAACTGTATCTTTGATAGAGATATACTTAGAAGGTGTAGGTATAATTTGTCTTTATTGTGATGAAATAAAAAAGAAACTAGAAGTGGAAAAGGAATTGTACTGAAGAAGAGGAAAGAAGAGGTAAAATATATTACAGGAAGATGCAAAAAAGACCAATTACATACCATTGAGGGAAAGAAGGAAGGGGGATGAGCATTGTGTGAACCTTAATCTCCTAAGATTTTTCTCAAAGAGACAATATCAGACATATTTAGTTTAATAGAAAAACTTGTCTCACCTTATAGGGAAGTAAGAAGGGAAAGGGGAAAGGAAAAGGGGAAGCTAATAGAAGGGAGAAAAAAAGTAGAAGGGAAAGGGATAACAAAGGGAGAAATGGCCATAAAAGGAGAGGGCAGATTAAGGCAGATGCTGGTCAGAAGGAAAACACTGGGGAGGAGGGAAAGGGGGAAAGGAAAGAGAAAAGTATAACTTGGGGAAAATAAGATGGCAGGAAATATAGTTTTGACTGTGAATGTGAGTGGGATGAACTGTCCCATAAAATGGAAGCATATAAGCAGACTAAATTAAAAGCCAGAATCCTACAATATGTTGTTTACAAGAAACATTTAAAACAGAGTGATACCTGCAGAGAAAAGGTAAAAGGCTGGAGCAAAATTTATCTTTGGAGAAAATTGAATGGGAACAGAAAGGAATATACTTTTTTCTTAGTTGTACGTGAAACCTACACAAAAATTGATGATCTATTAGGGCATAAAACCCTCAAAATCAAATGCAGAAAGTGTGATGCATGATTCAGGTCATGATGCAATGGAAATTACATGTAACAAAGGGTCAGGGAAAAATAAACCAACAATTAATTGCTTGCTCTGTTCTTGCTTAGTCTGTGTCCATTACACAGCCCCAAGCCACATTTGAGCTGCATCTGTAGTCATTCTTTACTCTGTAACATAGCCACATCTCATACCTATCTTTTAAGTTTTCTTTTAAGTCTGGATCTATACAATCTAGTTCTAGTGTTAGAGTGATGTGGCTATTGGATGGCTTTGGTTCCTGCTTCCTTGGCTGTGAATATGACATACTGTCTATTTTTTTTCTTTTGATTTCCCACTGACTACTTATTTTGGAACTCTTCTTAGATCTTCATCAGTTTAGTTGTGGGGAAGAGGTAAGCTGTTTCTTCTGCTATCATGATTAGTGTTCCCAAAGTGTTGTCTTATTGTTAATATGTATTTCTTTGAATTAAGCCTATTGGTCATTTAATGGAATTATACTAGTGTGATTAGTGAGATTTCAATGGATTTAATTCCTTTTGGAAAGGGAGCCTGACACCAGATCACATTTCTGCAGCATTTTTGGACTAGTTTTTTTAGCTCCTGGATTTTTCCCCTTACAACAAGCTTATCATAATATTCATTGAATTGTCCTTGATTACCTTTTTCTAAGGGAGATAGCAGGGCATAAAGAGTTTAAAATAAACTGGTTTTAAGATTTTCTACATATAGATTTAAACCAGTCTCTTTCGATGAATTTCATACTATTCCCCTTCATAATTCTGTATTTCAGAAAAACTGAATTACTAACTATTCCTGGCTCTCTTCCTGCCTATAATATATTCTTGTATTCAAAACTTCATGTTTTCCTATTGAAATCCTTTTTTTCTTTCACTTGAGGCCCTCCCCTCTCTCCCCTTTTAGATGTGACCCCAAAATAATCTTTCCTAAAGCCTCGCTTTGATTATGTCAACTCCTCCTTTCTCCTAACTCAACAAATTCAAGTGGCTTATTACTTTCAGGTTCAAATATAAAGATCCTTTGGGTTTGTCATTTTAAAGCTCTTTACAACCTGGTTCCTTCCTGCCTTTCTGGTCGATATGCTCTGTGATAGAGTGGCATTGACTTTTGTAGTGTTTTTCCTACATGAGATTCCATCTTCTGACTCTGTCTCTTCTCACCGGCTGTTCCTTATGTCTAGAATTCTCTTTCCTTGTCTCCTGATTTCCTTGTCTTCTTTCAAAATTCAGCTTAAATCCTGTGTTCCCTAAGATATCTTTCCCAGATGTCTGTTAGTTTCTCTCCTAGATTACCTTCCATTCAGGCTCTATATATCTTGTAGATATGTAGTTATTTGTCTATTTTCTCTCCCATTCGAATTTAACCTTCTAGAGGTTAGGGACCAAATTTTTGCCTATTTGTATATCTCCAGTGCTTAGTTTATCGCCTGGTATAGATTACTTGTTATCTATATAACAAATAACAAGATAATTAATATTTGTTAACAGTGATTGACTGAACCTTCTCTTATTGCTTGAGCTCCAACTAATCTCCTTTCTCAAATTATCTTAAAGTGTTTTTGATATATCTTTGTTTTGACCTATAATATTTTATTACATTCTAAATTACTTGATGATGGATACTGTTACTTTTCATCTTTTTATCCACAGAATTGAGCACAGTACCTTGTACATAGTAGACATTTAATGTATGTTTTTTAAATTATTTTGTTGAGATCTGGGTTGTAAGCCTGTTTATAAATGTGAGGTAGGTGATCTTGGTTGAAGCATAGAGGCTTATAGACTTAAACAGTGAGATGAAACTTTAGTGATAGCCTACTATAATATGTTCTTTTAAAAAGTGAATAAATTGATGCCCATAAATGTTATGCCTTGTTCCTGCTTCATATGTATAGTCTCTGAAATTCTTGCATTCATGTTATATGAACTGTGTCATCTTCTCTATCAAAGCTAATATTTTGAATATTTTCTTCTCTTTTGTCATATTTGTAGGAATCACTGAAAGGATAGAAAAGACCATATTTTTAAAAATTGCAATTGTGGAACACAAAAACAAATAGATTTAAAAAAAAAATCAGTTTACATTAAGAAAAATGTACATTTAAAACAATATCACACTTCTAACTTTTTTTTGGGTAGAAACTTTGATATTAGTCCATTTATTCACTTGGCACTTACAATTGTTAGCATGGCTTTCTGTCATATTAAGTTGTCGAAATTTTCTGTCACTGCTATCTCAGGCACTCAGTAATTTCTTGGAAAAGTTCAATATTTGAATATAACTTTTTAGCACTTTGCAGGCAATGGAAAAAGGAAAGACAACCAGACAAGTACTGAGTTCAGGTAGTATTATTAACTGTGCAATTTTGGGTCTCTTTGAGTCTCATATCTCACCTGTAAACTAGGGATAATATTATCACAGTACCTTTTGTGTAGTAGACATTTAGTAAGTAATTATTTTGGATGAGATAAATGACATGATGTCTGCGAGAATATCATATTTTAAAAATTAATTAAAATTTAAATGACTTTATTTTCTATTCTATCGTTTAAAAGAAAAACAAATATGGAAAATAAATCAAAACATTTTTCCATATTGTCCACATCCAAAATGTATGTTTTGTTCTACATCTTAAATCCATCACCTCTGTCAGGAAGTGAATATGAGAATTTATTGTTCTTCAAGGTCCTGAATGGTGGGTGTGTTGGCAGAGAAAAACTAAAGAATTGATAAAATTGATCCCTGAGACAGGCAGGGAGAAGGCATTGATGGAGATTAGTGTAGTTCTGTGATCCCACCTTCTGGGGAAGTTTTTCCAGTCAGAAATCCAAGTTATGTCAGACCTCTGAGGCCCACCTTCTGTAAAGGTCTTGGGCAGATCCACCTTGTCATGTCAGAAATTCCAGTCATGCTCCTGAGGTTAAATTTTCTCTGTAAAATTGACTTATGACCCATGCCATACTCACTGCTCTCCTTTGGATCAGTCTGCCATGGCATTCTGCCTGGTGTGCCTTTCCCCTTGTTCCTCCTCCATGCCAGATGGTCTCTCCTAACCCTCTCCCCCAATGCCTTGAGGTGTCCCTCCTGACCTTACTTTTCCTCCTTATAGCTAACTCTTTTGGGGTGCTAAGTCCCTTTTAGGACTTAACTTGCTCACTAAGGGCATACCCAAACCTCATGAAGTGTTTCCTTTCTATTGGCAAATGGCAGGTTGAATCAGGAAACTCTCTTAACACTATTTCATATTTACCATTCCTGGTATCTCTTGTAAGCTTTTATTTTGTCAGTAATTTCTTCTAAACAAACCTGTCTTTTGTCAAAGAGAATGACATTTGTGAATTCTTGACTTTGAATTCATGACTGAACCTCAACATTTGGTGTCTACCATCATTTGATGTCTAGATGAACTACATCAATTGTATTGATCAGAGTTCTTACATCTTTCAGAATTACTTGTCTTTTTAGTGTTGTTATATAAATTGTTCTCCTGGTTCTGTTCACTTCATTCTGCATCAGTTCATAAAGTATTTCTGTTTTTCTCTGAAATAATGTTTTTAATCATTTCTATTGACATAATAGAATTCCATTATATTTATGTATCATAATTTGTTCAATCATTCTGAAGCAGGTTGTGATCCCTTTAAGAAACTGTATTTCCTATTGATCTGTGATTCCTTTCAGATTCCTAGCCCCTCCTGACTGAGGCATATCCTCCCCAGAGAAGTTGTCTTTCCTGGATGCCAGAGCCTTTGATTCACAAATCCGGATCAAAAAGCATCCCTTTGAATTCCAATAGGAGATCCCGGCTTGTCCCAGTTCCCATTCTGACTTGCTTGGGCTGCCCAGCCCCCACTGGTTCTGATCTGCTCGGGGGGCTTCCCAACCCCCACTAAGACACGCAATATAATAAGCTTCCATCAACTAAAGTCTTTGCAGAAGGACCTTGACAGCTCTCTTTGCTACTAGAACTTTCTGTCCACTGAGAACTACATTCTCAGTGCAAAACTCCATTTTCCATAGATCTGCCACTATAGAAATCAGTCTCTGGGTAAATTGATTTTTATCTAACAATAAACTTTCATTTTGCAACTAATATTCGGGAATGAGTGAATTTTCACTCCTAAAAGCTGCGACTGATTTAAAGGGGATTCTTAATAACTCTCTTAAAGCCACTAACCTCTAGACCACTAGGAATCTAGACCATTCTAAACCTCATCAATTCCCCTTGGATACCTTCCAAATTTTTGACAACAAATAAAAAGCTGCTATAAATATTTTTTATCCATATGGGTACTTTTCCTCTTTCTTTGATTTCTCTAGGGTATTTCCCTACTGGAGATATCATTGCATCAAAGCATGCAACATTTCAATGACTTTTTGGATTAGTTCTAAATTACTTTTCTGATTGGCTAGACCAAGTGTATTTATGTGTCTGTCAGTTTTCCTGCCTCCCTTTATACAATTGAAATTTCTTTGTCCTTCTTTGTCTTTTTTCCAATCTAATGGGTGAGAGGTGGAACTTCAGGATTGCTTTAATATATATATATATAATTTTTTTTTTTTAAATTTTTAATTTTTAATTTTTTTTTTTGCTGAGGCAATCATTGTTAAGTGACTTGCCCAGGGTCACACAGCTAGGAAATGTTAAATGTCTGAGACCAGATTGAACTCAGGTCCTCTTGATTTCAAGGCTGGTGCTCTTTCGACTGTTCCACCTAGCTGCCCCCTTTAATTTATATTTTAAAAATTATTATTGATTTGGGGCATTTAGAAAAAATATGGCTGTTGATAGCTTGTCTTTCTTCCTTTGAAAGCTGCCTACTCTGATCTTTGACCAAAAGTGTGACGTTAGTTTATACTTATATTAGGGCATACAACCACATTTTAGGAACATGCTTTCTCAGGGATAGAAAAGTAGTCAAATTTCATGTGAAGCTGTTTTTTAGTTCATTTGTCATGATCCTGAAGGCTAAAAAGCTGGGAATCTTGCCAGTGAATAAACAATTCAAGATCTTTTGTATTCAGGAAATCAGTTCTGACTATTTGGAGGTGATCAGAAGAGGATGGCTGGAGGGTGTGAAATAGTAGCTTTGCTTTTTTAATGTTCACTATCCAAACTGATGACATTTGCTTGCCTCCCCCTTTCCTTTCCCTTACATTCCTATCTCCATTTATTGGTATTGGTGGCAGTGTAGTTTTGTGGTTTGGTAGCTGTGGATTGGTAAGCTGTATACTATCTTCTTAATCAAAAATTTCCCATTCTTTCCAGACTCCTGAAATTTTTTATTAATGAAAATAAGGTAAAAGAAAGAAACTATGCCAAAGTTTTAGTCTCATGAAGGACCAAAACAACATGAAATCAGAATACCCTACCACCAAAAAAATCTTTCAAGACATAATCCTTTTTTTGTTTAATAAGTTTTATTTTCATATATTTCCTTTGGATTTTTTGTTTTTCTTCCTGTAAAGTAATAGTGTTCAATTTTAGGAGAAGTTTTGAAAAGGACTCATTAGTATTTCAGCCTTGTTTAGTTAAGAAACATCCATTAATGTACCAGACATTGCCATAAGTGCTGGAGATACAAAGAATGGCAAAAATAGCTAATAACATTTTACTTCTTAGTACATGAACAATGATCAATTTGATCAATTTGCACTCAAGATTGAGGGCTCTTATCAGATCTATGTAGAATAAGGATGCTGAATTTTTTTGTGTCATGGATCCCTTTGGCAATCTGAAAAAGCCTTTGGATTCTTTCACAGAATGTTTTACATGATACCTAGAATGTTTTCTTTCATCTTTGCTTCCTGGCTTCCCTAGAAGAAACTGTCTTTCACTTTTCTTTTTTCTCCAAAAGTTACTGAGTGCTGGGAACAGAGTAGGTACTTAAGTAGTATTAAGTTATAAACTCATTTGACTTTCCAATTTCAGGGTCATTTCCTTATTCATTAGCTACTGCTCATTTTTGAGTTTTTTATTCTATTTGGGAGGGATTTAAAACTTCCCTATCCCACAGCATCATGCCTATCCCCTATCCTTTGTATATTTTAAAAATGTTCACTTAATTCTGGGCCTCAGTGTCCTTATCTCTAAAATAGAGTTTTGGACCAATCCCTAGAGTTTCTTACAACTCTAATAGTCTAAGATTGCATGTCTCCAGTGCAATAACATAATGCAAAGATGTTTGTCTTAATTCACTTCTTTTTTTCCAATCAGTACTCGAGACAAGTTTTTATCACAAAAGAACACTATTTGGACATTTTCTTGGTTCACTCAGTTTGGGGATCTTGACATAAGTGCTCAAAAGCAAAACTGGTCTAGCAGGGTATGGACCCTCAGTAAAGAGTCTGTAGATGCTAAAATACCAAACTTTAGGGTTTTTAATCTATAGGGGAGGGAAGAAGTTAGCAAAGGGAAATGATGTTACTCAGCATTGATAAGCCTTTTGCATGGTCAGTTTGAGAGTGAGGAAATAAATACATGAATGTGATTCCAGAAGAAGGGATACTTTGCATAGAAGAAGTAGAATTTGTATCCTGCTGTGCCTCATAGCCAGAATGTCCTAGTCAAGAAATAATAGTTTTAGTACCTTGGACCAAAGATGTTTTGAGACTGCTAGAAAATTCTTTATTTTCTTATTTTAAATTAAAAAAACACTTTTGAAGGCAAGCTATGATAGGACTAATATTTATTAGTACTTCTTTGCTGCAGCTTCTTCCTGTCCCACCCTCATTTTGGGGAAGGCCTAGGAACTTCCTCTTTTCCTACTTTGATAGGGATTATTATTTCCTAATAGAAGACAAAAATGTCTCTGGGACTTCCTTGACCCTGGCTTCCCCAAAGCAGCCTCCTGGCCACCTACAGTCCCAAGTCACAGGTAGTCATCCTCCTATAAACTTGGTAGATTTCTGAAGACCATGTGTATCCCCATGTCCTTCACTATATTTTTAACTTGAAGACCAGACTACCTCTCTGTCTTGAGGAGCCAAGTGCCACTGTATCCTTGCTGTATATCCTTATTGTATTATGGCAAAATAAATCTCTTTAGATCAACTATTCAGAAATTTCAAGTTCTGTCCATGCTTTGAAACTGAACAACAATAATGCTGATATTAGAGCCACCATCTACACAGGGTGTTTTCTGCACATGTGTGTATGCATACACATATGTACACATACAGATATACATGCATGCTTTCAGGGAATTATTTGTGGTTTGTAGTTATTATGTCCTTAAATTGCCAGGATTCTATGTCAACTGAGAGTAAGAACTACTTTATTCTTTGCATTTTTATCCCTAGGCCTATTGAAGTCTCCAGCAGAGTAATTTCTTGGTTTGTCGACTAAGACAAACATGGCATCAAGGTCAGGTATTGCACCTATGGTAAATTCTTCACTTTGAAAAGACTACAGGCCAAAACTAAAATGGAGGGAGTGCTGGTGCTTGATTTTTGGTTTGCAGATGATTGTTCCCTGAGTGCAGCCTCTAAAACTGAAGTGCAACAAAGTTTGGATCAATTCTCTGCTGCTTGTGCTAATTTTGCCTAACAATCAACCCTAAGAAAATACCCGTACTTTGTCAGCCAGCAGCACCACATCATCTGTATGTGAACCATTGATTACAGCAAATGGACAAGTTTTGAAGGCTGTGGATAAATTCTCTTTCCTTGGCAGTGTACTTTCCAGGGATGTCCACATGGATAAAGCGATTGAGACACACATTGCCAGAGCTAGCTTGGTGTTTGGGAGGGTCCATAAGGAAAATGTGATGAAAGGGGGGTATTAGACTGATCACCAAGCTGAAGGTCCATAGAGCGTTTGTGAGGACCTCATTATTGTACGCGTGTGAAACCTGGATAGTGTACCAGCACCACGCCAGGAAATTGAATCAATCCTATTTGAATTGTCTTAGGAAGATTCTGAAGATCACGTGGCAGGATAAAATACCAGACGCAGAGGTCCTTTCTCGAACTAAATTGCCAAGCATTCCAATTCTACTGCCGAGAGCACAACTCCATTGGGCTGGCTATATTGTTTCAGTGCCAAATATGTGCTTGCCAAAAAGACTATTTTATAGAGATCACACAGGGCAAGTCCTCAAGTGGTAGTCAGAAAAAGTGATCCAAGGGCACCCAGAACTTTAGAATTGATTACATGACATGGGAGATACTAGCACAAGGATGCCCAGCATGGCATGCCCTCATCAGAGAAGAAGAGCAAGAGAGCTCTTGAAGTCAGTTTAGGTCAAACTGGACAGAACTAGTTGTGTAGAAAAAAAAAGGCTGAAAAATAGCTTAGTTAGAATATGCATGCTTCATTATTCCATAAATATTAAGTTCTCCTCCCCAGGAGGAGCTAAGGTGCATTTTAATGGTCATACAATGTATGTAGTGAGAGGGTTGATATATTAAGGGGTATATAGAGGATTGGGAAAGAATGTTAACTTCATCACCCCAGTCACTGGGGAGATGAGGGAGGGACTTTATGAGGATAAAAGGATATATGTTCTTTTCTTTGAAAAGGGTGTGAGATGTCATTTTTAGTTGCATACCTGCTTCCTCCATGGATGCATTAAAAGTTTAAACTGCTTCACTCATCCTGAATTTGTTCATTTAATTTCCCTTACTTTGGTTTCAGAATTTTGTTTCCAATAACTGAGAATGAAGCAAGTTGTTGGATTGGTTATTGTAGTTCCTAAATATTTTATTGGGGGTTAACTTTATATTTTGTTATTTTGACATGTTTAAGCCTGTTGTTAGCATTTCTATTTTTTTTTCCTATTTCCTTCCTCCTCATCTTATAATTGTTTAAGAAATACATGTGGATGTATATATACAAACATTGTGTATACACCCATATCCTTTTTCATTTATTTTCCTGCATTTTTATACATATACTTGAAAAAAGTTATGATAGTTGAAGATCAGCTTCAACTGTAGGTTGAATCAGTATCAGTATGTTGAATAAGAAAAGAACTTGTGTATTTTGTGTATTTTTTTTTTTTTAGTATTAATAAATGTAAATAGTTATGTAATTGAATGTACAAATACCCTATAATAAAGTGGTAATTTTCAAGTTGAGTATAAAAAATTAGCTCCTTATTTATGGAAAACTTATCTTTTTGGTGGTTATATGTAATTCTTGGACTCTTCTTTTGCTATATACTTTGTGTTAGTATGTTTGTATGTATTTGGATTTGCCAAATATTGTTTCTGTTATTAATGCAATCTTTGATAGAATTTTCCTAATCCTGATTAATTAATTTGATAATACATCATACAAATTATGTTCTTTAAATTGCTATAATTCTTCCTTGCTTTCTTCTCTCCATTCCTCAGGGCTTTAAATAGTGTGACATCTGTAAAGAGCAGTATTAGAGTAAAAAGCATTAATATAGAGCATCACAGTTTAAATAAATTTGCCATTTTCTGTTGGAGTGCTTTAGAGAAACTGAAAGTGATAAAATCTTTGGAAAATAGTAGGTTCTACAAATTACAGTGAACCTTTTATTTCTTATGATAGTTTAGCTATTGCTAGAAAAGATGGATAAATTATCCTGGCATGTCTAAAATATATTTTCTAAGTAGTGAACCTGTCAGTGGTTTATTTAGTCACAAAAAAAGTAGTGTTTGGATTGATGATGAGCAGATGTTACATAGTACATGCTGATCTTTTAATGATGTTTATATTTTTTTGCGTAATCTAAATATTTATTGACTACTTATTCTATTCAAAGCTTATATTCTATTTGAAATGCCCAGAAAAGGGAAATAAAAGTGAAGGTATTTGAAATAATGTCTGAAGGATAGATGCTAATGATTGTAAATATCAAATAAGTTAAGAGCCTCAAACTGTATAATATAATTAGTTACATGGAAATAGGAATGTAGCCCCAAGACTTATACTTAAAGAAACCAAAATATTGAATTACAGAATTGTTACATTTGTAAATGAAAAAATCATGATGAGAATTTTACATATAAAATGAATAGTCTGGATATTGTATAGATGCATTAGAGAGGCCCAGTTAAATTAGTTTTCATAATATTTTTTCATTTTTTATTGATGCTATTTGTTGTTAAATCACATTATTTTCTGACTATATGTCTTCGCCTCCTTTCTGCTAGGTCAATAAGAATGCTGTACCTGGAGTTAGGAAGATCTGATATTCAGTGTGTTGCAGCCAACTTGAATTGGCTTGTGATAGCTGTTGCTTATTTTTTCAGTATGAGCATTTGCACTTCTGAAATTGGCAAACTCTACAAATCAGAGTTTGATTTATTATTTTCTTGATTGTCTAGACTTAAGAAAGTGATGGGAAAATGTTAATAATGAATATTAATCTTAAAAGTGTGTAGTGTATGCACTTTTTCTCCTGGAGAGCTATTTGTTACCAGTACACTCCTTGAGTTCAAATTTGGTCTTAGACACTGACTAGCTTGAGACCTTGGACAAATTATTTAACATCTGTCTATCTCAGTTTCCTAATCAGTAAAATATCACTTATGTCCCAGTTTTGTTGTAAGGATAAAATGAGATAATATTTGCAAACCATTTTAAAAACCTTAAAGTACTATATAAATATTAGTCATAATTATTATCATTTAAAAAAAGAGAGGAAATAAAACAACTCATCAAAGCCATACTGTGCATCAACTAAGCTTAAAAGTATATGGTATTTTTCATACCCATACCCTCCCACTTTTGCAGCAAAGAAAGAGAGATGCATTTTTTCAACTGTTTTCCAGGGCAAGGTTTAGTCATTTAATTTATATAATATTCAGTTTAAAAATTAAAAAATATATATTTGTAGGTAGTTGTCATTGTAGATAGTGCTTTTTTTTTGCATCAATTCTTATACATTTTCCCATTAATCTTTAAACAGTAAATGCTGATTCTCATTACATATTTAATATTCAATTATACTCATATATAACTTTTTGTTAGTCATTTCCCAGTTGATTTATCTCAATTCTTTACTACCACAAAAGATGTTGCTATGAATATTTGAGGATATATGGTACTTTTATTTTTCCTCTTTGTTCTCCTTCGGATATATGCCTAGCGGTAACATCTCTGATAAAAAAGGTATGACCATTTTAGTAGCTTGTTTAGCATTCTATATTGCTTTCTTTTTTGTTTTTTTATTTCAAATTTTTTATAAAGCTTTTTCTTTTCAAAACATACATGGATAATTTGACAACACTGACCCTTGCATAGCCTTCTGTTTCAGATTTTCTCCTCTTTTTCCCCCACCCCCTCCCCTAGCCGGCAAGCAATTCAATATATGTTAAACATGTTAAAATATATGTACAATCCAACATGTATAAACATATTTATACAATTCTCTTGCTCACAAGAGAAATCAGATCAAAAAAGGAAAGCAAATGAGTAAGAAAATAAAATACAAGCAAACAACAACAAAAAGAGTGAGAATTCTATATTGTGATCCACACTCAGTTTCCATAGTCCTATCTCTGGGTGTAGATGGCTCTCTTCATCACAAGTTCATTGGAACTGACATTATCTATGTTGCTTTCTAAGTAACTAGATGCTTCAGTTGTTAGAATGCTGACCTTAGAGTCAGCAAGACCCATCTTCCCGAGTTCAAATCTGGCTTTAAGTATTTTCTAGCTATGTTACCCTGGGCAAGTCATTTAACCAAATTTATCTCAGTTTTCCCATATGTTAAATGAACTGGAGAAGAAAATGACAATTATTCCAGTATTTTCACCAAGAAAACCCCAAATGGGGTCACAAAGAATCAGATACTGCTGTAAATGACTGAACAACAACAAAATTGTTTTTCAGAAGGGAGGGATCAATTCATAGCTTTACTGTATTAGTTTATCTTCCCATAATGGTATGGCATTGATTAGTTTCATCTTTTGTCATTTTTGCAGTTTGGTGAGTGAAGTGAAATTGTGATGCCATTTTGATTTGCATTTTTTTAATTAACGATTTGGAACAAGTCTTTCATTTGGCTGTTAATAGCAGTTCTTTTTTTGTTTTTCCTTATGGTATTTTATTTTTCCAAATATATGTAAAGATAATTTTCAACATTCACCCTTGTGAAACCTTGTGCTCTGGATTTTTCTCCCCCTTTTGTTCTTTCCCCCTTCCCTAAAACAGCAAGTAATTTGATATAAGTTAAACCTTGTACAGTTCTAAATATATTTCCACATTTGTCATGCTGTACAAGAAAAATCAGATTAAAAAGGAAAAAAAAAAAACAAGAGAAAGAAAAAGCAAATAAGCAAACAAATAACAACAAACAAAAAAAAGATAAAAATTCAACTTGACTCACATTCAGTCTCCAAAGTTATGTTTCTGAATACAGATGACACTTTTCCATCATAAGTCTATTGGAATTGCCTTGATTCACCTCATTGCTGAAAAGATCCAATTCCATCACAGTTGATCATCACATAATCTTGTTACTGTGTATGGTGTTCTCTTGATTTTATATGTTAGTTAGTATTAATTCATGTAAATCTTTCCAGGCTTTTCTGAAATCAGCCAGCTCTTCATTTTTTTTTTTTATAGAACAATAATATTCATATACCATAACTTTTTCAGCCATTCTTCCAACTGATAGATATCCACTCACTTTCCAGTTCCTTGCCTACAAAAAGATCAGCAATTCTTTTGACTTTTCTTTGTTCATAGACTTTAATCATTTGTTCATTGGTAATGATTCTTGGTCATATATATTTTTTATTATTTACCCATAAATGTTGACTGTTATCAGAGAGAGCTGATACAGATTTTTATCCAGTTGCCAATTTCCTTTCTTAATCTTGCTATAATGATTTCAGTTGTATTCATTTCTTCCTAAATTTTCAGAATTTTTCCTTTGTTATTTATTTGTTGTTATTGAGGAAGGGATTTAGAAATATAAATCTCCTCTCAAAGTTGCTTTGGTGTAGTATCTCATTATTGTCATTTTCTTTGATGAAGTTATCTATTTTATAAATTTGTTCTTTGACCCATCAATTCTTTAGAATTGTGTTATTTAGTCTCTAATTACCCTTTTCTTTTTTTTTTTCTAGTAGTATTTTATTTTTCTAAATACATGTAAAGATAGTTTAATGTTCATTTTTGTAAGACTTTGTGTTCCAATTTTTTTTTCTTCCCTCCCACCTCCACAAGATGGCAAGCAATCTCATATAGGTTAAATATATGCAATTCTTTTATACATTTCCATATTTTTCATGTTATTCAAGAAAAATCAGACCAAAAAGGAAGAAACCACAAGAAAAAAAATATAACTAGATAACCAAACAAAGGTTTTAAAAATACTATGCTTCAATCTGCATTCATTATCCATAGTTCTCTTTCTTCCTGCTAATATTATTTTTCATCCCAAGTGTACTGGAGAAGGCTTAAATCATTACATCTAATTACCTTTCAATTTATTCTGTAAGGACTGTCACTGAATGCAGTTTTTATTTAATTGTGATTGGGAAATGATGTCTTTAATATTTCTATTTTATATTATATCTGTGTGTGTGTGTGTGTATGTATATATATATATATATATAAAATATATATTAGGTGAAGGCTTTATATCTCAGTAACGATAAATTTTTGTAAAGATATGCAACGCTGAATTTCTTTTTCTTTCCATTTAGTGAAGTCCAGGGTTCTAACATCTCTCATTTTTCTGAAGTTCAATTTAGGTTTTTAACTTCTTTTTTATTTATATTTTGGTTAGCATTTCTCTAGGTCCCAAAAGAGTAAATTCCTTTGCCCCACTATTGTAATTTTATTTTACCTTTTCTCCTGCAGGCCAGTTAATTTTTCTTTCAGGCCTGATGCAACCCTCTATGCTGGCAACCATTTTCATTCCTTTCTCTGTCCTCTGTCTTTCTGCGTTTGCTTGATTTAAAAAAAAAAATCAGCATTTTTTGTTTCTGGTGGGTTGAGTAGAAGGGATAATTGGATAGAATTAAAAAAATGCTGGAGATGACTATCTCCAGCTATAAAGCTATTAAAATATTGAAGGAGTCATTTCACAAGGTATGTAAAGAAGGGGGGAAATATACCAAAGGTGTGTAAAACAATTCTCTTATTAATTAAAAAAAAAAAAGAAAGTTGGAGAACTTCAGTTGTGAACCAGTATACCTACTTTTTTATCTGTGTAATATTTTTATGAAAATTCTCTTCACATTCTTGAGGGAATTCTGAATGTATTTCTAGGGAATAGGTAGGTTTTTATGAGCTGTATTCCATAGTAGAACACATTTTTACAAAAACACAGTTTAAAGATGTAGAAGTTATAGGATCCTATTGTATTTATTGTTCGTTTATTTTTTTTAAAAAAAGCACATTTGATTTGGAGAAAAACACTACCTTAAATAATCTCTTCCACCAAAATGTATCCCATCTATATATCAGAATAGTTATAGATCCCTTGAAAAATTTAGTACAAAATAATATTGTTTAAAATATTGACCATAATAGTTTAATGTTCATTTTTGTAAGACTTTTGATCATAAGCATTGGGTAAGTTATAAAATGGGAATACATATCAGCAATGTGTTTATCATGAGGAAATTTAATATTTTGTCCAAGTTGAACATCTTTCATTATTCAGGTGCCTTCTGCCACTTTTCCCTCCTTCATCTTTTCACATGATGAAATGACCTCCCCCCTTACCAAAGGTAACTCTTCTGCATATTCAAATGAATCCATTCTGTCCTGTTTCCTCCAATAGATTTCACCCCTCTCTCATGAGGGGTGACTTCCCCTCATGACTTCCAGCCTTATCACTCCATTGAAACTGCTCTCTTCAAAGTTACTATTGATCTCTTAATGGCCAAATACAATGACCTTTTCTTAGTTCTCTTCTTGACCTTCCTGCAGTCTTTGATGCTCTTGTTCACTCTTTTGCTTGATACCCTCTTCTCTCTAGGTTTTGGGACACTTCTTGCTAGGTTCTTCTTTCTATCTGATTATACATCTATTTTATCTACCTATCTTCTTTTCTGTGTCCTCCAGATTATGTCTTTCTACCACAGATGTCCCTCAGGGTTCTGTCCTGGGTCTCTTCTCTTCTCATTCTATACTGTTTCACTTGGTGATTTCATTGGTTCCCATAGATTTAACTACTATCTTGATGGTAATTAGTCTCATATCTATGCATCCTGCTCCAGTCTTTCTGCTGACCTCCCCTCTTACATCTTCAGCTGGCTTTCAGGCATCTTGAATTGGATGTCCAGTAGATGTCTTTGACTCAATATGTCTTAAACAGCGCATTATTTTTCCTCCCTAAACCTTCTTGACTGCCTTCTGTGACTTCCCTATTACTAAAGAGGACAACACCATTCTCACAGTCTCTCAGGATCCCAACTTGGTTGTTATATTCGATTCCTTACTATTCCCTCCTGCCCCACCTCCATTTCTAAACTATTGCCAAATCTTGTTTTTACCTTTGCAAATATCTCTTGAATATATCCCCTTCTCTCCTATGAAATTACCACCACCCTGATATGTATCTTTGTCACTAAATAACTTGGTTACTGCGATAGTGCTGATGGGTCCACCTGCTTCAAGTCTCTCCCTACTCCAAACCATCTTTCATTCAGAAATTAAAGTGTTAGCCTTTAATTGCAGGTCTAATCATGCAACCCCCCAATTCAGTAAATTTTTCCATCCAGTGACACATGAACAAGCTCTGAACATTCTCTTTGGCTGTCCCTGTGCTTGGAATTCTTTCTGTCCTCCAGTCTTGAGTACTGATTCCTTGACTTCTTTTAAGTGCCAACTAAAATTCCCTCTCCTACAGGAAGCCTTTTTTAACCTTTCTTATTTTCAGTTCCTTTCTTCTGTTAATTTCCTATTTATCCTGTATATATTAAGATTTGTGTATATATGTTTGTATGTTTTCCTTCCCCCTCTCCCCCACTAGATTATAGGGCAGGGCAGGTATTTCTTTTGCCTCTTTTTGTATCGCCAGTGCTTAGCACAATGCCTGGCTCATACCAGGTGTTTAATAAAAATATATTGAATTGAGATTGATTCTCTGTGTTTGACAAGATCTTCTAGATACCACAGATGACATCACACTGGTTATAGGAAAACTTGGAAGATCAGTGAGCTTCCTGGAAAAGAAGCTCAAATTAAAAAAATAAAAAGTTTTTGTTAGGATATTTGCAAAGGACAAGTCAAATGAGGAATGTCTTTTGCCCATAAGATGACTTGTATTTATATGGCTAATCTATAGTGCTTTTCAGTCAACTTGTCTTTATGGGATAAATATTATAAATGAATGAATTGGGCCCATATTTAAACAGGAAGGAAGAACATACTAGATTGATTCAAAAAAATTGAAAATATCTCTTTATACACCCCAAACTTCACTTAGAAACAAAGAAACATCTTTTTCTTTCTTTTAGTTTTTTTTAAATTCTAGTCTTCTACTGCTGATATTAAATGATTATGAATAATGGATTAGTAAAATTCTAAAGAATTAAAAATAAGTATCACACAGAGTATATGGGAAAGGCACATGATGGATGTTATTAGATTGTAACATATAAATAATGAACATCTTAGAAGAAGAACGAGATTAAAGGATGTCAGGGAAATATATGATGTAAAAAGACAATGGTATCATTTCATGGTTACATGGATGATGAAAATGGAGAGGTAGATATCTAGCTTGAGTACTCCACTTGTATCCTTGAAATGTCAGGAGCAAATAGGGAAGGCCTTAAGCATATTAAGTGTCAAATCCTTTGTGGTGAATTTTTAGGAGCTCATATATAAGCAACATACATGATAGGGAAGGTTGGATGGGATCTGCATGAATTTGTAACATAGGAGAAAACAACCAAACTGATGAAGTTCATTTGAATATGCATAGCCTTGCATCCTGTTTCATATAATTTTCATGTCTAAAATCTTTTTAGATGATAAAGTATTATAACCTGCAAGAGAGCTAGATGCAGCTTATATACCTTGTTCTTCATAGATAAAGAAATAGATCTAGAGAGGGGAAGTGATCTATCTAGCATCCTGGGTTATTGAATGAATTAGTGTGAATCTTTTAACTCCTGTTTTCATTACCACTAAAGTAAGAGAATGCAAGCAATAGTTATGCTGAATTCTTGTGGAAATTTATTTCTATTGAATCTTACCCATGAGATAAGGGGAGAAACCAAATTTATAAAAGTGATTGGCTTTCTTTTTAGCAAGTCACATTTGTCTGATGACCTGAACATATAGTACATGTGCATTTATATTACTTTTTAGTTATATTTGGTAGTACTTTCAGTTTCTGTACCAGAATTCATGTTTGCAAATGTTGGTAATTATTTTATGTATGGTTTTCATGGAATGAAGGTTAGCTAGGTGTGATAATTGTATAAAAATTACATTAAAGTCCAAGAGACCTCTCTTTTATGAGGTAGCATGGAAATGGCATTGGATTTTCATATGACTTTTTCATGTCCATTTTGATGAATCTATTTATTACTTCTGTAATGAGTAGTACACATGGTTGGTTACCTGAGTTATTGAACTTTATCAACCTTGGCTGAAATTCACAATGCATACTAAACTTCTTGTAACATGTAAGAAATTACATCTGGGCTAAAAGATTCAATCCTGATTACTCTTGTAATAGAATATTTTTATAAAGCATGTGATTTCATGATATGCT
Source organism: Sarcophilus harrisii (assembly GCF_902635505.1). Taxonomy (NCBI): domain Eukaryota; kingdom Metazoa; phylum Chordata; class Mammalia; order Dasyuromorphia; family Dasyuridae; genus Sarcophilus; species Sarcophilus harrisii. Next base: position 72,174,626 of record NC_045427.1, read on the forward strand.
TGTTCTTTTTTATTATTAATATTAAGAGCATGAAACAACAAATAACATCTGTGTAATTGAAAAGAAAATGATTCACTTACGTTATAATGATTTAGAATGTTTAATTCTTTTAACATGATGAGAAAAATTGTAGCCTTCTCTCTTTCTAATCAAATGTATAGGAGACTTCTCTTAATAAGATGCTTTTTTAGTACATTTGTTCAAGGATCCAAAAAGGATTTATAAACATTCCAGCTCTGAAATGTTGTGAATCTCTGATTTGTCAATACTTTATGGTATTTTGATGATATAATATTAATCCCATTTTATCATTAGAAGAATAAAAGTACAAATGATTATTTAAGTATAAAAAAGATTTGTAATTTTTTAGTCTTAGAGAATATAAAAGTAAAGGGTGATGTCATTGATCAGTCAGATGGTTTGTCCTGCTACTGTTCTAAAATGATGTACTTTCATTTCTCTATTGTCAAAAAATGATTAGCATTAACTCTAAGTACATTAGGGTAGATTAAGAGAGGGCTTAAAAATAAAGAGAGTAGATTTCTAAGAAGGGCTTAAAAAGAAATTATTGGGTTCAGGGCAAGGGAAAGGGAATAGGGAAAAAAGGAACAGGAACAGATTGAACCAAACAGAGCACTAATTCTACTCATTTTTTATTTCTCAGTACCCTCTTTATGATAAGGTAGAGGAAAACAAAAAGAAGGAAGAGTTTAAGAAAATAGCAGGGATGGAAATATATGATTATTTGTAATTGAATGTGAATGGGATGAAGTCACTCAGAAAATGAAAGAGACTAGCAGAATGGATTAGAAAGTACAATTCAGTAATATGTTCTTTAGAAGAAATACTTGATACAGAAAAATATACAGAATTAAAATATGAAGCAGCAGTAAAATCTTCAGTTGAAATAGCAATAGTGATCTTAAAAAAAAGCAGTAACAAAAATAGAAGTCAGTATAAGAGGTAAACAGGGAAACTTCATTTTATTCAATACTTAATATATACACCAATAAGTATATCATCTAAGTATTTAGAAATGAGTTGTAGGGAGAAGTATACAGTAAAGGTATAAGCAGGAATCTCAGTTTATGGCTTTTAGACCTAGGTACATCTAGCCAAAAAATAAATCAAAAAAAGAAATGAAGAACCTGAATAGAATTTCAGGAAATTTATGGTGGTTAGGGAGATTTTTATTGGAAATAGAAAATATATACATATTTCTTAGCTCTGTGTACCCCTTTCACAACATCTGACCAAATGATGGGGCATAAAAACCTCACAAACATGAAGAAAAGCAGAAATATTAAATGTGTCTGTTATAAAACACAATACAATGAAATTATATTCAATGAAAAACTATTGAAGAAAGTGTTATTTGTAGACTAACTTAATTCTAAAGAATGAGTGGTCAAAGAACAAATCATAGAAACAATCAACAATTTCCTTAAAGATCTTGAAAGCAATGAGACAGCATACCAGAAATTTTAAGATGTAGCTAGAACAATCTTTAGAGAAAAATTTATATCTCTAAATATTTTCTTCAAAAAAAGAGACAATAAAGATTTATGAGTTGGTCATGCAACTGAAAAAACATCTGGAAAATCAACAAATTAACTCTTACCCCAATTAAACAACAACATAGAAATCCTGAAAATCAAAGAAAAGATTTAATAAAATTGAAAGAAAAAAGCCCAAATAAACATTGAATTAATAAATAAAACTAGTAGCTGGTTTTGTGAAAAAAAAAACAAATAAAATAGATAAACTAACCAAATTATTATTATCAAAAATGAAAAAAGATAAATTCACAACCAGCAAATAAGAAATAAATTATTTCACTAAATTATGTGCCATTAATACTGACAAATCTTTGTGAACTGGATGAATAGCTACAAAAACATAAAATGCCCAGATTAGTTGAATAAGAAATGAGGACTTCACATAGTCTTTGAAAAAGAATTTGAACAAACCATAAATTACCTCCCGTTGAGGGAAAGACAAACCAACCCAGGTCCATTTGTATGTATAAGTGAATTCTTTGGAATATTTAAAGGAGAAACAATTCTAGTATTACATTAAAACACATTTCTGTGTATGTGTGTATGTGTGTATATATATCTCTCTCTATATATACATAGATAGATAGATAGTGTGCAGATATACATATGTATATACATCTGTTTCTGTATTTATATCTATACTTATATGTCTAGAGTAGAAATTTGCTTTGCTTGATTTTACAAGTTTGTAAAGGAATTTTGTTTTTCTTGCTTTTCTAGTGAAGTGAAGAATGTGGAGTGAGAAGGACAGTGGAATTTAGTTTGAAACAAAATTGTAATTTGGAAAAATTCCTATGAGAATAGGTTTCCTCATGTTATTTGGTAAAACATCTATATCTTTAGTGGAACAGAAAGTATAAAATAGAGTTTTCTTTAAATAGTACACATTTTCCATAGCATATGTTAAAAAAACATATAAAGGAATATAAAGAATAGGGTAGATTATTGAGCTAGCATTGAAAAGAAAGGGAAACTAGTTTGAGAGAACTGAGAAAATATATAAAACAGTGATATAAGTGGCCTCAGCAATCAGCAATTTGGTAGAATGAATATCGTACAAAGTGATAGAAAGTGACTCAGCTGTTAACTTGTCATATATCTTTAGGTAAATCACCTCACCTTTTGAGAATTGTTTATTTTTAAAATTGGGATATTTACTTACATGACTTCAGAGATTGCTAAGTTTGTCATAGTATATGGTTCTAATTCATTCAGATAGATTTTTTTTTTTTTTTAAACCCAGCTGAATGACTTGATCCATCTTTATCATAAAGTAATGTCTGGGTTCCCTGCACCATCATTGTAAAAACTAGCTCTCTTCCCACAACCCCTACTTTTTTCTGCTGACAGCACCGTATGCCTTTTAATTACTTTGCCTTAGATGAAATATCCCTTTTTAATTTTATTAAATTTACTTCTTATATTAAGATTGTGCTATTGCACTTGCCAAAAGGACATTTAAAGCATGCAACTAATTTATTTTTTTCCCAGTGTTTAATTAGAACTCAGTTCAGCAGCAAAGATGAACTTGATGTAGTTAGTTCAAAATAAAGATAGAAAACCGAAGGGAAAATGTGAGTTCCAACAGAATCTGTTATTTTCTTCCATATGGTTTCCAAACTAAAGTTCATGAGGGGTGATGGTTTTCCTAAGATTTTAAATTTTTATGGTAAGACAACAGAAATATCTGCTTTCTAATATTTTGAGAAATGTATATACATACAGGACCCATAGTCAGTTTTTCATTTTAGTCTTGTGCATTTGTACAGGGCTCTGGATAGTTGCCTTTATTCCCCCTCTACATGATTATAAAATGCAGTCAGGAAAGCCCACTCAAAGAAAGCAGCAGGAGTTTGCTTGATATCAGTAGCAATCACCCAACTGCCATATATAGTAATCAAGCTCGTGTCAGCCATGTGCTCTACACTGCAGGAGGGCAGGACTAAAGTGTTTAATGTGCCACTCCACTGATGCTAAAGGGGAGCAAACGTTGAAAAGTGGTCTTTTGAATTGTAATAATCATTTGGAGCCACTATTAGCTACAGCTGCTCAAAGATGTTTTTAGTGGGCAAGGCTTTTCTAAACTGAGATCCATACAAAGTGATAGTATCTGATGTTATCAACCTATTTGTGTTTAGCCCTTTTTATCTTTCCCCTTAAAAATATTTATTATCAAGGGAGGTGTAAATGAATAACATTGGCAGCATATTCCCTTCATGTAGGAGTCTATTTATTGTGACTCAGCACTGGTCTTGAGGATATTGTATGAAGGGAGAAGAAAATGCTTTATAATGCATCATTGTAACATGTACTATTGTTGGTCTGTCAATTGTATCTTTGTGACCCCCATTTGGGGATTTGTGTGTGTGTATAATAATAGCTTTTTATTTTCAAAATATATGCAAAGATTATTTTCAGTATTCACCCTTACAAAACCTTGTGTTCCAAATTTTCTCCCTCCCTTTTTCTTATCCCCCACCCCCAGATAGCAAGTAATCCAATATATGTTAAACATGTGCAATTACTCTATACATATTTCCACATTTGTTATGCTGCACAAGAAAAATCAGATCTAAAAGGAAAAAAAAATGAGAAAGAAAAAAAAGCAAGCAACAAAAACAAAAAAAGTGAAAATACTGTGTTGTGATCCCCATTCAGTACATAAAGTCCTCTTTGTGGGTGCAGATGCTTCTCTTCATCACAGGTCTACTAGAATTGGCCTAAATCCCTTCATTTTTGGGAAGAGCTACATACATCAGAATTGATCATCCTATAATCTTGTTGTTGCTGTGTACAATGATCTCCTGGTTCTGCTCACTTCACTTAGCATCAGTTCATGTAAGTCTCTCTAGGCCTTTCTGAACTCATCCTGCTGATTGTTTCTTGTAGAACAATACTATTCCTTAACATTCTAATACCATAACTTATTCACCTATTCCCCAACTGATGGGCATCCACCCAGTTCCTTGCCACTACAAAAAGGGCTGCTACAAACATTTTTACACATGTGAGTCCTTTTTCCTTTTTTCTGATATTTTTTGGGATACAGACTGCTGCATCAAAGGTATGTACAGTTTGATAGCCTTTTGAGCATAGTTCCAAATTGCTCCCCAGAATAGTTGGATCAGTTCATAACTCTACCAATAATATATTAGTGTCCCAGTTTTACCACATCCCCTCCAACATTTATCATTATTTTTCCCTTTCATCTTAGCCAATCTGAGAAGAGTATTAGTGGTACCTCAGAGTTGTCTTACTTTGCACTCTTTGGCCAATAGTAATTTAGAGCATTTTTTCATATGACTAGAAATGATTTTAATTTCTTAATCTGAAAATTATCAGTTCATATCATCTGACCATTTATCAGTTGGAGAATGGTTTGTATTCTTATAATTTGAATCAATTCTTTATATAATTTAGAAATGAGGCCTTTTATCAGAATGCTTTGATGTAAATTTTTTCCCCTCACTTTTCTGCTTCCCTTCTAATGTTGTCTGCATTGGTTTTGTTTGTACAAAAACTTTTTAATTTAATGTAATGAAATTTATCCATTTTGCATTTCATAATGTTCTCTACTTCTTCTTTGGCCATAAATTCTTTGCAGATCTGAGAGGTAGACTATTATTTTGAGATTTTCTTGGCAAAGATTCTGAAGTGGTTTGCTATTTCCTTTTCTCACTCATTTTCCAGAGCAGGAAACTGAGGTATTGACTTCCCAGGGCCACATAGCTAGTTAAGTAACTGAGATAAAATTTGATCTCCTATTTTCTTGAATCCAGGCATAGGATCCTTATCCACTGCCCTATCCAAGCTGCTCTTGATGTGAACCATTGTTTTTTTAGAACAGTAGAGCCTAATAGATCAACTATTTTTACTTTCAATGACAGGTTCATAATTTTTTTTATGGGTTTTCATTGATTTGTTGGTAATTTATTTTGTTATATATTTCAATGCATTTTTTTAAAAAAGAGATTTATCTGCATTGTAACTAATAAAACATTATATAATTGAATTTCAGCTGACCAACACATTAGCTTTTCACTAAACATAATATATATCCTCCAAATAACTGTCATATAATGAACATTTTTCAGCTACTGTCAGTCTGTCATAGTTGAATTTGAAACCCGGGGCAAAATACATATATTGTGTATAGTTTCCATTTCTGGCCCCCAAATGTCTAAATTTCTTGCTCCAAAATATTTAAAAAAAAATCCTTATATTAGAAAAAGAATCTCTTAATTATCTATTTAAAACAATTATTTAAATCAATAATTGACTAATTTTCACTAAGGATATAGTTATTAAAAATCCTCTTTTATGGGTAGAATGGACATAATTAAATATAATAGAAAGGTTGAATTTACATAGACTTTGATTAAAAGAAAATGGCAAATCTTTTATCTGTGTAGACTATATTGACTATTGGCCAAATTGGATTTTGAAGTAGTCAGATTCAATTACAAAAAACATTTTTATTCAGACTTTGAAACAATTCAGACACCTTTTAAAAGTGATCGGTTGTGTAGGCACCAAAATTATTTTGAGATTCTAAGATGGCATGAATCATGTAGTTTGTACGATTGTTATGAAACTGCATGGAAGTATATTATCATAGCAAGTTTTAGGCTTTTATCACATTATTCATCTCCATACATATTTTAATTCAGCTAAATTGTACCACTTGCTTAGCTGTTGTAAATGTCCCATATGTCTTTATTTCTGTACTTTTACTCATAAGCTTCTTTGGAAGGCCCTTATGTTCAATTTGATAAACCTTTAAGCACCTACTATGTGCAAAGTACTGTTTTAGGTATTAGGAATTCTAAAACCAAAATGAAGCAATCTCTGCTTTCAAGGAATTTATAGTATATTAGACACTTATATGTGTGCATGTATGTGTGTGTGTGTATAACACACTTCATATATACATGCATACATTATAGACATACATATATGTGTATGTGCATGCATGTGTATAAAATACATTGTTATTTTAGGAGGAGAGCATTAACAACTAAGAGGGAAGATCATGAAAGGCTTCATGGGCGAGGTACCAAATGAACTGAGTTTGAAGATAAAATATCTGCTAGGCAGGGGTGAGAGAAGAGTTCATTTTCATGCATGTGGCATGGCCTATTTGAATGCATGGGGAAGATACAATGTCATTCTTAAGAAATACCTAAAAATTTGGCAGAACATAGTATACTAAGAGTAATATAAAGTCTAGAAAGGTAGATTGGAGCCAGATTGCGGAAGGTCTTAAATACCAGACTAACCATTGAAGGTTTAAATTATGTTTTATTTAAAAAATTCTGAATTTAGCAGCCATCAGCAGTTTTTTTTCCTAATACTCAACCTTTAGCAAGTAAATACAGTTATGAAAAACTCATAAACCATGTCTGAAAATGTATTGTCGTCCCCTCTTGCCAAAGAATCATAGGATCAGTTATCCAGACAGAGCTGCAAGGGACCTCTGAAGTCCTGAATCCAAACCTCTCATTTTATGAAGTAGTAAGCTGAGTTTCAGGGGAAGTAAGTAAATCACTTACTTAGCAAAGATAATTTAGGTTGTAAATGTCAGAGGCAGGAATCAAATTTAAGGCCTCTGACTTCAGGGACAATGCTTTTTCTACTTTTTACTAAAAAGTAGCTTAGCAAATACCTGTGCTAGAGCCTCTCTAGCTTCATTTAGTCTGATTATCCACAGCTGGACACACTGTACCTCAACTTCGACATTGTGATGTCATTTTGTCTTGTTTGAGCACAAAGGACAGACAACAACATCAACAGCTTAGTACCTCTATGTACACAGTGGATAGAGCACTGAAGTTGGAATTAGGAAGAACTGAACTCAAAAACAGCCTCAGACCATGGGTAAGTCACTTAACTTCTGCCTCAGTTTCCTCATCTGTAAAATAGGGATGATAACAACACCTGCCTCCCAGGGTTTCTATAACAATCAAATGAGATCATTGTAAAGTGAAAACTTTGTAAACTTTTAAAGTGCTATAAATATGCTAGCTATTATGATATAGCAATTATTATTATTATTAATTATTGACAGGTAGCACATTTCATCACCTGTGTTTTGAAGTCATGCTTGTTCACTGAATTGAATAGAATCATTTCATGTTTCAGAGATGTTTCCCCAAAGCTTTTTGGTCAAAGATGACATGGTTGAAGAAGGAAAGGAAGAAAGGGAAAGAAGGAGGCAAAGAATGTAGGAAGGAAAATTGATTAACCTTGGCAAGGACAAAGGCTTAGAGTTTATGGCAGAGGAAAGAATGGAGAATAATACAGAGTGGTTTTGAAGTGTAGACTTGGGGAGAAGAAGGATTTCATAGTAGAAAAATATTGAAAGTGAGCTTCTTGAGAGGTAAGATTGTTTTGTCTTTCTATTTGTTCCCCATTCTTAGCCTGGTGCTTCGTTTGTGTTAAGAATTTAGTAAATTCTGGTTCCCTGACTGACTCTATCACCACTTGTTAAAATTCTACTTTTTCCGTAAGTTTCAGTTAAAATGCCACTTTTCCATAATGCTTTCCCTCTTTTTCTCAATTGATTATTCTTTTTTCCCCGTTAGATTTTATACCTCTTTTAGTTCCATTTTTCTTTACATTTATCAATTTCCATTTTTCTTTACATTTATCAGTTTCTGAATGTCTTACTTTTTCCCCATTAGATTATAAATTCCCTGAACATATGTACCACACTTTAATTATTCTTGGCATTTCTCCTCAGTACTTAATAAATATTTGGCAACTTTTTCTGAACTTATTAGCCAATTATTATTAGTTTAATATTTTAAGCAAATTTAATGCAACCATTTGGAATAATGTTAATATATCTTTAAAAAAACCCCACTCATATAAAAAACTTGAAGGAACTTGTCCATCTGTCTCAGTATGCCATTCTAATTTCTCAAGTTGTCATTCATCTTGTCAATAATTACTTACATACCAGGCAGAGAGAGCTCACGTTTGCCCTAGTCAGTGCATATGGAATCTTTTATCAATTGTGATTATGATTAAAAGGGCAAAAAATGCACCTGTTTTCTCAGTTTGCATAGAATATTTTAGTAGGAAGACTAGAATTAATATTGTTGAGTATGGTTGAGATTTGTGTTTTTCTAATTTCTCATTTTGATTTTGATCTAAGGAAAGATATTCATATTTCCATTTATTTAATAAATGAAGTTCTTGTTATACTGAGTATTTATACTGAGTAACTTCCTTGACAAGTTTCCTCATTCAGTATTTGATTTTAAACTTGAGCTAAAATATCGAATATCATGTGAAATGGGATATTATATTAACATTAACGTTTTATTGGACTATTAACAGATTTAACACATTAGTCACCTTAATTCAATTTAATTGATTTCTTCCAGAATTCGAGCAATACATTTGTCAGTTTTACATAAAAAAGGAGAGTGAGGATGAGCCTAAATGTAAACAACCAATTTCTGAAGGAAAACCACAGAAATTTGTATATGTTAGTTAAGTTAAATTTGGAGTGAAACATATCGCAACATTTTAAAAAATTCAAATTAAAAGAATTTGGAATTTACATATTATAAAATCAATATGTATCGATTTTATTTAGGGATGTAATAAATATGTGTGCTGTTGTGTAGCAGTCATATACATACTTAATTCTTTTTCACAATTTCTGCTTTAACTAAAAGCAGTTTTTCGTAAAAGTTCTTGGATAGGACAAATATTTAAAATCTAATCTTCATAAAAGTCTCTGTGGTGCAACATATTTTCTTTAATTCTCACAAATATATTTACATTTTGCTTTAGAATGACTAAATCTCAAAGTTTCTAAAGAGTGCATTGGAATGGAAATCAAAAGACTTGGGTTCTAGATTGGGGTCTGCAAATAATTTACCATGTGACCTTGGATATATTCCTTTCCTTCTCTGAATCTCTCTCCTCCTCCATAAAATGCCAGGTTAGACTAGATGACATCTGATGTTCCTTCAGCTCTAGATCTCTGTGATTTATTCATTCTGCCCAATCTCTGGTACCTTTTTTCAGTAAGAAAGATCTGGGGAAGGTTATTGTATAGATCATGTGTTCCTTTATGTAATATGAAAGCATTTATTGCCATGTCTCTAACAGACTAAGCTTAGCTGACAAATTTTATAAACTCAAATAGTAACAGAATTGTTTCATTTCTGTCATTTTTATAGAATTGAATATATGTTAGGATATCACCTTATTTTTGTATTGTAGGAGTGGAGAGTATTAAGTGGAGTAGGAAATGGTAGTGAAAATGTTTGTGTTATCAATATTTAGAACAAAATATTGTTAGACATTAATTAATTGAATGTCCATTATGTTGGCATATATGCTTTTTCAGTTTAAAGTATAGCATTTGTTCTGAAATTTTTAATAAAGGAAGACCCTTCTCTCAGAAGACAAATTTTAGACGAAAGTTGCATACATTTAAATTCAGTTATCTTCTAGAAGTCTTTATAAAGTACAAATATTAATACTGTTTTACATATGAACAAGTTATGTATGATTTTATGATAGGAAAGTGATGGAACCTGTACTTAATTTTAGATTTTGGATTAATAACTGTGTAATATTAATACTGACTACTAGGATCACCTACGCATAGTCTAATTTCCCCTAAACAATAGGAAAGTTATACTAAGACTTGATTGGTTCAGGGGAATTAACTTGTTGATTGGACTTTTCCATTTCCTCATTCCTGCATGACCCAAAATATTTCCTGTTGACCAGACAGATTTTGATATGGAAACAAGGTTGGCTTGATCATCTTGAATCAGTTGTATGTCATTGTTGAGTATCTTTTCCATACTGTTGTTAAATAATATGTTTCAAGTTTTTTTGATCTGTTAGTGTCTCATTTTGTTTCAATCCCAAACCAGAATCATAGGGCTGTTTTGAGATTAGCATGGTCCATAATATACTTTACATCATGTAAAATGGGCTATTATATTAACATTACGTTTGTCAGAAGGACAGAATTTCTGCCTTGAAAGGGAGTAGAGATCACCTTTGTAGAGTGACTAATCCAAGGTGTACCTTTATTTATTTCTTCATTCAGCAAATTTGATGGTTTCAGGTTTTCTTTTGTTTCTATGAAGAAAGCCAAGTCTATCACTCTTAATCAACCACTGCAGAATGTTGATCCTATACTATTTATTGCTTCTGTCTTAGAGCTGGGTGCATGTTTGTGTGAAATAAAAAATCTGGTTGAGGGTACGGCTTTGAGCTATTTAGGCCAGGGAAAAAATTTTCTGTGGCTGCACTAAAATTTCTTATGATCTAACAGCTGGGAGCTGAGTTTTTCTTCAAAGTGCTCAGCTTGAAAGACAAGACAAGTTAAAGTCCTGGAGTCAGGGTTTGATGCCCTTAAAGTAATTATGAGCTATCTTATGTTTTTGAATTGAAGGAAGGTAGAGTCCCTAATTGTGCTCTTTGCCTAAGTTAGTATTCCTACCAGGATCTTCTTGACCGCAAGGCAATAGTTCCATTAGGGTAGCCAAAAAAAAAAAAAAAAATTTACTGCTGGCTTAGTCTCCAGGAGCTGTGCTAAATCGGTTTCAGCTGGAGTTACACTGTTCATATCTTACATTTATATTGAACAGGTGCCTGCTCATGGCTGATGGTAAGATAGCACTTTTTTACTAGGAAGTGTAGATTTTAAATTTAAATGTTTCATAAATCACTCATCCTGATGTTTCAAGAGAAAACATGGTCATGTTAATAAATACATCTTTTTCCTTCTCCCAGATGGCTAGCTCATGCACAGGGATTTTGCAGATCTCCTTAGCTTTTGAAGTAATGATTTAGAAGCTCTTTCATAAACTGCCATTTCTTTAAGGGTGTAACACTATTAAATAAGTTCATTATATTATACAGCTTTGAGTGAAGTCCTCTGATGCCTGTTCAGGGTATAAGGTGATCTGGTTCTTTTCTTAAAATATTAATTTCTTCATATTTATTGCTCTCTTTTATTTTTACATCAACTTCATTTCCAAATATATTCCTCTTTCTTCCCCTTCCCAGAGAGTAATTCCTTGTAACAGTTATCTTGGGTTCTTATGCCAGCCAAATGCCTTCTCTGGTGGATCTTGACATATTAGAAGGGCCCACCATGTAATTCCAACAAAGATATAACAATTTGCATTCCCCAGTGCCAAATATAATGCATTGGACAGAGTAGTTCCTTAATAAAGGTTTGTTGAATTATTGAATTGGATTGCTTCTGGTCACAGAAAGTGTCATTTAAAATACAGCTTTTCAAGTTGAAATAAGGTGGTATCAGTATTTGTCTTTTCCCTGAACCTACTAGATTAAGTTGCCTTCTAAAAATAACAAACCAGAAATTATTATTTAAAAAAAAAGAAGTAAATGACTGAAGGGGGTGTTATTTTTGAAATGATTGTATTGGTAAAAAATGATTTGCCGAAGAAATATATCTTTTTTCTCTTGGTGTTTTTGTATGACTTTAGTTTCAAAGAAATCTTTACCTATTACTTTCCTGCCTCAAATAAATATTTTTAAATTATTAATATGCCCTGATCTTTCCAGAATGGTGTAGAAAAAACAGTTTTGGTCTTGAGGTCAGAAGTGCCCACTTCAACACTACCTCTGCTATCCAAGACCAGTCAGTTCACATCTCTGAGGTTTGATTTCTTCAGTTGTGAAGATGAAGTTATTAAGATCTTGCACTACTCTTTATTTTAACAATGCAGGATTGTTGTGGGCAAGGTACTTTGTAAATCCTAAAGCATTAATGTGAGTTTCTATTATTGCCATCAGTTATTGTAGATATGGTTTATTTGTCAGTATTGTTAACATACAGTCAAGAATTTAAAGTCATTGGTTTTTAAATTAGAACTCTGTGCCAGTGGACAAAGGAAACTCAAATTTTAATAAGTCTATAATTAATTTCAAAGAGTAAATTCAAGTAGCAAGTTCTTGAAAAGTTCTCTTTGCTAGGAGAAAAAAAAAGTAATAAGGAAATATGAATGAAAAATGAATTTTGATGGTTCTGAATTTCCTTGATGATAGGTTTAAGAACTTTTACATGATATTTGCAGTGCAAAGAATTTAATTTCTCCAAGAGGCAAAATTACCTCTATTTTAAAGATGAGAGCAAACGTTGGATTATAAAAGTAGTTATGTTGTCCATGTCAGAATTTTGAGATGGAATAAGCTTTTCACTTTAAAAAGCTGTCAGTATAATGAAGTATTAAAAAAAAAAGAATCAATTCCTTTCCAGCCAACTTTTAATTGGTTGAAGGTGAAAGCTATTCCAGGAGACACGATTATGGCTTCATCATCCTATAAGTAAAAAAGTTTAGAGGAAATCTCTTTCTGTGGAGAATAGTTGTGACAGATCTGTTTATTTTAAATCATGAGGAAGCCTATCTTTGGCAAATAGAACAGTAACTTAAATCCTAGCCATGAAAGAAAATCTTAGAACAGCTGTGAAAACAATAAAAGGTTCTGTAATGGAATATGAATGCACTTGTAAATTCAGAACTGTTTTTTTCTTCTTTCATTGAAAAGGGTATAAATTAATCCATCAAAATAAAAAAAAATAGAACTTTAGGGTCAACCTTTTCATTTCTTATCTTATAGAAATGCTTTTTAATTTTTTTTTATTCTGATACTGCTGCTCCGAATAAACTGTAAGAGGTGCCACCATTTGATTTTCTTTTTTTGGGGGGGGGAAATGAGATTAGGGGAATGGATAAGGTCATTTTTTAGTTTTTTAATTCCCTGATACTGACTAACTTTTTTTTTTTTTTTTTATTAAACATAACTAGACGATTCTCTCAGGCCTTTTACAATTCAGATTCTGTGTCTATGACACTGGCTAACTCTCAATCAACAGATATTCTCAGGTTTACAAATTTATGAAGGTATGGATCCTTTTCCCTCAGCATTATAATATATTAAGATTTTAAGAGGCACTACTATTCTAAATTTCAAGATATGCCGATTAAATTATGTTTAGTTTTGTTCCTTCTTATTTTTTTAATTAAAGCTTTTTATTTTAAAAACATGCATGGATAATTTTTCAACATTGACCTTTGCAAAACTTTGTGTTCCAAATTTTCTCTTCCTCCCTCTCCACTCTCTCCCCTAGATGGCAGGTAATCCAATATATGTTAAAATAGATGTTAAATCCAATATATGTATACATATTTATACAATTATCTTGCTGCACAAGAAAAATCAAATCAAAAAGGAAAAAAAATTGAGAAAATAAAATGCAAGCAAGCAACAACAAAAAGAGTGAAAATACTATGTTGTGATCCACACTCAGTTCCCATAGTCCTTTCTCTGAGTGTAGATGGCTGTCTTTATCACAAGATCATTGGAACTGGCCTTAAACATCTCATTGTTGGAAAGCGTCTCATCCATCAGAATTGATCATCAATAATCTTTTTGTTGCCGTGTATCTGGTTCTGCTCATTTCACTTAGCATCAGTTCATATAAATCTCTCCAGTTCTCTGTAAAAGCATCCTGTAGTTCAGCTTATTCTTACAAAAACCCAGAGAAATGTTCATTTCATCCCCATGAGAAAACCTCCAAAGAAAGGAAAATGTCTCTCTCCATAAACAACTAATTTTATTTTGAGACAACTCTAATTATTAGGAAATTTATCTTTACATTGAGCTTCCCGGGCTAAGAGAAGAATAGTTACCTGCCTACTTCATATTTTTAGTTAGTGGTAAAGATGATAACTTTTCATTATATAAAAAAAGAAGCTAAAACTCAATTATAACGTTTACTGAATATCTAAAACATTGTTTGGTATTCCAAGTTAAACAGTTTTAATAGAAATGGAAGATACTTTCTATGATCAAATAATTTAGTCTATTTAAAGATTTTTCCTAAGGACTATTGTTATAGATTCCTAAATGATATTCCCTTCTTGCTTGAATTTTTTTCTTCACATGATGCCAGAGTTCCTAAACTAATTATATCCTTCCCTAGCAAAATCCTTTAGTGATCTAATGTTGTATATTAAAGTCCAAATTTAGGATCGTGGCATTTGCTACAGTTTGGTTTCAACCTGCCTTTTCAGCTTTTCTTCCATTGTATTTCCATTCATATATTCTTTTTTTTCACAATCAAATGGGGGTGATTTAGTGATTTCCGTCTTATATTTCATTCTTCTGCCTTTGTTCACATTTTTCATTCCTGGAATGGATTTCTCCAGAATTGTGCATATTGGATTTATTCCCTTTCTTATTAATTTCTTCTAAAGGTATTATTTATTTCATGCTTCTTTTTTCTAATTCACTTTGAAGCACAATCAGGGTTGTGTCGGCTCACAGTCACACAGCATCCTTTATGACCTCCCAAATACATTTATATTTTAACTTTTAGTTCATTTATTTCTTTTTTTTCTTTTTTTCTTTTGCTGAGGCAGTTGGGGTTAAGTGACTTGTCCAGGGTCACACAGCTAGGAAGTATTAAGTGTCTGAGTTCAGATTTGAATTCAAGTCCACCTAACTTCAGGGCTGGTGCTCTATTCACTGTGCCATCTAGCTGTCCCAGTTCATTTATGTCTTAACTACCTCTTTCTTTCTTCCTCAACATGCCCTCATCAGCTCCTTGAAGGGAGGGGCTTTGTCTTGATTTGTCTTTGTGTCCCTGGCATCCAGCCTGAGGATGTACATATGAGTATTAAATAAATGGTTGGATAAGGACTAATGATTTCAGTGGAATAGTTGTAGTAGTTAGGTAATAGTAGTAATAATATAGGAATTAAGTAGTACTACTAATAGTCAGGTAAGAGTAGCAATAGTAATAATATATAATATCTAGGTATAGTAGTGATTGGTTAGTAGTTTTCCTTGTGTTTGAAAAAGACCAAAATGACATCAATATATTAGGATCATGATACAGTATGTCTGAATAAGTGTCCCATTAGAGCAAAACAAACTCAGAAAACTGTACCCCAGTTTCGACATAAATAGTAGTAGTAATAGTGGTAGTTAGGCAGTAAGTAGTAGTAATGATAGAAATTAGGTTGTAGTAGAAATAATAATAGTAATTAGGTAGTAGTAGTAGCATTGATAGTAATTAGGTAATAATAATTATTATTAGTAAATTAAGTAGTGATAGTAGTAGAATAATAATAATTAATAGTAATAGTAAGCAGCTGTCATTTAGATAATATTTCAAGGTTGTAAAAAGTACTTTAAACATGAACATGTAAGACATTTTTTCCTTCCACTGCTGATTAGTGACCACTGTTACTGACAATTATATTCATTTCACATACCAACAAGGTTATGTTTAAGATTCTGCAAGCTAGGCTTCGGGAACATATGAACAGAAGTACAGACTGGTTTTCAAAGAGGCAAAGAAACAAGTCCAGATTGCTAAAATTCAGTGGATTGTGGAGAAAGCAAGGGAGTTCCAGGAAAAAAGTCTACTTTTGCTTCATTGATTACATTAAAGCATTTGTCTGTGTGGATCACAACAAAACATGGCAAATCCTCAAAGAGATGGTAGTATCAGATTATTTTACTTGCCTCCTGAGGAACCTGTATGTGGGTCAAGAAGCAACAATTAGAACTGAACATCAGCTGATGATTGGTTTAAGATTGGGAAAGGAGGATTACTGCCAAAATCTGGAATTCAGGTTGCTGGGAAAATGTCATTGATTTCAATTATACAAATTAATTCACCTGTTGGCAGAAAGTGAAGAATTAAATGATGGTGAAAGAGGAAACTAAAAGCTGACCTGTAGCTTAACATTAAAAAACATCATCAGTAACAAATCCACCTCCCCCTCAAAAACAAACAAACAAACAAACAAAAAACCCCTAAGATCATGACAACTGATTTCATTATTTCTAAGCACATAGAGAAAAATGGAAGCAATGTCATATTTTAATTCTTGGGCTCAAAGATCATTGCAATTGATAATTGCAGCCATGAGAATAAAAGAAAATCTGTACAGTGTACTAAAAAGCAGAGACATCATCTTGCTCACATGGCATAAATCAAAGCTATTTTTTTTTTCAGTAACAACGTATGGCTGTGAGAGTTGGACTATAAGAAAAGCCAAACAACTGTAGAATCAATACTTTCAAGTTTTAGTGCTGGAGATTTTCGAGAATTCCTTGGACAGCAAGGCAATCAAATCAGTCAATACTTAAAGAAATTAATTCAGACTATTCATTGGGAGGATAAATGCTGAAGCTAAAGCTTAAATACTTTGACTCTATAATGAGAAGACAGAACAAATTGGAAAAATCCCTGATGTTGGGAAAGATTGAAGAGAAGAGGAAAAAGGGGAGCACAGAGGATGAGATGGGTAATGTCATGGAAGCAACAAACATGAGCTTGGACAGACATTGGGAGATAATGGAGAATAGAAGGTCCTTATGTGCAGTGTCCATGGGGGTCATAAAGAGTTGGAACTGAACAACTGAACAACAAAAGCTTTACCTTAGAATCTTAGTGTCTCTGTCATATGTGTCAATTGCCTGGAACTCTTTGTCTCTCCCTACCCTCCCTCCTTCCCTCCCTCCCTCCTTCCCTTCCTTCCTTCCTTCTTTCCTCCCTCCCTCCCTTCCTTCCTCTCTCACACACACACCACACCCATATTTGACCCATGTTTCCTGGAGTCAAGGCCAGCTCTCTCTTTGCTCTGACCCTTTCCTTCTTAGGAAATGTTCACCAGTTGCATCTGTGTACATGATTGAATGTATTCCTATTTTATGGAGACTTACCTCCTTAACAAAGGTTTTCTTTAATTGAAATGAATTCTGTTCATTCTGCTTACATTTTTGATGTTTGGTTTTAGTTTGGTTTTTAACCTTAAACAATGATTCTGTCACACCACAGGTATCATTTGTTATACTCACTTGAAAATTAGAAAGGTTGATGAGCTTGGTGAGTCATATGTATAGTCCCTTTTACTGGGAAGGCTGAGCTTAGTAGTATACTTGATTTTGGGAATTATGAGTTGTAGAAAATACTAAATCTGGCACGAATGTGGTGAATCTGTGGAGATTTTGGGTGGGAAGATTATCTATGATGACCGTGTTTAGCACCCAGGGTATTTTAAAATACGGAGCTGGATAAGGAGTCAGCATAAGCGAAAGTCCTTGATCCTTATTCTTTGTAGAGGTGGACGGGAATGGCGATAAGAAGTGAGAGCAATCCTGACACAAATTGGGCTAGCTATGCGTCTGGCTTCCACACTCTACTCCATAAATCCTTTACCCAATCTCCTATACAACAGATCAAACTTGCACAGAGCAAGTGGGCGGGGCTATTTTTTCTCCAAGCATATACTAATAGAGTATTGTCCAATTGGTAATTAGCCTTAAGTGCTTGGACCTCAGTGCAGCTTCTCAGCTTCAGCCCATTACAATTATCCACTTAAAGAAGGCCTAACCGTCCTGATTTGGAAATAGAGTAGGTTGAGGCTTCTCTCTTGGTTGATCATCAACATGGGTTAGGCCTCTGAGTGGCTACTCTGCTTCCAGTTTGGGTGAGATAGAAAGACCCAGTTTTCCCCATTCTTTCTCCATGCTGCTTCCCCTCAAAAAATAGGGAAAGAAGAGAAAATTAGAAAGAGAAAATCATAAATTCAGAACTGGAAATCACTTTAGAAGCTACTGACTCATCCCTTTATTTTATAGATGAGGAAATTGAGGCTCAATGTCCATAAAGAAGTAATTTTTCTGTTATACCTTGCCTTGATCAGATAACACCTAGAGTAATAAACTGACATTATTAGAGTGCTTTCAGATTTGCAAAACTTAACACACAAATTATCTCATTTTATGCTCATACAAGTATTATCAGGTAATTACTGCAATTATTACTATTCCCATTTTGTAGATGATTTGTTAAAGCCAAAAAACAAGTGATGTTAAAGAGGATTTAAATTCAAATTTTCTTGATTCCCAATTCCAGTTCTCTATTTGCTTCAAAGTAGAAATGTGGCCCTTTTTTTCTTACCTGGTTTATCTTTTGTGTATCTCTTTGTGAAAACAAAGACTTAAAAATCTTTTAAAAATTCTTATTTTTTGCTAATCTGTCTGATCTCTTCTCTGTTGAGGGAGCCATCCTATGCAAGAAAATATAAACAAACAAACAAAATCAGTCTAATGAAACTAACTAGTACTATTAATAAAACGTGTCAGTATTTATTGTATTTTACATCCATAGATACTCCCTTCTGCAAGGGGGGAAGAAAAGTATATTTTTGTGTCTCTTTGTAGTGTATATAATGTTGTTAGTATTTTCTGGGAAATACTAATTTCAGATAGCCATTCTTATTTTGATTGTCAATTATTCATTAATTTGATCCATGATCCTAAGAATTTATATTTGTTTTTTTTTCCTCAAAGTTATTCTTAAATAGAATTGTCATTTGAAGATTATATTAGAACTCATTCAACCAGAACATTGCCTGAAGAAGTAGGCAGGCTGATGTCAAATTTGGAATCTGTTATATAGTTTTACAAAATATTGTTGCCTCACCATTGTAGAGCCAGAGAATTTAAATGCAGCCTTGGCAGTACATCAAAAAATACTACTTGTGAGCAAACTGTTTCCTACTTTTGCCTAGTCATTTCTTGGAATATTGTCTTTCTTTTAAGTAACTTATGTAGATATTTTAGTCAAAGTTTATTTTCCAAAAAAAAAAAAAAATTAAAGTCCTGTATAATGTGTTCCTAATTGCGGGTAATGCATTTCAGCACTTCTTTCTATTACTTATTTTTTGACCAACAGATCCATCTTGTTTCCTGGGACTAGGTGTCTGTGGAGAATATTTTAGAGGAGGTATTTAATTCTTTCTGAGCTTATATTAGTAGTAATTTGAAAAATGTTCTCATGTTGCCATTTTTAGTTTATGACTCTTCTTCAGAAAACTGTTCGTATCCTTTGACCATTTCCCAGTTTTGTAGTCATAGATATTTGTGTTAATTGCCTGTATATTATTGGTACTTGATGTATTCTTCTACAAATTCTATTTTTATTGATTTCTTTTTGCAGACATTAATCTCAGTGCCTTTTTTTCTGGCCCTCTCTAAATTATCCTGTCTTTATAATGTTTTTATACAATTTTTTTGTAAACTGAGTCACCTATCAAATTTTGGGCTCTTGGAGGGAAGGGACTATTTTTTGCCTTTCTTTTTATCCCTACTGCTTAGCATAATATTTGATATATAATATTTGCTCATTAAATACTTATTAACTGACTGATACATATTTATTTTGTATTTTATATAGTAAAAATTGCCTCATAGATTATTACTTTTTTTTTTTTACATTTTAAGTTCCAAATTCTCTTTCCTTCTATTCCTTTCTTCACAAGAAAGCAGGTAAAGTGATATCAATTATAAATGTGAAATGATGTAAAACATATTTCCATATTAGCCATATTGAAAAAAATTAAGAAAATCACAAAACAATACTTCTGTTGGCACTTAGAGTTCAATTCTCTCTCTGGAGATAGATAGCATTTTTTTTTATACTGAGTCCTTTGACATTGTCTTGGTCCATGCATAAATCAGAGAAGTCAATAGTTTATCATAAATCTTTGCTCTTACCACGTACAATGTTCTTCCAGTCCTTCTTACTTTACTTTAGATTAGTTTGATTAAAACTTTGCAAGTTTTTTTCCGAAACTACTCTCCTTGTTATTTCATATAGCACAATAATACTTCATCAAAATCATATGCTACAATCTGTCCAAGTATTCCCCAGTTGATGAGTATCACGTCAATTTTCAATTCTTTGCCTCCACAGAAAGAAGTGCTATAAATATTTTTGTACTTCTAAGTCCTTTTCCTTTTCCTTTGATCTCTTTGGAGGTACAGACTTTGCTGGATAAAAGTTTTATAGTCCTCTGGCGCATAGTTTCTAATTGTTATCCAGTATGGATGGGATCAGTTCATAGTTCACAAACTCCACCAAGTTTATTAGTGTTAACTCCAGAATCTGGAGTTATCTGAGAGGTGTGAGGTGGTATCTTAAAATTGTGTTGGGTATATTTTTCAGTGCCAGCAAAGGGTCTCCTATAGATTTCTTTCTTACCAGTTGTTCCACCTCCTTATTTTTACTGTCCTTGGGTTGACAGCCCTCAAAGGTGTTGCTACTACTATCACAGCTTCCGAGTGTATCACTGGTACTGCAACTATGATATTGCTGATCTCTTCTACAGACTTCCTCTGACTTTTTGTTGGCTCTGGTGTTCTCAAGTTTTATTTGAGAAGTTGATTTAAAGGTGTTTAGGGGGAATGATGGGAAAGTTCAACTGGGTTGCTATCTATATGCAGCCATTTTGGCTCTGCATCCTCTCCATCAGTCTTTGTCCAAAAAAAAAAAAAAAAAAAAAAAAAAAGAGTTCTTTACCCCTGTTTTATTTTAAAATTGACTTTAAATATTTTTGTTTGAATTCAATGCTAACTTCTTATAATTTAGCTAGTTTAATTCTAAACATTGTTATGAAATTAATTTTATAAGATGAATCAGGTTATAAAATTTAGTAAACCATTTCTGTTATTATTTTGCACAAATTTTTGACACCGTGGAGATTTGGTTAAAGCACTTCTATATGTAGTTAATTATACTATCATCAGCTACAGTGTTATAAGAATGAGGAATGCTATTCTTATGGGTTTGAAATAGTTCTGTAACAGCACATAAAATTATTAAATTTGTCTTTTAGAAAATGTTTCCTAGATATTATAACAGAAAAAAATGTGATCATATTTGCTAAACTCTACTATATTTTGAAATGTCTGTATTCAGTTTCCTAGTTTTTAAGGGAATGATTCTGTCCTATCCATTGCACATTCTGAAACTAGATCATATAGCATATTTCTCAGATATAGAAAGCTAATGAGGCAGAAGCCAAAGAATAAATTGCTGAATTATAAATTCCTGAGATCAGAGAAGAAAACATGTTTATACCTCTTGCTTCCTTATTGTAAGTTAGACCCATAACTTCATAATTTAAGGAATGAATAGTTAGTTTTATATAGTTGTCCCCTCCATTGATGAACGTTATAGCCCATCCATGCCATAATAGATAGCTTTATATTTTGGACTAGACAAAGAAATAGATTGCTGGACTATAAATTCCTAAGACAAGAGAAGAAAGCATGTTTTTTCATATTTGCCTTGGTTTTATTATATGTAAAATGAACCAGGGAAGGAAGGGGCAAACCACTCTAGTATCTTTGCCAAGAAAACTCAAATGGGGACATGTAGAGTTAGACACAACTGAAAAATGACTAAATTGGCTTTAACTAAACATATAATAGATGACTCATCTCTCCTATGCCTTGCTCCTTTACAGTTTACTTTGGAAAATAATGATAGTAATTTAAATAGGATTTTTTGAGCACTTTAAGATTTGCAGATATTTTTACAAATGTCTCATTTGATTCCTCATTTGATGTAGGGATCAAATCAAATGTTGATGTTCCTATTATAGAATACAGTGTTCTGGCATTTTACACATTCAATACAATGTTATTCACAAATGGGAGAATCTATGTTACTAGACCATTTATAAGGAATCTCTTTTCTGTTTAGATTCTTATGAAGATCTTCAAGACTGTGACAAAAATCTTTGAGCATATGTTTCCTTGTTTAATGCTTTGAATAATATTATTAATTAGATCTTGTTAATTGACATTTTTCCTATTAGATTTTTTAAGAAATCATTATTTTTACATTTTATTTTAACACGTGGCTGGGAGACATTTTGTTTGAGGAACACTTTTACAGTGGCATTTTGCTTACAGATATGCCTTTTGGTTTTAACCAATAATCAGTAAACACAACAGGATCTGGTTTGTATCTTTCAGGTAATTATGTACTTTTCAAGATATGTTTCATTTTAGAATATCACTTACAAACTGTCTGCCTCTTCCTTCTTAATAATTTCACCAAAGATGCCTTTGATATACATATAGCTTATTCTTATGAAGATTTTACAGAGTTGGCAAAATAGGCATAAAGATGGGCAGTTATTGATACTATATACCTTTGA
The DNA here is from genome assembly GCF_902635505.1 of Sarcophilus harrisii. Lineage (NCBI taxonomy): Eukaryota > Metazoa > Chordata > Mammalia > Dasyuromorphia > Dasyuridae > Sarcophilus > Sarcophilus harrisii. Next base: position 72,197,229 of record NC_045427.1, read on the forward strand.
TTTTCTTTCTGCAATTGTTCTTTCACATATGATGAGAATTCATCATTAAGTGTCTTAACACTATTTTTTTGACAGCACAAATTTCTTTTGTTCTTATTTGGTTCAGATCAGCAGTTTTTCTTGTAGTGTTTTCCTTTATTTGGGACTATGATGTTAAATTCCTATGTATTGACTTCCAATGTCAATATTTGAAAAAAAAAATTCCTATATCAACAGATCTTTTCCATTTTCATTTATTTATTGTCTTTCTAGTTTCATTCTTGAATATTTTTGGGATGTTTAATTGGGACATCAAATTTGTGATAGTTTTTTTTTTAAATATATTTTACAATTTAAGTGACTCATTTAAGTAGATCATATCGGTGTTGATTAAATTGTAATCCATCTCTTCCTCTCCCCCCCAAAAAAAAAATTTTGGTTTTGATTCTATTTTATTCTGATAAGTCAGTGGTAAACTATATAGTTTATTTAGAAATGACTTCTACACTGATAACCATTGATTTCTAAAATCAGTGGTTAAAATGGTTAGTTAAATTTTCAATTTCTTTTCATTCTTATTTGATGGTTACCATATCTAGCACTTCCTCTTATTTTTTAAAGGAAATGTTTGTGAAATAAAAGTGTAAAGGGCTGAAACTCTGAGTTGATGAACTGGGATTGGAGCACTTAAGGCTAATTACCAATTGGACCATACTCTATTAGCATATGCTTGGAAAATGGCCCTTCCCACTATTCTGTCCTGGTTCTATCTTTTGGTGTCTACAGAGAATTATGAGAAGGATTGGGGGTGGAATAAAACAAGCCAGAGTCACTTTGGCAGTAGACTAGGAGGAGGAAGGTCATGGAGATCCTGTGTCCATTCCCTTCACTTCTACCCCTAAAGACCAAGAATAAAGACCAAGGACTTTTGCTTATCCTGACTCCAGCTGATTCTAAGGTATCTAGGGTGCTAACTCAGTCTTCACATAAAAGTGTGAGACTTTTCTATTATTTAAATAGTTTTAAAATTTTTGGCTTATTTTTCTTTTAAAATAAACATATTTCTGTAGCATTTTAATATTTACAAGGTAGTTTTCTTTGACAAAAGCCTCTTTGAAAGAACTATGATTTCCAGTATTTTTATTGTCTTCCCCTGTGGCCATTTTTTTGTTGAAATTAAACTAGTGGTTTGCATTATTAAATTTATTAAATTGAATATATTTAAGTGGGAATTTTTTAGCAAGTTCTTTGCAGAATTTTCTTGTCTCTTCATTTATTTTGCAACTCCTATTGGCATATTAGCTATAGTTAATTTCATGGTGGTCTTTTTGCAGATGTTATCATAAGCATTAGAATAAAAAATAATCAAGCATCCCATAATTTAATGGGATTTCTTATTGTCTTATTTCTTTTTGTCTGTTGACACACAATTAAAACAGTTCTGCCATTCCAACTGTTGGGCTGGGCATCAGGAAGACTAGTCTTCATCACTTCAACTCCAGCCTTAGATGCTTAGTGACTCTGTGACTCTGGCCAAGTCACTTAACCCTCTTTGCCTCCACATCTGTAAAATGAGGTGGAGAAGAAAATGACAAACCACTCTTATTATCTGTCATGAAAACTCCAAATGGGGTTATCAGAGTGGAACACAAGTGAAATGACTGAGCAGCCACAAAAAATTTGAAGCAATATTGAAACCCAGGTCTTTCAAATTCCAAATCTAACATTCTAATACATGATGTACAGGTATAGTTATCTTCATTTTATATTTGAGCAAATTGAGGTATAGAGAAGAGCCCATAGTCACAGAGCTAATAAATTTTGGAGGTTTGTACATTTGGCTCCATGTCTAGATTTTCTGCCATACTATATTATCTGATCTGAAGCAGATCATGGTTGTAATTGTTAGTGAACTTGTATTTTATCTTAGAAGCTTTAAGGAGTCATAACAGGCTTTTTGAAAAGGGAAATAATCCGGTCAAAATTCTGTTAAGAGATAATTCTGAGGGTAAGTATTCCACATAAAATAGAGATAATAAAACTTGAAATGTGGGAAAGCTTTTCAAGTTAATTACAGTTATAGCAATGCTGTTGTGCCTAAGCTATTTAAGGCTCTTCTCTTAATCTAATCAATGGAAGCTTTGTCTTAATATTGTAGTACTCCTTTTTTCCTCTCTCTCTTTTAGATCTTTCTTACCAAAAAAGTAACAAAGCCAAGTAGGATCATTAATTTACTTCGAAATTCAGAAAGTATCTAGAAATTTATCCAAGAGTTTTGCTTTTTTTTTTTTTCTGTTACTTTTTATGATTATGGGTAAATTCTTTTGAATTGAAAGTGAAGTAGTTTTTGACTACTTTACATTGCTTCCATATGGCTGTCAGCATTTCATTAGGCTGATTGATGTCGCATATCACTCAGCAAAATTTCTTCTGGGTACTTATTTCCATCAGGTGTTGGAACAGCTGGCCTACAATTTCCGTTGTTGTTGTTTTTTTTTTTTTTTTTTTTTTCTGTTTTTTCTCCTAAAATATCCAAGTACTTTTTGAATCCTGGAGACACCGTTATTAAAATTTGGTGCCGTTGCCTAGCACCATTGATGCTGATGACTGATCTTCAACTAGTGATTTGGTAGAATGGAATAGTAGAAGGAACTTTGGTTTGTAATTAGAGGATATTGGTTTAAATTCTAGCTCTGCTGTTTACCACTTGTGTGACCCTCAACATGTCAGCTAGCCTCTTAAGTAAATGATTCCTGAAATCTTCAAATCATCATCTTGCTTCAAAATTATGTTCCTATGAACATATTTCTATTTCCTCTATATGTACCAAAGAAGAGCCTGATCTAAATGTGCACAGAAACAATATTTAAAATTCTTTGAGAAATTGAATGATTTCCTATAGCTATTCCCTTTTCTCCAGTTGTTCTCCATTCTCTTGGTTTCAGCAATCATCATCTCATTTAGATTATTGCAATTACCTCCTAATTGGCTTTCTTATTTTCCTATTTTCCTCTTTCCAATTCATCCTTCATTTAGTTGCCAAATTAATATTCCTAAATTTCAGATTTGACCTGGTCACTCTACTAACTCAGAAATTTTAGTGCCTCTCTGTTGCTCCAGGAATTATATTTATGGCTTCTTTAGCCTGGTATTTAAGCCCTTCACATTTAAAGTTTACCTTTTCATATATAGTTCATTTTTTCCTTCATATCCTCTGTGTCCTAGTCTAAGTGACCCAAAACCTACTCTTTGAACTTGATAGGCCATCCTTTACCTCCTTCAGATCTTTCTACAGGTTAAGCTTCCATGAATTCATTTTGTCTATCCCTTGGCTTCTTTTGGGATTCAGTTTAGATGCTGCTTCTTACTTGAAGTCTTCCTTAATGTTCTCTGTTAATACCTCTCTTCAAAGTATCTTGTTTTTTCCTGTTTGTGTATCTAAATCCAGAGCCTGGAATATTCTCTATTAGGAACTGTATTAATGCTTGTTAAATTGAATTGAAATGTGTACTGTTAACATCACAAGTTAAGGTTTTTTAAAACACAGTCTAGAATGTAGGGCAGGAAACAGTTTTTGAAGTAATAACCTTATCAAGATTTCTCTAAAACATTATGCTTTGCTGAGTTCTTCAGTTAGTTTATTGACATAGAGGTGGCCCCAAATAATGTTATGTGCTTAATGATATTTATTTAAAAAACCCAGGGCCAGCTCCATGCCAAAATGAATTAATTATTGGAAGAGAAATTTGGAGAGTTATAATAATGATGATGATTCACATTTACACAGTGCTTTGCAATTTAATATTTTCTTGAAAATAACCAAGGTTATTGTGAAAATCACAAGGTTATTTAGATTATACAGGTATTAGTCCCATTTTCAAGGTAAGGAAAAATGCTGTAAGTTTGCTAGGGTTAACTGTTTAATAAGTGGAAAAGCCAGGATTTGGGACTGAAATCCAGTACTCCAAATACAATTTCAATTCTCTTTGCATTTCCCTGTTTTAAATTATATAAGACTGACATCATTCCCTCCTCCTCTCATTTTACTTCTGTCCTTTTCCTTTCCTATACCCTTTTCTTTACTGCCTATTTCTACAATTCCCTCCTTGCTTTTTTATTACAATTGATTTATCCGTACAATTACAAGTGCTGTACATGAAAGGCCAGGTGAGATATAATGCATATTTCATAATATATCAGATTTTTAAGGTTATATAAATCTTTCCCCAAATTGACACCTATTTACAATATATTTTGGGTATGAAAAAAAACCAAAATAAAACAAAATCTGATATCCCTAAAGCAAGCTCTCAATAGATAACTTTGGCAAAGTGAATTCAGGTTAAAACCTGAACTTTCATGTAGAAAAATTCACTTGATCTTAACACCAGGTTAATTTATAATCTGTGATATGTTGTGCCGTGCTTGCTTTGGGGCAAAGGAAGCATCTGATAAGAACATGGAGTTCTGGTAATTTGGGAATAGGTGGGCAGCATTAAGGCAACACCACAATTTACAGTTTGTCTGAAAAAGATCTAGAGGTTTTGGTGGATTGCAAGTTCCATATGAGTCTTTGGGAATATTATAGCTTCAAAAGCTAATAAAATCTTAATTTGAATTAATAGTGGAATAGTTTCCAGGAAAAAAAGGGATGGTTGTCCGGTTGTACTTTAGCCTTATGTGATTAGTCACTTAGCACACTTTTTTTTTTTTTTTTTTTTTTAAGTGCTTAATCAAGACCTTGGTTAAGTGCTGGAATTACAAAGAAAAACAAAAGATACTTGATTTCAAGAAACTCTTATTGTGGTTGTACCCTAGGATCACAGATTTGAGGCTAAAGGAGAAGAAGTTAAAGGTTATTTAATGTAACATTTTTTATTGGATGAGGAAAAAAGAGATCCAGAAAAATTAGGTGATTTGTCTAGGGTCACACTGATAGTAAAATGGCAGAACTGAGATTTGAACCCAGATCTTTTCTCTGTAAATGCAGTGCTTTACAGTATTGTATTGAGCTTCACTACTTTTAAAAGATTTTCAGAGTATTAGGAATAGAGGACATAGAATGATTAGGGGCCTTGAGACCATGTAATATGAATATCTGCAGAATAAACTGAAGATTGGCTAATTTGGGGAGGGAAATTGTTTTCATGGATGTTTTCAGGAATGATAATTGTTTTCAAAAATTTGAAGGACTTTGGAAGAGGGATTATGAGTATTCTACTCAGCATTAGTGATCTTAATTAAGAAAAGTGAGTAGAAGTTGAGTAGAGGAAGATTTAAACTTGATCTAAGGAAAAGCTTCTTACAATTACAGTTGATAGCAAAAATGTAGTGGTCTGCTTCAGGAAGTGTTCTATTATCCTTCCTTAGAAATCTGTTTTCATGTAAAGACTGGATAACCATTTGTTAGGAGTGTTTAGAGGGGATTTATTTCAAGGCACAGAAAGCAGCTAGGTGACTCAATGAAAAGGATCTAGATCTGGAGTCAGTCAGATTTGAGTTCAGATTTGGCCTTAGATGGTCACTAGCTCTACCATTGAAGAAGGAAATGGCACATTGCTCCAGTATCTTTGCCAACAAACCCCAAATTGGGCCATGAATAGTTGAACATGACTGAACAGCAACAAAATTTTAAATGGACAGATTAATTAGAAGGCCTCTGCAGTTCTTTTCAACTCTGAAATTCTCTTTAATTGGAAATGATCTTGGAATGGAAATAAGTGGTAATTTATTAAATATATCCAAGAGCTCTTTGATAGACTATAACTTGATTCATTTCACTATTATTAAGTGACTGATGGATTAGATACTGTTGTGGCAGTTTGTCTCCCTCATTCACTTCTCCCCCTAAAGACCAAGGACTTGACTTTACCCTGACTTTGGCTGACCCTAAAGCCCTCCAGGAAGCTAGCCCGTACTTTACAGTAATGTAGATTTTGTTAAGGGAAGTAAATATGATATAGCTGAAAATATTGGTGGGAGCCCAGTTTTGGAGGAGTATTTTTTGTCTTAGGGGAAGTTGGACAACCCCTGAAGAATTTTGAGTCTTGAGTAATAAGGTCAGAACTGTGAAGGAGAATAGATTTAGGTAATGGGAAGGACAGACTGAGCAAAGGAGATGATGATTGTAGATAATTATTTCAAGTTTAAAATCACAAGATTATCACAGTTATATTGATGCCAAGATCCAGATTTGAGGTCATACCTTAAAGATAACTAAATGGGTATTTTGCTAACATATACATCCCCTGTTCTTTCTTTTTCTTTAAATCATAGGATTTGAAACAGCAAAGTCTTTTGCTCTCCATGGTGCCCAGGTTATCTTGGCCTGCAGGAATATGGCAAGAGCTAATGAAGCTGTGTCACGCATTCTACAGGAGTGGGTAAGGAAACAATTATTATTATTATTTTTTTTTTATGCAGCACATATATAATACTGGCAAATAATTGAAGGTTTTGGCTATTCTTTAGTTTTGAATGTAATAGTTTTCCTTATGGGAAAAGTCTTCCTTAATTTGGATATATATATATTATACATATATCAGAAGGAAACTATTTAACTGATTTTGTTTACTTTTCATTGCATGTTTTTTTTTCCCCTAAATCTATTCAGCCACCAATTCTTTGTCTGAACAGGGCATCATATTAGCTATCAAGAATTCAAAGACATATATGTCATAGTCTCAGAATTTAGGGAATTTGCCTTCTCTATGGGATCAGCTTGTTGTCAGAGGCAATATGAGGAGAGAGAATGTATATTAGCTCCTGGAAATCAGCAAAGGTTTTATTTTGGGACTTTATGTCTGAGCAGAGCCTGAAAAAAAAAAGTAGGCAGGTGGATGGAAAGGAAAAGCATTATAGACATCAAAGACAGCTTTTGTGAAATCACATAGGTAGTAGAAGACATGCCAATTCTGGGAAAAAACCCTAGTGTTCTAGTGTTCTTGGAATATAGAGTCCAGGGAGTAATATACAATGAGGCTGAAAAGTTTAGTTGAAGAAGATTCAAGAGGGCCTTGAATGCCCAGTTATGTGCTAATAAAACTGATGATTTAATTTAAATGGAAGGATATTTGTAGATATTATATAATGTTCAGTACAATAGAACAAGAGGACTTAAGCTGATTTAAGCTAATCTTAGAAAAAGAAATTGAACAAGTCACAAATGATTCCAAAGGAATAAACAATAAAAATAAATATATTGACCAGATTTAAACATTGAATTTTTATCAGATCTTGAAAGTAAAATGAAATCCATTGTTACGTAAGCTGATTTTGTTTTAAAAAAGGGGGAGGGGAGATAATAAAGGGTACTATCAAAATTTTTTGTGATCCAAATCTGATCTTGTTATCTAAGCCAAGAGAAATAAAATTTTGTTACTGTTGTTCAATTCAGTTGTGTCTAATTTTTTCTGACCCCATGGCTTTCCACTATTTCCTAAAGTCTGCCCAAATTCATGATCATTGTTTCCATGACACTCTCTAACCATCTCATCATCCACTATCCTTTTCCTTTTTTTTCTCAATCTTTCCCAACGTCAAGATTAAATTCTGTCTTCTCATTATGTGGCTAAAGTATTTAAGCATCAGCTTCAGTATTTGATCTTCTAATAAATAATCTGAATAATCTGAATTAAACATTGACTAATTTGATCTCCTTGCTCTCCAAGGTATTCTCAGAAGTCTTTTCCAGCATCATAAAGTACCAGTTCTCTGATGTTTAACTTTCCTTATTGTCCCACACTTATAGTCATATATTGCTATTGGAAAAACCATAAGTTTTACTTTGCATTCCTTAGTGAGCAAAGTGATCTTTTTGATTTTTTAATGTGCCGCCCAAATTTGCCATAGCTTTTCTTCCAAGGAGCAAGTGTCTTTTAATTTCATGACTGCAGTTGCTATCTGCAGTGACTTTTGAGCCTAAGAACATAAAATTTGAAACGGCTTCCATTTCTTCTCCCTTTATTTGCCAAGAAGTGATGGGACCAGTTGCCGAGATCTTAGTTTTTTTTTTTTTTTGTTTGTTTTTTTTTATGTTGTTTCAATATAGCTTAACAGAGAAAGATAACTAACTATAAACCAATATTCCTAATGAACATTGGTGCAAAAAATTAAAATAAAATATTGGCAGAGCAACTCTATATTTTACAGAGTTTATAAACTGTGATCAGATTAGATTTATATCATTAATGTAGGGTTATTTATGAAATGAGCTTTGAAGCAATCTAAGGATTATAAAAGTTAGAGATATAAAAGAAGAATATTGTAGCTGTATGGGAGACAGCCTGTGCTAAGGAAGAAAAAAGAGATAGAATGTTATAGGTGAGATACAAGAAAACAAATTTATTTTAGATCCCAGAGAATGTGAAAGGGAAGTCCTTTATAATTAATCTGGAAGGGTAGGTTGAAGCTATAGGCAAAAAAGATGAATTCACACAATAATCAAGCTGTTGAACAGCTGTTGAAAACCTGCTTGATCCCTTCAGATGGACGGCCTCAGTTCATGCATAGATGACTTCCATAAATATTTTGTATAGATAAAAAGTAAGCATTATAGGTTAGTAGCTATTGATTTTCTCTTGTTACATAGGATTTGAATGTTAATCCTACATTTCAGTCTACAGAACAATATAGATTTCTTTAGAATATCACTCATTATTAAAGGCATCCCTTGTAGAGATTGTTTTTTTTTTTGTGTGTGATCTAGTTATTTAATATAATTAATAAATATAATTTAAGTGAAACAGTACATATTGAATTATATTTGAAGCATACATCTAATTACTACTAATAATGATAATTTCATTTGCAGCATGCCTTCCTACTGAGAGGTTTTTAAGATGTAACAAAGTTAAAAGCTAAATAAACTTATTTGCTGTTACTCAAACCCGAAACTCTTATCTCCCTTTAGTGTATTTTTATTATCTATCTTTCTGTTTCCAGAATTCTCTTCTTCATCTCTCTGCCTCCTGGCCTCCTGGGGATTCTTTCAAGTCTCTGTTGAGATCTCATCAATAAGAAGTCTTTCCCAGTCCCCCTTAATACTAGTATCTTCTCCGTTTTCATAATCTCCATTTTATCCAGTTTATAGCTTGTTTGTATGTAGTTCTATATTATCTCCTCATTAAATTGTGAGCTCCTTGCTTTTCTTTGTATCCCCAACACGTATCACAATTACTGGTATTTAGTAGGTACTTAATAAATGTTTAATGACATAATTTGCCATTGGATGAAGTGAAATGGAGGCATATGGGACTGGTTGAGGGTCTTGGCCATATCCTGTGGAATTTATATAAAATCAGGAAGCTCATTTGGAAATGAGTAGTAAAAAAAGTAGTAGTCAAATTCCTAAGTAATATTTGGCCTTGGTCTCAGATTTGATTTCTTCTCTCCTTATCCTTGTTTGGAGAAAGATCTTGTGAACTTTCTGGGACTGGAGGATTTGAACTTTTCATTGGACTAGTAATGCTCATGGAACAGCAATGACTGACAGCCCTGCCAGTGTTGGGACCTAGAACCAAACCAAACCAAACCAAACTAAGCCAAAAAAAACAAAAAACAAAACAAAACAAAAAAAACCCCAAAAAAAGCCAAAAATAGATACTCTGAGGAAAGAAGGCAGTTTCAGGGTTCCAGGGAGCCCAGCAGAGAAGCAGCAGAGGCTTCAGAAATATTCCATGCAGGGGAGGAAAGGACTTTTAAGAACCAACAATTCTGACTTTCCCTTTTCCCATGTGTGAGTCTTAAACTTAAGCCCACTTTCCATGTATTCTCTATATAATTATGAGAAGTGTATGAGATGGGAAATGTTTCATTTAAAGAATCAGCAAACTCTCTCTTACAGGCCAAATCTGGCCCTATGAGCCTCTTCTTCTGCAGTAAATTGCTGCTTTCTAAAAGCTAATTAAATCTGGATGATTAATTAATTTCTTTTTTTTTTTAATAACTTTTTATTTACAAGTTATATGCATGGGTAATTTTACAACATTGACAGTTGCCAAACCTCTTGTTCCAATTTTTCCCCTCCTTCTCCCCATCCCCTCCCTCAAATGGCAGGTTGACCAATTCATGTTAAATATGTTAAAGTATAAATTAAATACAATATAAGTGTACATGTCCAAACAGTTATTTTGCTGTACAGAAAGAATCGGACTTTGAAATAGTATACGATTAGATTAATTAATTTCAAAAGATAACTATAAGTAAGCACACTGAGGGAGCACATTTGGAGTTACTTTTAAGTTATAGATTTAGAGAAGATACCCTGAAGAGATAGCCCTAGATTTTTCAGGGGGAATCAAATCTGCCTTTTGGGTATCCAACCTGTGTTGCAAGTGGAAGTTGGGAATATAACTTATGCTACCTTCAAAAGGAATGCCATATAAATTTTTTTGGAGAGAGTGCTGCTGAGCAATGGTATCTGGAGGAGATCAAGACTTAATTATAAGGTATCATTTCAGCAGAGTTTTGAATGAAATAAGACAATCTATGAAATAGAGATGAAGGTACAGTGCATTCCATGTATGTCAGAGAGCCAGCAGAAGGACACAGACATAGTAGGATTATTTGTGAAGGACACCAAGAAAGCCAGTTTTATTGTATTCGAGAGTTACATGTAATAATGTTAAAAAGCCAAGTGCATGAGTTTATAGGGAGTCAGTAGACCTTATTGAGTGGCATTAGTCGTCAGACCTATGCTATAGGATAATCAGCTGGAAGGAAGATATCTTGGAGAGGGATGAGAATTGAGACAAGAAAACCAATTAGGAGGTTATTGTCAGAATTCTGGTGAGAGTTGATGATGTAAGCGGTAGTGTGGTGCTCATGTGAAGAAAGTTGGAGAGTTGACTTAACTTTTTATCTTATCATCTTTTTCCTCTTAATTTGAATTTGTTCACGTATTTCAGTTATTTTAAAATTATTTTTTTTATAAAAACAAAATAAGAAATTAAAAAAAAACAATTTTGGATAGGAGGGATGTGATGAAATTTAAAATGATAAGACTTGGCAACTGAATGACTATGTGGAGTGAGGAAGTGAGACATTAAGCATAATGTTGGGGGTTGCATTGATTATTTCAAGAATGGTGGTACTTTAAATGAAAATAGAGAAGTTTGAAAGAGTTGTGTGTTTTGTGGGAAAAATAAAGAATTTAGTATTGGACATGTTCAATTTGAAATCTCTGAGAATATAATCCGTTTGAAATAGCCAAAAACCAATTAGAGATGTATAACTAGAATTGAGAAAAGACTATTGCAGAATGTATAGATAAGTCATCTGTAGAAAGATGATAATTAAACTCATGGGAGCTAATAAAATTGCCAATTAAGAGAATGTGGAGAGAGAAGGGCCCCAATACTCTTGGGATACACCCACAGTTAGGTTTTTATGATGTGGCTGATGAGCTAGCAAAGAAGAAGAGAATTCCAAGGGAGTAGTGTCACACAAACCCAAAGGAGGAGAGTGTGTACAGTGAGAGCAATGTCAGATGCTGCAGAAGAGTTAGGAAGAATGAGTTTTGAGAAAAGACTATCAGCTATCAGATGAATTAAGGGATCACTTTTTTCCTTTCAAAAGTATTATTTACTTTAATCAGCCAAGATATACCTTTTCATTTTCTTACTCCAACAGTCCTCTTATTCCTCTTCTCCATCCCCCAGACCCTCAAAAATTGAGAACACAAAAATAACATGCAAATATGTATAGTCAATCAAAATAGATTTCCACATTGGTCATGTCCCAGAATTTTATCTCATTCTTCATCATTTATCTCATTCTCTTTTCTTATCAAGAGGTGGGTACCACATTCCTACCCATTAATTTCCTGTACTCTAGGTTGTTCATTATATTGATGAGTTAAGCATAATATACTTATGCATTCTAACTATGTGGGGATCAGTAAGTAGAGATTAAATATTAGCTAGGAGCACTGTGTGAGAAGGCTCTTTTCTGGAGAAAATGGATGGAATTGAGATCAAGGGGACGTATTGAGGAGTTGGCTTTGCTAAGCAGAAATGTGTTTGCTCATCTTCTGTGGGGTCTATATAGTAGATGCACATTTTGATTGACCATTAATGTCTACTAGTGAAATGGAAGCACCAAGTCAGATTTATACTCATCAGTACGTGTAATCATTCTATTATTTGACAAGTACAGTTATGTATTCAGTGAAACAAGCAGCAACCCCTATTAGAAAGAACCACCAAACTGATTCCTGAAGGTTCCAGTAAGCATATTTCCTCCTGGAGCTCATGACAAGGTTCCCTCTCTATCTAGCTTGAGGCCATGTTTCTCCCTTCGAGGTTGCCTTCTGGCAAGTCTCCATCAATTAGCACTGGCATTGAATGAACACGAGATACTTGAATTTCTGGGGAAGGTAGGAGTCTGTCCTAATCATCAACTATGAGAAGACTGATGATTGGGATCTTTAATGATTTTTTGTGATTCTGGCTTAGAGTGTTTACAAGTTACATCTAAGTGTTTGTTGGTGATTTTCTAATCTTATAATGAAAGGAAACTGCCAGTAAAAGCCTAAATTTTCTAATGTCATGAACAAATACACATGGTTTTTAACCTATTTTGGGGACACAAGTCCATAGGAACCACTTATTAGTTGCTTACTAGGTTTGGGACACATACTTAAACTTAACATTCTTACACATCTACAGCCATTATTACCAAACTATCTTATTACAGAAGAAAATACCCAACTTATATAACAACTACTTCATCACAAAATGGAAACTGAAAATGGATTTGTCTGTGCTATGTTAACATATTTGTTCATATGTTAACATATCAGACTTTCAGTCTAATGAATAGAAGACTTCTTTGTAGTGGGAAGAGTCTTCTATTCATCACACTGGAAGTAGGAGAAAATCGAGGATAATTGTTAAAGATATAGATATATAAATAGATATAATGTATCTATTATATTGTTATACATAATAAAGGTATATAATTATAAAAATTATAATATGTAATAATAATAAATATATAAATAGATATAAAGATATACAGAATGTCATCTGTATTCTTATGCAATAGAAAGATCATTGAACTTGGAGTAAGGCCTTGTTTCAAGTACCAAATGTGCTGCTTAGTAACATTGTAACCTTTCCTCTGTTAGGAAAAACCTAGACCTTTAAAAACAGATAATTGCATTAGATAAAGCCTAACTTTTTCCCTGTCTTTGAAATTTTCTGTTTTTATATATTTGTATTTACATGAGATTGTACAGAGTATTCACTTGGGTGGTTTGTTTCTCCAGTATTCAAGTCAAGATTACAAGGTAAACTCCATCAAATATGTCATAATTTTATATTAAAAGCTAACTTTCTGTACTTTCCCCTTATAGATGTAAGAAATTGGTACATGGTATCTTAATGAAAATGAAAAAAAAAATCAAATCCTTTTATCTCTCTAAACTGGTAACTTGATCTTGAAAAAGTGATTTATTAGTCTGCAGATGCCAGCAGGGTTATGTGACCCAATCTCTTTATTTTGAATGGACTGCCCAAACACAAAAATGTAAAAGCACTTAATATTTTTTAATAATTTTTGATTGAGAAAAGTACATCTTAAATCAGCAAAAGAAGTTGCTTCTCTTCTTTAAAAAAAAACAAAAACAAAACAACCCTTTCATTAAACAGTATTAAAATGTATTCTAAATAACTTCTTGATTTGCAAGAAGTATATGAACCACTTGCTTAGTTTGAAAACAGCTGTAGCATGTTGTAAGCTGAAAGGAGCCACAGAGAACATCTAGTTTAAAGTTCCCATGTTTGATGAGAAAATTGAGGCTCTGAGAAAGAAGTTAAGTCTGTTTCAGTTCCCATGGTGGTATGTAGAGGAACTTGAACCCAGCTGCCCCCTGTTATTATGTCAGAAATTACTTTTTAAAATGAAATATCCCATTGTTAACATTATTATTAAAAATAATATACCAAATCCTCATTCAAACAGATCACTGTGAAGTTCAGTTCAAATTGACAAGCATTTATTAATCACCACATATGTTCAGGATAGGGACAGTTAAGGAGTGTAATGGATTTTCTTGGAATCAGGAAAATCTGAGTTCAAATCTGACTTCAGACACAGCGCTATATATCCCTGGCCAAGTCATATAACCCTGTTTGCCTCAGTTTCCTCATCTGTGAAATGAGCTGGCGAAGGAATGGCAAAGCATTCTAGTATCTTTTGTCAAGAAAAACCCAAATGATGTCATGAAGAGTCAGATATGGGTGAAAAATGACCCACAACAGTGTTCAGGGCATTGTGCTGGATATAGGTGGTATGAAGGTTAATATCCCATATTCTTTTCCAAAAACTATAATCAGATGATAGCATATTGATAGTTAATCATTATCACAAGTTAGAATGTAAGAGAATAGGAGATATCAAACATTTTGGGGATAAAGGATTCACTATTAGGTGGGAGGTTCAATGATTTATTAATGGAATTGGGCATTAAAAAGGAAGATATCAATAATTATATATGGGGGGACTCCATTCTGGGTATGAGATAAAATGTGCACAAAGATACAAAGGTAGGATGACAGTATATGATCAACACTTTGGTATGAAGAGAGCACTGGAAGAGAGTAGAGAGATGAGGTTGAAAAGTAGATTGGGATGAGTTTTTGAAGGCTTTGGGTTTCAGATTAAGGAGTTTTTGTGAAGACTGTGGGCAGCTACTGATTATTCTTTAAACTTATTAATTTCCCCATGCACTAATTTACCTCTTTCCCATTCTCAGTCCATTTAATTACATTTGTGCTTCATTTTCTTTGTGCATGCTCTCCCTTAGCTCTGGGATGTTTTTTCATCTCTGTTTAGCCTCATGGAATTTCTAACCTCCTTTAAATTTCAGTTTAAGCGTCATTTCCTCTATAAGAACTTTATTGTTTCATGTAATTTTATATTACCTTCAGTCCCATCAGCTTGTATTTACTTATCTATTAACAAATTGTATCTCCTTAATTAATTGTAAGCTTATTGAAAGCAGGGATTGGCTTACCTTTGTATCCCCAGTGTCTAGCACCATTTCAAATACTTAACAGGTGCTTAATAAATGGCTCTTGGTTGATTTATAATATTTGCTCATCTTCTACATGGACTTTAGCAAATGTTTTATTTATACATGGAAATAAATGATCATATCTCTTAGTATGTGTCTTACTTTGGAGTTCCATTCACTCTACTTGACATTCAAGATGCTAAAATATCATTTAGTCTATTCAGAGAGAAAATTTACCTAAATGGACCTTAGTGGCCTGAAGGAGTGGATGTGTCTTTCCAAAGTAAGCAATTTACTTCTTTCTCACTCTCAAGATACAACCTTTTATTTCATATGATGCACAAAACACTTACTGTTCCACTTATGTTGCTGGTTTGACCTTTATTGTCATAGGAGCAGGAAAGACGCTTTCTCAGATAATAAATAATTCATTATCCATGAAGTCACTATTGGTTGCTGAAATAATTTTGAATTTCTTCATCTGAAGAATATCTAAAACTTGTATGTATGTGGTACTTAGTCTCCAAACTACCCATTTAATTCTTTAGTTATAAACTGGTCTGCATTCTTAGTCTTAAATGGGATTCAGTCAGTCTTCATATCTTCATTTTCTTCATCTTTGTCTGCAATCTTGAAAGGATCCAAATTTTAAGTCTTGTATTTATGGTTATCTTTGCCATGAGATTCATTACTAAACACAGAATTTTTTACTATGAAAGTCATATATAGGTTGCTAATTTTAAACCCTCAGTCATGTGAAACCCAAAGCTCATGCAGCCTTTCACTAATATGATACACCATGAGCTCTTAGTAAGCAATTTTGATACAGTTCAAAAGGTTAAATTTGTTTCTAAATTAAAAAAAAACAAACTTTTTTTTTTTTAAACCAAAGGCCTGTTTCTGACCAGCAAACATTTAGCCTGCTGTAGAAAAAAAAAAGGAAAGGTGTAACTGACAGTGTTTCATATTTATTATTAGGAATTTACTAAAAGTCATAGATATACTATGGCTTGCATTTTGTTACGTATGGTGACTGTTAGCAAGAGAGGTAAAATGCTGTGATGAAAAGAATACTTGTTTCAAAGTCAGGAAACCTGAATTTAAATCTTAGTTCTAGCACTTACTAGTCATATGATTAATTGCAAATTACTTCAGCTCTCTGATCTCACTTCTTATTTCTCTGTCTTCTCGTTGTTTATTCATTTAATTAATTGGCTAGACCTGTGATTTCCATGGGTATAGAAAATCCCTAGAGAGGAAGTTTTCTCTTCAGCCATAGATTAGTGTTCTATAACTACCCTTGTAGTCTTGAGAGTGTTGCCTGGCCTTCTCAGAACTAAGTGTTTGCTCAGAGTCACAATACAATGCATCCAACATGACTCAGAGATGAAACTTGTATCTAGGTCTTCCTGATGCCCACATTCTACCCTGAAGAGTTTTCATGAAAAAAATTTTCAGCCACAAAATTCTATAAAATGCCATTGTGAGTTATGGTGATTTATTGGCAAAATAGAAGTGGAACTAGGAAAGAGCAGGTGACACCAGAAAAAGAAAGCACACAAATCCTTTGTTTTAGATTAGATTTCATTTTTAAATTTTGAAAACACATCTCACTTCTGGTTTTCCCTATCTTCTATCCCTTGACTGGACTGCTACTCAGGATCCTGTTTTTGTAGATGCTACATTTAGGCATCATAAGATAAATTTCAATAAACATTGAGTGTTTAAAGGAGAATTAGCAGAGTAATGATTACCAAGTGATTTATAAGAGAACAAAAACTGACCTTGGAGTCAGGAAAGATGGGATTATCAAGATCATGTCTGAATACTGATCCTACCACTTAGAGGTTAGATGACTTTGGTAAAAAAGCTTCACATTTCTAGGCCTTAGTTTTTATCCTTTATAAAATGTGAATTTTGGACTAGGTTAACTCTAAGGGTTTTCTAATCTCTGGCTCTCTTTGATTTTTCTTGAATGTCCTCTTTTCAGATTTCTTTACCATGTGCCCTAAATGGTGCTTCTTGACCCACCTTGCCAGAGAGTATTTTTCTTGACAGATGACTGTGTGCTTATTTTGTAAATAATTTTGTACAGCACCTCCATGCAGGGCTACCTTCCCAATTCCCATTCTAATCATCAGACTATGTGCAGAGTGCAGATGGTGAATATGTCCTCAAGGAATAACCTTAGAAGTAGCTGAAGTTTTTTAGTACTGTAATGAAGATTCCACTAGTGTGCTGTTCATTGATTCATAGTTATAATTAGCTAGCCTTTCGAAAGTTAATATCCTAACTAGGTATAGCAAGGACAGTTGTTAACAGAATTATCCCTTAAACTTTCCTCTTCACATACTAGGTCCCTTGGTAGAGTGGCTTCAAGCTTAGAGAGCACATGTAGCCAAAGTGTAAATATATAGTCCCTGTTCCCATGAAATCTTTTTTCTCCTTATTCCCTGAAGGGATTCAAGTAGGTTCCATTGTAGTCCTAGAGAGACCTTTCCTGTTTGTATATAGTTTGTCCTTCACTTGTCTTAGCTCCTGTTATAGATGCAGCTGCTATTTACTCTCTCCTCCACTTCACCCTTCCCACACCAAAGGGTAATTTAGTCTCAGTGACCATTCATTTAGTCTCTTTCAGTAACCAGCATTGACTAGCTTGTTGCTCTAATGTGTAATTTCCAATTGGCGTGGCCAGATGAGTGTTTGCTTCTTTCAGTTAAGACATTAATTCTGCTATGTCATCTACTTTTCACTGATAAAATACTTTATTCAATGAACATCGATTAAGGATTTATTCTCAACTTGTTCCTTAAATAGCTTGCCCCACTTTTGATTGAGTACAGCTAGCCATTTGGGCCCTCTATGATGCTATCAATTGAAGTGAAGGGGGTGTCCTTAAATATGTAATTTGTAGATGTAGTACCCAATGCAGAGTAAGCACTTAACACATCTCAAATGACTTTTATTTACTTTGCTGCATAAATATTGCCTTCCTGCACAGAATACTAATAGTCTTGATTGGAAAATAGGGATTCCAAAATTGGACTATGGTTTGGGAGAAAATATGATTCCTGAATTGGTGGTCATTTAGACTCTACTTAAATATTAATAGTGATTGGAAAACTCATTTAGTTTCAGGACTTTCTATTTTATTTTAATTTGCTTTGATTTTTAGAGAGTTCTTCCTTATCTTGAATTCAAATGTGGCTCCCTTGTAACTGTCACCTTTTACCCTAAAGTCTTCTTTCCTAGTTTCATAGGATGCTTTTTTTCATTAAATTCCAATGAATATATCTTTAAAATCCCCTAAATAATAAAAAAAAATAATAAGTTATTGAAGGTATTGAGTTCCTTTAAGTTCAACGTTATATTAGTCCCCTGGTCATTTCCTTGCAACTTCTGGCCTCCTTTTATTATTGAAGATTTTGATATTTGTGGGGAGACTCAGTAAGTAGATGAAACTGTATATGTAATGTTGTATTTTTTAGCCCATAACTGTTGTGCTATGGGAGCCATCTGCTAGTGGATGTTGGAGGTCTAACTCAGACCTGTAGAATGGATCTCTTCCTGTGAGAGGATTATGATGATACAAGGAGACTGAGAGACAGTTGCGTTGTCTGACCTCTCTCCTCTTCCCTCTACTTCCAATTTATTTCATTCCCAATCCACAAGCAACACCTGTGTCACTAAAGACTGCCCTGCAACTCCCTCAAGTGTCACAATCTACAACTGCAGAGGCTCTCTGAGAATTGACCTGCCCTTTCACCCAGGCATGGTCCTTAACACATAACAAAGGCTTAATGGAGTCACATTCTGTCTTATCCCCTGTTAATGAACTAGTAAAAATGAAGAACACATTTCTTTAGATTCCTGAGGAATGCTAGCTTTATTTCCCTTCACCTTTCTGATTCTAATTGTTCAGAAGACAATATGATCTGTAAACTTGGTAGTTGAAGAACCTTTGATGCATCTTTATAATGGCTTTCTTGTTGTTTATTGAAATGGGCTAATTAACTTTGATTATTGCACTAATATTATGGCACTTTGACAGCCCTTCAGATTTATGACTCTGGGAAAATAAACAAATGAAATGCAGGTGCTGAAGCAGAAACAATAAGTTATTACTGAACTTTAATTACTTGCAATGTGTAGCCAGGAGAGAATTAGTTGATGAATTACAGGATGCTTAAAATTTACATCAAATTGTGAGCAATATGGAGGTTAAAAAAACAGAAAGCTACTGTTTCAAATAGAAAGTGATCAGATGCATATATACTAGGTATGATGCCAGTGTTATTACTAATAGCTCACATTTTCCTATAACTTTATTATTTGCAAAGCAATTTGTTTAAAAAAAAAAGCAAAAACCCAGGAAATAGGTCAACTATTGATATTCCATTTTTACATATTAGGAAACTGAGGCTTACTGAGATTGTGATTTATTCAATATCATATTGCAACTTTGTGTCCAAGATGAGATTTAAACTCAAGTCATCTGAATCTAATTCCAACATTCTTTCAAGAATTTGAGTACCAACTTTCATCATTTTTGAAAAAAAAATGGACAAATTTGCTGTTGAAATTTCTTTGATTTTTTAATATTGGGATTGGTTCTCATTATCATCAGGCATTCTTAGCAAGCCTAATTGTGATATGATAATCATTATCCCAGCCAGTTGTTTGCCAAATAAAATCATTAATATCTTATTAAAACTATAATCTGGCACAGTAAATCCGTAAGTATTATTATTTTTGATAATAGTAGTTCATATTTCCATACCATTTTACTACATGCAAAATGATTTCCTTATAACATTTCTGTGAAGAGAATAGTGAAAGAGTATAATCCTCATATTAATATAAGTGAAGAGATTGAGGTTTAGAGTGAAGTAACCTGCTTAAAATCACACACCTAGCAAATGGTAGTTCTGAGACCTGCACACCTGATTGCAAAACCAAAGCAGGCAAGCTCCAAGCACAGGATTTTATGAAAGGTTATGTAATAATTATTTTCATAGTATTTTTCCATTCCCTCCATCTCCCCAATTTTGAAACAACTTTTTAATCATTAAAGAACTGAGAAACAGTTAGAACAAGCTATAGTTTACTGTTTTCTAATTGTTTGATAATTTGTAATACATGTATGATATGATAATTCGATTTAGTTCTTTCTGAGTTCTAAATCAATAATCTAAATCAATCTTAAGAACTTAAACATCCCATTCCTTAACAGTGCAGGGGAAATAGGAATTTATTGTAATGATATAATGCCTGTTTTTGCTCCCTTTATGCTTTCAGTCTAGGGCACATTGAGATATTTTTGAAGTTGCCTAGTGCAGTGTTTAGTAAATAATAGGTGTTTTATTATTTTGCTTCCCTATTCTATCTGATTTTATATACTACTGCATCATCATATAGATCCATGACTCCAGAAACCCATCCTTTTACTGCTGATCCTGTTGTCACCTCGAATCTTGGTCATAGCAACTGGCTATTGATTTGTCCATTGTGACTCATCTTTACCTAACACAGTCTCAGTACGAGGGCCCTCTTTTTTCCTCTTGTGGTACTCTGCTATGTGATTCTATTCTTTTGGGACTGGAGATCTGCCTTATGCCTCAGTTTCCCATTATTAAGTCTTTACTATTTCCTACTGGGGTTCTCTGTAACTGGTATGCCTCCTGTTTACTTATCATGAGGAACATGACTACTTTTATATTGCTCTGATGTCTCAACAAATTGCTGGCTTATCTTAGTATGTTAGGATGCTTATTTATTACTTTAATTTATGGATAGAGGGCATCTCATAGCTACACTTTCAGATAAGACCTTAATTAGTACTTTGGGTGACAGTTTTTTTTTTTTTTTCATCGTCAGATCTTCCTTGTAATTTGTTGGATTGAAATCAGTCTCTCATTTCCTCCTGATAGCCACTGATACCTAAATATATCACCCACTAGATTTTACTACTGTCTCCAGAAATATGCCTCTTTTCAGACTCAAACGTGAAGGATCAGTGCATACCTGTTCAGTGCTTTGCAGTTTCTAGTTGTGGTGTCCATCAACATTTCTCCATAATAATTTATCTTAAATGAAGAAGGACAAATGGACAGAGAAGATATTCAGCAAGAGACAATGTCTACCATTGATCCTTATAGCTTATACCTTAATAAAGTGGGAAAGCACCAAGTGGATGTGATTTTGGATGTTTCTGTAGGCCTTTCTATACCTGTGTATTTATATTTTCTTAGCCTGATGTATTGTGGTGTGGAGCTTTTCCTTCAGATATGCACCCTGTGTTTGGAGGGGGTGGGAAGTGGAGAATGGGGATTTCTTTTGTCTACTTCATATGATTGTTATTACTAGCTCTTAGATGCCCAGGATGTATAGCATCACACTAAGATCCAACATAGCAGGCCCTTATAATTCCCTGAGCCTACGAACTACCTTGCCTGATTGTTATTGTAAGGATCAAATGAAATAATGTTTACAAAGTGCTTAACGAAGTGCCTGTGCATAATAGGCACTATATAAATGCTGTTTTTTCCCCTCCCTTCTTCTTTTCCTTCTGCCTTCCATTCCCTCCTTCTTACTTGTCTTATGGTCTTCCTCATTCCCCTTTCCCCTCTTCTTCCCTTCTCCTTTCTTCCTTATCCTCTTTCCCTTCATTTCATCTTTCCCTTCCTCCTTTTTGCTTCTTCCTTTCCCTTTTTTTATCCTCCATTCCCTCATTCCCTTCTTTCTTTTTTCCCCCTTTCTTCCTCCCTTCATTTTCTCTTCCTTACTCTCATTTTCCTACTAGTACATAATATTAATAGATAGGATTTGTCAAAAATCATTAAGTGCTAAGCAAATTGAAAGGCCTTGCAAAATGATCCATAGATCTTAGATACAAAAATACAAATCGTCTTATTTTAAATTATTCAAGTCAGAAAGACTATCTTGTGCATACTTTGACACTCAGACACCTCATCCAGTTTATATTATAGTTAATTGATAATGGCGATGAAGCTTGTCAACATATATGTCCATTGAAAGAGAAACTGGAAAGAGGAAAAATATCTCTATTGCCTTTCAGGATATTGCATACTGTTGTGGAATGAGACTTGATAATACTTTTTAATTTATTTGATCATTTATTACTTAGAAAAAGAGGAAATTAGAATTGCAGAATATGATTTGTTCTAATCTGAAAGAAATTGTCTGAAATAAATCTCTTTTTGAATGCTGGAAAGCCCATCATAGCCATGAAAAATATCAATACTTTTCAAAACTAGAATGATTGTTCTTGTTCACAGCTTAATTAACTTTAAGGCTTAATGAAATATAGTCTGGTGTTGTTGGTATATAGATTACTGTGATAAATACTGCAGTCTATGCTTTGAGAAGAGGAACTTTTGTGTTCTATTTAACTCTTTTCTAATTTGTATAGTTTTCTAATTGATTGGGACTAACAAAGTTTTTGTTAATGATGTTTATTTCAAGAAATAGATACGTTTCTTGGAATAATTATATATTTTAAACGGTAGCTTTTCTTTTAGTAGCTTAATTGCTATTACATTTCAGTTTCCCCCCAAAATTATAATAATTTTGTTTAATTCATAGATTTTCTTTAACAAATGTTGAATATTTATTTTAAATACAAACATATATTTGGATTTATCCCACATGACATTGATGGGACTAATGTTATTCTGTAATAATTTTATTAATTGATATAATAAATAATCTCACTATTATGTCATTTTATGATTTCCTGAACTGAAGCTCAAATGATTGGAAGCAACTTGAGCTAATTCTTGAATCAAGCAGTATTAACTCCCTTGAGTATTCATCTCCTCATAGAAGCCATACTTTTTGTTTTCAATTCATGGACAGTATTTCCAGAGAATTAACTGCTTCTATCATGTTGTTTCACCTAATGTCTCTTTCTCTCAGGCTCCTTCCATCTTTTGGTACTGACAGAGACTTGGCTTCTCTTGGAAGAATCTGTACCCCTGGCCATCCTTTCCAGTATATCTTGTACATTCTCTCATGCCCCTGAGACACTGATACTAGGAGTCAGCACATTCCTTTTTCTTCATTGTCATCATACCATCTTACTTCCCATTTTCTAACTTTAAAATACCTGACAATCTTTCTATATTCATTAATCTCTGAATAATATCGGTTTTGAATTCACCTGTTAAAATCAGACAGGTCCCATGTTTGAAAGTGGATGTGTCTGAGAGATGACTAAAGTCATATTCTGAAGAGAATAGCATTTAACTTTTGAATAAAATACACCTAGAAGAACTCTTTAGCCCCCCCAAAAATACCGGTGTCAAAAATATTAGTTTGTAAAGTGTCAAAATGATTATTTCTTCAATTCCTGTCTCTCAATAAAAAATGAATTGGTTATATTTTGTTGCTTAAAAGTCTAAAAGAAATGAAATTTCTGTTATATTTATAGATCCTTTGAAGTTTTAATAGCCCTATCTGTCAAAGAGAATCCCTGTCCTTTTTGAAGGGACTTTACCATATCCTTGATGTTCCCTATAATACTATGGCTTCCCAGGTCTCCCTTCTCATCTACTCCCATAATTTTCTTCACACAGCCTTAGTTGCACACAGAAATATTATATCTTTGATCTCACTGTTACCCATAGCTTCTGTGGCACCTCTGAATTTTATTTATCTGAATATAATTTAACAATCCATCTGTCCCTACTCACTTCTTCTTGTCTCTGTACTGGGTAGTACTTTCAGTTAAGCATTTCAGCTGTAGAATGTCCTCCATTTTCTGATTCCTTCATTAGTCTCCTTTGGTTTATTGGTAGTCCTATATACTACCTCCTCCATGCTTAGTCCCATGCTGTTAAATTGTACTAGGAGGTCTGCTACAAGTGTTTTGTAATGTCTGCTGGGTCCATGTCACAACAAGGCTTGGGAAGAATATTATATTTAGGAAGACACATTTAAATCTTACCTCAGACATTACTGAAGTGAGCAAGTTACCTTCTTCCAGCCTCAGTTTCATAATCTGGAAAATGGAGATAAAATAGTACACCTATTTAACAGGGTTTCCCTGAATGTGCAAAGTAAAACAAATGCTACACAAATATTGGTAGTGATTGTATGGAGCCTGAAATCTGAAAGGGTGTACTTGAATCTAGGACAGCAGAGTGCTTGTAGTTAAGTACTTACTTAGTGGGCTATGGTGCTTATCCAAGCCTGTGCTTGATTTGATGTAATGATGTGGTAATGTGGTGATATGATGTTCTACAGCCGCATGCCCAGTATGTTGTGGTGATATAGTCTGCTGGGATATTTAAGGGAGTCCCAAAGACAGAGGGCTCTCTCAGCCATGGAGAGCTCAGCCACAGAGAAGACTTCAGGCTTCAGACTTCAGCGTCCAGACTCTATATTTGACGAGCCATATGATGGCTATTCTCCTGCCTCCTTCATTTCACTCCCTCTACTAAGCCCAAGGCCTTGGGCTGATCCCGAGGCCCATCAGAGAGCTACCCCGGACTTACAAGTGGTTGTGGTGGTTGTTGTTTTGACTCTCTGTAGTGAATTTTCTTTTTTAAAAGAAATTATAATTTGTTGTTTTCAATCAACAAAAATGTCTCTTCTCCTTTCCACCCTAACCTCATTACCCCAAAACTGAAAATGACAGAAAAAACCTTCCCCATATCACAAACATGTATAGTTAAGCAAAACAAATTCCTGCATTGCATATATATATGTATATTTATATGAATATTGTATATACATTTATATTTAATGTGTGTCTCATTTTGTACTCTTGAGTTTTTTATCTCTCTGTTAGCAGGTGGGTAGAATTTTTCATCATTAGACTTGTAGAATTGTGGTTATTCATTAAGTTCAAAGTCTCTATTTCAAAGATTTCTTTACAATTTTTTTGGTCATTGTACAAATTGTCTTTTTGATTCTGTTCACTTCACGCTGCAGCAATTCATATAATTCTTCCCAAGTTTTCAGAAGACATTCTCTTTGTCATCCTTTTATGGCACAATTGTATTCCATCACATTTACATACCATAATTTGTTTAGCTATTCTTCAGTTTATAAGGCAGCCCCTCAGATTCCCATTCTTTGTCACTTCAAAAAGAATTATAAATATTTTTGTTCATCCTAAGTTAATGTTCAGTTTGTTTAGTATTAATTCCACTCTTAATATACTCTCCCTTTAGTTCCTCCTTCTCCCTTTTCTTTATTGAGAGAATTATATTTCTTTACCCAATTTTGTGTGTGTTCACTCCTTTGATCAGTTCAGATGAGAATAAGGTTCAAATATCAGGTGATCCTCCCAACCCCCTTCTTTTTTGTATAGGTTCCCTGTCTAGTTATGTGAAAACTTTTTTTTAATTATATTTTTTTCAGTCAGAAAATAAATCATATTTTTCATTTTATCCTGATGGTGGCTCCTTGAATTCTTTCTAGTTGTGTCATTTAGTATTTTTTGTTTGATATGAAAGCTCTGGATTTTGGCTACAATATTTCTTAGAAGTTTAATTTGAGGATTTCTTTTAGGAGATGAACAGTGGATTCTTTCTACTTGTACTTTGCCCTTTGGTTTTAAGGGATCTAGGTATTATTAAAAAAAAATGATACCTATAGGATGACAGGAAATGATAGAGAGGATGTGGGACACTAATGCATAGTTGGTGGAGTTGTAAACTGATCCAACCATTCTGGAGAGCAATTTGGAATTATGCCCAAAGGGTTATCAAAATGTGCATATCCTTTGATCCAGCAGTGTTATTGCTGGGCTTATATTCCAAAGAGATCTTAAAAGAAGGAAAGGGACCTGTATATGCAAGAATGTTTGTGGCATCTCTTTTTGGAGTGACAAGAAACTGAAAACTGAGTGGATGCCCATCAGTTGGAGAATGGCTGGATAAATTGTGGTATATGAATGTTATGGAATGTTATTGTTCTGTAAGAAATAATCAGGAGGATGATTTCAGATACCTGAAGAGACTTACATGAACTGATGCTGAGTGAAGTGAGCAGAACCAGGAGATCATTGTGCATGGCAACAACAAAATTATATAATGATCAATTCTTATTGATGTGGTTCTTTTCAACAATGAGATGATTCAGGCCAGTTCCAATGATCTTGTGATGAAGAGCCATCTGCACCCAGAGAGAGGACTGTGGGAACTGATTATGGATCGCAAACATTCTTTTTGTTATTGTTTGCTTGCATTTTGTCTTATTTCTCATTTTCTTTCCTTTTTTCACCTGATTTTTCTTGTGCAATAAGATAATTGTATAAATATGTATGCACATATTGGATTTAACATATATTTTTTTACCACGTTTAACATATATTGGATTACTTACCATCTAGGGGAGGGAGTTGGGGGAAGAGGAGATAAAATTTGGAACACAAAATTGCAAAGGTCAATGTTGAAAAATTATTCATGCATATGTTTTGGAAATAAAAAGCTTTAATAAATAAAAAGAAAAAAAATGATGCCTAGTCTTTACTTTTGGTTATGTTGTTCAGGTAGTTCAGTGGTCCTGCATATATCTCTCTACTTTTTGTCTGTCACTTCTCTGTCAAGTTATCTCAAAAGTTATCATTGATTTCTTAATCAGCATTTGATACTGTTGACTATCTTTTTTTTTTTTTTTTAATCTGTTTGTTTCTGTTGCTCTCTGTTCCCTCTGTTTTTTCTTTTGGTGACAGTGCCTTCTCTTTGTTTGCTTCCTACCTTTCTGATAACTCCTTAGTCTCCTTGCCTAGATCATCATTTGTTTGTACCCTTGACCAGTTGTTGGTGTTCCTCAGGTTTCTTGCCTTTCTTGACATTTTCTCTTTTGGTGACCTCATCATCTACCATGGGCTCAGTTATTCTATGCAGATGACTCCTATATTTGCATTTCTATCCCTAGTCTCTCACCTGAACTTCAGTACTACATTTTTACTTGCCTATTGAACATTTTGGACTAGATGTCTCGTTGGCAATTTTAAATGTAACATCTCAATGAGAACTTATTATCTCTTTCCTCAGATGCATCCCTTTTCCACATTTGCCTATTTTTATCGAGTACCAAGATTCTTTTAGATACCTATTTTATTATCATTATTATCTATCTTATTATCATTCAGGACAACTCATTCTTCCTCTCCCTGCATAGCAAATTGATTTCCAAATCTTGATCATTCTATTTCCACAATATCTCTTGTGTCTGATACCTTCTTTCTACTCCCATGACCACTGTTTTATTTTAGGCTCTTTTCTCCTTTTTCTCAGGTTACTGTGAAAGTTTTGTTCTTGGTTTCCTAACTTTTAGTTTCTTTCTCTCTCCAAATTGTCATTTACAATGTGATTCCTAAAACAATATTTGTTCCCAAAGCATTGGCTAGTTTTTGTCACTTTGTTTCTCAGTAAACTCTAGCCTTACTTCAAGGATCAATAAAAACTCTTATGTTTGACTCTTAAAGTCTTTTATAAAGTAATCCCAATCTATTTTCAGCCTTATCTTACATTATTCTAGTTTATGCATTCTTTGTCCTAGACAAACCAGATTAGTTTTCTTGCTGTTCTTCATAAAGGATATTCCATTTTCTTTGCAAAACAGTTCCCCTTGTCTAATGCTCACCTTACTCATTGTTGCCTCTTAGAAACTTTAGTTTCCTTCATAGCTGAAGTAAAATCCACATTCAAATCCATTCTCTCTTCCCCTCTTTGTATTTATCTCATATTTCATTTACATATACTTATATAGATACACAGTTTGTTTGCCTCAATAGCATATAAACTCCCTGAAAATAAGGATTGCTTATATTCCGATTTACCCCCATACTCTTAACATGAATATTTACCTACAGGTGATGGTTAGTAAATGCTTGTTGATATGTTTATTGATATTATATTTTTTGAAGAACCAATTAATTACATTGGGCAGATGATCCATGTAGAGAGTTTATTTTAGAATAGTAAATATAGCATAACTTTAGTGTGTTTAGTGTCAAGAACTCTAGATTTAAAGGCAGAAAATTAGCAACTAGGTGGCTCTGTGGACTGAACATTTGGCCTACTGTTAGGAAGATGTGAATTCAAATATAGTTTCAAATACTTATCAATTTTGTGACCCTGGGCAAAGTACTTAATCTTTATTTAGTTTCCTCCATTGTAAAAATGGGGTTCATAATAGCACCTACCTCCTAGGATTGTTGTGAGGATCAAATGAGATAACAGTTTGCAATATTCTGCTCAAAAAACATTTATTTAGCATTTATTTTGTGTCAGGAACAGTACTAAGTATTTTATGATGATTATTATTGCAACTTATTTACAAATGGTATTGATAAAGTGCTCAGTACACATAGTTGACACTATAAAAATTTCTTTGCTTCCCTTTTCCTGCCCATCCAAATCCTGATCTGCTTCTTGTTAACAGTGTAGTGTTGGAGAAGTTGCATTACAACTTTGAACTTTATTTTCTCATCTATAAAATTAGGGGAGATTGGACTAGATTCTTGGGCTCATGTCCCTTCTAACTCCAAAATTCTAGGATTGTGTGGTCAGGATCCTCAAAAAGCATTGTTTAAACACTAATCTGCACCTTATCCCATGTTAAACTTTGCCAAAAGAAAAGAATAACAAACTATTTCTTTTCCTCTCTTTTTTATTTTGTGCTTATTTTATATTTAATATTGTAATTTTTTAGGTGGGATAATAATAAAATTGACTATAAGTATAAAAAATAAACAACAAAAGATACAACTATTTAAGAAAAAAATTGGCAATTTATCATCATTGGTTAGGGAGGGAGCCTCCATCTTGACTTCTTAGGGGCTGGGAAGAAATACCCTGGGAAAGAGACATGGTTAGCCTATAAATGTTTTCTTCCCTCCCAGTTTAGGAAAACTACATAATTAAGGGCTATAATTCCCTACCCTTGCTCCCCTACTCCCTTATCATTCTGTAGGAAGGAGATGGGATAGGGAGAAGAATGAGAACCTAAGAAGGGAAACCTAGGAGTAGCAAGGAAAAGTCACAAGAGATGTTAACCTTTTTTAATTCTAGAATGTGAGAAAGGGGATAAAGGAGTAAAGTAGGAGGATGAGAAAGGAAATGATATCTGTGTGCTTGTCTTTCTGCTATCTAGGACAGTCCTACTACTTACAGCCCCTTAGACCCAAAAGGAGGTGCTTTTTGTGTGCTTGTCCATCTCTTTAGCTAGGACACTACCACTATTGTTCATTAGACCCAGTCTTATGTTGTACAAGGGAATTTCCAGTGTTGGAAATCTAGCTGACCTAGTAGTTTGTGCTGTGGATGGAGAATGGCCATCCTAGGAAGAAGTTTGAGGAACTGACAGGGAGAAAGTATGTAGGAAACGTGTGGGAAATGGCAGAAAACAGGACTTCTATCATGTGACAGATGCTAAGGGCTAGTATAGATTTCATTTGTCAAGCTTTTCAAGGTTCTCTGAGGGTCCACTCATTAGTTCTCACATTTTCCACATAGATTTTTGGTTTCCTTGTTATCTCTCAGTTGAACAATAGGTGACTGACCAATAGTGTGACTGTTTGTGGCTTTGTAGGTCTACTTCTCAAGTCTGCTAAGAACTTATCTTCTGAGTGTTGTGTGACTGTTATGACTTCCCCAAAATTCGATGGTCTCCCTTGATTTTGAGAAAATCCAAGTGTTTCTATTGCCATTTACAAACTAAGAGCTTGTGTCTACTTTGGGAAAGCTCTAGTAATATCACATAATAGACTCACTAATGATTTAGGAATTAAAAAAATATTCTTTGTTTCTCTGTATATTAATGAAATCATTTGTCCAGACCTTATCAAGAGACTCTGTCGAATGAGTAATTGCTTATCTAACATCATGAGGTCATACATTTAGAGATGGAGGGGATCTTAGAAGTCAACCAGGCTTTTATTATTCAGATGAGGAAACAAAGGTCCAGAAAAGTTAATAATCATGTGGATACTTAATGTCAGTGTCTAGATTTGAACCCAGTCCTTCTGACTCTAAAATCTGCCACATTTTTCCTTATTTCATGCCGACTCTTAGTAATATGCTCAATTTCTGCATGTTAAATTTGGAAATTAGACTGTAGAAAGATAGGTAGTTTCAAAATTTTTACATTCCACAGTTTTGTTTTAGTTTATAATAAAGTTACTTTTGAAATTCTTTGAGAAGTGATTTTGTATTTAAATTTGTACAATTGTATTTTTATCAGAATAATGGTAATAATAATGCATTCAGTGAGTGCTTAATATTTATTGACTAAATTTGTTGAATTAAATTTTACAAAAATTTTTTTGGAAGAAAATCATAGTGAGTGCCAGGATTGATAATATGGGTGGCCCAGATCTAACCTGAGAAATAGAGATTCCTTCCAGCAGATACATAGAAATCAGTTAAGGAATAGAAGATGTGGCTAATTTTGGACAAATGGACAAATGCTGAAACCACAAAGTTAGAATAGACCTTAGAAGGATTAGTTTATGTTGAAACAGGGAAAGGGAAGATTGTGTGAGAATTGAGAAAATACTACCTGTGGTAGTGTGTTTCAAAGGGCAGAAATGGAAGAAATTAAATTTCTGTTAATAGGCATTGTTACTGAGGAGAAACTGAAGAGATGGGTTAAGGTAGCAGGTATGAGTTACTCTCAAAGGAGTGAATTGAGTGGATGGAGCTTGGTATAAAAGTTACCTTTACGTGTTCCATCAAGGATCAGACTTACTGAGTCATTGTTATTTGATATATTTTTTTGTTTGCCTTGGGTGGGGGCCCCTGAAATATGGCACTTACCATAGTCCCTGACAACATTCTTATTACCATGAAGAAATCTATCTTGTTCCATTTCATTTTGGCAAGTACACCTTTTTTTTTTTTTTTTAAAGTAACGAAGTTAGCAGCTGACAATTTTAAGATTTATATGATTTGTGGAAACTTTACTTGCAAAGGAAAATGGATGAATTAAAAACATTAAACAGCTTAACTGACACCCACATGGATGAATTGTGGAGATCTATTTTTACTTGTACTATAAACATATGGCATGAATTTTCTGCTCTCATTACAGATGCTGAGAGAAGGCAAAGGCAAATATTTATATTACATTCATGTTTTACAGTAAAAACACTATTCAGTTTGTTTATACAGTTCCACTGTTACAGTTTTTATGGTTGGTAATGAAACCACTGTAAAACCAAGTCTGAATTATATAGCAGATGTGAACAGTCCATAGCATTCAAAAAAGATAACCTGCAAAGGATGTTTCATACCATGAATAAAAAAGTAACAGGTGAGTTGTTTTAGACCCAGTTTAAGGTGAGGAACTTCTTCTACCTATCTAGTTTGGCATCTTATCCACAACTTAAGAGTCTTTAGAGAATTACTTGCAAGTATTGAGGAATTAATAATTTGCCCCAGGTTGCCCCCAATAGATAAGAGAAGTGAAATTTAAAATCAACCTTTATTAACTTTGGGACAAATACTCTTATTATGTTTGTATGTTTCTGTAGGATACTCTAAAAGTTGGAATACCCTGTATTTATTGTATACTTCATCTGTTCCAGTAATCAGCTTTTGTTTTTTTTTTAACCAGTACTTCCTAGTATAATAATTGCAATGAGTTGCTGAAAGATCCCTTTATTTTTAAAAATTATTTTTGCAAACTATTAGTTAAAAATAAAACTATTTTCCTTTTCCTTCCCCACTCATTTTCCTTTAGATCCTTGACCTTTTGTTTTCCAAGATTGATTTTCTTAATTTTTTTTTCTAGCTCTATAAAATAGTCCTTTGGTAGTTTGGTGAGGCACTAAATAAGTGAATTAGTTTAGCTAATGTTCTCATTTTCATTATATTGGCACAACCTAACCATGAGTAATTAATATGTTTTTAATTATTTAATTCTGTCTTTAATGGAATTTCTCTTTTTTATCATCCTGCTGAGTTTTAAGATATGCAAAAAATTCCCTTTTTATCTTAAAGAGAAAAATATCTCTACTCCCAGTAAACAATATCAGCATTAGCTAGGCACTAATTAATTAGTTAGCTGATCGTGTTTATATATGACTACCTTAGAATCTCCTGGAAATAGTTGCAGTTTATCTCAAGTACTTATAGAGTATTCCTCAGAACTTGCTATAAGAAATAGATTTAGAATACTATAAAATGTTATGACACCTCATTTCACAGAGAAGTAAACTGAGTTTCAGACAAGTTACATGACTTGCACAGACTCAGATAGACAAGTGATAGTAATGCTACAGCAAGGAGTCATATTAAATTTTTTTTAAT
Source organism: Sarcophilus harrisii (assembly GCF_902635505.1). Lineage (NCBI taxonomy): Eukaryota > Metazoa > Chordata > Mammalia > Dasyuromorphia > Dasyuridae > Sarcophilus > Sarcophilus harrisii. The sequence goes on from NC_045427.1 coordinate 72,229,518, forward strand.
TGCCTGGTACTTGTTTTACTCTTTTTTTGTAGAATGTCATTTTTGGTTGTATCCTAAGCTCATTTGTTTTTTGGAATATATTATTCCATTCTGCCTTTTCACCTCATATTTTTCTATTACTCACTTTTTGATTCCCTGCCCTTTGATGGTATCTTTACACCAAGCTTGTAACTTAATACTTTTTTAGCTTCTTCTGATTTTGGGGAATTTGCTTTTTACTGTAATGCAGGAGAAACTGAGGCAGGAGAGAGATTAGAGAGATTTTTAAAAATATTTTATTAATTGGAAAGCATAATTGACTGCACAGGACTCTTGTCTCAAAGTATCCAGTCAGACAGAGATTAGAGACCAATTCAATAGTTTATTAAATGGAGAGATATACTGGGACCAATGGATCCATGTTGGTCCCAGGGCTAGATGAGACTGTCATCTCAAAGAATCCAACGATCAGTGGGAGAAACCCAAACCCTTAAATACCTTTTACAAATAAAGAAAAGGGGAAAAGATGCGGGAGTTCTTCACAGTTCCATTTGGTTCTGTCAGAATGGGGGGAGGCCATAAATTCTTACTAAAAGCCAGTGTTAGGATGTCTGAATAAACAGAAGTCAGGATGTCTGAATAAAAAGAAGTAAATTCTTGAGGACCAAAGGAGTCAGGAAGTCTGAATTGCTCCTTATTTTGAGTCTTACATTAGCAATTTATACTCTTAGAGCAGATGGTCCTCGGTCTTAATGGGCCAGAGCAGGGTTTTACAACTAAGGGGGATTGAGGCAGAACTGAGATAGAACAATTCAGGGAAACTCATGCAGGGAACCTGAGATAGAACAGTTCAAAGAGATTGTGGCATAACATTACCATCCCTGGTTCCTGTTATAAGTAGACTCCTTGGAAAGAGGTCATTATATTTGTCAATTAAAAGATCAAAGTAACTGAAAAAAAGCATTTCCAGTTAGATGATGAGGTTGGAAGCCCAACTTGATTTTAGGCCCATTCTGGTCCTTTCATTTGGGGAAGCACAGAAAGTATTACTTCCTTATTTTCCAGTTGTAGAACTTTGGCTATGAGATAGGTTAGTGAATTTTCCACCATCATACTGGTGGAAGAATTGGGTTATAAACCTAGGTTTTCCCATTCTAAATCTACTACTTTTTTTCATATCAGCACATTTAATATCATTGTTCACAAGATAAGTTTTTGTATTACTTCTTAAATAATTTATTCTCTAAGTATGGCATTTTATGTGATAATGATAGAATTTAAACATATACCTAAGGTGGGTAAATTAAAGAGTATATCAGATATTATAGCTGTTTTCCTTGCATTTAGGCCTCATAAAATTTCCATTTCCATTAAGCATTGTGAATGCTTTCCAAGAATTAAATTAATAATCATATCACTTTGTTCGCTGTAATTTCTCACCAGGGTTATAAGAACTTGAGAATGTTTAGTTTCTTATTCACTTGATTAAAAGCTACCTTTCATAGAACTTTTTCTACTAGTTATCTTCTATGTAATTTAATAAAAACAGAAAATACTTTAAAACATCAGTGTATATTGAATTAATATAGCTAAAGTGACCAAAAGTATGAAAAAGGATTTTATTTGAAGATGGTTAAGAGAGTAATTAATACTCTTCAATTGGAAAGATGATATAGAAGGTAATTTGGTACTTCCTTATCTGTAAAATGGGAACAATTTAAATGAACAAGTATTCATTAAGCACTTATAGTGGCCAGGCAGAAGAATACAACAAACAAAAGGAGTGTCCCTGCTTTTGTAGCTAGAGTCTTTGATTAGACTGTCTACAATAGGTGCCACTACTCCCTTTTCTCTTACTGTCATTGATTCTTTGAAGTGAGCATTCTAGCCTGTCCATTTAACTGAAAATGCTTCCTCTCCTCCCCATAATTACTTTGATCTACTAATTGACAAATGTTACGACCTTTTCTCAGTCTTTAGGTTTTGTAATCTCTCTGCAGTTTTGTTATGGTCATCTTCTTGTCTTTGATACACTCTTTTTTTTCTAGGATTTTTTTTTGCCACTATTTTTTGTAGATTCTTCTACCCATCAGCTATGTGCACTATGGAAGAGCCCTAGATTTGGAGTTGGGAAGACTTGCAAACAGATCTATCTGTCTTAGGCAATTAGTAGTCCTGTGATTCTGGGCAAGTTGCTTTAGCTCTTTCTGCCTCAGTTTCTTCCACTGTAAAATAGGGATAATAAATAGGACCTACCTTGCAGGGCCACTCTTGAGTCTGATAAATCAATTCTACCACAGGAAGGAAGAGAACTCTTTTTTAACTGCACTTAACTGCAGTGCAGTTAAGGTTATTTTAGTGATGGAAGTTCCTCTTGTAATTTTTTGGGCACTTGACATCAAAGTAGGAGGTAGTAATACATTTGGTAGGAGCAGTACCTTTTTTACATAGGCTGAGCTTTTTCCTTTAGAGGGGTATAGTGGGGAGAACATTTGTCTTTGCTGTTTGATTCAGAAAAGGTGGGAGTTGGTATCAGAGGTTTTGAGTAGCAACTATTGACCTTCAGGGAATTAATTTCTATTTAGCATAGTAGTTTGCTATGGCAACTGCAAAGATGAACAAGAGTAGTTTTTATCTTAATATACTTTTTAACTTTAGGAATTGTATTTATTTAATTTTTGTTATGAATAAAGTCATTTTTGTTGCATTTTATAAAGCAAATGTGCCTCATCCCATTCTAACTAAGCCCAAATTGATGGGGCCAACCTAGGTTTGGCCTGACTCAGAATATTTGTCATTAATAAGATGTTTTGGTAACATATCTCTAACTTGGAAGCTGTACATCTCTTTAGGCGTACTCATAATGTGTTTAAGACTAGTCAAAACTATAATGTCTCAAACTGGTTCTTGAAAAAGGCCATATTTTATATCAATTGCTTTTCACATTATTGAATTGAGTTTTTTTTTAAAAAATAGAAAACTTTTTTTCATATTCTTTATAGCACATGAGAAACCATTAATGTATAACTAAGCCAAAAGCTTTATGGTAATTAATAAATGGCATATAACTACTATAGCACTTTGGGGTAACTTATTCAGTGTTTAATAATTTGATCATAAGTCAGAAGTTGGCAAGCATTTATTAGGTGTCTACTGGCCATGTCAGATACTGTATTTAAATACCAAGAATTCAAGAAACTTCATGCTACTAATTCAAGCACCATTTACATATTGAAGGAGGCAAAGCCAACAAAAAAAAAGTTAAGTATAAAGGAATTAGGGAAGGAAAGCATTAACCATGGAGAGATTCAAGAAAGCCTTTTTGTAAAAGGGGATTTATTAAGCTGGAATATGTGAATGTATTTGTAAATATTTTTATGACTTCATTAAAATTGGTTTCTTTGGTAACTCTATGTATTTTATTTTGCAAATTTTAAAATGTTATTCTCAAAGAGGGTTTATAGGCCTTACTAAACTACTCAAGGTGTTTGTGACACAAAAAAAGGTAAGAATTCTTGATAAAGAAGGTGGTACTTTAGTTGGGTCTTGAAGGAAGTAAAGTATTTTAAGAGGCAGAGCAGAAAAGGGAGTACTTTCTAGGAATGGATGATGACCACTGGCCAGAACTGTTTAGACAATTCCTAAAGATTGTTCTTTAATAAATTTTCCTCAATATTTGATTTTCAGTGTCAAGTGTGTTTCTTACAATATTATTGCTTTTATTGGAGTGTATACCAGTTGATACAATGGAGAATCTCAATCCCAGCCATTAATCTCCCTGCTGTCATGGTCAATGATGAAGATAAGACTCAAAGAATGGTTTTCCTACAGTTCTTGGCTCATGTTGAGAACTATTGATTTTAAGGCATAGTGAACAGAGTGTTAATATTTTTCAGGTTTCTGAAATCATGGTCTCAGACATTTTCCTCCTACTTTTTTTTTTTGAGCAAATTTTTTTCTTTTATTTATTGTTGTAGGGTAATTGATCTTGTGTTCAATTGATATTATATGGCTTTTGTGAATACTTTTTCCAAATTTGTCATGTTCCATTTTCTAGTTCAAAATATGTATAAAATGTTTCTTCCCATTGATCTTTAGTTTTAAGATGCCAATAAATCCCTTAATGTATTTAACCACTACCTTCTTTTTGATATTATTCTTAATATTCTTTGCTTATAGGAGAACATTTGTAGGCATTTCTTTTATCTGTTGGTTCAGTATGACCTCCAGATTCAAGTTTGAAGTCGTCAGACTCTGTCTTTCCTTGGTATATGTTAAACATTTTATACTTAATGAGTCTAAGTAGCATTTTGTTATTGATGGAGAAATATTCCAATAAATTAACTTCTAAAAATTTTTTTATTATTTTGTGGAGCCACATAGTTATATGTCATCCAGGTACATCAAATGTTTAATGTCTTTTTTATTTGGTTGTGATAGTTCTGTTTAGGAGAGATTATAATGGATTTAAGACTCAGCAGGTTCATAATATATCTAAATTTTCCCCTTGAAAGATACCACATTGTTTATGGATTGTTCTTTACATTATTGTGTTTATGATTCCTAGCACAGTGCCTAGCACATTGTAGACATTTAATAAATGTCTGTTGATTGAATGTTTACTGATTGGTTTTAAATAGGGAACAATTTTTTACATGGGCATCAAATACTCTTGAGTCTATTTTAGATATTTATACTATATGAATAATACAAGTACAAAACTGAGAAGTTTTGCAATAATAAACTGTTATTATTTTTATTACTTTCAATTTATACATGAGAAAGCTAAGACTTAGCAAGGTGCTATAATTTGTCATAAACCTAGTAGGAGGTAGAGCCAAGACTTGAATTCATTTTTTTTTTTCTGATTTAGTCTTGTGCCACTACCTCACCCATAGTACTTCAGTTATCAGTAATGATGAAGATAAGACCCAAAGAATAGATACATTTAAAACATCTCTATATTCTCTAAATTCTATTCAAAATATAAATAATTTTTATGGGGTAAATGTGTACTTAAAACTACAAGAAGTGTCTGGACTTATGGTTTCAATGAAGACAGTATAATGAAATGAAAAGGACTGATTTTTGTAGTCAGAGAACCCAGTTTGAAGCTCTGCTATCTGCTATTTGTGTGATCTTGGCTAGGTTACATAATTTCTTTTGGTCTTGGTTTATTTATCCGTAATATGAAAGAGTTAGACTAGATGACTTCTGGAGGTACTTATTTCCTAGTCACACATATATGATCTTACAGTTAGTAACAATGTGAAAAAGACCTAGTAGGCTTTTTTAATATGCAGAATGTTTTATGTAACATGTACCTAAAACAAGATATGTTGAAACATTTAACTAACTACACTGTGTAACTTTTTTGGGGAAGGGTGGAAGAATAAATCAGTTTGTGTAAAGATAGCATAAAACTATACTAATAAATTACATTTTAAAAAAATGCTTTATAGTTTACAAAGTGCTTTCTTCACTACAGGGGAGGTATCAGTATTGTCATTTTACAGAGAGAAGAGGAAATAACAGTGGTTAGAGAGCAGTTTTATTGTAGTAGCCTGGCTTAGTGAAGACCTGTCTTTCTATATACTTGTTTCTCAACTGTTAACTTCCCTTGTTAAGGTCAGGAAGTTACTTTTTATATTAGATTTGAGTCTCGGATGTGCTATTGAGTTCCTATGGGATTTTAGGCATGTCACTTGCCCTTGCTGTTCATTAATTTATTAACTTTTGAAATTAAGAGATTGGCATAGCTAGTCTCTCAGGTCCATTCTAGCTCTAAAATTCTTTGATCCTTTGGTTTAAGAAGGACAAGAAAGGTTAGATTATGTTTTAGACCTGGAGAAAAGTCAAACTACCAAATACATCTCTCCTTACTTTCTTAATAGTCTTTTTCTGTTACAGAAAGAAAAGATGCAGTCTAAAAGGAACATATAAAACAAATGCTCCAGTATTGTCTTTCTTTTGAAAGTTCATTAAAAAAATTCATTAGTATATAACACTGTAGACTTAATATAATGTGTTTCCTCTCTTCATTCCCATAAATTACATTAGCTTTTTGTTTACTTGGTAATCATTTATTAACTGCTTTGTTTGGGATATTGGGTGAGATACAAAGGCCAATAAGACTTTATTTTTATAGTCTATTTGCTGAAAATTATATATATATGTACATAGATGCAGACTAGTTCAAATTATTGTATGTTTTCATACTTCATCTGTTCAAGGATCTAAGATTTGTCTCCTTTCCCCAGACAGAAAGTAGTCCTTTGCTCTAACAGTAAATATGATATCCAGTATGAATTAATATTTTTATGTCCAATATGAGTCAGTCAGTCAATCTATCCGTCAGTCAAAATATTCTTATTAAGTGCTTGATCATATCTGATTTACAACTAACTAGTTGTTAGTCATATATATATATATATGAAAACTATGCTCAAGAAGCTTGCCTTCTATGAGGGTGTCTAATACATATAAAACTGTTTACAGAATACACACAAAAGAAACAAAAGTTATTTTAACATAAAGGAGTTAGAGAGAACACCAGTAGTTAGGGAGAATCAGGAGAATTTTCATGTAGGAGCTTGCACTTGAACTAAATCTTGAAAGGAATGAAGGATTTCAAAAAGTAGGGATGAGAAGGACATGTAGGTGTGCAGGATGTTCAGTGTAAAAGGTATAGAGATTGAGTGCCATATCACAGGAAAAGCAAGAAGGCCTATTTGACTGGACCATGGGGGGGGAGGTTGGGATAGGCATTTATTAGATTCCTGCTGTGTGCCAGGGACTGTGTTAAACACTTTACAGATATTTCATTTGGTAGGATGCAAGAAGTGATTAATGTATGATGAAGCTGGAAAGATAGAGCAGGGGTAAGTTTGAAAAACTTTAAAAGCTAAGCAAAGGAATTTATATTTGATCTGGAGTAGTAGGGAGTCAATTGAATTACTGGGTAAATTACATGTTCATGTCAGTGTTAGAAGAAAATCATTTTGGCAGTATTGAAGAGAATGAATTGGAGTAAAAAGGAAAGGGCCTTGGGATAGGAAGAGTGTTTAAGGAGGACATTTTAGTAATTCAGGTGAGATGGGATGAAAGTATGAATTAAAGTGATAAGCTATGTGAGTGTTTAGAAAGAAGCATAAGGAAGGGATATGGAGGCAGAATTAGCAAGATTTGACAACGGATATCCTCTGTGAGCTGGAAAAGTTTGAGTGAGTGAGTTTATGAAACTGAGACTGAGCGTGATGGTACACTTTACAAATATTATAGCATTGTATACAATAGTATATGTAATACAGAATATCACCATATTGTAATACATATGTATATAATATAGCATATATATTACTATGGTATACAATATTATCGTATTTGTTAAATACTATAGTATACAAATAAGTTTGGTAGATAGTTGAGTTTTTGGGAAAAGATGTTCAGTTCTGTTTTGGACTTGTGTTAGAAATGTACTACGGAAATAGTATAGAATTTGGGGTAAATAAACATAGAGGTTTGATTCTAACCATATGACAATAGACAGATCAATGAATGTCTATAATGTTCAATTTGATTTTTTTTGTAAAATAGGGATAATACCAATTGTCCCTGTCTCACAGAGATGTTAAAAAACAAAAAAAATAGAAAATGCTTTTAGAAACATATTATTAGATGATTTATTGAGTGGATATATCTAATAAAATTTATCATCTGTTGGCCATCCTAGTAGTAACTCTACCTCTTAGATAATAGACACATGAACCATTTCTGGGTCTATGTTCAAGCCTTTTAAACTACAATAGGACTAACTAAATAGAACTTGTGGGTAGTACCTGGCCTTATGAGAGTGTAAGGTCACTTTTTTACCACGATAAATTCTTAGTAGGTCTAGGGCAGGATGATAATAAAATAAAAGGAATATAAAATTATTTGAGATTAGAAGAGGGGAAGATCACGTTTAGATGGTGGAAAGGGGTAAAGTCAAGTCATCTATTTACCTTTGTTAAAAAAAATTATGTTTGTTTTACATAATAGACAATAAATATATTTTTAATTTAATAGCAAATCTGAAAATACTACTTCAAAATAGCATATGCCAAACCAAAGAAAGATGCATTCTTGTCTGCATCAGGTGATATAGGAGTTAGATTTTTAAGGATTAGATGGATCTTAATGGTTCCAGATTATGGAGAGAATATCATATTAATAAGGAGAGGTTACCAAAAAATGCATCTTTCTTTGGTTTGCCTTAGAGGGAAATGGTATTTTAGAATAGTTTTTTCAGATTTGCTATTCAGTTAAGCACATATTTATTAAGTGCCTATTATGTACATAGTTTCTTAACAAAGTTTAAGTAGATACCTTTATTTTTTAGATACATTCATGATTAGTTTGAATGTGTTGTAAGCTTGTAACATATTTCTGTTAATGAAGAAGGCAAACTAAGCTTATGGTAAATACACTAAGTGTTTATAGTCCATTTCATATTTTACATGATTTCCTTTATAATTCTGCTTATCTTTTCATTCTAATTCCCTAAAGGACATATAAACGAACCCCTAAAGAGAGTAATTACTGCAGTACTCTTTAACCAAGGCTTCTTTTGCAAAGAGAAATCTGATCTGCTTTTTAAAGAAGGCCGTTTTAAATAAAAATGCAAATAAGCTACTTTGTAACCACATTAATTACCCACCTAGCCTCTTATTACCATGTTTGTATTGTTTGCAAACACTATTTACAGTCGTGTGGAAATTAACATTACTGGTCCTGAGGAAAGATTGTTGTGGGTAGGTTGTGCTTTGGAACCAATTAGGGTGAACCTTGTCTCCATTGAGACTCAAGGGAAAAAACCATAGCCTTGCAATGTCAAATAATAGCATTAACTATGACTGCATAGGAATAGTGCTGTAATTATATTATTGGCCCTGTTTTGCTTCTGCAATGAATTTCATTGTTTGCATTTTAAAATCAGCAGGCAGCAAAGTTTCTGCTAAGGATATAATATGCTCCATAATAATTTTTGACCAAAGCCACGATAAAAGCCACAAGGCAATTTTATTGCTCAATTGGCTACTGGCTGGAAAAATGGTTATGGGGGTGGAATGATCATTGGGTTGGAAATGAGAAACCCTGGAATCAAATCCTGTCACTAACTCACTTTCCTTTTTTGGGGTCTCAATTATTTTACCCTATAAAATAAAAAGATTGGTCTAAATGATCTTTGACATCAAATCTAGCATGGAAATTCTATGATTCTGATTATGAATAACAAGATAATGCTTTCCCTATTTCCATACCTTCTTTTCTCAGGTGAAACTATTCTTTCTTGAAATTTTGTTAAAAAATTTTTCCCCTCATCTTTCTGTCTTTCATAAACTGAAATGCCTTTGGGATAAAATATAAATTGGTGACCCTGGCATTCAAGACTTTGAAATCTGACTCCAACCTATCATTGTAGGCTTATTATGTACTAAGCATCTCCTCTACTTTATAACTCCATTCACACAATGTTGCTTGCTGTTCTTTTGTCTTATTCTGCCTTCTGTTGCCTCTGGGCATTTGCAAATTTAGCTATTTGGGATGGATTTCTCTGTTGAAAAAGCCTTTTTTTTCCTTTCTGGGTTTAGTTTAAGTTTTGTCTCCTTCATGCAAACTACTACGATAACCGAACCATAAGTGTCCCTTCCTTTCTCAAATTTTCTTTATTTTTTATTTTTTTTCTCTTTTGTTTCTATCACACTCTACCTTGTATTGTCATTTGTGTTAGTGTCTTTTTTTTTTTTTTTTTGATCTTTGACTTCTGTTCAGTTGAATTTCCATTCAAGTTAGCAAGCATTTACTGAATCTGTTTTGCAGCCTGTTATTATGTTAAATGTCGTCAGTTGAATAGACTTATATGAAGTATTATTCAAAATTTAGATAAGAAATAAAATTCCTGCTCCCTGGGAACTAACAAGCAATCTGCAAAATTCTTTGTACATGATACATCCTTTCAAATTAAAAAAACCCACAAAGAAATAATTCAGGGTTACTAGGGCATAATGGAAGTAGTATTGAATTCGGAGTTAGGAAACTTGAATTTTTGTATAAGCTCTACCATTATTAATTTGTTTGATTTTAGGCAAAACCCTCTCTCTGTAGGCCTTAGTTTTTTTTTTTTTTTTTTCTTTATTAAGAGAGAGTTGAGGTATAACTAATATTTTTTCCAGTTTTCAGATCTTGAGTTGCTACATGCTTATTCTTTAGACCCAAGAAGTCATTTAGTTCTTGATGTGTTTGATCCAACAGGAAATGTATTTGGAGACATTTATAGTTTAAAATGAGAAATAACTTTCAAGGTGACATGTTCTTTTTTAGGAGACAAAGGATTTACTTTTATTTGTTCTGGGATGCAGATTGATCCTAGGTAGCACAAAGGTAAGATACCTGGATTCAAAATAGGTAGTTACTAAATCTCATGCATCTTGCCTAACTTGTTAAGTCTGATGATTGATGGATTATTTCATCATAATGCTAAAGGAGATCTAGAGAGGTAAGATTCTGGAGTGTGGGAGTGTGTGTGTGTGTGTGTGTGTGTGTGTGTGTGTATGTGTGTGTTCTGTAATCATACTTGAACTTTATGATAGAAAGATAGGGTTTGGAATAAGGATATTAGGTTTTGACTACTGGCTCTGCTACTTTATAGATGTATGACTCTAGGAAAATTATTTAATTAATACCTACTAGCAAATATCTAATAAACATTGAGGAACTAGAGGTATAAATACAAAAAAGACAGATCCTGCTTTGAAGGAGTTTACTTTCTCTAGTGAGATACAACATGTTCATTGATCAGTAAAAACAGGACATATATATTGATATCAGTGAGTATTAGCTATTGTTATTATCTTTAATATCCCTATTGATTAGGTATATCTACATATCTTTATGTATATATTATATTTAATATTTGTAAATTTTGATGGCTTGCTCTAGAAATGTGAGACATAATCGTACATATTGCTTGATCATATATATATGCATATGTATGTATATATATATATATATATATATTTAATCTCTTAGATTCCATAACTTTGTGGCATTCTTGAATATCAAGATAATTTGCCTTTTGTCCATTATAATTCTTTATTTGTGGATTTTTATTTTAGTATATGATGCTACAAAGGTAGATTTCACAGTAGATGAATTATAGACAACTTGGCCTACTGGATAGTGTACTTATTGGATCTAGATTTGGGAAGAACTGGATTCAAGTCCCTTCCCTGATGTTAACTTTTGTGGGGCAAATCACTTATCCTTTTAGAACATTAGTTTCTTCATGTGTAAAATGGAGATAATAATACTTGAAGTATCTATCTCATAGAGTTGTTATGTGACTCAACGGAAATGAGATTCATAAAGCATTTGGCAGACTGTTAAAGTTCTATGGAAATATCATTATTTCTGTACAAAAGCATCACAGATCTATATTTCCAGCCCCATTAGCTCTCCAGACTTCCAGTGTGCTTCCAACTGTCTATTAAATGATAGCCAGAAATATCTCCAACTCAGCATTTCTAACACAGAACTCATTTTCCATTCATATCTCCTCTCTCCTCCTTTCCACCTGTTATGGTCTACTCTTTAATAAACTTTGCTTTCAATTTCTGTTGAAAACACATTTTTACATTCAGCTAGGTTTGTAAACTTGACCTTATTCTTCATTCCCCAATTAGTTGCCAAATCTCAGGATTTCAAACTTCATGCCTTTCTCACATTTAAACAAAATTTTCTATTTACCTAGTTATTACTTTAGTTCAGGCCTTCATAATTTCTCTCTCTTTTATGTTTTAGATAATTGCTGTATCCTCTTGTTTTTTCTGCTTCAAGTCTCTTCCCCACTTCAGACTACATTGTTGTCATAATGGTTTTTCCCTAAGCAGAGATTTGATCCTGCCATTTCCCTACTCAGTAAGCTTTGTTTGCTCCCTAGTAGATCTAAGATAATGTATAAACATTTTTGTTTATTTTTAAGACCTCTATAACCTTCAAAGGTTATAGACTTTATTTCTAGCTTTATTCAACCAAACTGCTCTTTTCTGTGTTCCTTACATATGATACTTTGTCTTTATTGTATCCATTCCCCATGTCTGGAATAAAATTCCTCTATTTACTTGTCTATGTACTTGTTCTCTCTGCCACATTTAAATGTGAGTTCCTGGGAGCTGTGCTTATATACCAGCACCTAGCATAGTACAGAGTAAGTGACTAATTGTTTATTGATTAAATTGATTGAAGTTTCAATGGCATTAAGGGAAAACAATAGTTTAGAAAGAAGATATTTCCTATCATGAAATTACTATTTAAAGAATTTTCTTCTTCTATGCTTTGATTGCTTTATCTGATCAGTTTTTTTCCTATTATTTGAAATTCTCGCATTCAGTATCTTTTCAAATTGTATTTATTTAGTCTCTCAGCATCTTGCCACCTCCTCTGCCTCACCTTTTTACTTCTTCTCCTGTCCTCCCTCTTCCATGGAAATGAAATGTTCTGTGACTTGATATAGTACTTTTGTTTATGAAAGATATTGCTCCTTTGATATGGGAGCAGTTCAATAGTTAAAAGTGACAGAAAAACAGCTTTTGTGGCAAGGCTGAGCATGATATTGCTTCCAGTGGGAGAGTTAGCTGACAGGAAGGCTTCAACTGCCATAATGATTGGAAGAGAGCCATTCTATTGTGGGCTGGCTGAAGGAAAAGTAGAAGCAGATGCTAGGATGCTCACTGGAAGAGAGCTGAACTTGGCTATTCTTTGAGTTATTGCCCTTTCCCTCCCCCCAGCACTTCTATCACTTGATAGAAGTGAACTCTTTTGTAGAAATCTGGTTGTACTCTACTTCTCTTTCAGGTTTAAGGGGAGAATTGGGGGGATAAAGACAAGAAGAGTTTGGAGCAGATTGAACCAACAAGAATTCTATTGAATGAAGAGTTAGCTGGGCTTCTTAGTATTGTCAAAGAGCCAGCCTAAAAAGCTTTGAACTGTCACTACAATTGGGTAATGGTTTCTTGGTGTGCTGTTAGGGTGATTATGATCATTGCTTCATTATGATCATTGTTTCATCAGCCCCAAAACAGAATTGGAGAGGGTTTTCCCAGACCAGTAGGAGTACAGCTAGCATATTGGTTTTTAAGGAATCAAGGATATTAAGGTTATGAAAGCTGTGAACTTTTCTGAGCAATATAAATTTTCCCATTCATTCCTTCCCAGTCAGATTTCTATGTGGGTACTGGTCTCCCTCATTGGTTCTGCATACATTGATGGGTAATTTTAAGGGTAGACTGTGATATTTTGATTATTCATAATTTTTAAAAATATTATATAACTGTGATATTGTGATTATTTTTGTTTCTTTAGTTTCTCTTTTTTCAATTGATCTTAACTTCTGTGAGTCTTTGATTCCAAATCAGTAATCCTCTCTTTTGTTTCTTTGGTGAGACTGTCATCATATCTTCTATTTCTCACTTTCTGACTCATTCCCTTTTAATTTGTTTCCCTAGAGACTGAAGTTCATTGTTATCTTAGCATTGTCCCATGTTGGGTAATTCACATTTCACCAACCTCCGTTTCTGGGAAATTGGCTTAGAGCAAGAGTGAAAGAGGGAATTCCTTTTGTGAAACAAGACTATGGCATGTGTCTTATGCATGTATTATTATTATTATTTAGTTGTTTTTAAATGAATCAAAACCAAGGAAAGGGACTACTCTTAGTTATTTTTTCAACTTTCCCACTTTAAACATAATGTCCTTCATTTGATTCATCTTTAAATGTTTGCTTAGTTGAATTGTTCAATTAAATGGTAGTGCTTTCAAAAGCAATTTTTGGTAAACTAATGGCAGATGTGCAACCTGAATTTTTTTTAAAGACATAAGAGTTGTTATAATTTATTTTATGACCAATTCTCTCTCTCTCTCTTATTATTTATTTATTTGTTTTATTTTATTTAATAGCCTTTTATTTACAGGTTATATGTATGGGTAACTTTACAGCATTGACAATTGCCAAACCTTTTGTTCCAATTCTTCCCCTCCTTCCCCCACCTCTTCCCCCAGATGGCAGGATGACCAGTAGATATTAAATATATTAAAATATAAATTAGATACACAATAAGTATACATGACCAAACTGTTATTTTGCTGTACAAAAAGAATCAGACTCTGAAATATTGTACAATTAGCTTGTGAAGGAAATCCAAAATGCAGGTGGGCATAAATATAGGGATTGGGAATTCAATGTAATGGTTTTTAGTCATCTCCTAGAGTTCTTTCGCTGGGTGTAGCTGGTTCAGTTAATTACTGCTCCATTGGAAATGATTTGGTTGAACTCGTTGCTGAGGATGGCCAAGTCCATAAGAATTGGTCATCATATAGTATTGTTGTTGAAGTATATAATGATCTCTTGGCCCTGCTCGTTTCACTCAGCATCAGTTTGTGTAAGTCTCTCCAGGCCTTTCTGAAATCATCCTGTTGGTCATTTCTTACAGAACAATAATATTCCATAATATTCATATACCACAATTTATTCAGCCATTCTCCGATTGATAGGCATCCACTCAGTTTCCAGTATCTAGCCACTACAGAGAGGCTGCCACAAACATTCGAGCACATACAGGTCCCTTTCCCTTCTTTATGATCTCTTTGGGATATAAGCCCAGTAGTAACACTGTTGGATCAAAGAGTATGCACAATTTGATAACTTTTTGAGCATAGTTCCAAATTGCTCTCCAGAATGGTTGGATGTATTCACAATTCCACCAACAATGTATTAGTGTCCCTGTTTCCCATATCCCTTCCAACATTCCGCATTATCTTTCCCTGTCATTCTAGCCAGTCTGACAGGTGTGTAGGACCAATTCTCTCTTTAACTAAAATATTACAGATAGATTTCAAAGACTAGAAATGAATCAGTATGGAAATGAAAGAAAAATTATTTCCTGGCAGTTATTTCAGCTTCTACTATTCCTTCTCTCTGAAAATATTCCTTTTATATAATTTTCATGTAAAATATATAATGTTTTCTTCAGCTTTTAAGACCAACTACCAAGTGAGTGATTCCCTTCCTGTCTCCTACATCCCACCTGCCTTCTTCTCTATTCTTAGAAGAAAGGCATTTGTGTCTTTTAGTTCTGCCCTAGTGAGACTTCTTAATATATTGAATACTAAGCCACACATTAGGAAAGACCTTCATAAGCTGGAGAGCATCCTGAATAGGGATGAGGATACTGAAGTGTCTTAAATTCTGTAATATCGGAGTTGGTTAATTGTTACAGCTGGAAGGAATTGTAAAGTTCAGCCTCCTTATTGCACAAATGGGGAAAAAGTCTTAGAAAGTATGCATCTCCATTGTCTTTAGAATAAAACATAAATTCCTGTATTTGGTATCAAAGGGTTCTTTGGATGTTTAGCCAAGATAAAAAGATTTTAGGAGGAGGGACACATAAGCTATCTTAAAGCATTCCAAATTCATTTGGAAAAAGTTTAATTTTGTTCTGTCTGTTCTTAGAAAACAGAAAAGGGAACAACTGATTTGAAGTTACAAATTTAGGTTTGACGTAAGGAAACTTTTTCTAATGATTAGAACTGTCCAACAATGGAATTAGCTGCTTTAAGAGGTAATAGATTAAATGTCACTGCATGTTTTCTAGAAATAAAAGGATGACTATTTGTTGTGATATATTGTAGTGAAGATACTTTATTTAGGTATAAGATTGGACTAAGAGGCAGTGTGGCAATTGAGAGATAGCTTTGAATTTGGGGAGATATATATTGAATTCTTCTCTTTATTATATGTAACTATCTGCTTAACCTTGGAGAAGTAACTTTATTTCTCAGTGCCCCGGGCAAGTCCCTAAGTCTATTAAGTTACAGGACATTTACTGATCTGAATCAATAAAGGACATTTCTTCATGAGAGAGTTCCTTACAAAAGTGTAATCAAAGATCCAAATTTTAAAATGAAGGGGGAGGTGGGGAGAGGACAGGTTGGGCTAGTACATTCTCTGAGGTCACAATAGGTTTCATCTTTGACTTTGAATTTGTAACTACTAGCACGTTTACTTTCAGATTATAGATATTTAAATATTTGCTGAATTGTTGGAGGTACAGCTAATAGAGATGGAAAACAGTGACCCATAAAATGAAGAGACTAGAAACCTTATTATATAAAGATTCTTTAAAAGAATGGTGGGGATAGTAGTGGGAAGATGAGAAAGTGACTATCTTCTGATAATTGTTTGAGAACTTGTCATTTGGAAAAGGAATTTTAATATATATATTCTACTTGGTCTTAGAAGGCAGAATGAGCAGCATATATAGAAGTTATAGGGAGTAAGATTTTGGCTCAATATCAAGAGCAACTTTCTAACTATTAGACATATCCAACAATGGAATGAACTGCCTTATAGCATAATAAATGCCCTATCATTGGAGATCTTCAGACAGAGGCAATATAGCTACCTGAGAAGTATTGAATAAGTTGGATGTTAGATTGGTATAACTGGACCTGTAGGATCTCTTTCAGTTTTGAGTCTATAGTTCTCTGGTTTCTAGTTCAGTTGTTATTTTCCATAAGGTAATCACCTTATGTTTACAAGTTTTTTTGTTTTTGTTTTGTTTTTTTACAGAGCATTTTACTTCTTAAGCTTAAGGAATTCTGCCTCAGATGACATACCTTGTGATTTGGCCTAATACTTTAAAACCAAAAGAAAGCATTGTTGCCTTTAAGCATTAGTTGCTTGTTTCTATTAGCCCATCCATTTATAGAAAATGCCATGATTTCCAAATCTGTCAGCTTGCCCTCTATAGTGGTAGATGTTCTCTTCTGGATGGAAACACTCTGCATATATGCATTTCTGATTGATTGTGCTAGAGGGGAAAGCAGGCATTACTTCTGAATTCCATTTGCTATTAAAAATTCATTCACTGCTTATTTGTGACTGGGTATGTGTGCATAGTCAAACAATGGAGTACAAACATTGTCAATTCTACAATGAAAAAGCAAACATTTGCTTTTAACAAACATAGGAAATGATACTAACATTTACAGGGAAAATGAGCTTAAAACATATTATGTCATTTATTTTTTAATTGAAACCCTAATAACCAAGTCAGAGATGGTTAATACATAATTCAGAAATTTTTTTGTTCCTTTGTATATGTTTAGAAGGAGATGGTGAAAATAAATTAGGGTATTATTCTTTTCATTCATAATGACTTCCCTGAGTATCAATTTTAAATTAAAAATAAAACTTTTAATGAATAAAAAGGCAAATTAATACAGCTTCCTTTTCTAGGAAAGAGAAATAATTTAAGGAAAGCTTTAATTATATTGGCATAAAATAATATTAGATCACATTTCGATTGTACTTGTAGTTTACAGAACGTTTTACTGATAATAATCATGTATTCTTATTCCTGTTTTGTGGAGAAGTGAACTGAAGCTCAGAGAAGTAATATGATTTGCCCAAAGTCAATAAAACTGCTAAGCAGGGCTGGCATTCAGATGTTTTGAAAATATTTTTTCCATTTTGTTGTAGGTCTGATGGCAAAAATGCTAGATTTTGAGTTTGAGGACCTGTTGTTAAGCATTTACTATGACATTTAGTAAACTGTATGACTAGCATGCCCATCTTGCCTCTATCTACCCTACTTATTCCCCCTCCCAAATTTCTTTTTTTCATTTGACTCATCCATTTCTGCTATCATTGATTTTTCTTCTTCCTTTTCTGGTTGAACTCCTTGAAAAGACTGTCTACAATTAATGCTTCCACTTCCTTTCTTTTTATTCTCTTTTTAACTGTAGTTTGTCTTCTGATTTCATAATTTAAATGAAACTCCTTTCTCCCTAGGCACCAGTGACTTTTTAGTTGCCAAATCTAATAACCTTTTCTGTCACCTCATTTTTCTTGACATCTCTGTAGTCTGACACAGTTGATTAGTTTCTCCTTTTCTTAACATCTTCTCTTTAGGTTTTTGTAATACTACTCCTACCAGTGGAACAGGTTCTGCTTCTACTCCTACTTTTCTGCTTCTACTCCTATCTGTCTGACCATTCTTTCTCAGTGTCTTTCTCTGGATCTTTGTACAGGATACCCTCATTAGCCTTGGGTATTCCCATGTGGTTCTCTTCTCTTGTTCTCTGTACAGTTTCAGTTGGTGATCTTATCATCTCCCAGTGATTTAAATAGTTATCTCTAGACAGATTATTCTCAGATTTGCTGGCCCAAAACTGTCCTCAATTCCAGTCTTGCATCTCCAATCTCCTATTAGATGTTTTGAACTGAATTCCTTATAGACATCTTAAATTTAATATATCCCAAACAGAACTTATCTTTTCCTCCAAAACAAACTTTTTAATCTTTATCGATTATTAAAAAATTTTGAATTTAGTTCTTGGTATGATTTTTGTGTTTTCTATTTAATAATAACAATATAATAACAACTACCACTTAAATAAGTTTTGTTATGTACCAGGTTCTATGTTAATAATCCTTACAATTTTTACCTCCCATCAATTGTGGGAGGTAGGTGATACTGTCATCCCATTTTATAGATGAGGAAACTGAGGCAAATAAAAGTTAAGTGACTCACATACTAAGTGTTTGAAGCTAAATTTGAACTCAGGTTTTCTTGACTCCAGGCCCAGCACTATATCCATTGTGCCAAAATTCATTCTTCTATATATTATTGTTTTTGTCTCTCTTAGACAGTAGTAATAGACAGTGCATTATATGACCACATTAAAGCATTTATGTGACAATTGAATTCCCAAAGTATGTTTGACCAAAGGGCTGCATCTGATAATTCTGTGGGAGATGTTTAACATTAACATAACTGTTGCTAACCTTTTCAGTTTTTGCCTCTGGATAGTAAAATAAATTTTCTTAAATTCATATATTTTTTCATGAGGGATTTTAAATATATATTTTGACATGTATTTAAAATGTTAGGAAACCTGCATATTTATTAAGAATCATTATCCTTAAGACAAGAGATGTTAAATTATGTCTTATAAAAGTCTTTTCTAGAAAAATACATGGTACTGTTATTTATTTCATGATTTGCTTATTCATTCTGTCAGATTTAATATGTAGGTATTGCAAACAAAGGCAGAAATGTATGTGTTCATTGCTAATTAATTTATGTAATTAGGTTTTAAAATGTAGGTGTTTAGGAAGCTATTCATAGCACACTCCATTTAATGTGTACTGTAGCTAATAAAATATAATAGGGAGAAATACATTTTGAAACTCTTGAGTTGTAACTACAGATTATAAATTGTATCTTTGTTATGTTTATTTTTAATTTTGCAGTGTTGCAGATTTTCTGAACATACCAATTAATGTACATGCTTGAAGTAATGACTAGTTAATTATTCTAAATGCTAAATGACATCTCTGACAATTAAAAACTCATCACTTTTGTTTAATTTACTACAAAAGACTTATGAATAGAAATATAACAAAAGAAGCAGTGGTAAAAAAATAAAATGTGGTAACTCACCAGGGCTGATTTTTAAGCATTTTTCACTTTTGTTCATATATATAGTTCTGCCTTGTCTTAAGACACAGAATAGTGTAGTGTAAAAAAACATTCTTACTCTAAGTAAGAAGACCGGGTTTCTGTTTCTGAAACTTCTGATCCTTAGAAAATTCCTGCTTTTCATGGTCTATCAAACATGTTTATCCATAAACTGCCTTTTCCCCCTTCTCTTTTCCTTTCCTTTCTCCCCACTTCCCTTGTTTCTCCCTTTCTCCTTCCCTTCCTCCCTCTCTCCCTCTCTTTTTCCCTCCTTTCTTCCCTCCTTCCCTCTCTTTTCCCTCTCTCCCTTCCTTCCTTCCTCCTTCCTTCCTTTGTTCCTTCTTTCCATTCTCTCTCCTTCCCTCCTTCTCTCCCTCCCTCCTTTCCTTCTTCTCTCCCTCTCTCTTTCTTTCTCTTCTTTCCCTTTTCCCTTTCCTTTCCTTCCCTTCCCTTTCCTTTTTCCTTTCCCTTTCCCTTTTCCTCTCCTCTCCTCTTCTCTTTCCTCTCCTTTCTTCTCCTTTCCTCTCCTCTTTTCTTTCCTTTTTCCTTCCCTTTTTCCTTTCTTCTCCCTTCTTTCCCATCTCCTTTCCTTTCTTCTTTCCCTTCTCTCCCTTCTCCTTTCTTCTTTCCTTTTTCCTCCTTTCCTTTTTTTTCTTCTTTATTTCTTTCATTAGATATACACATAATGTATATATTTATATACATGCATACCTATAGATATATTTCATCCTATAGCCTGAGTCTATACTTCTCTACCAAGAGATGGATAGCACATTTTATCATCAGTTTTTGGAACTATTGATGTTTGTTTCAATGAGTTCTTTTGAAAACTGTAAGAACAGTTGTTATTCTGTAAATAACAGTGTTGTTATTTTACAAATTATTCTCCTGCTTTTATTATTCCTTCCTTATCAATATATACATGTCTTCAATTTTTAAAAATTATACTACTGATATAGTGCAAATGATTCTTCAGTACTTCTCATACTACTCTGCCTTAGTTCATACAAGTTCTTTTCATGTTTCTTTGAACTCTTTACTCATTTCTTACAGCACAGTATAATTCTATTGTATTTATTTGCTACTACTTGTTCAGCCATTTACCAACTGACAGGCATCTCCTTAATTTCAATTTTTGTGTGTAACTATAAAAAGGTTGTTATAAATATTTTTGTATATTTTCATGTCTTTTCCTCTTTCTTTGATCTCCTTGCGAGTAGAGGACTAAAATCTTTCAGAATGGCAAAGTTGGAAAAAAACAAGCAAACACCCCTCACACCTCCACCCAATGACAAATGTTGGAGGATATGTGAGAAAACAGGCATATTGATATACTGTTGGAGTTGTTTTTTCTGGAAACAAATTTGGAATTATATGTAAAAATTATTTAAAAGTATATGGCATTTGACCAATATTCTTTCCATCATATTATTTATGTTCTCTGGACCTCAATTTTTAATTCAGTAAAATAGATTTAATATTATATCCCTTACCTGTCTCAGCATTTTTGGGAAGAAAATTGTTTAATAACCCATAATGCATTATAAATAGTAATTGCAATATTTATTACTAGAGGATTAATCTGTTTATACAATATGAAACATCTTGAATTGTTAATTTATTTGGAGATTTATGGCAACAAATTCTAAACTTAGTTACTAACAACAAAAAGTATCCACTTTTGAATAAAATTTTGTCATCTATAAATCATAAAAACCAAATTATTTAGTCTACTTAAAATTCCTTTTGAATTTTAAAATGTCTATCATCTTATTTGAAAATGAAACTTGGTGGCATGTAACCATAAAATTTAAAATTAGTAACTTTATCTCTTTGTGATATGGTGATAATTTTAATCATAAATTGGTATCTGGCAGTGAATATTATTCTACATTTTTAAGACAGAAAGTTGAATGACTTTATCTAAAACCAATTTGATATTAGCTTGTCTCCACTGACACTTTTATTCACTTAAGGAGTAGTCTATTTCTTTCAAATACAGCTTCCGGTGATTGTTAGCCAACTAGGTCGTCATTATAATGCTTTTTCCTCAAGGCATTAAATGTTGTCAGGTATATTGTTATAAATGTGTTTCAATGGCAGAAAATGCCTCTAGTCCAAAGTGAAATGTTTCCTTCTCTGATGAACAGCATATCTAGCCATTTTGAATGCGGTATTGTATACCTTTGAGAAATCACTTGATTCACAGTATTTCTTTGTAAACAAAATAGTTTCCTACAGAGCTGGCTCACTTTGGAGTACTTTCTATGTGCATTTTTCTTATGCCTTATAGGTTAAAGGAAAGTGTGCTATTTGCTTCTGAAAGTTCATGCTTACTGAGATAAAAATCTGAATAATTGTGTACAAATATAAATACTGTATGTGGAAAAAATGTTATGGATAGCAGTTATGATGAAATATGTATGTCTTTCCAAGGGTAAGACCTTCATAATTCATTTATAAGTTACATGCCTTTCCTCTACATGCAAGTAGCAGAATAGCAATTTTTCTTCTTTGTGAACCATCATCACCTAGAAAAAAGGAGTAAACTTTTCTCAAAAAAAAAAACAACCCACGTCAGAGATGATTCAAAAAAGTTATTACCAGAAAACCTTTTTTTTTTTTTTTTAAAGTCTCAGTTTTTGTGATATAAGAAAAATGACACCCAAGCATAAGTCCTCAGCATTCAGGTTATCTATTTTGTCATGTTATGACAGAAATCATTATAAGCTTGATAGGTTTATTTATAAGGACTTGCTTCAATATTCAAAATACATCTGTTTTAGCATTCCTCAGTTTGAACAGGGCTGTGGATCAAGATGAAAGAAAAATTAAATTGTATATTGAAGAGCTGTTAATTGAACTGCACTGTATTTAACAAGGAAGCATCAGCTCCAGGCGGTCGATACTACAGAGAATTTTTAATGTACTGTATCATGAGATTGTCAGCTTATATAACTTTTTTTTGATTCTTGGCATTAGCCTCATTTTAATTCAAGTATTTATTTTCCTTTAAGATTCAGCTCCAGAATATCTTCTTCCAGGAGACCTTTTCTATTTTCTCCATCTATTTGCTATCCCTTTAAAGTTACCTTCCATTTATTAATGTATTTATTTTGTATATTCTGGCATTTATATTCTTCTCTATTAGAATGTAAGCTCCTAGAGGATGAGTCTTGTTTATATTTTTTCTTTGTATCTCTAGAACTTAGTACAGTACCAGAAATTTAGAAAACACTTAATGCTTTTTAAAAAAATTGCTTGTTTATTGTTTTACTCCCTGCACACTTTCTCTTAATGGAACTAAATAAATATTGTGGTTGTGTTTTTATTGTCATTAAACTGAAGAGTAATAATCCATTATTTGTGCTCCAAACTCTTTAGTAGTGTTTTTTGGTATGTTTAATATTTATTATTTTTGATTTCTTTTTCTGTTCATCAGTGTTGAATAGAACTAAGAATTATTTCTATAGCCACTTAATGTTTAATTCATTTCACTAAACATTTATTAAGTGCCTACTAATATGTAGAAGTGTGGTATGTAATATGTAGTACTCTATATATGTAGGTGCTGTGGATGTAGACACAAAAATTAAAGAGGAAGGGAGGGAGGAGAGAGAGAATATTAACCTATTAACCGTTAGGGAATTAGGGAAGGCTTCATAGAACATGGTTTCATAAGAACAGCAGAAATAGGATTCACTTGTTCTTCCCTCCTCTGACTCAGGATAATCTATTTTACTCTTTACTAGCCACAGTTATCTCCCATGGGTATCTCCCATGATGCTGGAGCTAGATTCTCAGTTTCAAGTGCTCAAGCCATATTATTTCTATATATCCATCCAAACTCAAGATAGTACTTTTGACTAGTTCTCTGTAAATTTGATCACGTGTAGTACCTGGTGTCTTCTTCTTGTTCTTGTTCTCCTCCTCCTCCTTTTTTTCTCCTCCTCTTCCTTTTCCTTCTCTTCTTCCTCCTCCTCTTCTTCCTCCACATTTTCCTCCTTTTCATATTTTTCTTCTTCTTCTTCCTCTTCCTCCTATTTGTCCTTCTCCTCTTCCTCTTTTTCCTTTTCATCCTCCATCTTCTTTTCTAAATACATGAAAAATAAGTTTTCAACATTTACCCTTGTAAAATCTTGCATTCCATTTTTTTTATTCCTCTTCCTCCTCTCCCTTCAGGACAGCAAGCAATCTGATACAGGTTAGATATGTGCGATTTTTCCGAACATATTTCCATATCTCTTTGTGCAAGAAAACCAGATCAAAAGAAGAAAAAACTCAAGAAAGGGAAAAAGATAACAAGCAAACAACAGCAATACCAAAAAGTGAAAGCTTTGATCCACATTCAGTCTCCATTCACAAGTCTCTTAGAATTACCTTGAATCACCTCATTGTTGAAAAGAGCCAAATCCAGCACAGTTTAATCACATAATCTTGTTATTTAGTACAATATTCACTTGGTTCTGCACACTTCACTTAGTGAATGGTTTCCTTAAAATAATTCCAGGGAGAATCTAAAGAGAAATTGGGACCTCATTCTCCTAAGCCCTGAACTGCCCAGACCAAAAATGGCCATCTAGGCATATTTACTATTGTTTCAATAAAAGTTCCAAGGGATTATGGTGTGGTAGTGGTGAAACCATTGAGCCTTGAAGCATGTTAAGGTTTCTGAGAGTCCCATTTTTGCCACATAATAAGCTGCATGACCTGGGCCATCACCTGAGCTTCAGTTTCTCTCTTGAGTAAGAGCTTTCACCTACATGATCTCTGAAGCATTTCTAACAATAAATTTGTGATCTTAATATTATTTTCAGATCTAAATTCTTTGATTCATTTTTCCCATAAGGTGAGCTGAATGGGAAACCAACTCTGTAGGTCAGAGGATATATGTTCAGGAAGTTTTAAAGAGAAGAAATTCAAGATATCAATATGAAAAAAAAGTTCTATATCTCTAATATTTGCATTAGGGAAATGCAAATTAAAGCAATGCTTTGTTCTACTGCATACTCACTGGTTTGGAAAAGATAGGGAAAAAAGTAAGGCGGCTGTTGTTGGAGAGACTATAGGAAAATAGGTACTAATAGATATATCAAGTGAATGAAGCATTCAGAACAGCAATTTGGAACTGTGCTCCCCAAGTTACTAAATTATATCTATCCATTAACCCATTGATGTCTTGGGGATTGTATATATCTTTTAACCAAGTGATTTAGAGGCAGGTACATGTGGTGGATAAAGCTTGGGATCAGGAAGACCAGAGATCAAATTATGTCTCGGATATTTACTAAGTGTGTAACATTGGGTTAATCATGTAGCTTCTTTTTGCCTTAGTTTTCTCAAGTGTAAAATGTTGAATAATAGCATCTACATCCCAGGATTGTTGTGAGGATCAAAGGGGATGATATTTGTAAAGCTTATTAGCTTTATGTCTGACAAATAGCAGATGTATCTAAATACTGATTATTAATACTATTATTGTTGACAGTTTGACTACTAGTTCTTTATCTTAAAGAAATCAAGCAAAGAGGAAAAACACCTATAAGACAAAAATATTTTAGCAGGAGGCATTTGTTTGCTTTCTTTTTACATGTGTCTATGTTAGCAAACAACTGTAAATTTAAGGAAGTATCCATTCATTGAGCAAACATTGAAGCTAACCAAATCATAGTATATAAATGTATAATTTTGATGTAAGAAAGAATGAAGGGTACAGTTTCCAAGGAACATGAAGAGAAATCAATTTACATAAATATTTATCAACAAATGTAGTTCATATAAGCATATATAAGTTAGTAGAACTAGAACAATTTATGCAATAAGAACATTGCAAAGACAAACAATTTTGAAAGATTGAAACACACTTACTAATGCAATGACCAATCACGATTCTAGAAGATTAATGATGAAAACTGTTGCTTGTTTCATGACAGAGAAGTGATGGACTTGAAATGACAAAATTGGCATACACTTTTTGACATATTAAATATAGGGTTTTTTTTTTCAATGGGCATGTGTGGGTGTGGGTGTGTGGGTGGTGGTGGTGGTAGAAGGGAGATTAAATAAATACTTTTTAATTGTGAAAAGAAGGAAACTGTATCCCCAAGTAGGAGGAATTGGTACCAATCTATTTGCCATAGGCATAGATAGAGTATCATGTCTTGAAAGAAAATATAGTTTACCTTTTTTGAACTTTGATCTTGTGTTAATCCATTTAATTTGGAACTTAATGATTTCTTGCCTTATTTTGAGAGTGTTAGTAAGCATTTATTTTGTTGTTATTTTTTTTAAATTTTTAATGGTACTTTATTTTTCTAAATACTTGCAAAGATAGTTTTCAATATTCACCTTCACAAAATCTTATATTCCATATTTTCTTCCTCTCCTACCAACTCCCATCTCTTCAAGATAGCAAGCATTCTGATATAGGTTAAATGTGTGCAATTCTTCTAAACATATTTCCATGTTCATTATAGTAACCATGTATTAATAGCCTGCTATGTGGCAATCACTTTGCTAAGCATTGTGAATTTAAAGAAAAGCTAAAAACACAGGAGGTTTTGGAACTATATTACCTAATTATATGTTAACAGAACTGTTAATTTGAAGGAAATACATGTTTACTTACAGAACTGTGAAATACCTAGATTATACTACTTAAATAAACTAGTATAAGAAAAAAGAGAGCAAGTAGATAGCACATTGGATAGACTGCCAGATCTGGAATCAGGAAGAGCTGAGTTCAAATGGGACCTTAGATTCTAGCTGTTGGGGTAAACAATTCAACCCTGTTTGTTTTAGTTTCCTCATCTGTAAAATAAGTAGAGAACAAAATGGCAAATAACTCTAGTATCTTTGTCAAGAAAACTTTAAATGGAGTAACAAAGAGTTGTGCATGATTGAAATGATTGAACAACAATGATATAAGAAAAAAAAAGAAATGGAACAAGATATAAATAAATTCCTAGAGGGAAAAAAATTCAGGACTGGATGTGTTCACAAGCAAATTTTTATCAAACATTCAAAAACATTTATTTCTAATATAAACTATTTTCAATAATAATAAAAGGTAACTTTCTTTTTTTATTATAGCTTTTTATTTACAAGATATATGCACGGGTAATTTTTCAGCACTGACCCTTGCAAAACCTTCTGTTTCAACTTTTCCCCTCCTTCCCCCCACTTCCTCTCCCAGATGGCAGGTAAACCAATACATGTTAAATGTGTTAAAGTATATGTTAAATACAATATATGTATACATATCTATACAGTTATTTTGCTGCACAAGAAGAATTGTTTACCTGCCTCTCCAAGATGGCAGGTAAACCAATACATGTTAAATGTGTTAAAGTATATGTTAAATACAATGTATGTATATATATCTATACAGTTATTTTGCTGCACAAGAGAATTACTTTGAAATAATGTAAAATTAACCTGAAAAGGAAATCAAAAATGCAAGCGGACAAAAATGGAGGGATTAGAAATGCTGTGTAGTGATTCACACTCATTACCCAGAGTTCTTTCGCTGGGTGTAGCTGGTTCTCTTCATTATTGAACAAATGGAACCGATTTGGTTCATTTCATTGTTGAAGAGGGCCACATCCATCAGAACTGATTATCATATAGTATTGTTGTGGAAATATATAATGATCTCCTGGCCCTGCTCATTTCACTCAGCATCAATTCACGTTAAGTCTCTCCAGGCCCCTCTGAAATCCTCTTGCTGGTCTTTTCTTACCGAACAATAATATTCCATAATATTCATATGCCACAATTTATTCAGCCATTCTCCAATTGATGGGCATCCACACAATTTCCAGTTTCTGGCCACTATAAAGAGGGCTGTCACAAACATTTTTGCACATACAGGTCACTTTCCATTCTTTAAGATCTCTGGGATATAAGCCCAGTAGTAACACTGCTGGATCAAAGGGTATGCACAGTTTCATAACGTTTTTGAGTATAGTTCCAAATTGCTTTCCAGAATGGCCAGATGTATTCACAATTCCACCAACAATGTATCTGTGTCCCAGTTTTCCCACATCCCCTCCAACATTCAGTATTATCTTTTCCTGTCATCTTAGCCAGACAGGTTTGTAATGGTATCTCAGAGTTGTCTTAATTTGCATTTCTCTGATTAATAATGACTTGCAGCATCTTTTCATATGGCTAGAAATAGTTTCAATTTCTTCAACTGAAAATTTTCTGTTCATATCCTTTGACCATTTATCAATTGGAGAGTGGCTTGAATTCTTATAAATGAGTCAATTCTCTATATATTTTGGAAATGAGGCCTTTATCAGAACCTTTAATTATAAAATGTTTTCCCAGTTTATTGTTTCCAGAAGGTAACTTTGTAATGCATTTTTATGATACAAACATGGCCAAAAGTTGGAAGGACAAAGGAGAGGAAAAAAATTAAGACCAGTATCCCTAATCAATATTGGTGCAAAAATGTTAAGTAGAATGTATCCTCATCAAAATATATCACAAGATATTAGATAATATACTGTGAACATACTGAGTTTATGCCAGACATGAAAGATTGGTTCAACACAAGGAAGAATATAAATATAATAAACAAATTAATATTATTAATAAAAATATAAGATAGTATCAATAGATGAAAAGACTTTGCAAAATCCAGTGCTCATGTTTATTAAAAACTCTAGAATCATGAACATGAAGGAATCTTTTCTTAAATAATAAATACCATTTCTCAAAATATAAGAGCAGTAAACCTGTGATCATTGTCACCACCACCATTTAACAATCCTAACTATAGCAATCAGACAAGAAAAGAAATAATTGAGAGAAATAAAAACTTCAACAAAATTGTAGAATAAAAATAAACCCTTATAAGTCATCAACATTCACATACATATAGATATATCTCTAGTAAAACCCATTCTAGAAAGAAAAATTCTATTTAGAATATCTACAGATCTATTAACTATTAGAGAGTGTATCTTCTAAGATTCATTTTCAAATGGCATGATTCTATATATAAAATACTTGTAGAAAAATATAGATACTCCTAAGTATTTGGAGAAATATTATTGCTCAGAGATAGGAACCGATATAATAAAAATAGCTATCCTACCTAAATTAGTTTCCTTATTCATCACTATGTTGATCAAGAACAGCTAGGTAATGTAGTAGCTAATATGCTGGACTTGGAGTTAGAAAGCCTCATCTTCCCCAGTTCACATCTGCAGAATCTTTGCCAAGTAATCCCCAAATGGGGTTATGAATTTAGACACAACTGAAAAAAACAGCCCAGATTCCCAAAATAATATAGCAATAGAGAAATTCATAATTAATTTTTTTATAGGAAAGCAAAAGGTCAAAAACCTTAAGGCTCACAGTGGGAAAAAAAAAAATGAGAAGGTATTGATCTGTTAGGACCAGTTCTTAAAGTATTCTACAAAACTATAATCATTAAAATGATTTAGTAGAAGTTTTTTTTTTAAAGAATTTAATCTGTTGAACAGATTATGTATATGACACACGGAAGCAAATATGCCTAGTAACATAATATTTGATAAATCCAAAGACTGCAGTTTCTGGGGGAAGTACCTCATTATTTGGCACCAATTGCTTGGAATACTGGAAAACAATCTGGCAGTGTGATGTCTGGGCTAGCTTTCTGGAGGTGCTTCGGATGGGCCTTGGTCTCAGCAGGATAGACATCATGAGAATAATCAAGAGTAGAATCTAGAGTCTTTATTCTGGCCCAGTCTTGATCTTAGTGGAAGAGTGTAGGAGGCAGGAGAGTCACCAGGAGGATGGTCAAAAATGGAATATCTCATTTCCAGTCCTTCTTAGCCCTTAAATACCTTATTAGAATTATGTCATTACAGTATATTGATTATGCGTGTACTAGAGAACCATTACATCACCATGCTAAGTACTAAGTATATGTATTCTAGAGAACCATCATCTCATCAATTCCACTGAGTTAATACCTTATTGTAAGTATCCTTGTTTCAAGTATACTTTTCCAAAGTTCTGGCCCGCTACATGGTAGAAATTAGGTTTTAGAACAATGTCACTCTATTTGACAAGACATGTATCCAGATTGATACATGACCTCAATAATAAAGTTCATATCATAGTAACTTAGAAGAGCAAGGAGGAAATTACTCTTAGATGTATGAGTAAGGGAAGAGTTCATGAATGAAAGGCTTATACAAGATAAAATAAATAATTTTATTTATTAAAATTAATTTTTTTCAGAAAAATATAATTTAGCAAAGATTAGAAGGGAAACAGGTATTAGAAGGAGAAAAATATTTTCACAGATTTCTGTGAATCAGGAAGACTGAGTTCATATTCAGATATTTACAAACTCTGAATAATGCCTAGGCAAGTCGCCTTAACCTTTTTTAGTCTAAATTTCATCATCTGCCAAAAAAAAACCTGTCATCACAATCAAAATAGATAATATATATAAAACATATTGCAAATTTCAATGTGTTATATAAATGCTAGTTGTTTATTATTGACAATTATTATCTCTTATCTAAAGAGTTCATCAGTTTCTGTGGACTAAAACTAGGTAAACTTTACAAATCCTACCAGCTACAGGATTCTTCCAAATATTGTTATGGCCAAAGAAGTGTCTAGTTTCATAGTGATGAGACCCTCTGGACCACATTGCCTAGAATAAAGTAAGCACTTAATAAATGCTTGTTGATTGACTGATTGATCAACAAGTCTGGTCCTGACATTTGGTGCATTCTATTGTTGAGAATGGATTCAATATCTTTTCAGAACCTGTTGGAATTTGCACATCACTCTCATCTCCTTAAGGAATCCATATCACTTCACTGAGACTGAGATGTAAAAATTATGGAAGAAGTCAGTATAGGATTAGCATTTTTGATTTGGAAGGGAGACCTACCTTTTACACATAAAGGTAGAGTTGAACCTCTCTTAACCTAAATTTCATCATCTGAAAAAAGGCTGTTACATATGTAGATAATATATATAAAGTATGTTGTAGATTTTAATGTGTTGCATAAGTTTTAGGCATTTTTACTCTTAATTATTATTACTTTCTATATAAAGAGTTCATTAGTTTCTAGGAACTTTAAAGTTGGATAAATTGTACAAACTCCATCTTACATAGAATTCTTCCATATATGGTCATGGCCAAGTGGTCAGCCTAGTAGTTATGAATCCCATTCAAACTCTCCATTTAATCCCACTCCATTTAAACTCTGATACTATATTTAGGTGAGAACAAATGTCAATCAATCACTCATTCAGTTAAAATATCTTAGACTAAGTATCACAAGTTATTTAACACCATTGGAGGAAGTAAAACTATGCCAGACAGGGAGTTTGTCCTGTTAGGCTAGAAATGTATGTAGTCATACATAGAAGAATCATCTGTAAATTATTAAACAAGATGAGAAGGGGAAAGAATTCCAGAATTGATAGTGTGGGCCTTTTCAAGAGAGGTAAAGCTGAACTGTAGCAAAGATAGGTACTTAGGCATTTGAAAGAAAGATCCAGGCTCTTGGAAATCTTAAGAAATCAGACTTCCTCAGCTCCCTCCTTTTCATTACCCTGTACAATGATCTGCTGCTTCTTTATACAAATAGTTCTGGTAAATTGAATTTTTCCTTAACTACAAAGAAGCAGAGAACTAAACCTTTGCCAGAATTTTGGGAATTTTCCTAAGTGGGGGCCTTGAAACAATTGTGACTGAACTTGTAACTTTTTATTAAAAATAAATGATTTAGAGCTGAAGAAGAAAGAACCATATGCAATTTAGGGGACATTACATTTCTTTTCAAAAGCTTCAGATAAACCAGTTATTCCAACAGCATTGTATACTCATGAAGAAATTGAAACCCAGATGTGTTAGAGGTCTTAGTTATAGTCATTGTGTGTCTTCAGTAGCAGAGGCAAGATTAAAACCCAAGTTCTTCTGACTCTGAAGCCAAAAAAAAAAAAAAAGTTTTTTTTTAAATTTATTACCCAAAGTACTGCTAAAAATTTTTTTTTGACTTCCTGAAGAATGATTTTTTTCACTTGAATTGTAATATCAATTGGTACAAATAATTCTTTTATTGGAACAAATCATTAACTGTGGTTTCTTAGTCTGTACAATTCTAGTCTTTTTTTTTTTTTCCCCTGAAGCAATTGGGGTTAAGTGGAGTCACATAGCTAGGAAGTGTTAAGTGTCTGAGGTCATATTTTAACCCAGATCCTTCTGCTAGTATATATTTTTACATAATTTTTCCATAGGATGTCCATATAATATACTAGGGGTCTGTCTCTGATTTTAAAAATATTTCATTGTTATCAGAGCAGCATTTGAGCTGTCCATGTATTAAATATAATCTGTTAGCCCTTGGTCACATTACATGACTAGGTTTTTCTTTTTCTATTCATATATATCTTTGAAAGTATTATTTATATCTCTTTTTATGTATCAATTGATAATATCTTATAAACATGCTTTTACTTACTGTGTTTTTCCATTGCCTTTTGAGTAACATTCATTTTTTATTCTTATAGTACAGTCTTTTATAATGTGCAGATATATAACTTCATTGGGATATTTTTTAAGAGAATGAAATAAAGTCTAATCATTTTAGTTTTCTTCCATAAAAACATATAGACTTGTTAGACCATGACAATCATAGATGTTATCTTGTTTTAACTTCATTTAAAAACAGTTAATCACCTTACCATAACTCCATTGGATAATCAATGGGAAGACATAAGTACTGGCTGGAAGATTATGTGCAAGAAGTCATGAGACAAATTAGAGCACTTGGGAGGATAAATTTGATAAAGAATTCCTTATAAGGTTTACTTTTGCAAGTCTTTTTCTGCAGTTGATTTTGAGTATATTATATAGATAATGATGATATATTATTCATTTGGATTTTTTACTTTGTTTTCCAGCTTTCATTTTTGTTTGTTACATGAATAACCATGAAGGAAAATGGTATATTTTTAGACACCATTGTGTCCTTCACATTTTGAAACTTAATCAGTTAGCTTAGTAAAATACTACTTTTATACAACTTTGTGGTCATAAATAGCCAAACACAAGACTAAACACTTGTGAAATAGAGCAAGATTTCAGTGAAATTATAGAAATAACTTGTAATATAAAATCTAGACTAAATGCAAATTTTCAGTTACCTCCTACAAGTTGGAATATATGAAGAGAAATAGACCACCTATTGAATCTTATAAAACTCTTAAATTAAGTGTAACAGTTTCACAATTATTCTGTTTTACTCACTATCCATTGCATTACTCCAAGGTAGTTAATTCATGCTAATATGTTAATATGGTTGTAGAAGAAAAATGAATTTTTGAATTTCCACATTAATTTGAATAGTCTCTTAATCTCTAGACAATCAGAGAAGTCACATGTTGGCTGGATCTCCCTATATACCACATAGCCACATTATGCAATATTTTTAAAATGTAAAAAAGACTCCAAAATGCATAGTCTGATAACAACAACAAATCTAATCTGAAGTGACACCAGGAGACTCTCCTAGACTTTTCTCTCTTTAATATAACATGACTGCAAATTGATGCAGTCCCACAGTGATTGAAAAACTCTCCGAGCTTGTCTCCTATGATTACATTTCTGATCTGTACAACTTAATTTTTTAACTCGGTGAGTCTCAGTTTTGCGAATGAACAACTTTCTTTATTTCTTTATTTATATGGAGAAAGAGCTCATTTGATGCTAAGGCAGATGAAATTGTATGGTAGTAGAAAAAAATTCTTTATGATAATCACAGTAGGCTACAAATGATGCAGTGGAAAGAACTTTAGATTCAGAGTCAGATGACCTATGTTCAACTACTGGCTCTGCAGCTCTAAGTAAATGTGTGAGCTTTAGGAAGTCACTTACCCAAAGAGCCAAATAAATGAAATTTGTGAATTCCTGTCCATCTGCAGCAGAGATAGGCTGATACCACTGTGCAACACATCTTCTGACGAGCTAGAAATACATGCTGCCTTGGCATTTGAGTGTCAAGACTGACTCCAAGAAGTCCTGCTTGGTCAGTATGGGTCTCAAGGATGACTTCTGTTTACCACTCCATTCAAGGACAGACGAGTGGGCATGTAGAACAGCTAGCATTCTTCTCTCAGCCAGCCTTCTCTGCAAAATTAGACATTAAGAATTCATTAGGAACTTACTGTGTGACTGGCCCTTTACTATATATATATATATATATATATATATATATATATATATATATACTAGGCACACAGAAGAAGGGAAAACAACCTGTTATCTTTGCTTTTAAGGAGATCATTTTCTAATGGATGAAACATCATGTGATTAATTATATACCTGTAAGGTATGTACTATGCAAATGGAAGGGCATCTAAGAGGGAAGACATGAACTGGGAAAGGTCTCTCCAGTAAAAGTTGGAATTTGAGTTGGGTATTCAAGGGAAGGGAAGAGGTGGACATTAGGAGGGAGAATATCCTTGGCATAATGTACAACCATACCAAGGTATGGGATGTGTAGTACTACTTAGTACTTTGTTAAAGGAGCAATGAGACTTGCAGAGCTGGAGTTGTGCATATGAAGGGTAACAAAATGTAAGAACAATGGAAAAGCAGGAAGGGACCAGAGTTGAAGATAAAATATGTAAAAAACATTGGAAACCTTAAATCACTTTATAAATGTTAATTATTAATATTGTTAGCCAGGCAGAATTTTATATTCAATTCTATAGTTAATAAGAAACCCCTCAAATTTATCAAAAAGGGGTCTTGACATGGTTAAAATTGCATTTAAGGAGAATCTTTTCAGCAGCTGATTAGAGAATGGATTAGAATGCTGTCAGAATTGAGGCTGAAAGATCAACCAGTTGACTGATGCCATAGTCTGCACCAGGGTAGTGACTGAGTGAAGAGAATGAGATGCATATGAAAGAGTCATAAGGATAGATAACAACCTTTGTGCAACATTCCAAGTGAACCATTGGACTTATTGAATCCTTCACTTTCATCAAAATCCAAATGATTTATTGTCTTCATGGTATGTCTGAGGCCTTTTCATCCCTCCCCCCCCCACCCCCAATCTCCTATGAGAGGAACTTTCTTTTCACCATAACCACGTTCTAATATCACTACAGGATAGGTTTTAGTAGAATTTATACTCCTTTATACTCAGGAATTTTTGTTTCCTTTGGATCCCAAGGTGGTGCAATAGATAAAAGTATGAGGCTGCAGTCAGAAAGATCTGAGTTCAGAAATATTCTCACATATTTACTAACTGGGCAATTCTGGGGCAAATCAAATAATCACTACCTGCCTCAGTTTCCTCATTTATAAAATAATGATAATAATACTACCTGTCTCACAGGGTTATTATGAGGAGCAAATGAAGTAATTTTAAAGCACTGAATGTAGCACCTGTTTGATAATACGTATAAATGATAGCTATAATAATAATGATGATAATAAAAGTAACAACAAATTATACAATAATAATCCATAGTGCCTAACAGTGATTTGCACATGATAGGCATTTAATAATTAATTATTAGATTGGATTAAAGATGGTTGAATTAGATTGTTTCTGAAGTTTCTTTCAGCTTTTAATCTAGTGATTCTATATTCTTCATTATAGACTATTTCTAGGGCTTTGTTTAATGTATATTCATATTTATAGAGAATGGAACTCCATAATCTGTAATCCTACTGCAATATTAAAACTAAAATCCTCTTGTGTCTTCATTTGGTTGATTAACATTCTGTTTGAGTAGTTGGTCATTATTTATACTAACACTTAAGTTGCATTAAATCTCTTTAGAATTAGTTGTTTTCATCCTCTCTTTATATGTGAATACCCATAATTATATAGCACTTTATAGTTTTTAAAGACATTTTTGTCACAATCCCTTTGTCCTCTTTTTAGAAGAGAATGATGCTCAGAAAAATTAATTGCTCAAATTGTTTGAGCCTAGGTTTTCACTACATTTTCCCCTATATCACACAATTCCCATGAAGCTATCTATCTGCTAAGCATAATGTTTTATCTGAAGAAATTTAGTGGATCATTTATTTTTTTTTATTTAAGGTGAAAAAAATCATTGTTACATTATAATGTTTTCAATTTTAGTTTTAGAAGAACCCTGTGGAGCTAGGTAATGTTTGCCCCAAGAAGACTGAGGCTCATAGATTAAGTGATTTGGTCATGGCTACATAATTGGTGTCAGAGAGAAGTTTTGACCACTAAGTGTACTACTGTTTCTTCAGCACCACAATCAGGCACTCCACATTCTGAGGCAGGGATCATTGGTGTCAGCAGTGGCCTCTCATCCACCTAAATGCTTTCTGGTAAAGAGAACCAAGATGTTTTATGGTGGCACAAAGAGTAACTACAGTCTTTCTTTGCTTGTGGAATTCTTTTTTGGAATAAGGAGGGCTCCTAAGAGTTTCTGAAATAGTATAGGGCTGGCACTAAATACCCACACTCACTAGGCTTTCTTTCTATTTTGCTACAATAACAACAACAATAACTAACATTTATATAGCTCTCACTATGTGCCAGACACTGCTAAGTGCATTCTTTACTCTACACCATAAAATCCCTTTGAGCTATGATATTGTTTTCTGTGTTCTAAGGTCCCATCAAGAGCTGACATTTTATGAATTTTTTTTGAGGATAATTATCTTTTATATGAGACATTTTTGGTGGGGAATTCAGGAAGCTTTTCAGAATTAAGAAATATCAACTGCTTTATCTGGCATTCTGTCAACCACAGCTATTTAAACTGGCATCTCTGTACATTTATGGTGGTAAGTGGTATACTTAATAAAGAACCTCAAATAGTGAAAGATGCTTATGTGTCTTCTGAATTATAGAAAGAAATATTTCTTCTGAAGGTGTGATTTGTGTTGTATTGTGTTATAATTCCTTGAACTTTAGTAATACAGTTTTGCTACATGTGTGACCTTTACAAACAATACTGTTTAAATAGAACTCCCAGCATCTTAATTGAAGATGAAATATTGGTACAAGTATGTTAGATATTTCTCTTAAAAAGGTAAAAGACTTTTTTTTTTGGGGGGGGGGGTTAGTATAATAGTGATTATGTTTTTATGGTTGAAGGACAAGATAGATATTTCTGTCTATTTGGAATTCCTGCAATTAGTAATGACTAAACTGGTAACCAAATTCATAACTGGATGGTTGAATACAGAAAGACTGAAACGCTGAACTGTTTTGTTTTTTTTTTTCATTGCAAATATAAAAAAAAAAATTCCAGCTTTTTTTTTCCCCTCTTTAAGCAATTTATGTTTCTGTTGCAAAGACAGAACCAATTAGCTACTTTTTAGAAATATTTTATAGTTTAAAAAAATGAACTGAAATTATTCTTTTACTTGTTTCAGTCCTTTAAGAATCTGTGATATTTTGGTTGTGAGCATACTCTCAACTGATGCAGATCAAACTCCCTGTTCCTTAGTAGATAATCTTTATGAGTTCCTGTGGCTGAAAAAAAAAAAAATTCATATCCTGGTGGACTTCCCTCCAATTCTAAATCTTGAAACTTCTCTTAAGTTGACAGAATTTGCAACAGCTTTGCTGGCCTCACAGGTGGTAAGTTGGGATCAACACAGTGCCAAGATAAAGCTGAGGAATAGAGCTTTAGAAGAAACTTATTACAATGAAAAGAGCAATTCAAATTTCCATAGCACATAGTAGTATAAGGATCATTGACTGTTCTGTGGGGTCAGTGGTACTGTTACCCCATTATTACCTGAAAATTGTAAGAGGTAAAGGGACTTACAGAATGGAACACAGAGAATCTGTTGTAGATCTGCAGCTCTAGCTGATATTCCTTGATTATTGTCTACCTCTCTTTTCAATTTGATATTTTGTACAATTATTTAAATTGTACATTACATTGTAATTGTAAATTACATCTTTCAGTTAGATGATTAAAATACTTCGAATGCTTACTAAAAAATATTAATCCTCAAAAATTTAAAAGTTATTTAAGCTTTCATACAAAAAGGAGTTGAGACTTATTTTTCAGACTAAGGAAGGAGAATTAACAAGATAATGGATTTGTGAGTTCTGCTTTTAAGTAGTACATAGGGTAGTGCAGATCATTTAGACAGATATTACGTTCTTGATTATACCTTCAGGGTGTAAGCAAATATGATTATTACTTTTTCTTTCATTTGACATATGGCATATTTTTAATTGGGTATTTGCTTTTATTATTTTTTGAAGGTTACTTTTGAAGTAAGTCCAAAAACAGGGAAATTAAATCACTTTCCATTTTTGTACTTGACATCTATAAAGCAGCAAAAAACAACAGCCATGATAACACAGCAATGAACCTTTATATATAGACTGTCTCAAATCTTATTGTAGTATTGATCTTAAAGTTTGCAAAGCATTTTAAAATATTATTTCATTTGATCTTCACACCAACCCTCAGAATCAGAAAAAGGAATTATGATTCCTTTTATAGTTGAAGAAACTGAATCATACAGAGGTTACCTGACTAGTCCAGGGCCCATATAGCTTGTAAATATCTGAGACTTTATTTGAATTGTGCTTGTTCTGACACAAAACTTAGCACTGCATCCACTGTTCCATAACTACAGCAACAATACAAATGCCAGCTTTTAGTTCTCAGTCTTGGCTTTTTGGTTTTATTATGTTGAATTTCTTTGACTTTTTTTTTCTTTTTTAAAATGGACAATACATCTTTAAGTAAGTGAATACTTTTTTATTACATTTTATTATGTACATTTTATTACATTTGCTACTGTTAAACTCAGATTCTTTGCATTTAGATAAGATCTCCAGTTTACAGAATGACTTTCAAATACTTTTTAAAAAAATTTTCTGAGCTTAAAGAAAATATATCTTGACACTGTCTTCTGGGATAATTCATTTTGCTTTGAAATTTAGAGATTAAAGGTGTTAGTAGAATTTTTATACTTCTGTGCAATTTGTGTATATTTTGTAGTAAACTGTTCTTTTTATGGAATCAGTTAGCTTTTATTAAACTGAAAGATTCTATTATTGAGAGAAGCAGTTGCCAGAAAATATAATATACATGTATTCAAATCTTTCATAGACTTTTTATTAGCTATAAAGCAGTTAATAAATTTAATTAGATATAAGTTGATGAAAGCAACCATCTCTTTGGTCTGATTAAGTGAACTAGAACTCTCATGTTTTTGTTCATTCTTCCTAATTCTTCCTCTTGCACCAAGAAGGTTTGCTTATTTCCTTTGAAAGATGCTTTCTAACCTGATGAGGAAGGAATAAAGATAGCAGGTAATAAATGAATTTCAATATTAAGGCAGTACCAATGATAACAGTAGTAACCTTCCTATACTAGTATCTATAATGGAGGTTGCTAATTGATGACCCAAGAGCAAAATCTGTTTGATGAAATGT
Source organism: Sarcophilus harrisii (assembly GCF_902635505.1). Taxonomy (NCBI): domain Eukaryota; kingdom Metazoa; phylum Chordata; class Mammalia; order Dasyuromorphia; family Dasyuridae; genus Sarcophilus; species Sarcophilus harrisii. The sequence continues at coordinate 72,268,498 of NC_045427.1, forward strand.
GATACACTATATACACATTGAGTTTGACATACTTTATTATTATCATTCATTCATGTGCAGTTCTATATTTGGAAGGTTTGTAATTTCTTTTTCACACATATCATTTTGATTTCTGATGTTTACATGCTCAGGTCCCATATTGTAAAAATCTTATTTTCAGAGTTGACTTTGTTTATTTTCTTTGGTAAAATACCTTCTGTGACTTAGATTTCTTTCTTTCTCTTCCTTCCTTCCTTCCTTCCTTCCTTCCTTCCTTCCTTCCTTCCTTCCTTCCTTCCTTCCTTCCTTCCTTCCTTCCTTCCTTCCTTCCTTCCTTCCTTCCTTCCCTTTCCTCTCCTCTTTCCTCTCCTCTTTCCTCTCCTCTCCTCTTTCCTCTTCTCTTTCCTCTCCTCTCCTTTTTCCTCTCCTCTCCTGTTTCCTCTCCTCTCCCTTTCCTTTCCTCTTTTTCTCCCTCTCTCTTTCTTGTAAACCTTTGTTCAATGTTGCATATCACTAGAGCCAACAAGATTAAGAAATAAGTAGTGAAATGATACTTTTTTGAATTCTAGTTATGACCTTTGTCATAATGTGAGATATACAGAATTTCAACTCTAGCTACTTCCTTAACAACTCATTAGATTATATCCTGCTTTGGTAGCTTATAACTGGAAATAGTTTGAAAAGATTACAGAAATAATTTATTTGACTTTGAAAAGGGAAAGTTTTCTTCTTTCTGTTATTACCAAACTAGACACTAGCATAGACTCAAGCCATTACTCTTGAGGTAAGACTGGTGTCATTGGCTTTTGAGAATCTTATTAGAAGCAGAGTGTTTTCTAGTTCACTTAGAGTACTGCTAAAGTGCTGAAGGTCCAGCTGGGCATCATTAGGAGTTGGTGCACAAAGATGATGATGTCTAAAAAAAGATAACCAGCTAAGTTGGAAGATAATTGTGGATATAATCTGTGTCCAAACTTTCCCCCTTTAATCTTGCATCATAATGAGTTCTCCAATTAGCAATAGGCCCTGTAGTGACACAATTTGCAGTAGTCAGTCATTCAACTTTTTTTAAAAAGGAAAGAAAAATAAATTTGCCTTCAAGACACCAGTGGAATCTGTTAACTTTAAGCATAATATAAATGTCAGACCTTGAACTAGACTCCCATTTAACAGCACTTTTTACCAATTAATCAGGCTGCATTTCATAGTATTTATAGCCAAGGTAAAATTGGCCCATTGTTACAATATGGAATTGGGATGTTCAGCAGTTTATAACTTGAGAACTTGAAGCATTTATTCAAAGTGAATTTGTAATATTAATCGGTCATGTCAGTTCTTGACAAATGCAGTGACATTTGCTTCAAATATTTCAAGTATTTCAGTTTTTTGGTGCTAAAATAGTGACACACTCTCTAAGTTAGTAATCCCACAAAGATTTCCATCCTTTGCTTCCTATACTTCCATCTCTCAGTTCAGGAAACATTCTCAAATAATGTTGAAATTTGGAAGCTGTCTTCTTCCTTCCCCTCAAGGCTCATAAGAAAGCCTGAGGAAATTAGGGAGTGAAGACATTCATTGTTATGGTGTTCAACTGTAAAGAATATACATTTGAATGTACATGTATGGTATTTCTGAAATCTTTTTTTGCTAAAATCGTCTTAGGACCATTATTTATTTTGGTGAGTTTTCTAAATGTTCCTGCAGTTCTGAAAGGATGCTTTCCTGCTTTGCTAAAAAGAACTCACTTTGATTATACCCTAGAAGCATTACGAAATGGGTAATAGAAGCATCTATGTTATGTCAGTTTGTCCATAAGAAATTTTTAGTATTTTAATCCATCATAATATTTGTAATAACTTTTATTTTAAAACTTCTTATTTTCAAAACATATGCATAGTTTTAAATATTCATCCTTCTAAACCCTTGTGTTCCAAATTTTTTCTCCCTCCCTTTTCCCTGCCTCCTCTCCTAGATGGCAAGTAATCCAATATATGTTAAATATATGCAGCTTTTCTATACATATTTCCACAGTTATTATACTGCACAAGAAAAATCAGACCAAAAGGAAAGAAATGAGAAAGAAAACAAAATGCAAGCAAACAACAACAAAAAAAGTGAAAATACTATGTTGTGATTCACACTTATTTCCACAGTCTTCTCTCTGGGTGCAGATGGCTCTTTTCATCACAAGAACATTAGAACTGGAATGAATTACCTCATCATTGAAAATAGCCACTTCCATCAGAATTGTTCATGATATAATCTTGTTTATTGCTGTTTTCTTGGTTCTATTCACTTCACTTAGCAGCAGTTCATGTAAATCTTTTCAGGACTTGAAATCATCCTGCTAATTGTTTCTTATAAAATAATAATATTCTATAACATTCATATACCATAACTTATTCATCCATTCTCTAACTGATGGGCACCCACTCAGTTTCCAGTTCCTTGCCATGTGGTAACTTTTTTTTTTATTGAAGCTTTTTGTTTACAAAACATCTGCATGGGTAATTTTTTAACACTGACTCTTGCAAATTTTCCATTCCAAATTTTCTCCTCCTTCCCCCTCTTTCCTCCTCTGAATGGTAGATAGTCTAATACATGTTAAATATGTTAAAATATATGTTAAACCCAATATATGTATAAATAATTATACAGTTATCTTGCTGCACAAGAAAAATCAGATCAAGAAGGAAAAGAAAAGCTGAAAAAGAAAATAAAATGCAAACAAAATACAACAGGAAGAGTGAAAGTGCTATGTTGTAGTCCACACTCTGTTCCCACAGGCCTCTCTCTGGGTGTAGATGGCTCTCTTCATCACTGAACAATTGGAACTGGTTTGAATCATCTCATTGTTGAAGAGAGCCACGTCCATCACAATTGATCATTGTATAGTCTTGTTGTTGAAGTATATAATGATATCCTGGTTCTTCTCATTTCATTTAGCATCAGTTCATATAAGTCTCTCCAGGCTTCTCTGAAATCATCCTGTTGGTCGTTTCTAACAGAACAATAATATTCTGTACCATTCACATACCTTAATTTATTTAGTCATTCTCCAACTGATAGGCATCCACTCAGTTTCCAGTTTCTTGCCACTCATGCAGTAACTTTTAACTATGAAAGTTAGGAGGAAGCTGTAGTGTGATGAAAAGAACATTTGAATTTGACTGGTAAGGCTTGGATTCTATTCCCAGCTCTACCACTTACTACTTACTACATGGACAAGTCATTTCCCATCACAGCTGCTGAATTTCTCTTTTAAATGGAAATAATGAGCTATACCTTATCAACTATACAGTATCATTGTGGGCTTTAATGAAGTAAAGTATGAAAAGGACTTGCTAGATTTTAAAGGATTGAGAAATGTCACTTAGTGTTATAGATAACTTTGATTTATCTGAATTTTGGCATTATTCTTTTATTTCAAATAACCTACTAAGACTACAGTACAGGATGTATTGTTTCTTACATTGTGTGTAACATACAAAGTCCTATAGAAAACCTGACTGATGGGGCATTTATTTTCCTAAATACATGAGATTAAAGATAAAGACTCCTAATCTCTAGTTGACAAGTGTTCTAAGAATATGATCAGCTATTTTTCAAAAGAAACACAAAACATCATTAACACATGGAACAGCATCCAAAATCTCTAATAATGAGACAAATGCATATTAAAACTTTTCTGAGAGTCTACCAGTCCTTTAGCAAATTGGTCAAGATAATAAAAATTGAAAAATGTAATGCTTTCTTAACTGTGGTAAAATAGGCATACTATTATACTGCTAGAAGAGTTCTGTATTAGTCAGACCTTTTGGGGAAAGCATTATGCAATTATTTAACGTGAATGGAAAAAAATACGTGTACCATTTTGCCAAGGGATACCACTGGTATTGTACCCTGAAGATGTGATAGGGGAAAAATACTTATCTCTTTAAAAATATTCCTTTAAGCCATTTTTGTAGTAATTCCTAGTAAGAAACAAGGAACAATCAGATTCTTCATTGATTCGAGTATGATTTTAAAAAATTATAGCATGGAGTATTACAGTATCATAAGAAATAATGAATTTAAACAATTTAAAGAACTGTGGGGTAAAGCTAAAAACATGCATAATGCAAGAACTTTGTCATCTGATTCCATCGGAAGATTCTTACCCTATTTATTTACATCTTCTTTTGGGTGTTTCACTTTATACCAACACCCTAATGTGTATATTTTGATCTCTATTTTTGTTTATCTAGATGCCTTCTACATTTAACAATTGTTTATGGAATAGTGTATGCATAAATATAGCTTCTGTATTTGTACTTTTTGGGGACGGTGATTTGTTTTTGAAAGTCCATATTGAATATTATGATATCCATGTCAGTTAGCCTGCAGCAGACAATTACAAATGGTTAGAGGAGGAAGTAAAATATGGCTTTTTAGGATTTCTGAGTTAGGTTATTTAAAATTTTTTTCCAATTAGTAAACAATTATTGAAAACCTACTATTTGTAATATTAGGTACTAGAGAATACAAAAATAAAACTGACTTCAGCAAATTAATTAGGTACCTACAAAATATAGCTGACTGAAGGAACTACAAAGATTATATAAGATATGGTTTCCACTCCAATGGAACTTATAATCTAGTAAATATATAATGCCCCAGTTAAAGGGGCATTATATATCTATATCTATATACATATACATGTGTTATGTGTGTCTATGTTGATAGCTATAACACAAAATATGAGGATTACACAGAAATGCTAATAAAAACAAGAAGGTATTAGTTGGTACAGTGGATAAAGTGCCAATTTTGGAGTCAGAAAAACCTGAATTCAATTCAAACTTCAGATACTAACTAGCTCTATGATCTTGAGTAAGTCACTTAACCCTGGTTCCTTCGGTTTCCTCATCTATAAAAGGAGCTAGAGAAGGAAATGGCAAATCACTCCAGTATGTTTGCCCAAAAAAACTTCAAGTGAGGTCACAAAGAATCAGATACAATGAAAATGACTGTACAACAACAAAGTATTTCTATAGTAATTTAAAATTTACAAAACACTTTACAAATATCATCTGATTTTATCTTCACAACTTGGGGAAAAAATGCTATTTATTATCCCCATTGTAAAACCATTGAAGAAGATGAGGCAGAAAGATTAAGTGATTCACCAAGGATCACAGCTTCTTAGTGTTTGAAACACACATAAACCCAGATCTTTCAATCTCCAGATCAGTTTGCTCTTTAAAGAGTACTATCTAACTGCCTAAAAACCCAAGGTTGTAATGTCTGGTGAAAGGATCATTGATCAAAATATATTTCTGAGAAATAGTATTTGAATTGGGGAATTATTTGGATTTCAGCAAGTGGAGATGGAAGAAAGAAGGATATCAAATATAAGGAATAGTACTAACAAAGACTAAGAGGTGGGATCATGAGCAGATGACTAGAAGCTGGCTGGTAGCCATAGATTACCTGAAAAATTGTATATGTGGAGTATAATATGCAGAAAATCTGAAAGGTAGATTGGTCTACCTAGGTTTAGAAAGGTAGATTAAAACAGGGAAGAAAACTCAAAGTTACCCTTAGATTTCTGCATTTAAAAATTAGAAAACTAGCAGCATATATAGCTTGCTTGAATGAGGTATTGATGAGATGAGACTGTGGAGATAAATAAAATTACAAGAATTCTATGAATGAGAGGTACATGAAAGGAGGTGAGATTCATTTCTGGTCAGATAGTTCAGGAATCACTTTATGGTGAAGATGGTATCTCAGATGAGTTCTGAAAGTTGATATGGATAGCAGTGTAGGAGAGGGCATTTCACCATTTCAGATGCTGAAATTTCTCTCTTGAGATCCAATTTATAATTTTATTCTGTATTTTGATGGAACTGATCTGGTAATTACTACTTGCCAGTCGAGGATTACTTAATACTATACAGATGACTAAGTTGTTTATTTAAGATTTTAAGTTTAAAAAATGCAATCATTCTTTTATGGAAATGTTTTGCATAATTTACATGTATCTTCTTAATGAAGGGTGGGTGTGGAGAAGAAGGGAGAGAATGTAGAACTCAGAGTTTAAAAACAAAGATAAAATTAACTTTAATTATCCCTTCTTTAGTACTTTTTGGAATATACTCATATTTTATTATTCTTAGCAATATTTTTTTCTATTGTTTGTTCCCCTCCCCAATAACATTACTTATGTTATGGAAAATAATAGGTAACAAATATCTGTATCTGGTCTTATTTTTTATTATAAAGAATATATAATCAAGGCAAGACATAGTTGTGTTGTGATTTTTGCTGATAGGCACATTAATCTAGATTGTGCATGTAGAAGATAATAAGGTGCTATAGTGGGTAGAGCAGTAGCCTTGGAGTTAGAAAGATTTAAGTTCAAATCTGATCTCAGACCCTTGATACTAGTTGTTTGACACTGGGCAAATCACTTAACCTTGATTGTCTGACTATGTTCCCTTCCCCTTACTCCCCCCCCCCCCCAAAAAAAAAAGAAGAAGAAGAAGAAGAAAAGTATAATACATATGAGATGTTTTTCCACTGACCATGAGAGTTCAATAAGCTAAGTTTAAAATAAAACTTTCAAATAGAATAATGTATAAAATTCTTGCTTCCCTTATATGCAATAATGTCCTTCTAAATATATAAAAGTACATTTATTTGCCTTATTATGACTTAAAAAACTTAGTACTCTTCTGTGATACATTTTTTGTTATGTGACAAAAACTTAACTTTTTATCAACCTCAGCTCTATTGCCTTTCCTTTCTTTTTCATTTGTGTTTACATAAGCTGCTTCTTGCTTTTATTATTCTGTGTTTTGTATTGTATTTACTTCCATTATTTTTCTTTAAAGTTCTATTTTAACACATTCTATTTGTGACAAAATCATGATGAAGTGGTACAGTAATTTTCCTGATCTGTGCTTTTTCTACTTCTTATAATGCAGATATATTTAAAGATAGAATTATCTTTTATTTATCATATTGATTTATATACTTACACACCAGTGAATTTGTGATCTCATCAAAGTAGGCACCCTATGATGCAGATTTAAGCTCATTGATGCCTGCCCATCCTGTGTATCTCCCATCCTACAGTAAGTCTCCTAGGGGAGATGGAAGACAGTAACTCAGTGTCTTCTTTTAATGTTGTGCTTGATGAAGAGTTGTCCTTCCTTGTGTAACAAAACAAATCCATCTTATTTGATTTGTAAAGTAACAAAAACTTCTTAATATAGTCAAGATAGTATCTTTGTCTTTTCAACAACTTCAACTTCCCCTTCCAATTTTAAAAATCACTTTAGTTAAGTCAAGCATTTTTAAAGCCCCTAATATTTAAACCAGATACTGCACTAAGCACTGGGGATGGAAAATACAAGCAAAAAGGGGTCACTGCCCTCAAAGAACTTAGTTTCTAATGGAGAGCTGAAAAGTGAAGTGTGAGGGTAGTATCTTTACAGAGAAATGGTGGCAAAGTATTTAATGAATAATATATAAATCAAGGATAGCTGGTTTAGTCCCATACTAAAATTTTAGTGGTGTTGGGAAGAATTCATCATTAGGAAAAGGGGGCTGTAGAGATGGGGAGATATTTCAAAGTGAGTAGACAGCTGATGCTGGATGATGTAATCTCGGGATTCAGAAGTATTGCCAAAAGAAAAATAAACCCTGGATAACCTGGTCACTTCCCTTCCTCTCCCCCCCCCCAAAAAAAAAATGTATTTGGAGATACTCACCAGTGGGAGATGAGTACCTAGGGAGCCCTTCCTAAGCTGGGAAGTCAGTGGGTTAGAGAGAACTTTCAGGGTGAGAAAGAAACTGTATTTTGGTAATAAAATTTGAAAAGTCATAAACAGATCCTGGAGAAAAATGAAGGATAGCTGGACTGGTTCCTTCCCCATAATGGAATTCCCAAGAGGAACTCACCAATGGGATAAGGGGGCCACAGAGATCTGCAGGGGTGAAAAGGCCATAGGAGCTTAATAGTTATAAAGATCACTTATATAGTATATACATTGTGTCTGACTCATTTATAATTGGGTTCTACAATGAAAGATTCATTTTTCATTTGCTCATCATCCAGCATTGAACATAAGTGGATTTAGTGGTGGTGATGACTCTTTATTTTCTGAACAACCATGGAACGGAATAGTGAAGTTACATTGTTGAAAGATACTAGTAGAAACAAATTTCTAAATTGAGAATGTTACAAAGAATAAAAATTTAGGATTTTCTGCATTTTGTTTCACCACAAGATGTCACCAATATACTATATTAACATGGCAGTTGGAACCTCTCTCTGGCAAATAAAGGTTATAAGAAAGGAACAGTTGGTAAGAAAGATGTCCTAAATCTGCCAGAGCCTCTTCTCCTGTGTTCTACATGTTTCTCTCATTGGAAGAACTAGAGGATAAATTTAAGAAGAATCTTCTTTTGCAAGGTCACTAGTGTTCCATTAATATCTCCAAACTGTACTTCTCCCACTTTGTCTGTCAGAAGGCAGTAGTAGTTTGAATTTGTTTTTTTTTTTTTTTTTAGAGAGAAAATTTATAGCATCCATAACCATATCAGTGGTTTGGAATAGACAATGTATTAAAATCAGTTAATAATCAACTATTCATGAATGAAACTAGTGTATCAAATGGACAAAAAAAAATGTTACCATTTTCATGGTAGTTTTTAGTGGTCTAATTGGTAATTGCCATTGTTCTGAAAAAGTGTGATATGATTTTATCCTTCCCCATTACATTTTCAAATGTATAATCATCATTCTAACGATTCACTTTTCTTTAAATAGATAAAGTAAATAGTTGATCCTCAGAATCTGGGTCCAGCTTTGGTGTGAGGTTATGGTGACATCTTGTGGCAAGGCTTTTTAAATGCCATATCTCAGTGTTTATTGAACCTAAAATGGAATGTCTAATATAGGAAAATTGAACTAATGCCTCAAGGTTTTTACTTCTTTCTTAATTTCATATAATATAGTTGTTTCTTGGATTTTTCATATGAAAAGAATTTGTTAGGAGTATAAAATGACAGGACTGGAAGGGCCTTTAATATATAGAATTTCAAAATTCTAAGGACTTTAGAGCAGGAATTGGCAAATAGCAGCCCACAGGCCAAATGCAGTCCAGAGCTTGTTTTTCACAGCCCTTGAGCTAAGAATGTTTTTTTATATTTTTTGTTCAATCTGTTAAAAAAAAAAAAGTGGCCGACCAAAGCCCTCAGGCCTAAGAACATAGTTATAATATAAAATGTCAGAATTTTAAGTGATTTTAGAACTATTAGAGTAGAAGAATTCTTAGAGGTTATTCAGTCTATCTCCTTTTTATATTGCTAAGTCATCTGAGAACCCAATAAGGGAAAATGACCTGTTTAACGTTAAGCAATTATCAAGTGGTAGAGCAATTTCTGGAATCCATACCTTTTGAGATCAGCTCATATCCTTTCTGTTGTACCATGCTTCTTTTATCTGATTTAAAGATCAAAGACAAAAGTTCAGTTTTTATCGCTTATTTGAAAAAAGAAACTCTAATTTTAGTTTTGGCTAATTTTTTTTTGTCTTGGCACATAGTAAATGCTTAATAGATGCTTCTTGATTGATTAATAATGAGAAATTTGTTGTTCTCTGTAATTTCCAAAATCATTTTTTTTAAAGTAATGGAACACTTTATTTCAGTGTAATATTGAAGAAAACATCAACATAAAGCATTGATTTCTCTTCACATTGGTCTTAATCTAAATTAGATTTTAACACTGATATCAGACTGGTTTAGGAGTTAATTAAATGCATAGTTTTAATACTTGTAGCAAATATAAATCATAGGAATGTTTATTGTATTCAATATAATTAGAAAAAAATTGTCTTGATTTAGGATTATTTTTGTTTTGATTTTAATTTCTGTTTGACACTTTATTCCATAGAGTTGTATCAAAGCTATAAATGTGTAACATATACATATACACACTACTCCCTAATATTGTCCTGACTGATGCCATTATGCATAGCACAATTAATATATAATTACTACCTCAAATAATATCACTAATATGACTATTAATATTTTTATTTTGTTAACCCAAGATGACATTTGAATGGTTAGTGATGAAATGAACTAATATCCCCAGTTGGTTCTGTTGCATGCCAGTAAGTTTACCATCCCATGCTATTTATTTAGTGCTATACCAATCAGACTCCCCAAAAACTATTTTAATGATCTAGAAAAAAATAACAAAATTTATCTGGAAGAACAAAAGATCAAGACTTTAAAGGGAACTAATGAAAAAAAATCAAATGAAAAGTGGCCTAGCTATACCAGATCTAAAACTATGTTATAAAGCAGAGGTTACCAAAACCATTTGGTATTGGCTAAGAAGTTGATCAGTGGAATAGGTTAGGTTCACAGGACAAAATAGTCAATAACTTTAATAATCTAGTATTTGACAAACCCAAAGACCACAGCTTTTGTGATAAGAATTCACTGTTTGACAAAAACTGCTGGGAAAATTGAAATTAGTATAACAGAAACTAGGCATTGACCCACACTTAATACCATACAGCAGGATAAGATCAAAATGGATTCATGATTTAGGCATAAAAATGAGATTATAAATAAATTAGAAGAACATAGGATAGTTTACCTTTCAGATCTGTGGAGGAGGAAGGAATTTGTGACCAAAGAAGAACTAGAGATCATTATTGATCACAAAATAGAAAATTTGATTATATCAAATTGAAAAGTTTTTGTACAAACAAAACTAATGCAGACAAGATTAGAAGGGAAGCAATAAACTGGGAAAACATTTTTATAGTCAAAAATTCTGATAAAGGCCTCATTTCCAAAATATATAGAGAATTGACTCTAATTTATAAGAAATTAAGCTATTCTCCAATTGATAAATGGTCAAAGGATATGGACAGACAATTCTCAGATGAAGAAATTGAAACTATTTCTAGCCATATGAAAAGATGTTCCAAGTCATTATTAATCAGAAAAATGCAAATTAAGACAACTCTGAGATACCACTATACACTTGTCAGATTGGCTAGAATGACAGGGAAAGATAATGCAGAATGTTGGAGGGGATGTGGGAAAACTGGGACACTGATATATTGTTGGTGGAGTTGTGAATACATCCAGCCATTTTGGAGAGTGATTTGGAACTATGCTCAAAAAGTTATCAAAGTGTGCATACCCTTTGATTCAGCAGTGTTACTACTGGTCTTATACATAACCCAAAGAGATACTAAAAAAGGGAAAGGGACCTGTATGTGCAAAAATGTTTGTGGCAGCCCTTTTTGTAGTGGCTAGAAACTGGAAACTGAGTGGATGCCCATCAATTGGAGAATGGCTGAATAAATTGTGGTATATGAATGTTATGGAATATATTGTTCTGTAAGAAATGATCAACAGGATGATTTTAGAAAGGCCTGGAGAGACTTACATGAACTGATCCTGAGTGAAATGAGTGGAACCAAGAGATCATTATGTACTTCAGCAATACTATATGATGATCAATTCTGATGGACGTGGCTCTCTTCAATAATAAGATGAACCAAATCAGTTCCATTTGTTCAATAATGAATAGAATCAGCTACACCCAGCAAAAGAACTCTGGGAAATGAGTATGAACCACTACATAGCATTTCCAATCCCTCTTTTTTTGTCTGCTTGCATTTTTGATTTCCTTTACAGGTTAACTGTACATTATTTCAAAGTCTGATTCTTCTTGTGCAGCAAAATAACTGTATGAATATGTATACATATATTGTATTTAACATATACTTTAACATTTAACATGTATTGGTCTACCTACCATCTGGGGGAGGGAGTGGGTGGAAGGAGGGGAAAAATTGGAACACAATTTTGTATTGGTCATTGCTGAAAAATTACTTATGCATATATCTTGTACATAAAAAGCTATAAAAATGTTTACCATTGCATGTATAATTTGTATCTAGTGAATGTCACATATTAAATTAATTACAACATTGTTTAATCCAGCATTACATTTTACAGTAACAGATAATCTTCTAGATATTGTATGCCTTTGAAGTTTTGATTATACACTATCCTCTAAAGTCTAAACCTATGTTTTATTCATTTAGAGATAAATTGAATATATGAAATGTCAGGTCAGTGATAGTATATATAGAAAGGTCCACTTCTGGGATACTATAGATGCACTTTAACTTGAGAATAAGCTGAAAAGCTTTGATGGAACTACTGTTTGAAGGGCAGATAGAATCTGGGAATCCTGGACAAACATTATTGGGCTATATTTGTGTCAACAGGTATAAAAAAAGCAATAGTGAATTGAAATACAGATAGTAATTAGAAAGTAAACTGACATCATTACTGGGCCAAATATTACATTCATCTAGAATTAGTGGTTGGGTTAGGCTCAATAATATAGTCATTTCATCTTAATGTAAGTTAATGTCAATTTAATTGGACCTGCTTTTATTAAGTAGTACAAAGATATTGTTTTTATACTGAGGATGTATGATGGCAGTCATTTCCCTCAAGGAATGTACAATTTATTTGCATAAAAACAAACAAACTAGTACTAATTAGACAACAAAGGCAAATAAAAAGTGTATACACAGTGCTTTGTGATATTTTGAGAAAATAATATGAAAAGGTAAATACATAAGTGATCTGAGATCCAAGGAAGGAAAAATCATTTCTAGCCAGAAAAGATGTCACAGTATGATGGAAAGAACACTGAATTTCCAGGCAAAGAGCTATAGTTCTACTCTTACTACTTCTATGATTCTGGCAACTTTTAAAACCTCTGTTGACTTCAGTTTCCTTATCTCTGAAATGAGGAGTGTTGCACTAGATGATTTTTCACATCTTGGAGAATCTACAACAACTCTAATTTCTCAGCCTGACATTTAAAGGCATCCATAATCTGGCTCCCACTTAACTTTGTAGATTTATTTCATAATACTCTTCTCTTGTACCCCATTTTCTATCAGAGTGGTCCAAAGGCTGTTCTCAAATTTAAAATTTCATTTCTTATCTATAGATCTTTGAACACACTGCTTGCCTTGTCTAGAAGCTATTATTCTTCACTTTCACTCTTTATAATCCCTAACTTCCTCCAAGTTTCATTTTATGTGCCAGCTCCTACTAGAAAGCATATATGATTCCCCTCTTATTTCTGCTCTCTTCTTCTTGAAATTATCCTGGGTTTCCTTTTCTGTCTATAATGTTGTATCTCCGCAGTGGAATGTGAACTTCTAAAAGAGTGAAGGTTCGATTTTACTTTTCTGTACCCTGTTCCTAAAATAGTATCTGGCACATAGTAGGTACTTTTAATATATATTTGAATTGAATTGTATAAGTATATATGAGCAGACAGGTATTCCAGAGATAGTAAACAATATGAATGAAACTGTAGTGTATACTTGTGGATCTGTGAGTATTTCAGTTCATTAAATTTAGATTGCGTGAGGGGAAGAAGAATATGTAAAACTGAAAAGGAAGGGTAACCCTTGAAAAACTGTCTACAAATTAGTTTTTCTGCGTAAATAACTATCTGAGAAAATACAGGTCATTTGCAAAAATTTCAGAATTTGAAAATGGTCTTGTGTTAAGGGACAGGTCAATTCTCTGAAAGCCTCCACAGCTGTGAATCATAACATCTGAAGGATATGCAAGGCAGCCCTTGCTGAGAACAGGTGTAGTGAACTGGGAATGAGATAAATTGGAGAAAGAGGGAAGAGGAGAGAGGTCAGACAACACAATGGCCTCTCAGTCAGAGAGGACAGAGAGCAGCAGCTACCTCTCAGTGCCCTTGTATCATTCTCTCACACAAGGATCTCCATTCTGCAGGTCTGGGTTGGATCTCCAGCAGCCACTGTCAGGTAGTTCCCATGTATTCCAACAACTCCCATGAATTCTAACAGTCTTGCCTGCTACTTCATGTTCACCTGAATAATCATTTTTCTTGTATTGATGGGACATAAACTTATTTTAATATTTGCCTACGGAAAACAATAAATCTTTTGTATTTACAAATACAAATAAGAAAATTCATTTTTAAAACCTAGGTTCTTTGAGATTCTGCTCAAATGTTTTCCTGATCTTCCTTACAGCCCCCAGACTAGAAGTGAATTCGCCTTCACACATCACATAGCACTGCATATTCTTCTTATACATATAGTTTTAACATTCTTTATTTTAACATTCTGTATTTTAGGGCTCCTTCAAGATCAAGGTCTCTTTTGACTCTAAAATTCTACAGTTATATTATTGCCTATTTGACTGATTGTTAGAGCAATAATTTTTGAGAAGTGATTTAAGCATTTTTTCTTTATGTCCATAGAAAGTGTTATTACTATGCATTGCACACTTACCACTTGGTATTCTGAATACAAATTAATCTGTTTACAGCTGTGAATAACAATATGAAACAAGATAATCTACCTGTAAAAATTAGAACATTTGAAATTTTCTCCTGTGGAATCATGAAAGTAACTAACCAATGTAATTGGTGCTCTATTTTTGTGATTGCATAATTTTTATTTTATTTTATTTTATTTTTTAGTTAAAGTTTGTTAGGATTCTTACAAAGTACTAAGACAGTGGAATTGATAGAGACAATAATTATTTAATTTAGCATGGTTCAGTATGATTGATCTGATCCTACAAGGAGATTTATAGGTCAGAACTTGAAACAAGATACTGAGTGGAATTGAGATGATATTTAAATCTAATTTAGCATTGATTTAATCCTACAACAGATAATGGTTTCCTAGTGATATATGTACAGCAAATAAGCAAGAAGCTCTCAGGGCCAGATACACAAGCACTCTCGGAGGCGGAGACAGATTCATTCCATTTTCCACCTTTGTGCTGGCTGGAGGCTGCAGCTGGCAGAGGCAAAGAATTAGCGGCAGGAGCTCTTGGAACCAAGAAGAGAGATAGGCCTCTAAGAAAACTAACTGGACTCAAGGAAGGAAACAATAAAGGGTTTGGACTTTAACTCCTGGCTGCATTTGGGGTGATTACACTGAACTGAAACTAAGGCTGCTTCCAGAAGCTTCCCAAGAAATCTGCTCCCAGAGAACATTATATTTTAAAGAAAAATATTACAAAAATTATTATTGGTAATATTAATCACTCAAATTTATGATAATAGTTATCTAGCATTTTTTAACAGCCTGATAAAATAGATATTACAAGCTTATTCATCCATTTTATAATTAGAAAACTGAGGCTCAGAGCTGAAATGTTGTGTTCTTGCTCACAGAAGTTTTGCAATTCCTGAAGGAAAAATATCAGTTATGCAGATGTTAAGATTACCAAAAAGAAAGACTTGGATTCAAGTGTTAGATAGATCTAAATCTATCTAAGACTTGCAGATGAAAGGGACTTCAGAGACCATATGGACTAGCCTTTTCATTTTACAGTGAGGAACTTGTAGTCTCAGAAATTGTCCTATGATTGTCCTCATAGACTTGGTCTTGCCATTATTTGTGAGACTTCAACTTTCACATTCTAGAAATTCACATTCTGAATTTCCTTAATCTGATCATAATTTATCTTTCAGCTCCCTTTATGCCTTATTCCTTCTGAACCTGGAATTTATCCTTACTTCAGTCTTTCTAAGTTTCAGTATGATCACAGGCCATGACTCCTGCTCTAATTACACTTTCTATCCTTCCTAACATCTAACTACTTGGTGAGCATTTCAAGTCTATGGTATTCTCTATTTATTAATCTGTTGTTCAAGATAATGTGTTGGGTTTTTTAAACTTTGAGGTGTCTACGGGATATCCATTTTGAGGGCAGTTGTTTTTGGCAACTAAGAAAGCATTAGCTATCCATCTCTTGACAAAGGTGATGGCATCAGCCATTAGATTTAGATATTCTTTGGGTGTTGTTGATATGGGCATTATTTTTATTTGATTATGCTTATTTTTTTCAGGCTTTGTTTTTTCTTAGCTGATATGGTGGGGAGGTGACAGGGAGAGAAAATAACAATTTTGTTCATTAAAAAATATAAAATAAGAGTTTTAAAGTGATCACTGATATCTTTGGAAAGAACTTGATGAAGTTAATGACAAAAGACAAGGTTGAGATGAGCCAAATTGTGTAAAATTATAAAAGAGAGGAAGTGAAAGCACTGATGGTAGACTACTGTAATGGGCTGAGGCTCGAGTTGATGCACTGAGGTCCCAAGCACATGAGGCTAAATAGTAATTGGACCATACTCTATTAATATATATGCTTGGAGAAAGAATGACCCCTGCTCACTCTTTGTGCAAGTCCTGATGTGTTGTATAGGAAATGACAATTTTGGTGGGTGGAGGCAGAGGGACAAGAAGAGAGGCAGGGAGAGACTGCTGGCTGGCTTCTTGTCGCAGCTGCTCACATTGCGATTGTGATTCTTCTTCACCTCCACAAAGAATAAAGATCAAAATTTTTTCCCTAACCTCAATTCCTGACTCTGGCTGATTTTAAATATGCCTTTTTAAGGGTAGTTTTGCGATTTACTTTTTTCATCAGCATGTAAATAAGAATGAAAGATGAAGTTAAAAGAAATAGACTAAAGTTGGGTCTTAGTAAATGTATTTAGCATTACGACAAGTGGGCAAGGGAACTGAGGTTTAAGGGAGAGTATAATGTCTGGACTAGCTCCCTGGAGGGCCTCAGGATCAGTCAGAGTCAGGATCAATCAAAGTTCTTGGTCTTTAGGGGGAGAAGTGAAGGAGGCGGGCAAGTGGCCACACAGCTTGCCAAAGATGCATCCTCAATTCTGGCATCTGGAGTCTCCAGCCTCTCTCCTCCTTGTCCTGCCGCCAAGTGCTTCTGACTTTCTCTCTCCCCCTCCAATCCTTGCCTATGATTACCTCACCACCAAACATTCAGCAAGCACCAATCCTGAGGAGAGCCATCACATAACTATCTCATCTAAATATATGTATATAGAGCCATTATCTCACATCTAATAGGTAATTAGCCTTAAGTGCTCTGCATTCTCAGATTCACAGACACCTTTTCAGAGTTTCAGCCCTCTACAGGAGAGTATCAAGTTGAACTGAGAAACTCTATCTAGAGCAAGGGCAAAGGTCTGAGAAAACACTAAAGGGTAGAGAGAATGTAAGTCAGAATGAGGACAGATACACAATTAAGGGTTTTAAGAGAAAGACTTTTGATAATTAAGTATAATAATAAAAGATTTTGATTAGATAAAGAAATATCAAATTTCATGAATATAGAATGGAACACTTGTGGGTGATGACAAGATTAATGCTATCAATCATCTTTATGTGTACTTGAGATGGAATGGAAGAATAAATCAAAGGAGCTGATTAGATTATAGAACTGGGACATTTGAATATTTGAGAAAAGTATCAATATATCTGTTTAGATTTCCAATATGAGCATAAGAGCTAAGGAAGGAAAAAAACACTCATAAAAAATACTCATATGTATGTGCATATGTATTATGTTCATACACACTGTCTTATGTTATGTTTAGATAGATATACGTTTATATAATGCATATATATATGCACACATTTATTTCTTGATACATACAAGGAGTCACTAAACTCTTAATGAAGTTTTAAGCTATTAAAGCTTAAAGTTAATATACAGTCAATCTAGAATATAAAAAAGTAAAAATTGACAGTATTACATAATATATATAATAAGTAATGATGATAGAAAAATGCTGTGGTTACTGTCTGTAAAATTCAAAAGCTTACTTAAATTATTTTATTCTTGTGAGACATCTTGGAACACCTTGAGTCAGATAAGACCTCAAGAGTCCATTTCTTTTGCAATTGATCACCCTGTGACCTAAAGTGCTTGAGTTGCCTAAAATTACACACACATTAAGTGTTATAGGTAGGATTTAAACCCAGGACCTCTGACTCCTGGGCCAATAAGTTTTCTGTTTGTCATGCTTCATCCTTCATATTTTGTTCCTTTTTATATCTAGTTTGTTTGAATTTAAGACTCATGTGGAAAAAAAAAAAACCTTTTTATTCTTTTTTTTCTGAAAATTAAGCATCATTAAAAACACCATCAGTTTTTTTTTTTTTTAAATAGCATCCTTTTGTTTATGTTTTCTTTTCATTTTCATTTCTCTGTCTTCTCTTTCCTAGCTCCTCACAGGTAACAACTTTTCTTACCTTTGCTTGGTACAAAAAATATCTTTAGAAGTAATCACCGATATTTTGTTATTCAGCTCTTATCTTTACATTATCTTTACATATACAACAGGTGTTATAAACTCACCTCTTGCAATCAGAAGACTCAAGATCAAGTTCCAATTCTAGCACATATTAATTCTGAGATATCATACAAGTCACCCTAACTGAATTTTTGTGTCCCCACTAAAAATGATAATCATACCTATATTCCCTACATTTCTACATTGTTATAAGAAAAATGCTTTCCAAGTGAGAAATTCTGTAGACATCTGAATTATTATTATTTAAAGTAAAATTTTAATATCTTTTGCTTTTCCATCACCAACATTTCCCAATAAATAGTTTCCCATGTGTATCCCATCCAGAAAGTTATCATAGCAAAGGATTCCATTGAGAAGATACAGTTGAACAAAGCTAAACAATACAATTTTTTTAAAAGTCTGATTTCATCTATAGCTTTTTATATCTATATCTTTCTCCATCAGAGAGAAGAAAAATAATTGCTTTCTCTTCTTTCTTCTTTGAAGCCAAACTTGATCATTGTAATTTCATAATTTTTCAGTTTTTGTTCTTTTTATTTCCATTAATATAGTCATTATTTATGCTATTCTCCTAGTTTTGCATATACCACTTTGCATCAGTTTATCCATCTTCCCATGCTTTTATTCATCACATTCATAATTTCTTACAGAGTCGTAATAGTTCATTTCCTTACAAGGAGAAACTATTATCTTGTAAGGGACAGAAGTAGTTGTTAGTGCTTCCTTGCTCAGTAATGCCCAGGCATTAATTTGTTGACCTAATAACAAAATTAGAGAGATGTATTAAGTTCCTGGGGCATGGAGTAAAAACACAACAGAGAATTTTCTAAGACTTAGAAAATTGCTTGACAGCTGTCCACATCTGGTGATGCACATAGGCACATATGACACTTCAGAAGGAACTTCCATCAGTGAGAATGGAGTCTTGGGCAAAGAACTGAAAAAAGCTGGATAGGTTGTCTAATTTTTCTTTTTTATCCATTAAAGGCAAAGAAAGAAAGGGAAAATTACCTTGAGTAATGAACAGTTTGGTAGCACAATGAATAGGTTAATAGTTTGCAGTTTTTTTCAAAAGTTTTTGACTTCTCCATTGACCATTTATCTATTTGGGGATGACTTTTGTTTTATATTTCCTTTTCCCAAACATTTTAGTTGTCAGACTCTTTTTAGAAATGTGTGCATTTTTTTCCTAGTGACTGCTTCCTTTTTTTTTTTTTCCTAATTGCATTAATTTTGTTCACACAAGAGCCTTTTAATTTCATGTAATCAAAATCATAAATTTTATTTTTTAATCCTATTTTTGTTTGGTTAAAGATTCATACTCTAGCTGCATTTGTAAAAAGAAACTGATCAGTTTTAAAAATAATGACTTTTTAAATGACATGTTTTTTATATGACCTCAAACTGATGTCACATAGGCATTTAGTATTTATTTCTGTATGTGGTATAAAATATTTTTCTTAAATTAATTTTTGCTTCACTTGTTTTCCTTCTAATTCTTTTAAAGTAGGAAATTCTTTTTTAAGTAATTTCTGTTTTAGACTTACTGTATCCTGTGTTGTTGCATTCAATTATTTCTTTTTTCTTGTCTATGTTATGTCACTGATCTTTTTTCATTTTTTAACCATGGTTCAAACAATTTCAAAGATTATTACTTTATGATATGAGGGCAACAAGGTGATACAGTAGATGGAGCACCAGGCCTGGCATTAGGAAGAAGAGTTCAGATTCAACCTCAGACATTGCCTAACTGTGATTCTGGGCAAGTCACTGTTTACCTCAGTTTCTTCATCTGTTAATTGAGCTGGAGAAGGAAATGGAAAACAACTCCAATATATTTGCCCAAATGGGCAAACTCAAATGGGGTTACAAAGAGCCAGAAATAATGACAAATTTAAGATATAGTTTGATATATGAAAGTGCTTCAATGATTTCCTTGATATTCTAGATTTTTTTTCTCCCTCAAAATAAATTTTGTTTTAACTTGGTCTAGTTCTATAAAGTATTGTTCTGGTAATTCTTTTAGTCTAACAATAAATATATGTTGTTAATTTATTGCCATTTTTGTTATATTGGTATAGTCAAGCTATTATTACTAGTTCTCCAATTATTTAAGTTGTTTTTTATTTCTTTCAAGGGCATTTTGAAATTGCATCTAAATAGGTTTTTATTGTGTTTTACTAGATTGATTCCCAGATCCCAGATATTTTATGCTTTTTGTAATTAATTTGAAAAGTTCTTCTTTCTCTATTATTCCCTTCTGGATTTTGTTTTTTCTTTATAGAAATCTTGTTGATTTTTGTGGGCTTATTTTGTATCATGGTAGGTTGCTGAAGCTATTAATTGTTTCAATTAGTTTCTTTTTTTATTCCCTAGGATTATCTAAATAAGCCATCATATCTTCAGCAAATTAGGATTGTTTTCTTTCATTTTTCCTTACCTTTATAACTTTAATTTCTTTCTTTTGTCTTATTTCTGTTGCTAATATTTTCAGTAATATGTAAAATAATAATAGAAAAGTGTTATTATTATTGTTCTCATTTTTGTTGTGGTTCAGATAGAAATGGGTTTGGATTTAATGACTATCCTATTATGAATTTATATTTAGTGTTCTGCAGACTATCATAAAGATAGATAAAAATACTTTTTTATTTATAATAGTATTTGAATAAAAATACTGGTATGCATGCTCATTTTCTGTAATATTAATTTTTTGGAGAGACTGGGAGAACAACTCTAGGAGCACAGAATTGGGATGATATATGTACTTTATCCTGTTCCTGTTTCTTCAGCTAGACCTCTGTGTTTTGAAAGCTTTTCTTTCTAGTAGCTTGAAGTTCATTTGTTTTAGTATGACAACATTTATTCAAAAATTTGTAAGTTTTTATGGACCAATATTACGTTTGAGTGATTGTAGGCAAAAGTTATTATCTAATAATGGTTTGTTTGTTGAATTCTCAAGAATATTTTGAGGTCTATATTTTTATTTATATACTAGTTTATTTATATACTAGTTTATATACTAGATAACAAGCTACCAAGCCATGTCTTGCCAAATAAGTGCTAAAGTATTGCACTCTGATATATAATGCATTTTCTCCTGTTTACTTGTATAATCTGTATTGATCAATAAGTCTGGTTTCCTTAATGATAAACCTTCTGAAATCTTTAATGGTCATAATCTAATCCTGACTCATTATCATAAACTCTTCCATTTCCATTTGACTCAGCCATTTATTAGATGCTTCTTTGTTGACATTTTTTGTTTAGTTCCTATGGATTTCTGCCTTTAGGGGCCTTTTGATTCATTCCTTGAATTTTATCTGTTTTGTTAGTTTAATCTAGAACTTCAGCACTTTGGGTTGTATTTGACAGATCTAGTAATGCATAATTCTTGTCAGTCTTTAATGTTGATTGGTAAAGTAAATTCTGTTCCAAAAAAATTATTGTCTAATTGTTAACTGTCTAAGGGTGGCTCATCAAATCTCTTGGGTCAGAAAGAAGTTACTGTTGGGCTTTACATTTTATCTTATCGTTGCTTTTTAAGCATCACTAAGTCTAGCCCACTTTGCTTTTAATATTTTATTTTTCTTCAAGTAGTTTCTTAAGCTTATGGCCTTATAATAATAAACATTTTGTTACAGGGGAAAGAATGGTGAATGTGTATTCAGGAAACCTAAGTTCAATTCCTGGTTTTGAATACTTTTTAAATGTGTGCTTATAGCAGATCCCTCCCACTCCTCACCCTATGCCTCAGTTTCCTCCATTCATAAAATGGACATGATAATGCTTAAATTATCTAGGCCTCATAGGGTGGTTTCGAAGATAATTTTTTTTTTGTAAAGTACTATAGATATATTAGCTATTTTATTGTTCAAACAATAAGTTCTTAATTCAGTATTTGTTTATTCTCTTAATGAATATTCTTCATCAAAAGAGGGTAAAAATGGTATATCATAAAGCTTCTATATTGTAGAGCGGGAAGAAAGAGATTAATTAGAGTATGGTTGAATTCACAATGGAGTCCCCACAGGGAAGGGCTTTGGAATCTGGAAAATAGATGACTGGTCCAGTGATGGTAATAGATGTGTTTCAGGATGACTTATTGAGCCCCCATGGTAAGCCTTCAGATGCTACAAGGACCATTTAGAATCTGATTGATTTATGTTGGCCTGATATTTTGTTAATATGGCTCAGATTAATGATGGCATCTACTGAAAAAGTTTAATGTAAATAAGTTTGTGGCCTATTAGCTGTCTTTTGTTTCACACATAATGTGGGAAAAACTTAGCATTTGATATTGATTATATATTTTTATTTTTCTATACCTTGCAGAATTCTTTTTATGTCCCTTAAACTTTTCTGATGTTATTGTAAATATATATAAATAAATAGATTTTTGAAGCATGGTTCCTGCCCTCATGAAACTTACAGTTTTGCAAGAGAGGTACAACATGCATAAATATACAATGCTATTTATTTAAGATTGAGATCTAATCTAGTCCTATCTCTGCCAATTACTAGATGTGTGATATTGGATAAGTTACCCTCTCTGGGCCTAGTTTTTTTCCTCTATAAAATGAGGGATTTTTAATATCTACTCTTGGATGTTCTTTCCTACAATAATATTTTGCAACTTTTAAAAATACCTATAATAATACACACAATATTATGGGTCATAAGGAAGAAACAAAACTTTTTCTTTGGGATTCAGAAGAAAGGGAATGATTATGGTTTGTTTAGGAGGCTGAGGAGAGAACAATGAAAGTATTCTAGGCCGGTTTTGAAGGACTAATCCTTTTTTTTTTTTTTTTTTACCCTGAGGCAATGGGCTTAAGTGACTTGCCCAGGATCATATAGCTAGGAAGTGTTAAGGGTCTGAGGCCATATTTGAACTCACAGGTCCTCCTGACTTCTGGCCTGGTGCTTTATCCAATGTGCTACCTAGCTACTCCCAATCTTTTCTTTATAGTTTTTGAATAGACATGAAGGTTCGAAAGAAGAGGATAAGTGGATAGAAATACTGTGAGCAAAGAAATAGAAATAGGGAAGTAGACAGGAAATAGAGGGGATATCAGAAAGTAGATTTAAAAGGTAGAATGAAAGAATCTTTGAGAATGAAGTGATATCAGGGGCCATCTAGTTCAAATGTATCTAAACAAGAATATTCTCTACACTTGTTATCAAACATTTATTAAACCATTGCTATATTCCAGGTACTATCTTAGAAGGTGAGGATACAAAGACACAAAAATGAAAATTTTTCTCAAGGAACTCACATTCTATTGGGAGAGACAATCTATGTATATAGATATATTTTTAGAATAGATACTTATTCTAGGTACTTATAGAGGGAAGATACTATTATTTGGGAATGGCAGGAAGAGATTGAAATTCAGATTCTTAAAGAACTGAGGATTTTTGTGAGATGGATATGAGGAGGGTGTCCATTCCTGTAATAGAGAATGCTAGAGCAAAGGCACTGAATTGGTTTGTCATGGGTGAGGAAGAGAGAGAAGGCAAGTTGTACTGGGAAGTAATATAATCATATGTATAATGTATAATCAGAACAGAAATTCAGGTTGACATTAGGTTATTGGGGCCTTTAAAAGTCACAGAGAGAAATATACATATGATCCTAGGAAACCATTGTAGTTGAGTGAATAGGGCAGTGACATTGCAGAGTGTGGATTAGTGGTTGAGGGAATCCAGGGAAAGGGAAGTAATAAGATAAGTGGTTGCTGTGAGAAGAATGTAAGAAGGAGATAGATAACAGAGATGTTGTGTAGGTAGAAATCAAGGTTTAGCATTAGATTTAGTTATGTGGGATGAGGGAAAATAGCAGTTGAAGATATTGATGAGGTTATGTACCTCTGGAGACTAAAAGTAAGGAGAAGACCCTTGACAGAAACCAGGAGATTTGATTGACAAGTGAATTTGGAGGGAAAGATAATGAGTTCTGTTTAGGACATGTTGAGTTTGAGATGCTGCTGAAACACTTAGCTTGAAAAGACTAATAGGCAATTAGCAATGTAGAACTTGGGTTCAAAAGAGAGAATGGGGCCAGATCTGAAGATCTGGGGGTCATTGACATAGAGATTATAATTATACTCATGGGAGATGATTAAGTCAACAAGTAAGAGAATATATAGAGAAAAGAGAGCCCTACATAGATAGAACCTTGACATTCCTAACTATAGTAATTGTGCTTTCATTGAAGACCACCAATGAGAGGGAACTCAATAGTTCCTTATTCTCTCCATAGCATTTTAATATAACTCTGATAGTTAAGAACATTTTCTTTACATCAAACCTAAATTTACTTTTCATCCACCTCCACTTCTTGCTTTAGAATTCTGCCCTCTGAGATCAAGCATAACAAATCTAGTTCTTCTTTCACACATGGCAGCCTTTCAAATATTTAGGAGCTATCATATCTATTCTAAGTCTTCTCTTCTCCAGGCTAACGTTCTTAGTTTATTCAAGTAATTCTTGGATGTCACAATCTTTCAGTTCTTTCACCAACCTGTTTTCTGTTTTCTGGATACATTCCAGCTTGCCTTAAAAAAAAAAAAAAATCAAAAGTAGCACCTACAGCTGTACATAGCTGTGACCTGACCAGGGCAAAGTGTAACAGAACTATTAACTATGTCATATTCTACACTGCATAATATTAATGTAGCTTTCAATAGGATTTATTCTTTTGCCTGACATATATTTGATTCACATTGAGATTATAGCTACAAATACTAAAATTTGCAGATTTTTTTCACAAAAACCTCTCTAGCTCTATCTTTCCTATCCTCAATTTGTGAAGTTAACTTTTTCTTCCTCAAATGTTGACCTTTGCTATTTATCATAGAATCATAGAATTTGAGAGTTGGAAGGAATTTCTATACTTATCTATTCCAATCTATACCCCATAGGAATCCACTTTAATTTATATTTGACATATAGGTATCTAGCTTCTGATTGAAGACTTATAATCAGTAGTAAAATCTATGTCTCTTTAAATAACTCATTCCAATTATAAATAGTTCCTATTATTAGGAAAATTATTCTATCAAGCATAAATTTACTTCTTGCAACTTGTCTACTCATTGATCCTGCTTCTGCCCTTTGGGACTTAACAGAACAATTCAAGTTCCTCTTCCACATGATAACATTTCAGAAACATAAAAAAGATAGTTATATTCTGGCTTCCTGTTGTCTAATCTTCTTCAAACTAAATATCCCTAGTTTTATCACCTGATCTTCATACAATATGAATGCAAGTCCTTTCACCATCCTTTTTGCCCTCCTATATCCTATCATATTATTCTTGCAGACTCATGATCCTTAAATTGTCTCTGTAGAATCCTGTATCTGTCATCAGAATGTTTTGCTTGCACACTGAGTGTATATTTTCTTAATGTTTTTGCTTTTTTACTTCTCTTTTAAGTTGTCCTTTACTTATGTATATTTGCATCCCCTATTTTGTTTTCTTATTTCTTTAGTAAGAAGTACCATTGAAGATACCAGTTTTTCTATTGTCCTTATAATTTTTGCTATGTAGAACACAAATTCTCATCTAATAATTCTCATTTCTCATCATTCACAAACACTATTCTCTTCAATTTCACAAGGTCCTCTGTCTCATCAAATGTTGGATCATTTTCTCTTATTTTGCATTGTGTTTCTAGTTTTGTGTCAAAGTTGATGAGCATGCTATTTGCCTTCTTATTCAAGTCATTGATTCATTGTTCAATTCATTGTTCAATAACACAGGGCCAAGTACAGATATCTAGGATATTCTAGTTCTAGTTCTGACATTGTACTATTAACAACTACTGTTCGAATCTGTCCATTTGGCCCATTCCGAATCCTTCTAACTGGATTATCATTTTGTCCACATCTATCATATGCACAAAAATAGAAACTTTATCAAACATTTTGCTAAAATCTAGGTAAGCTGCATTTGTGGTATTACCATCATCTATAACTTTAGTGACCTGACAGATATTCCATTTCTGCCTTTGATAATTGGGTAAGTGATTCTATCAAGTACAGTATGAAATGAATTGTATTTGATTAATTCTTGTTGACACTTTGGAATCACCATTTCTTATTACAGATGTTCTCTAACCATCTCTTTAATGACCCATTCTGGAATTTTCCCAGGAATTGAAGACAAGTTTATTGATCTAACAGTAGTTTTTAGATTTTATTTTCTTTCAATTTTTAAAAAAATCTACACATTTGTCCATCTTTAAATCTTGTAGTAATATTCTCATATTCCATGATTTTTCTTATATTACTCTTAGCAACTCAGCAATTAAATCTATAAATTCTTTCAGTATTGAAGGGTGTAGTTTATTTGATTCTGGTGACTTGAATCAATCAAGAACAATTAGGTATTCACTTATTATCTTCTCTACTTATTTTATCATTTTCCCGTTAGCATTTGTCATTTTCAATGAAAAGGTTATTCTCCTTGGCAAAGAAAATAAAATAAAAATAAACATCTTTGTTTTTACTTTGTTCCCCTTGAGGTGTCATACATTCTACACAGAGTTCTTATCCCTCCTTTAAGCTTTCTTTATTTCTCCCATTAGAAACAAAAACAACCCTTTGTTTTCTACACTAAACTTCAGTTCATTCTTAGTTTAAATTTTCTTTACTACTTCTACAGAGAAATGTCATACTCTTATTGCTTCAGTGGTCTATTACTTTAAAAAATTTCACTGGGGGGCTTCCTGTTCATTTGTATAATTTTCAGATTTTTCTTATTTCTCCTCTTTACTGGAACTATTTTCTTTTGGGTCTTAAGAATTTCTTTCCTGTGTCTCTCTTATCTCCTGGTTTGACTTCCTTTGTAGAATTTTAGTGCCCAGGATACTACCCAGTTTTCCTCTTGAAATAAATTTAATTCTATTCAGTTTGGATCATTGCTATAGCCTGTGTAGAGGTGAGCCAACTACTATTTGGCAAACAAATTCTTCCCACTTGTGTAAAGCTGATAAACTAAAATTAGCTTTTACATCTTTATATAAAGTATTATTGTATTAAAATATAGGGAAAAAAACATTCTTAGCTTGAGAGAGGTACAAAAACATATGACTATCCAGCTTGGTCCTTGGACCATAGTTTGTTGACCTTCTAGCCTGTTAATATATTTTGGGGTCTGGACTATCATCTAATATATTATCTCTACTTTACTTCTCTCCATGCCACTATCTACAAATTTTATGTCATCTGTGAATTTGATAGACATTTCACCTCTGTCTTTATCGATGTCATTGATAAATAGATCAAATAAAGCTGAGATCTCTGCAACATTCTCTTTAGGACTTTCTTTCAAATCCACATAGAATCTAACTTTAGGTCTGGCCAATTTAATCAATTCTGAATTCCACAATAATTTCCAGAATGACTTTTTGGAATGTTTTGTTGGAGTTGAAGTTTATTGTATTTAGCACAATTGCTTTATTTTTATCACTAAACATTTATTAAGTGCTTATTCCCTGCCAAGCCTCATGTTAAACACAGGATGCAAAGAAAGACAAAAGACATTTCTTGTTCTTAAGAAGTTCATAATCTAATAAAAAGAAGCTGAAGAGGGAGAGTAAAAGGTAAAGAAGAAAGAGGATATCCAGTACAAATGGTCTGATAAAATCTTTCTTCCAGGTGGAAAACAATGAAGTTTTATTACTTTTTTTTTATAGGACAATGTCATGCTTTCATCTTCCTTCTCAGTTACCTTCTATTGATATTACTGTTACTTCCCATTAGTGCCTATGATTGAACTCTTTATCACCACTACCGCCATCACCATCATCACCACCACTAGCACTGCAACAATAATGATAATTTAAGCAAGTTTTATTGACACCAGCAACACCTGACAGTGTATGTCTCATTTTACTTCTAAAGATCCTATTTATCTATTCAGAAGTAGGTATGTCACTGTACAAACTCTTAGGGCCTTCCTTGTTCTTTGCAATTCCTCATCATTCAACTGCTTTTTAATATTGTAATTTACATTGCCATCATCATATATATTGTTTTTTTGTTAACTTTTCTCATTCTATCACTTTATGGAACCCTTTATAGAATTCTCTGAATTTCTCATACCTATTTTTCCTTGTGGCATAATAATTTTACTATATATTCATATGTCACATTGTATTTATCCATTCCCCAGTGGTCAAGCACCTGTTTCCAGTTTTTTGCTACCACAGTGAGTACTATTTTGGATATTTTGTTATAGAAAGGACCTTTATTTTTGTCATTGACCTCCTTGGACTGACTACTTGCCAACAAATGTTGGCAGTAGAACTGCTAGGTCAAAGGGTTATGAAAAGTTTGCTGATCATACTCATATAATTCCAAATTGATTTCCAGAGTGATTGAACCAATTCATAGCTCTGCCAAAGTTTTAGTAGTGTGCCTCCTTTCCCATGGCACTTCCAACATTTTATATATGTATATTTTTTAAAAATTCATTTTGCTGGCAGATTCCATATACTTTTACATCAGTCTCATCAGACTATCCTTTTTCTCCCTCTCATTTATCTTTTTTGTCTTCAAAATGTCATTCTTGAATGCTTGCCATCCTTTTTTGGGGGCTGACTTTCCTTATAGAATTTTAAATCATGGGATCCTTCTTATTCTTTTCTTGAATAATTTAAAATTGAGTCCCCTCCCTGCATATAGGGTGCATCAGACTACACTTCTTATTCACTTCTGACACTTAATTTCTTTCAAAATTCAACTCAAGTGCTACCTCTTACACGAGGCTTTTCCTTATCTGCCAAACTTCTCGGATTTTATTCCTTCCCTAGCCTTGAGAAATTACCTATCATTTGTTTTGTCATAGTAATATTGTACATGTAGTTTCTGAGGATAGAATGTAAGCACCTTGAAGTTCAGAACTATTAAATTTTTTGTCTTTTTTGTCCCAGGAACCTAGCATAGCATCTAAAAGTAATGTTATTCAGATAATTCAATTTTCTCATCCCTTTTACATCATCTTTGTCAGACCTGATATTTATTAAGTAGAGTGAATCTAAGAATCTAAATTTCTAAACCTATTTACATCTTCTAGTCCTATAACTGTATTTCTTCTTTTCAGTTTCCACTTATCTTCACTTAAATTCTGTTCATCATCCTTTCTTTGCGTGGTCCTAGATTTCTTCACATGACCATGCCTTCTTAATATTAATTGGTCCTTGATAATAGCTTTTTTGTTAATTTATTCTAAAAATGGAGTTTTATCATTTTAGGGGAATATAAGTCATGGTTCTTTCTTACTTCAACAAGTATTTAATCACATTGTAATTTGGTAGTCCACTTTGTTTTTGTGTATTTGTATTTCTAGTATATCTTTCTTATTATCTTAACATAGTGCATTTGTTTATATAAGGTTTCATTATTAATTTATTTCATAAATTATACTTCCTCTCAATTTCTGTGTATATTATAGCTATTCTTCTTACTCTGACATTTAGGTTGGGGAATATACAAAAGCATTTTTCTCTGTTTTGTTTGTTTTTCAGTTTAAAGCTTTTTTTGATAAATTTGAAAGTTCTAGGCAATTGTGTTCTTATCAACTCCTGTTTAGTGTATTCAGTGCTTGGTCAATAACTTATTCTTGCCAAATTTTAAAATATGCTTTAATCAATTAGTCAAGAAATCCATACTTTAAAGGAATCCATACGTAATATTTGTTTTAGTTAATGATTCATGGTACTCTTCACTTATGGATAATATTAACAAAATATTATGATATGATCAAGTTCAGTCAAGAGTTGCTTATTTGAATTGGATCAGTTGAACATACTTTCAGTGGCCCAATCCCAGAAATGTTGCCTGGTGGCAGATATAAGTACGACTAAATAGTTTTGTGAGTATGATCTGGCTTTTCCCTTCTTCAAGCCATGATTTGCTCATTTACAAAATAGTATTTCTTCAATTAGCTTACATGTATTTTGAAGGTCAATTGAAATAATGCATTTAAAGCAATTTATAATGGTAAAACTACATATAAATGGAAGCTACTGTTCTATTACTGTGGAGTATAATTTTGTATGTTTTTTGTAATCTCATATTTTTTCAACATAAAAACTCAAGAGTTTTTATCTATTTAATGTACTTATTAATTATTTACAAATTGATATACTCATTTTTTTACTCAGTTATTATATAAAGTCAAAATCTTTGGCAAATGTTGACATAACTTTATTATGTGTGGGCTAAATGAATATTCAGATGATAATAATTTAACATTTTTTCTGGGTAAATATATTTCTTTGCACATGTATCTTCATTTATGATGAATAGTATTCCTCATGGCTTGATTAAAGATTACATTCTATTGATTTATCTAAAAGTGAAAATATGAATTTTAACTTGGTTTTTGAGATGATGAAAGGAAAAAAATGAACTATAATATATAAAAGTAGCTCATATTTCTGTAGCACTTTATACATTCAAAATAATTTTCTAGCTACTCTGAGATTTATGATGCAATAAGTATTAATAATAGCTACTTATTTTTAGTATTTTAAGTCTTCACAAGCCACTTTCTTCACAACATTCCAAATAGGATAGTTAGTGTAAATATTATCTTTATTTTATAGATGAAAAAAGAGATGATGCTTAAAGAACTAAGTTACTTATCCAGTCACATGGGTAAGAAGTACTGAAGCTGATATATAACCTTTGTCTTTGGAATTCCAGTTCTGTTTTTCTTCTACTATACCAGTCTTTGACACTGCTGGTTTGATTCTTGAAACTTCTGAATTCTTAAGATTAAGATTTGGTAATTTTTCTCTCTATATAATGCCTCTTAAAGTTTTAAACAACCCATCTTCATTTTTTAGCCTTTGTATTAAAAATAGTACAAGAAAAGAGGAGAGCATTCTGGATGAGTTTGCATCTGCTATGATGCTTAAATAGTGAACTTCAAAACATCCAAAGAAATAGGACTCAACTCCCAGTCCAGTGGAAAATACACTGTACTAGAAGTAAAAAAAAAAAAAAAAAAAAAAAAAAAGTTTGACTCCATCCCTCCCTAACTAAATGACCTTTGTACAAAACTTTCAGCAAAAAATGCTATACAGACCTTCAGAAGAACTTCTCAAGTGTCTTAGAAAGGAGGTAAATGGACTTTCAGCCACTGAAAGCTATGTGATACCTTTTTTTTTTTTCTTTTTGGCCACATATGCCCTCTTACCTTGAATCTGTTTTCCCATGGGCTCTGTATGTACTGGTGATAGTAGAGAACATCACAGGCTTTTGGGAGAGTGTGGCTTATACTAAACATATATGTCACCCAAAGTAAATAAGTATCTCTTTCTAAAGAGACTAGAAGATTTCTGATTTCGCCTTTCTCTCCTCCATTCTTCCTCATCTCACATCATTGAAATGCCTTCTGCTACTATTTCTTACTTTATAACTCTTGAGCCACAAAATAAGGTGGTACTCTGACAGATTTCTTGTTTTCTTATCCCCTCTAGCTTCAATTTTCTTGCTTATAAAAATGCCCATGACTCACTCCCTTATCCTCAAAAAGTTACTCATTTAATTTGTTTATGTCTTCTGGCTGTTGTCCCATATCTTTTCTCCTTTTTGTAACTAAACTCCTTGAGAAGGCCAGATATGATAGGTGCCTCCATTTCCTTTCTTCTCTCTTCTTAGATCTTTGTAGTTTGGGTTCTGATCTTATCTTTTGGCTAAAGTTGTTTTCTCTTAATTGACACATTTGATGGATTCTTCTCAATCATATCTTCCAAACAGCTCTTATTACCAAAAGCCTAAAGCTTAGTGAAATGGTCTAACCATTTCACTTACCTACTCAGAAACCTCTAGTGACTCCCTAATGCCTCCAAAATCAAATACAAAATTCTCTATTTGACATTCAAAGCTCTTTATAATCTAACTACGTCTTACCTTTCTGGTTTAATTGGATATCACATCCTCTTTGATCCAGTAACACTGCCCTCCTGAATGTTCTATGAATAAAACACTGCATCTCTTAGCTCTGGCTGTTTTCTCTGGTTATATCCCATGCCTGGAATGCTCTCCTTCTTCATTTCTGCTTCCTGGCTTTCTTCAAATCCCAGTTAAGATCCCATATTTAACTTGAAAAAACTGGAAGCCAAGATTAAAGTGAGGAAAAGTTGGTGCATGATATTTTGTTCACAGGTATTCTGCACTTAATGTAATCTCTGAAGATGAAATGCAGTAAATTATAGCTCGATTTCTCTGCTGTTTGTGCTAATTTTGACTAATAATGAACATCAAGAAAATAGTTTCTCCACCAGTCAGTATCACATCATCCATATGTGGAACCATTGTCTGTTACAGTAAATGAGGAAATTTTGAATATTGTGGCTAAGTTTATTTACCTTGGCAATATTCTTTCCAAGAATGACCATATAGAAGATAAAGTTGATGCATGCATTGCCAGAGGTAGCTCAGTGTTTTGGAGGCTCCAAAGGTAAGTATGGGAAAGAAGAGGTATTTGACTGCCTACCAAACTGAAGGTCTACAAGAGCCATTATGCTGAGTTCATTGTTGTGTGGCTGTGAAACATGAATAATCTAACAGTGTCATGCTAGGAAACTAAATTACTTTAATTTGGATTGTTTTAGGAAAATTCCGAAGTTAAAGTATGGGATACTGAAGTCCCTTCTTCAGTTAAACTGCCAGACATTCAATATTATTGCAGAGAACTCGGCTCCTACGTACTGGCCACATTATTTGAATGCCAACCATACATTTGCCCAAAAAGCATTTTATAGAAAACTCAGCATGAGGAAGGTGCTTATGTGGAGGTCAGATAAAGACATACAAGGACACTCTAAGATCTTCCTGAAAAACTTGTGTACATCGGAGACACTGGCAAAGGACTGTCCAGCATGGCATCTCCTCATCAAAGAAAGCAATGTGCTCTATGCATGAAGCAGATGCACAAAAGAAATGAAATGCATAAATGTAGACACACATCCACTCCAAATATTTATATGGACTATTTGTGTCTGACCTCTTCTTGATCTTGGATTTGCCTTATCCATCACAATTGGACACTACTTTGATTCCAATGAAAGATTGATGTTTTGGTCTTCTTTGAGAATGAAGGACAACAACCAAGATCCCATCTGCTCCTGGAAGCCCTTCCCAATCTTCCTTAATTCTTATGCTTGCCCTCTGTTCGTTATATCCAACTTACCTTGTATGCAGTTGGGTTGTCCAGAGTTGTTTGCATTTGCCTTCCCATTAGAATGTGATCTCCTTGAATGCAGGGACTATCTTTTCATTTTTATTGTATCCCTAGCACTCGGCACCATGCTTGATACTTTTTAGGTACTTAGTAAATATTTATTGAATGACTAATTGACTGACTAGAAAATTGTATTAGGGTTATTTCACAGGATTTTTGAAAGCCCTTCCAGTTAGGACATTCTTTGCTCAATATTGTGAAATACAATTCTCTAATTTTATAAAGACAATATATATACCAGAAGAGGAAAGCAAAAATTTTTTCTTTCTTATTACTCATATAATTTCTCTAAAAGATGATACACAAAAAGAATTATGAATGAAATAATGAAAATAATTTGTAAAATTTTTGCAAGTGAAAATTGAAACCAATAGAAGAAAGTTAGGGTTTTTTTAGCTTATGTATAAATTTGATTTATTCTCTTCTTTTCATTATTGTGGATAATTAAGTATTGTCGATACTTCTTTTGCTGGGGTATTTGATTTTTCTTTCAGCAAGGAAGATTAGAAGGAGGTTTTAGAGCAAGGGTCATGAGACTTGTATAGGAAATTGCAGGTTAAGCCCTACTTCTGATCTCTGGGACCAGAACAACTCCTATTTCATTGACATATCATTGGATTTGGATGCTGTCTGAGTGACAGCACAGAGGTGCCCTTTGGTGACAGAAGCAGAGGTTGAAAAGGAGTTTTTCCTTTTTATACAGTGACTTTTTGTGTTATATTATGAGTTTATATTAGTCAATCAGTTTATATTTGCTTATTTTTGATGTACCAGGCTCTGTGCTAAGTATTGAGGATAAAAGAGAGACAAAATAGTCCCTGCTCTCAAGTGCACACAGTCCAAAGGGAAACCTGATTATAAAAGGTTTTCAGTGGCTAGCAGCAAATTGTATAATTGATTGTGGAAGTAATAAGGAACCATTTGTGTTTGTATTTATGTATATATGTTTCTGTCTGTGTAGCCATCAGAGCTTAGAATAATAAATATGACTTTGCATTGATATCCATGTGATATAATTGATCACATTTAGATTTATATCTTTAAAAAATTCCTTTTAATATAAAGATTTCTGAAATGTTTTTGCTCAAGTATTTTTCCTTTTTTCCTTTTTTTTGGGGGGAGAGGATGAAGGGGAGGAAGCACTTAATTTGATGGCATTTTTCCTATGGAATGGTGACAGCTGCTTTTATTCATTTTTCTTTAGTCTATTCCAATTCAATAGGATAGTCTATTCATGCCATGTTTTCACCAACTTTGAATTATGAATATTCTTCTAGTGTTTTCTAATTAGCAATTTTTTTTTTTTGGTTCAAATAATCCTGTCGAATCCCTGGGGTTAGTAAATGGCAGAGCCAATCATACTTTAGTCCAAGTTTCCTGGCTTCAAGACCTGTATTTTTTCCATTGTAGCACCTATTTTTTTCAACATATGTGAGCAGGATAATCACCAGTTCAATGTAAACTGTACAGATAAATCAGCAAACATTTATTAGGTGTCTAGTATGTGCCAGTACTTTATTAAAGACTGGGAATACAAAAAAAAATGCAAAATAAAATAAACAAAAATATGTACCTTGATCTTAAGGACTTCATAGTTTGATTGGAGAGACAACAAAAGAACAACTATGTACAAATAAAGTAAATCCAGGATCAATGGGACATAGTCTTGGAGGAGAGGGAATTAAATTGTGTAAAAGATTGGGAAAGACTTTTTGCAGCAAATGGTATTTTAACTACTATCTAGAGGAATTCTGGGTATGAGGGATGGGTATTGAAAAAAATATGTGTTTGCATCCACATATTTAAAAAATATGTGAAAAAGTAACACTGTATTCCTGAGTCACTGAATCTGCAGAGAAGAGTAATATTTGTGAAGGCTGGAAAAAGAGGGAGGGGCCAGGCTATAAAGGGCATTTAGAGTAGACCTGGACAGAGGTTGTGTCTTATCCAAAATTCATATCATCCCCCACACCTAACACAATCAAAAGGCAAAAGCATAAATATTTATTAAGCTACTATGTTCTATGAACAGTGCTGAGCACTTTGCAAATATTATTTCACTTGAGATGTAGGGGAAGGATACTATATACCATTTGTTGGAGGGAAAAGAAGTGTGAGGGAAGTCTTTTAAGGAAGAGATGGTACCTGAATTGAACTTTCAAGGAAAATTTCAATAGACAGGTGAGAAGAAGATAAGAGGAGAGTCTATACACTTATATAAAGATGATATGAACAAAGAAAGGCACAGAGCAAGATAGAAGAGTAGTAGGAGGAAAATTATAGTATGACCATCCATTTAATCTTTAATTATGGTGTTCTCTCTCTCTCTTTTTTTTTTTTTTAAATTTAATAGCCTTTTATTTACAGGTTATATGCATGGGTAACTTTACAGCATTAACAATTGCCAAACCTCTTGTTCCAATTTTTCACCTCTTACCCCCCCACCCCCTCCCCCAGATGGCAGGATGACCAGTAGATGTTTAATATATTAAAATATAAATTAGATACACAATAAGTATACATGACCAAACCGTTATTTTGCTGTACAAAAAGAATCAGACTCTGAAATATTGTACAATTAGCTTGTGAAGGAAATCCAAAATGCAGGTGGGCATAAATATAGGGATTGGGAGTTCAATGTAATGTTTTTTAGTCATCACCCAGAGTTCTTTCTCTGGGCATAGCTGGTTCAGTTCATTACTGCTCCATTGGAGATGATTTGGTTGATCTCCTTGCTGAGGATGGCCAGGTCCATCAGAACTGGTCATCATATAGTATTGTTGTTGAAGTATATAATGATCTCCTGGTCCTGCTCATTTCACTCAGCATCAGTTCGTGTAAGTCTCTCCAGGCCTTTCTGAAATCATCCTGTTGGTCATTTCTTACAGAACAATAATATTCCATAATATTCATATACCACAATTTATTCAGCCATTCTCCAACTGATGGGCATCCATTCAGTTTCCAGTTTCTAGCCACTACAAAGAGGGCTGCCACAAACATTTGTGCACATACAGGTTCCTTTCTCTTTTTTATAATCTCTTTGGGATATAAGCCCAGTAGTAACACTGCTGGATCAAAGGGTATGCACAGTTTGATAACTTTTTGAGCATAGTTCCAAACTACTCTCCAAAATGGTTGGATTCGTTCACAACTCCACCAACAATGCATCAATGTCCCAGTTTTCCCACATCCCCTCCAACAATCATCATTATTTTTTCCTGTCATCTTAGCCAATCTGACAGGTGTGTAGTGGTATCTTAGAGTTGTCTTAATTTGCATTTCTCTGATTAATAATGACTTGGAGCATCTTTTCATATGACTAGAAATAGTTTCAATTTCTTCATCTGAGAATTGTCTGTTCATATCCTTTGACCATTTTTCAATTGGAGAATGGCTTGATTTTTTATAAATTAGAGTTAATTCTCTATATATTTTGGAAATGAGGCCTTTATCAGAACCTTTGACTGTAAAAATATTTTCCCAGTTTATTGCTTCCCTTCATCTTGTCTGCATTAGTTTTGTTTGTACAAAAATTTTTCAGTTTGGTATAATCGAAATTTTCTATTTTGTGATCAGTAATGATCTCTAGTTCTTCTTTGGTCATAAAGTCCTTCCCCTTCCACAGGTCTGAGAGGTAAACTATCCTGTGTTTCTCTAATTTATTAATAATTTCAATCTTTATGCCTAGGTCATGAACCCATTTTGACCTTATCTTGGTGTATGGTGTTAAGTGTGGATCAATGCCTAGTTTCTGCCATATTAGTTTCCAATTTTCCCAGCAATTTTTATCAAACAGTAAGTTCTTATCCCAAAAGCTGGGGTCTTTGGGTTTGTCAAAGACTAGGTTGCTATATTTGTTGACTGTTTTATCCCTTGAACCTAACCTATTCCACTGATCAGCTAATTTTTATAGTGTTTTCTTAACAGCTATTCCAAAACTTCTCATCTCTCAGACTTCTTGTGCCATCTACCCCTTTTGCCTAGTTTGCAGATAACATTAAAAATAATAAGACAAAACTAGGAAAGAGAATTTGAAGTTAGTTTGTGTAGAGTCCTGTTTTCCAAGATAAATAATTTTGTAGGCAGTGGGGGAGACAATTTAATGATTTAAAAAAATCATAAGCCACAGACTGAATATGCTTTTCAAATGATATGGCATAATAAATTTTCAGGGTCAGTGTGTGGTAGAAAGAAGACTGAATTTAATAATAATAATAACATTCTTCTTTTTAAAAAATTGAGTTTAAAATTCTCTTTTTTCCTCTATCCCCTCTTCCAACTATTGCGAAGACAAGCAATATATCAGTTATACTTGTAAAATCATGTGAAGTCTATACATTTTTGTGTTGTTGTATTGCCAAAAAAAAGCAAAAAGAAAGTTTAAAAATATATTTCAATTTGCAATAAGTTCTTCCTCTATGCACCAATTTTAATGTTTTAAGTATTGCCTTCTACTTCACCCTCATCTTCCCCTCCACTATGAAAACTCTTCCACATGCACTTTTTATGTGAGCTATCTCTCTCCTTCTTCCTCTCTCTTCCTTCTTCTTCCAGCCAATTTCTTTTTTCTTATCTCTTCATTTAAAAAAATAATCTTCCCATTGGATTCATTCCTGTCCTCTGTAATATTCCTTCTAATTGCCATAATAATGACACAGTTTTTAGGAGTATAAATATCATCATCCAATATAGTAAATAGTTATTTCTCTGGTATATTTTGCTTTTTGTCCTCCTTTTGAGTCTTGTGTTTAATGTCAAAATTTTTATTTAACTCTGCTGTTTTCATTGGGGATGTTTAAAAGGCTTCTGTTTCATTAAATATCCATTTTTTTCTTCTGAATGATCATACTTACTTTTGATGTATGGGTATTCTTGGCTCTATTTATGGAATATTATGTTCTAGGATCTCTGCTCCTTTAGCATGGAAACTTCCAAATCTTGTGTGATCCTGATGTGGTTCCCTGATATTTAAATAGTTTCTTTTTGATTACTTAGACTATTTTCTCTTTGATCTGGGAGCTTTGAAATTTGGCTATAATATTCATTAGAGCTTTTGTTTGGCATCTGTTTCAGGAAATGAATATTGAATTTTTTCATTTTCTATTTATAGATCTGGATTTAACATATCGGGGTAGTTTTTCTTTATAATTTCTTGAAAGATGATGTCACAATCTCTTTTTTAATCATGACTTTTAAGTATTCCAAATAATTTTAAAATTATCTTTCCTAGATATATTTTCTAGGAAGTTTTTTTTTTTCAATTACATATTTTACATTTTCTTCTATTTTTTTTTATTCTTTTCACCATTTCTTGATGTTTCATGGAATCATTAGTTTCTACTAGCTTATTCCAATTTTTAAAGACTTATTTTCTTTAATGAGTTCTGATTTTTCAGGAGTCTTTTTTTTTCCTTCACTGAATTTTTGTGCCTTGTTTACTATTTGGTCAGTTTTATTTTTAAATTTTTAAAATGTTACTTTTCTCAGTATTTTTTGGTATGTCTTTTACAAAATGTTAATTCTCTTTTCATAAGTTTCTGGCTTCACTTTCATTTCTTTTCTTAATTTTTCCTTTATCATTCTTTTTTCTTCCTTTAACAATTCCAGGAATTCTTGTTGGGTTGATATTTAATTGGAAATTTTTCTTTAAGGTTTTGCTTATAGTTATTTCATGTTGTTGTCTTCTATGATTGTATTTTAATCTTCCCTGACACCATAGTAGCTTTTATAATTAGGTTCTTTTTTGTTAGTGGTTCATTTTTTTTCCCCAGCCTATTTCTTGACTTTGAACTTTATATTAGAGTTCTCTCTGTTTACTTGGGAGTGGACTCTGGTCACCTGGGAGCATGGAGGCACTAACTCAAACTTTAGGCTCTTTTCAGAGCTAATTGGTAGATTCTGCAAGTTTTTGGAGCTTCTAAAGGGGTGTGATAAGGGAAAAGGTGTGGTCGCTATTCTCCTGGCCATTCTGGTATTCACACAAGAAGGGGTCACTTGTAATTACAAGTGCTAGAGCTCCTCATTGTCCTTAAATTTTTTTCTGGGTCCCTGCTTCTCTGCATCTGCAATCACTAAATTCTCCCTTCTGCTCTTGAATTTGTATGGGCAATGGAATTGCCAGGAATTCTTGGTCTAACTCCTGGTATTAATCAGAATTTCCTATAATATATTTCTGACCATTTATCTGACCCATTTAGCTTTTCCTGAAGCTGCTGTGACTACTGCCATTGCAATTCCTTCAATTTTTCTGCTTGTCTCGGTGCTTCTTGTGCTCCAGGCTTGTGCTTGAAAAATGCTTTATCTTACTCTTTTGTTGGCTCTGTTGTTCCAAAATTTGATTTGAGACATTATTTTAAAGTTGAACAGAGGCAGTGTTGGGAAAGCTCTTTAGATTTCTTTCTACTCCATCATCTTAGCTTTACCATCTTATGGGTGTTGATCTGTATATAAAATTATAAGTCAAGAAAAAACTAAGAAAAATGCTATTACATATGATTATTGTGTTACCCAAATGATGCAACATTATGTTGTAATTTTTATATAAAAAGCTATGTACTTATGAGCTATTAATAGAAACTATTTGGTAGCTTAGTTAGGAATTATTTTTCCATTCTACTTTTCCAAGCATGTTTAAACTATTAGTTGAAGAAGATGAACCAATTTTTTTTTATTAGACTTAGGAAACTATAATAAGGTAGGCTGATCTCTAAGATAATGAATTCTCTAACATTAATGTTGTTCATATCAAAGCTGGATTTGTCAAGAATGTTGAATAAGGTATTCATCGTTTAGTAAGAGTTAGATGAGGTGACTTATGATGTGCTTTCCAAGTTTTAGAAATTTATAATGATGAATTTTGTCTTATTTATGGATTGTAGCAGGTCATGGAAAGAAAAAAAGGAAAAGCTACTTGTAATAGTATGCTTATTTCTTTTCCTTTCATATGAATTACTTACCATATACCTTACAAATTTCACTAAGGAATAATGTCAGTTTAAAATGAACAACACAAACTTGACAATTATACTGTATGTTTAAACAACATATACTACTTTCAGCTTTAGAATTGTTAACACATTTAGCACAATGCTATGTTGTCATTGTTTTAAAACTTTTAGAAATATTAATTCTCTGAATAATTCCCATATTTTTGACACATTACTTTTTTTAAGTCTGGAGAAGTAGGTGGGTTACTCATATAGTGATAATGTTTATTATATTCTTTTCCAGATTTCTCTTTAGATTTTCATTACTACTGGTTCTCCTACTCATTTGACTTCTTCGTCTCAGTCTCCTTTGATATTCCACAAAATTACATCCATTGACCATTAAGGCTCTGTCTTGGACTCTTTTCTCTTCTTTTGCTCTATTACCTTACTAGATAATGTCATCAGGTCTGGTGGGTTCCATTATTTTTTCTATGCAGATGATTTTCATCCTAATTTTTCCCTGACCACTCACATTGCCAAGATTTGTTGGACATCCCAGACTGGAAATCCTGTAGACACCTTAAAGACAATATGTACAAAACAGATCTCTTTATCTTTTCTTCGAAACTCTTTCTTCTTTCTGATTCTCTATTGGTGGTAATCAAAGGTACCACCATCTGCCCATCCTCCAAGATATCCTGTGTCAGTTTCAGCTCCCCCCCCCCATATCTGATCCAGTGACCAATTCTGCTGACTTTACCTTCATAATATTTTTTGTCTATCCCCACTTCTCTCTTTTTGACACTGATACCACTCTAGTGCTGGGTCGTATCAACTCATACCTATGTTATTGTAACAGGCTGTTGGTAAGTGCAGGTCAAACCACCTAACCTTCCCCACCTCCAATCAGTAAACTGCAGTGGTTTCCTGTTATCCCAAAGATGTGATATAATATCCTCTCTGTCATAACTTTTATAACCAGGGGCCATCTTCTTTTCTAGTTATCTCACTCTTTTTTTTCTTCTGGCTATTCTGGGAACCAGTGTGACATTGGCCTTTTGGTTCTTTCCCTAACACTGCATTTTCACTGCTTGCCCTACTCTTCCTTTTTATCTCTAGCTTCTGGATTATCAAGTTTTTTGTTTGTTTGTTTGTTTGTTTTTTACAATCTCAGCTAATATCTTGAGCAAGAAACCTCTCCACATCACCCTAATTCCAATGTCTTTCCTCTGGGATTACCTCCATTTTATTTTGTATAAATTTCATATGAATATAGTTGTTTACATGCTGTGTCTCTGATTAGAATATGAACTTCATCAAGGCAAGTACTGATTTTGCTCCTCTGAATATCCAGGGTTTAATCCTACTTCTCGAACAAAGTAGGCATTTAATAAAATGATGGTGGTATATGCTAGAGATATAAAAGTAAAGGGAGAGAATATTTATATGTTCAGTACAAAATATATGCACATTTTATGTGTATGTATGTATATATATATATTTACATATGCATATGTATATGAAATTTTGGTTTGGTTGAGAGAACTCTAGCAAATAAGAGATTAAGAAGGGTCCCATGATGGAGATGGCAATGAAGTTAAACCTTGAAAGGAAATTTTTAGATTTAGTTTTAAGAACCAGGGGGAAGAGGGACACCATTACCAGAATATGGAACAGCCTTACCAAAGACATAGAGGAGGAGATATAATATTAGCAAGCAGGCTAATTTTGTGGCATAGATTGTATTAGTTTAGGAAGAGCTATGTTCCTTAATTAGAGAGATTGACATTTGTGTGCATTTTTTGAGAGGAACAAGTAGATAAAATAAGAAAGATCCAAATCATTGTTAAGTCAAAAAGTCCTAACTGTATATAGATTCATGGATTAACAGTGTCACATTTTCTGGGAGTTTATTTTCCCATTTCCCACTCACAGAGGCAGGGCACGATCCTCCCAGTCTGACTGCTTCTTCACTAGGGGTTCTATTATTGGATACTTTGATTTCTACTAGTATTTTTCCTGAACCTCAGTTCAGTTTTCTCTTCTAATATTGTTTAATCAGTTTTCTAACTAGCTTTTACAAAAAGATATTTATTGAGATAGTATAACAGAACAGAATTTGCAAAATTTTGTTACATATCTGTGGACCCTGGGTAGAATAAATGCAAATCTGAAGCCAAAAAAATTTGAGACATACAAGTAGGAAATATATGGGGCAAAAAAGTACCCTGCAGCTCCTGGTATCAGTCAATAACCAATCCATAGATAAATATTAAGCACTTACTAAATGCCACGTTGCTACCTTGATCAACCATAGTAGCTTCCTATAGGATGTTTAATCTTAATTTCTGGGCTAATTTTCTGCTGGACTTAATAGGTCAATCAGGTTGTTCCTCAGAGTTGGTTCTTCACTTTGCTCATCTACTACATACACTTCCTCTGGTATCTTTTATTCTGATGGACTCTGGTTAGCAAGAGAAGATGATGTCTCTTCTGACCTTTCAGAACTATAAAAATTGTAATCTGGTCAAATCTGTCTCTGGGAATTTAGTCAAGAGTTATCAGGAAAGAATAAATATGAGACAAGGCCATATCAGTACTAATGGACACATTGTGACTAGATAGAAAAGTATGTCCCTTCCTATTCAATGGCCCACAACAATCCTCCTTCTTGAAAACTGTTGGGGAGAGGATTCTGGGTTAATGGCATAGGCAAATTTCAAGCTCTCCCAGTTTCCCCCACAAATAGAACAGATTTGTGCCTTAGGGTGAGCACAGACTGATGAAAAATCAAGAAGACTTGGGACAGAACTGGAATCCTCTTGCTACAACCCAAGAAGATAGGAAGAAAGACCCTAGGCTGGTATGAAGTGCAAATATCTGTAGGCTAGCTCCAGGGAAACTTCAAGTGGAGATCTTGGGAGTAAAGGTGTGGCTGGAGTGTTAGCAGGAGCCATAGAAACTTTCACCTTCTATGCATTGTGTGGAGTCCTGGTCTGAGTCTGGGAAGATTGAAGGAACCTCTGTTGATCAGGAATGCTAACCTAACTGCAGCAGAGACAAGGCCCTGGATGAGAAGGAACCAGAACACCTGGTGAGTATGGAAGCTGTGGGTCTGGGATGCTGCTGTCTGCCTGTATCTGCAGGAAGGGGGAACTTTTTGTTTGGGTTCCAGGTCAGAGAAAAGAGTTGAAGTGAAGCTAGAGGCATCATTCTCCCACCCCATGATTAAAGGTGGTGATAGTAATGAACTAGTAAAGAAGAAAGAACCCAACTATAGAAACTTACTATGGAACAGGGGAATCGGGGTTTCATCTTCTGAGGAAGACACTGAAGTAAAAAAAAAGCTTCTACTCCAAGCCAAAGTAAATGACTCCCTGCCCAGATTTATAGAAGAACTCAAAAAAGAATTAGAAATCAAATGAGAGACTGAGAAAAAACAGAAAAAAAAAA
The DNA here is from genome assembly GCF_902635505.1 of Sarcophilus harrisii. NCBI lineage: Eukaryota > Metazoa > Chordata > Mammalia > Dasyuromorphia > Dasyuridae > Sarcophilus > Sarcophilus harrisii. The sequence continues at coordinate 72,312,370 of NC_045427.1, forward strand.
ATCCAAAAAACCCAAGAAGATTATGAAAAAAAAAAAAAAAAACTAAAAAAGGAGATACAGGTCTTAGAGATGAAAATAACTCTTTGAAAATTAGAATTGGGCAAGGGTAAGCCAGTGAAGCTTTGAGAGACCAAGAAATATCAAAACAAATTATAAAGAATAAAAAAAAAACAGAATATGAAAAGAGAAAAACAACAGATCTGAAGAACAGATCAAGAGAAAATATAAGAATAATTGGACTACCTGAAAGCTGTGACTAAAAAAAAAAAAAAAAAAAGAGAAAAAAAAAAAAAAGAACCTTGATAAAATGATGCAAGAAATAATCCAAGAAAATTGTCCTGGAATGATAGAACATGAGGAGAAAGTAGAAAGAGAAAAAAATCTACTGATCATCTCAGAGAGATCCTTTCTGGAAAATACATAGGAATTTTATTGCCAAATTTTGAAACCCCCAGATCAAAGAGAAAATTTTGCAAGAAACAAGAAAAAAACAATTCAAATATGCTGGAGCTATAATTAGAATTGTACAGGACTTATCAGCATCTACAATAAAAGACTGTGGGTCTTGAAATCATATTTACCAACAAAAGAACTAGGCTTGTTATTAAAAATATCATGTCCAACAAAATTATGCATAATATTGAATGAGAAAAAAATAGACATTCAATGGACTTGCAAATATTCAGAACTTTTATCAACCAAACATAACCTTAATAGAAAATTTCACATATAGGAGCCAACCAATATCAAAATCAATTTCAAGAAAATCAACATGGACAGTTGCTTTATTTATTTATTTATTTTTGCATGAGAAATGTATACCATATGTTTAAGACTGACATCAACAATAGAGTAGCTCAAAAGAAAGATTGGGACATAATTAAGGTAAAAATAATAATTATATTATACAAATGAGATACATTGGAAGAATACACACAGGCATTAGAGAAAGGAGGAGAACTTATAGTTCTGAAAATATACTCACATCGGGAATGGGTTAAATAGTCAACATTACATAAATACTATGAAAATTATGGCACCCTCCAAAATGCATAAAGAAATAAGAGGGAAGGGATGGGCAGATGGGGAAGCAAAGGGTGATAGAAGCAGACAGGGAGGAATTAATGGATGGGAGTGGGGGAGGTTAAGTAATAGCAAGGCAAATTAAGGAGCAGAATTAAAGAGTCAGTAGGGATAGGAAAAGTGTGTATGTGTGTGTGTGTGTGTGTGTGTGTGTGTGTGTGTGTGTGTGTTGGGGGAGGGGCTGTGTTATATATTTTGAATCCTCTCTGATGTTCTGCTGGGCACATGGCAATGTTCTCTTTTGTTTTATTTTTTGTATTCCTTTTCTGTTTTTCTTTTTTCTTACTTTTTTTAATAAAATAAATTTTAAAAGAAAGATATGAAAAAAAGAAGAAAAAGAAAAAAGAACATTATCAGCAAAAAAGAGTGAGATGTTATCCACTTAACTTTCTTGCTTACACAGTTCTGGATCAGTAGCCAGTTAGTTAAAAATCTTTTGGTTACCACACTTTCTTGCCTACACAGTTCTGGATCAGTAGCCAGTTAGTTAAAAATCTTTTGCTTCTCATCCATTATGTTAGAACTAGAAAGTGCCTAAAGAACTTTCTTAAAGTTTGGGGAACTAAATCCCAGGAATTTGCCTAAATGGTTTTGTAAGTCCCAAGGTGCAGATGTGAACCCAAATTCATGACACTTTCTACTATAGTACAGTATTTTCCAAGGTCTATCCAAGACTGTCATGGGAAAGGTAAAAGAATAACTTTCCATCATAATGACACTTCTTATTGGATTATTCTTCTATTTTTTTCTCTATCACTTATTACAGACTCTTTCCCCCATCTGTCTATTGAACATTCTGTGCATATACTTTGATATATTAAAAAAAAAATTTCTTTTCTGTATCTGCAATGTATTCTTTATTTGCTCACTCTTGTTTTGATTTCTGTCATTCTATTAAGTTTCAGACCAAATGTCATTGCTCTGAAGCCTTTGCTTATCTTTAAACTCCCATATCCCTACTACTTACTGATGGTGTATAAATAGTATGGTAGAATTTTCAATTAAAAGTGTAAGAATTTCTTTATGTATTATATCTCACATGAGGGCAAAAATGGTATTTTATAGCCTCCTTTCCCTGTGTACTATGCAGTATACAAAGTAGCTATTGACATATGTTCGTCAAATTGAATTGAATTTTATGTCCTTTAAACTAATGCTAAAATATGTTTTTCTAAATCCATCCATCTATGTTGAATTTGTCATTATAATTCCCCTAGGAGAGAAAAAGGTAAGTAAAAGGTGCTTTTGGTGGCAGTAGTGACCCAAACCCAGCTTTTTATTACTCCAATATTGCTCGATTTTATATTTTTTTCTCTCCTCAAGCATCTACTAAAGACCTAAAAAACAGTTGCTTTGGATAAAACAAAGTATTGCTTCATTTGTAGATTTTAAGGCTGTGCACTTAAGGTTTTATCCTTAGTGTTTTACATTTTTTTCTTTAAGAAATTCCAACTTGCGTTAGCCTTTTAAGTATATACAAGGTCTACTGCCTTGGGGGGTGGCTTCAACTGATTGTTACATTATTTAAAGAAGGATTTCTGTAATTTTCCTAGGCTTACATACTATAATCCATTATTAATTTTATCTCTCAGTAAATATTTGGAAAGGGAATATTTAGTTGTATGTTTCTCTTACATTTCAATGGTAAATAAAAAAAACTGTATAGTTTGAATAGTTTTCCTTTTATGTTTGTGCACATGTTGTTATATGCCAACATGATAATTGAAATTTTTGAATGTTAGAGAGCTTGAATCTTACCTCTTTGGCAGGGACAATATTGATGGACTTGAGGAATCTCCCTTCCACTACGACTGTGGTCCATGAAATAAATTGATAAAACTTTCCAACTGACTTATTTTATAGATGAGGAAACTGAGGATAAATAATTTGTTTGAGATGGGTCAACAAGTTTGTGGCAGAGCCAGGTCTTAAACTTCTCCCTAGCACAGTGGATAGAGTGCAAGGTATAGAGTCTGAGAGACACAGTTTCAGATCCTCCTATAAGACTCACCATTTGAGTAACTCATTTCTGCTCTGTGAGCTTCAGCTTTCTTGTCTAAAACATGGTAGATGATAATCCATATCTCACATGACTATTGTGAGGATCAGCTTAGATACTGTATGGAAAACACATATTTCAGAGCACTATGTCATTTTATATCTTATTATCATTGTACTAAAGGTGGTTGGTTGAAAATTAAATCCTCAGCTGAGATTTTATGTACCATTAAGAGGATTTTTGTGAGAAAATAGTTTTTTAGAAAGTTAAATACTAAAGAAATGAGAATTATCATTCCATAAACTTTAATTCTGTCATACTGCAGTGATTATGTATACTCATATACATCTGTGCAGCTCCATAGAATCATAGAGTACTTGTTTGTGGGAATGTGTTTTATTATTATTTGTCATCCTGAGCTGACAGCTTTGCTGTGACTTTTGAGGTAGCTATATGCACAAGAAATAAATGCTTGCAAATTATGTAATAGGGACTTTTGAGTTTTTTTGGGCGGAGGAAATTTTGTCATTAGTTTATTAGGTTAATACGAATATATATGTATATGTATATAGCTAGATATATGTACATGCATACACAAACATCTGTATCCATGCAAGTGCATGTCACACCCCATCCGCCCATCCAACCACCTGCACTTTAATGTTAGGACTTAAGGAAATGCAAATGCTCTAAGATCTTGTTGTTGCCTTCTAAGAGTGTATAATCTAATTGAGAAGATAAGATTTAGAAACTTGTAGTGAGGACAAAATTAGCAAATTAAGTTTCCAGTTCTAACTCTGCCAACAATTTGTAGTATTGCATGTCCTCTCTATGCTTACATTTTCCTCTTCTGGACAATGAGGAGGCAGGATTAGATTATTTTTTTCTTCCCTTCATTTCTCTTTTACCTTCCCATCCCTTCCCTGTTTCCTTTCCCTTCCTTCCCTTCCCTTTTTCCTTTTTCCTTCCCTCTTCCCTCTTCCTTCTTCCCTTCCCTTCTTTTCTCTGTACTTCCCTCCCTCCCCTCTTCCCTTCCCTCCCTCTTCCTTCCTTCCTTCCTTCCTTCCTTCCTTCCTTCCTTCCTTCCTTCCTTCCTTCCTTCCTTCCTTCCTTCCTTCCTTCCTTCCTTCCTTCCTCCCTCCCTCCCCTCTGTCTCTGTCTCTCTCTGCATTCTGTCACCTTTAAACTTCTTGGTTCTGTATTCAAGTTTATTTTTTATTCAGAAGTTCTTTATTCCTTTTATATTTTGTGCTTCTCTAGTTTATAGGAAAGAATTCCAAGCAATATAATCCAATTTATACTAAGTGTAAAATGAGTGTATTTGCTGTATAATGGGAGTTGAGGGGGAGATCATTAAGATAATGTGAAATTATGTTATTCTTATACTTACCACATTTCCAAGTGATCCTGATGAGGTTTGGCGCAGGTTAGAGAGTTGTGGGAACCCCTTCTGATCGGTGCAGGTCCTTCAAAAAAGAATTTACGAACCCAAAAAGTTAGACTGGCAAAAAAGAAGTTTATTGGCACTAAGAAGTCAGCTTTTTACTTGGAGGCTGACTTCCGAGTGACAAAGTCCTGGCAGAGAGATAAACAAAGAGTGTAGAGAAATCCTGGCAGAGAGATAAACAGGGGTGTGTTAACACTGAGAACAGGGGGTCTCTTCTCAGCAGTCAAGGTCCTGGCAGGCAGCTATGCCAAAAAGAGAGAGGGGTTCCTTGACAAAGCATGGTCCTACTTTGGGTCTCTGCCAGGTCCAGACAGAAAAGTAGGTAAGAGAGATAAAGAGAGATTAATGCTGAAAAGAGAATGTCTTCTCAGCAGGCAGGGGGTTCTCACAGGCAGCTATGTCAGGAAGAGATCCCTTGGCCTGGCATGGTCCTTCTTTTTAGGTCCTTTGCAAAGAAATGAGTTTAAAATTGCTGTTTTTATAAGGAAATCTGAGAGAGAAGTTTCAATCTCTTCAATTCCCTCAATGCTGTCACTGATCCCAGGTCTAGATTTCCAGTAAAATAGGACTATTTACTAGGAGTGGTCCTGAGGCAATTTTCAGCTCAATAGAGGTCAATAGCCCACCGAAATAACAGAATGAAACCATTTTATTTTGATTCCCTGAGGCAGGCCTCTCCCAGAGGAGTTTCTCCAGAGTTCAAGGAGAATTGCTTCCCTTCTTGGAGTTTCTCAAGCTTTTACTTCATGACTTCCCTCTCCCCGCCCAGGACAATTTCGGGGTTCCCCCATCAATACTACAGTTGGATGACAGAGAATTCAAAAGTGTAGAGGGCTCTAGAAAGTACACTACTCAAAAGTATGTGGACAGAGAAGATAATGAACTCACATTAGTAAGCTAAAATTATTATGCAAAATGTTTTATCCTTACCTTTTATCCTTACATTAAAAAAATAAACAACTGGACAAAAGTATTAGACAACTGGGCAAATAGTATTAATATTAGAGAGGCATAGCCAAACATAAACTGTGATGAAAAAGACCTGAGGATTTTAGTGGCTTAGCCTCCAAATTTAGAAACCAAAGTTATCCTAAAAAAGAATTTAAAAAGAGGAATAATGTCCAGAGAGAAGGTAATAATTGTGCCATATCTTGACATTAAATAATTAAGGATGGGACATGATAGCTGACTTTAAATATTTGAAGGGCTATTGTGGGAAGAGGGAATAGACTTGTTCAAGGCTTGGTTTCAGAAGGCAAAATTAGGAAGAATGAATGGACATTACAGAAGAACAACTTTATATCTCACCAAAGGATTTTCCCTTCTTCTTTTCCCTTCCCTTCCCCCAACAAATTAGCACCACCTAATTGAAGTGGAGAGTAGATCAAGAGGTTTCTCTTTACTGTAAGTCTTTAAGTAGAGTATAGATGAAAACATTATCTCAGAGTTTCCAGAATACCTCTAGGATAAAGGAAAGTCCAGATGGTTAAAGGTAACAGTGTGAATAACTCCTCACATTTATATAGCACTTTAATGTTTATAAAGTCTTTTCCTTGAAACTGCCTTGTGAGGGAGTTAGGCAAAGAATTATATTTCCCCTTTAAAGATGAGGAGGATTAGTTAAATAATTTGGCCAGAGTCAGTCTATAAGAACCTGACTTCAGGTTCAGTTTTTTTTCCCAATAAAACATGCTGCTTCCCAAAAGATCTCCTATGAGAACTGTCTTTAGGGTTATCGAGGCCTCTATGGAGCATGCTTTTTGGCTTATGGAATCACTACCAATTTTTTTTTTAAAATTAACAGGTATATTTAGTTTAGTTTAAAATAGATGTCATTGATAGCATTGAAGCAGAAAAGAGAAGAGAAGAAATTGTTATTGTCCCCATTGAACCCATGAGGAAACTGAAGCACACAGCCACTATCACACAGCTTGTAAAGCATCTGGTTTTCCTGACTCTAGGACCAGGTCTTGTGCTGTAATCATAGATCTTCAGATATGGAAAGTGCGGTATAAGGGGAAAAAAGTAGCTTTGATTCTTTAGACTTTGTATGATTTCATCAAGAATCAATTATGGTAGGTACCTTGGTAGTACAGGAATTGCTTTCATATTCATATCCTCAGTGCTTTTCTTTAACTAGTCATGAAATTTACATATGATACAATACTAGGAGGGTTAACAAATATTTTCAATGAAAACATCTGGATCCCAAACTCTCAATAGGCTAGACAAATCTCATGGATTCAAGAAATGAAATGAAATGAAATGAAATTCACAAGTACCACATAGAAAAACTATTGTTAGACAAAAAAGATTTTTGGGGAAAAAATAAGGTTTTAATGAGTGATTAATTTAATATGACTTAGCAGTGTGACCTGGCAGTCCAAAAGGATAATGCAGTATTAGACTGTAGGTAGAGGATAGTACACAGAATTCACGAAGTGAAAGCCCCACTGTACCTGGCCATAGCACCCCTGAAATAATGTGTTCTGTTATTATATTTTACCCTTTAGGTAAAACTTTGACAGGTAGACAATGTGCAAAGGAGGGCAAACAGAATGATCAGGTGCTAGAGACTGACTACCTCATATGGATAGTTGGAGAAATTGGAGATATTTCACCTGTAGAGACAAAGATGTCTTCAAGTAACCTGGCTGCCTTAAATGGCTATCACCTAGAAGAGAACCTAGATTTGTTTTTGTTTGGTCCTAGGGGCTAACACTTAGAGCCATGGGTAGAAATTTTAGGAAGCCATTGCATTTCTTGGTAAGGAATAACTTCTTGTAAACCATGTAAGCTCTGAGGCATCTTTATCTCAAGTACCAACTCTAAGGATGAGTCCATATCTCTGAGCTTAACTGGCTATAGCTTTCCACTCAGGCTTCTATGCTTGAATGACAGGGAGGTTGCTTTTGTGTGCTTTCCCCTCAAGACTGCAGGTTGAAAATCATTTAGTCAGACAGCTTTAAATAGTTTTTAGAAAGATAATATTTTTTAACTTGTTAGAAAAGAGCAGTTGATATGAAATGCCTTGCCCAAAGGGGAAAGTGGGCTCAAATTTAGATAGTATATGTGACCAAAAGGTAATTCAGGGTTTCTGATTTTTATAAATTCTTTCATCCTAATCATAGAATTCCCAAGAAATTTACCAGAAGCATGGAATATTTGCTTTACTAGGCTCCTTATAGAGCTATGAGTTCAATTTGTCTGGTCATCAACAATTTGAAGCTGCTAAGATTTCCTTTTCTCAGAATGGAGGTAGGGGAAAGAGGTCTAGTTAAGGCTAAAGGCAAACCCTCTCTTTCCACTATCTCTTCCCCAATAGGCAGTGCTCAGCTTATTTATATTAAGGATGATCCTTGGGAAATAGTCAAGTTTCCTTGTCTATCTAAATAAGTAATAATGGCCTTTTCTCACTTAGTCTAAGGCCTTTAGATTGAATGCTATGTGTTCTTAGTATTTAAGATATCAGAACTAAAATGACGTAGTGTGTTATGTTATTTAATGCCATGTCTTCCCAATTGTCTCAGTCCCATTTTGCCTCTGATTGGAGGGCTGTTAGGTGAAACAATAAACTCCTCCCAAAGCTTTCGTTTTATGGGGGCCTGGACCTGGGCTTACCAGCTTCCCATTTTCCATCTGCAACTCTGCTTGTTCAGAACTCCATGGAACAAGGTGACCCCTGGCACTAGATATCCCCTGTTGTCCTTCCTCCACTATTTCCAGCTTCCTTTTGTGTGTCTTCCCTCATTAGACTGTAAGTTCTTCAAGAATAGGGACTTTCATACATAACACAGTAGCTGGAACATAGCAGGTGCTTAACAAATATATATCTATTTGAATTTGATGGGTTTGACACTTTAAGGCTAACATTTTAAAATATCCAAAATTTGAATGAGTTTCATAAAATGATTTCTCCTTAAGCAGGTCTTTATTGGTGAAGTCTGGATCCAATCCAGTCCAAGAAAAATTAATTCTGGTAAGTTGTGCTAAGTGCCAGGGACACAATTTAAAAAAAGTTTCTGCTCTCAAGAATTTTATTATCTTTAAGAGGAGACAATATACAAAAGGAAGCAAGAAAGTGGGAAAGGGGGGAGGAAGGATGGAATATCAAGGAGTGCTTTGTGGGGAAGATACCTTGTTTCATGGACTTGATGATAAGTAGAGCAACAGATATAAAGAGCAGCCGAGAGTCCAGTTTTGCTCTCTACAAAAGAAAGCATTAGGAGGAGTTTGATACTCTACCCTTTAGCCCTTCAATCAGTGAGGAGAGAGAAGGCTGAGGAAGATGATGTTAAATATGCTTTAATTTATTTTACCTTAATAAGTTTAGAAGCGATGAGAGGGGCATCTTGTTTTGTGGAGGTAGAAGATCAAGTGCAAAATAGAGTGAAATGAATGGCAAATGACAAATGACAAAAATGTCAAGAATGAAAAATCTTCCCAAGGTCATAGAGATAGTAAGTTCTACAGGTAGGATAGTAACTGATCTGAGAGAATGTAGAATAGTAAATAGAAGATTGGATTGCAATGTAATCCCCAGTTTTTCTCCAGCAATGCCTTGATTTCTTTATCTTAAATGAGGAGATTTAGATTCTAGGGAATTATTATGAAGGGAATTCTTGGTCATATAAAAGTTGGAGTGTAGCCTTGGACATCTTGTCTAGCTCTGAGAATCTGAGATTCTGTGAGATAATATAATACAACCCCTTTAAAGAGAAGCATACTGAAGGCCCCAAGGAAGAGTGAATGCTCAAGATCACATTAAATTAATAGGATAAATTAAGGTTGGATCTCAAACTCAGATCTCTGGATTCCTAGTACATTGCTCATTTGTATTATGTAGTATATTTCCTCTTTGTAGTTCATTGAATTGGATTCAGGGAAGGACACAAGAGTCTGAGTTATTTAACATCCTTAATTAATCCTTTTCTGTTTTCCTGCATACAGAAGTTAAGATGGATGTCAGAATTTTAAAAACCCCTTGGTTCTTGGCCAAGACATACATGTTATTCCTTCACTTTAAGTGCTTCTTGTATTATTTTGACCTTAAAGTTTACAGGGTAAAAGAAGCATTTATGGAACAGTTAAAACCAATTAGAACACAATGACTTGCCTCATTATCACACTCCACAAATCTACACTTTACAAATTTTGCTTGCTGGCCTGCTTTTCAAAAGTGTTTGGTCTATAAATTTGGTTAAGGTGATTCACATATGGAAACATCAAACTTTATTTTCCCTACTGCAAATCTTTGAAACAGGAGATTGTTTAAAAATATTAAAATATTTTTGTGCCACATTTTCAAAAAGTTTTCCAGATTTCTATTTTCTCTCCAGATATATTGGTATTGTGTCTGTATAGGTTATAGTGTCAGCTAAGAAGTCCCTTTCCCAAGTTTACAGTCTTATAGGGGGTTTTAAAACATAGAAATATATAACAAATTATTCAAATGAGTAGTTTAGTGCCATTATAGTTGAGAAGTAGCAGTCAGGAAATGGTTAACAGAGAAGAGAATTTTTCACTTGAACCTTGAAGGATAGCTAAGAATTTGTTAGATTGAGAAGAGAGTATGCTTTGTAGATTGAATAGCTTAAAGAATCCATAGGGAAGTCTTTTTCAGAGGACAATGAGTAAATCAATCTCCTGGAGTGAAGCTTAGACATAAAAAACAAGGGAAAAGTTGGATATATCAGAACTAGATTTTGGGGGGCATTGAATGTCAAGCGTGAGGAATGTATACTTGATTCTATCACCAGTGGAGAATTAGAGAAGATTTTTGAGCATATCTAAGATGAGGTTATGAATTTTTCAGGAACAGTTGTGTGACATACATTCGAGTTAGCTATCAGTAGAAAAAAATGTCAAAAACGAATTTGTTTAGTTCTTAGAATTATAAGTATAGATTTAAAACTACAAGGGATTTTATTGTTTCAGCCTCAAACCTCAACCTCCCTCAAAAACAGCTTCTTCAAATCTGTTTTTCTAAATGTCATTAACATTGGCAATGTGGTCGAGAGCAAGTGGCTGCTACTATCATCAAAATTCTAGGAGGAACTTTGCAGGGTTGGCTTTATGTGGATCCCCCAGTATGCTTTCCAATAACAACAGTCAGACCTCAATTATATTTTATATTATATATATTATTATACATTATGCTTTATGTAACATTATATGTAATAATACAAAGTAGATGTAGTGCAAATAGTTGGAATAATATATTCCTCACAAAGTTTGGGGCACACTTTCCCAGAAATACATTTAGAATCTGTAGGGAGAATGGTCACCAACTTGGCATATAGTATAGGCATCTGAGAAGAGAATACATGTGGCCAAAGATTAAAATCATTATTTTTGATTACTGGAAGCCTTTCTTGAGTTAATAATTAGAAATCTTCTCTGGATCAAGGTGTTGCGAATGTTCCTTTAAGCTGCTTCTGCCCTAGGGTGGCTAATTGTGTCTTTACTTGTCATTGATGTGTCCTCAGGATTTCTCTTACTATTTATGCTTCCAAAAGTGTGGTTTATGATATGGCTAGTCAGTCACTTTTAATTCAATTAAAAGGAGTTCTCATCAGATAAAAGGATCACAAGGTTTAGGTAATCTTGTTTATTCATTCTTAAAATCTATTCCTTGGATTGAGTTGGGAAGGGCAAACCTGCTCCCTTATACTCAAGACAACTCAGTAAAGTAGATACTAAAACTATTATGATCTTTATTTTACAGATACTTAAACAGAAGCTCTCTTAAGTGAAGGACACTAGGTAGTCAAGTGTGGGAGGTAGAATTGAAAGCTATCTACTGGATTCAAGTTCCATGCTTTCCCCACTGTACTGTTAAGTATATATTGTTCTTTTTCTCATAAAATTTATTATGCAAATTAGAACATTATAAACTGTAGTCATGAAGTCTGTGTAATCACCAAACTCATTCTACATTTCTTTGGATGTTGTATTCCTAATGACAGAAAATGCTTATAAATTGTCAACAAGGTTTGTGTCATTAGGATTAATTTTTACAAGAATGTTTGCAGATTTTTCTCTACCTGTAAATGGTTCTTACTAATGTTATAGAATTGTTCCGAGGGTTATTAAGGTGATTTCAAAGTGCATTAGTGTTTATTTACCTTGTGAATGTGTAATTTCTTAGCTCTTATTAAGTTTATCTTTGTGAGTGCAAGTAAGTTTTTGGTTATGGTAAATAATCCTCAGATGTTCTTTTCTTTCTTTCTTTTTTTTTTTTTTAATTGTAACTTTTTATTGACAGAACATATACCTGGGTAATTTTTTTTACAACATTATCCCTTGCACTCACTTCTGTTCCGACTTTTCCTTCCCTTCCCTCCCTCCACCCTCTCCCCTAGATGGCAAGCAGTCCTATATATGTTGAATATGTCGCAGTATATCTGAGATAAAATATATGTGTGCAGAAGCGAACAGTTCTCTTGTTGCACAGGAAGAATTGGATTCAGAAGGTAAAAATAACCTGGGAATAAAAACAAAAATGCAAACAGTTTACACTCATTTCCCAGTGTTCTTTCTTTGGGTGTAGCTGCTTCTGTCTTTCATTGATCAACTGGAACTGAATTGGATCTTGTCTTTGTTGAAGAAATCCATTTCCATCAGAATTTATCCTCATACAGTATCGTTGTTGAAGTATATAATGATCTCCTGGTTCTGCTCATTTCACTTAGCATCAGTTCATCTAAGTCTCTCCAAGCCTCTCTGTATTCATCCTGCTGGTCATTTCTTACAGAACAATAATATTCCATAACATTCATATACCACAATTTATCCAACTATTCTCCAATTGATGGGCATCCATTCATTTTCTAATTTCTAGCCACTACAAACAGGGCTGTCATAAACATTTTGGCACATACAGGTCCCTTTCCCTTCTTTAGTATCTCCTTGGGGTATAACCCCAGTAGCAGCACTGCTGGGTCAAAGGGTATGCACAGTTTGATAACTTTTGGGGCATAATTCCAGATTGCTCTCCAGAATGGTTGGATTCGTTCACAACTCCACCAACAATGCATCAGTGTCCCAGTTTTCCCGCATCCCCTCCAACAATCATCATTATTTTTTCCTGTCATCTTAGCCAATCTGACAGGTGTGTAGTGGTATCTCAGAGCTGTCTTATTTGCATTTCTCTGATCAATAGTGATTTGGAACACTCTTTCATCTGAGTGGAAATAGTTTCAATTTCATCATCTGAAAATTGTCTGTTCATATCCTTTCACCATTTATCAATTGGAGAATGGCTTGTTTTCTTATAAATTAGAGTCAATTCTCTATATATGTTGGAAATGAGGCCTTTATCAGAACCTTTAACTGTGAAGATGTTTTCCCAGTTTGTTGCTTCCCTTCTAATTTTTTTTGCATTTGTTTTGTTTGTACAAAGGTTTTTTAATTTGATATAATCAGAATTTTCTATTTTGTGATCAATGATGGTCTCTAGTTCTTCTTTGTTCACAAATTCCTTCCTCCTCCACAAGTCTGAGAGGTAAACTGTCCTATGTTCCTCTAATTTATTTATGATCTCGTTCTTTATACCTAAATCATGGACCCATTTTGATCTTATCTTGGTATAGTATGGGTCCATGCCTAATTTCTGTCATACTAATTTCCAGTTTTCCCAGCAGTTTTTGTCAAATATGAATTCTTATCCCAAAAGTTAGGATCTTTGGGTTTGTCAAACACTAGATTGCTATAGTTATTGACTATTTTGTCTTGTAAACCTAACCTATTCCACTGATCAACTAATCTATTTCTTAGCCAATACCAAATGGTTTTGGTGACTGCTGCTTTATAATATAGTTTTAGATCAGGTACAACTAAGCCACCTTCAAATGATTTTATTTTTTCATTAGTTCCCTTGAAATTCTCGAACTTTTGTTCTTCCATATGAATTTTGTTGTTATTTTTTTCTAGGTCATTAAAATAGTTTCTTGGGAGTCAGATTGGTAGAGCATTAAATAACTAGATGAGTTTAGGAAATATTGTCATCTTTATTATATTTGCTTGGCCTATCCAAGAGCACTTAATATTTTTCCAATTATTTAAATCTGGCTTTATTTGTGTGCAAAGTACTCTGTAATTTTGCTCATATAATTCCTGACTTTCCTTTGGTAGATAGATTCCCAAATATTTTATGCTGTTGACAGTTATTTTGAATGGAATTTCTCTTTGTATCTCTTGCTGTTGGATTTTGTTGGTGATGTATAAAAATGCTGAGGATTTATGTGGATTTATTTTGTATCCTGCAACTTTGCTAAAGTTATATATTATTTCTAATAGTTTTTTAGTAGAATCTCTGGGGCTCTCTAAGTATACCATCATATCAAAGTCAAAATCCAGATGTTCTATGAACCTAGAGTTGGTAACTCAGTGGATAACACGAAATTCTGCTGATGTAGCACCTTCAGTGAGTCAACGAATAATAGCAACTTTGGGAAATTAAATTCTCCAAATATCCTAATTATATAGGTACCCTAATTAAGATGTGAAATACTTAGGATCATTTTTATTCTTACTTTATGTACTCTACTATTCTCTATTTTTATAATTTCATTTCCTTTCAATAAAACTGGTTTAAAAGGAAAAGTTATGAAATGTCTCCATCCTCTTTCTCATTACTGTTGTCATTGCTACTAGCACTGAGTTGCATGAGTTGTCTTCAGTTCACATTACAATATGATTTACTTGATTTTCTTTGTATGTCCTCACAACTTAGCACAGTGCCTGGCACATTGAGTTTAATATTCATTGACATATTTATTGTCTTATAAGATCCTCAAAATAGTTTGTAGTACAAGGTCATTATCCTTATTTTCCAAAGGTAGAAATGGGTTCAAAAAGATTAAGAATGAAAGGTTCCTAAATTTAGGGAATAGAATTGTAGTTTTTCATCACTGCAAGGGACTTTAGAGATCATTCTCCCTAAGAGTCTAATTTTTTAATGAGGAAACTAAGTGCCAGAAAAGTTAAGTAAGCTATTTGAAGTCATATAAATAATTAGTGCTGGTTGGGTTTTGAACCCAACTAGTTAATTATACCTTGGAGATGATTTTATGTATTTATCTATATCTATATCTATCTATAGATAGATATATGTATGCATATGCAGGTACACAAATATATATGTGTACATACCTTTATCACAGTTATATGTAGTATACATTATATATGCACATATCTCATGTCTTCACATACATATTTATGTTCTTATATGTAAGTAAAGAAATTAAAAGCCAGAGAGGAAAGGGACAAAGTAAGTTTCAGAGGTAGGATTCAAACTCAGGTTTCCTTATTCTTAACTTAGTATTCTTTCTACTTCATCACTTTGGCTCCTCATCTAGTGGTGTAAAGAAATCTAGATATTGATAATATTATGTTTATCCTTGGTGTGTCCTCAGGATATGTTAGCTACTAGTGGTCTGGTCTATTTCTCTTATTACCTAAAGCTTTCAAAAGTGTGCTTCAGTAGCTAGTCAGTCACTTTTGATTCAATTAAAAGGTGTTCTTGAGGGGGGTCACAAGGTTTAGTAGTATTGTTTAGTAATTCTTAAAATCTATTCCTGTTAATTGAGTTAAAGAGTCAAACTGTTCTCCCTTAAACTCGACAACTCAGTAAAGTAGACAGTAAATATAATATTATATTATAGATAATATATATGCATATATATATATATATAAAACATTGTTTTTGATATGATATATAACAATCTAGATTATTGACCTATTTTGGTTTACAAATTATTTGAACATTAATTTTAACATCTCTTTCCATTTTTCTTCTACCTAGGGAGCCACCATTGTTTTTTTCTACCACATAATTCGTCCATCAGTTTTTAAAATTTAATTTCACACATTGTCATGCATGCATTGTAAACAGTTAACTTGAATGGTAGCAAAAACCATCTGGATTTAGTTTTCAAATCCATGTGATAATATGCTAATAGTGAATGATAATAATAGCTAATAATAATGAGTGAATAAATATTATATGCCATTTTCCTTTTCAAAGTAACATTCTCCATGTTCTTTCTTTTTCATGATGGAGAAATATCACTTCTTTTTACCCATAATATTTAATATCCGTGGTAATTGAAATATTCATACTTTGCTTGCACAACTAGGCTGTCATTCCTAAGAGTGTATGTAGTAAGTATATTCCTTATAATATTGATAGGTGTTGTGGCCTACCACATCTCTTTTGTCAGTATTGCAGTCTTGGTTGATTACCTTGGATTCAGATTATGGAATGGAATTCATTGTTATTCTCAATGAAGCCCTGATCTTTGTTTATTATCCCTTCCCTATTTTAGAATTCTTAAAATGTTAAAAGAAAATCTGAAGAAAACAAACACCAAGAATAAGGAACACCTGAGTTCAAATCCAGTCTCAAACATTGGGTTTGTAACCCTGGACAAATCAATTAACCTCTGTTTACTTCAGTTTTTCTAATCTATAAAATGGGGATAGTAATAAAAACTACATCTTGGGATCAAATGAGAAAATAATTGAAAAGCAATTAAAACTACCAGAAAATAAATGTCATTGTTATTTGTGGTAGTTATCATTGCTGTCAAGTAATTCAGTTATATGCAACTTTTTCTGACCCTGTGAACCAGTATTATCCATGGAGTTTTCTTGGTTAAAGATCCAGAGTGTTTGCCATTTCCTTCTCCAGTGGATTTAAACAACCAATATTAAGTGAATTTCCTAGGGTCACATGCTAGTTAGTGTCTGAGGCTGGATTTGAACTCAGGTCTTTCTAACTCCAGGCCCAGTGTTCTATCCACTGAGTCAGTTAGCTACTATTGTTGTTATTATTATACAAATGTTAACTATTTTTTTTTTAACAGTAATTTCTTATTTAGTGTTATTCAGTCATGTCCTACCTTATAACCCCATTTGAGGTATCCTGGAAAAGACACTGGAATAGTTGGCTAATTCTTTCTGTAGTGGATTCAAGCAGGGTTAAATGACTTTTCCGGGGTTACATAGTTAAATATCTGAGGTCACATTTGAATTTAGTTCTCCTTCCACTGCATCAACTAGATGCCGCTTTATAAAACACACAACATACATTGTTATTTGATTCTCATAATAACCTTTGAGGTAAATTGTAATGTACGGACTAGCTTTCTGGAAGTCCTCCAGAAGGGTCTTGGTCTCAGCAGGATAGACAACATAAGGATAGTCAGGAATAGAGTCTAAAGTCTTTATTGTCTCCTAAACAGACTGTGTCTGTCATAGTCTGACCCAGTCTCAGTCTGACCCAATCTCCTCCAGCAATCTGCCAGTCTCAACCGTCTCAGTTCTGAGTCTGATTTTGTCCCCAGTTCTTTAAGCTCTTAAATACCCTATTACAATTGTATCATTACAATATACTGAGTATAAGCCAATATAGAGTGATTATATCATTATATCAAACTAAAGTGATTATATCATTATATCATACTAGATATATGTGACCCATTATCTCATCAATTTCATTGAGTTAACACCTTGTTTCAAGTATACTTCTCCAGAGTTCTGGGCTTTTACAGTAAATCATATTATAATCTCCATTTTTTAGATTAATTTAAAGTTTTTTTTTTATTTTCAAAACATATGCATGGACAGTTTTTCAACATTGACCTTTGCAAAACCTTGTATTCCAATTTTTTCCCTCTTCTCCCCTCTCTCCCCTAGACAGCAAGTAATCCAATACATATTAAACATGGTAAAAATATAGGTTAATCTAATATATGTATACATATTTATATAATTATCTTGCTGCACAAGAAAAATCAGATCAAAAAGGGAAAAAATGAGAAAGAAAATACAAGCAAACAACAAAAAGAGTGAAAATACTATGTTGAGATCCACAATTAGTTCCCACACTCGTCTCTCTGATGTAGATGGCTCTCATCATCACAAGATCTTTGGAACTGGTCTGAATCATCTCATTGTTGAAGAGAGCCACGTCCATCAGAATTGATCATTGTATAATCTTGTTGTTGCTGTGTACAATGATCTTCTGATTCTGCTGATTTCACTTAGCATCAGTTCATGCAAGTCTCTCCAGGCCTTTCTGAAATCATCTTGTTGATTGTTTCTTAGAGAACAATAATATTCCATAACATTCATATACCATAACTTACTCAGCCTTTCTCCAATTGATGGGCATCCACTCAGTTTCCAGTTTCTTACCACTACAAAAAAGGCTGCCACAAACATTTGTTGCTTTCTTCATTGGTTTCGTGATCATTATTTAATCTGTTGAATTTTTTAGGTTATTCCTAGAGTATGTTTCATAGATTGGCTTCTGACTGAATTTCCACCTGACCATCTCAATTGGAATTTCCCACCTTTGATTCCTAAAGCAGGAATTACAGTAACTCTCTTCTTATCAAAATTCACAAAATCAGGATTTTTTGGATCTAGAAGGTCCAAAGTTTCTCTACTTTAATTTCTGAAGTGAGTCAGGAACTTCCTCTACTAAATGTTGATGTTCCTTTTATTTATTGAAAAATATTAGCTAAAAATGATCTTTATTTGATAATTAAGATTTTTGAATGTGAAATTATTTTTGCTAAAAAAAGTAAAAAAAAAAAATCATAATTTGGATTGGGATATGACCAGGCAAACCATACACTCCAACCTCCTAGTTTTTCAGATGAGGAAACTAAGGAACTGGGAGGTTAATTATATTGCTCAAGATAACAGTGGGTAGTATATGGCAGAGGCTGGATTTAAACTCAGGTATAGTCAGTTCTATGCTAATTCTTGTTTTAAAAACATAAATTGTTCTATCATAATTGATATAGGGAATAATTAGAGTATAATATTAATTTTGTATTTTCATACATGTGATATTGTCCATGAGAAATAGTATGAATTTATAAAACTGTATCACTTCATAATAATTTATAAGCTGCAGCCTAAAGATATTCAGTTCCCCAAGCAAATTTAGGTCTTTTCTAAAGTAAAGTGCCTATTTCCTATGTATCTTCTATTGTAGAAGCAGAAGTTGACTAGTCCTTATTTCTTCCTGTTTCAGCCATGACTGTCACTAGGAGAGCTGTATATCTGTATCCCTAGTTTTTCTAAAAATTAGTTCCTATCATCAAGAAACTTATTTTCTAATCTGGGAGATAATATGTAAGCAGTTTTATATAGTAGAAATGGAAGATAGGCAATCTAATAGGAAGACTGTAGGATTCATAAGAGTGGATGAGAAAAGCCTAAGTAAGCTAAGATGAGATTTGAGCTGAGTCTTGAAGAAGCCAGGAAATAAGTGAGGAGGATGAACATTTCTGGCATAAGAGGCACTTATTGCAAAGGGATGTGGTCTGGAAATAGAGTATCAATAGCAACAAAATATAGTGTCACCATATTGTAAACTATGTGGAAGGGCACAAAGTATAAGAGTTTTAGAAAGGAAGGAAAGGGCCAAGTTGTAATAGACTTTATATAACACAGTAGAAAAATTTACATATATATATATTTCCACCTTTTTTACATATATATATGTATATATATATAGCCTGGAGATAATGGAGATCCATTGGAGCTTATTGAGTATGTGTGTGTTTGTGTGTATATGTATATTTCTGTCTGTCTATATCTATCTATCTGTACATATATACATATATACATACATATATATGGGGAAGGAGATGCTCAGACCTAAGATTTAGAAAGATATCTTTGGCAGGTTAATAAATGGAGGATGAACTGAAGTGGGGAGGGGACTTGAGGCAGGGGGAGCAACCAGAAATCCATAGCAGGAGTCCAGGAATGAAGTGAAGAGGACTTGTGCAATGTGGTGGTTTTGTCAAAGTAGAGAAAGTATTCTCAATGTTGTGAGGTAAAAACAAATGGACCTAGCAAGTGATTGGATTTGTAGAGTGAGAGACTGAGGAGTTGAGGATGACACCCAGTTTATGAGCTTGGGAGCTGGAAAGGATGGTTTTACCTTCATCAGTAGAAAGCAGTTGGCAAAATTATAAGTATTTTAGGGGAGAAAGAATGAGCTGTTTTGCATATTTCAAGTTTAAGATACTAGATATCTAGTTAAAGATGTCTAATAGGCATTTGGAGATGAAAAACTGTCAGTTAGGAAAGAGGTTAGGACTGGACAAATTGAACTGCAAATCATACATAGAGATGGTAATGGAACCCATTGGAAGTGTTGATGTCACCAAGTGACACCAAGTAATGGTTTTATACCAATGAAGGACAACTGAGTGCTCAAGATAGGCTTGGGCGGAGCATGAACAATTAAATGGGTGTGGCTTCAATTACCTTGTTTTGTCTTTTGGGAGATTAAAAAACTCTTCTTGCCTAAATCCCAGATGATGTAAAAAAGCCCCCATAATATGGGGCTATAGTATTGAATAAATATATAGGAAAATATATATATATATATATATATATATGATATATATATAGTAATAACTTCCTTTTATATAATGTATTAAAGGATTGTAATATGCTTTTCTCTGAAAAATTCTGTGATACTCAGATTTTATAAGAGCTTTTATTGTTACTTATATTACTATATATGAACAGACTTAGGTGATCTCTTGACTTTCCCCTCCTTTCCATTGATCTTGATTTTTCCTCATTGAAAATTTACATGTATAAGTAACATTTAAAATCAATAATGCAAATTAAAGAAGACTTTGAGCCTCTAGCCTCCTGAGATAAAGGCAAGTTGATAAGGAATCAGGAAGTGAGTGGATATAAATTTTTAATGAAAATGAAAAGAATGACCTCTTCCTTACATCTGAGCATGCTGCTGGCTTTTTTATCTGGGGAAGTATGACAGCATCCTTGGTCAAGTCTCCATTGACACTAACATATTCATAAGTTTAGACCAGAAAAACAAATGAGAATGTACATATAGCCCAGTTGAAATTTTGAACTTATCTTAAAGGTATTTCCATAAGAACCTTGGACTAATTAATAGCTAATTTGAAGAAGTATAATAATGTTCTCCAATAATGAAAAGGCTTAACTTGGTGCCACCGGGGAAAAGTTCTGTCTTCTTTATTTTTATTTTTAGAACTACTGTTAATGTTGACATCAGTAACAATTATTTTATTTTTGAAACTATAACATACTATTTATTTTATTTTATTTCTGATAACTGAAGTTTTGAAGTAATGCATATTATTATTACTATAGTAAATTTAGAGGAAGGCAGTCAGGATAGAGGGAACTCTATGTCATATGAGAATTGTTTGAAAGAAGCCAGCATTTTTTATCCTGCAGAAGTTAAGACTTGTGTCTATGATTAGTATCTTGAAGGAAATTGAGGGAGTCAGAGAAAATAATCTCTAAGTATACTTCCTACCCTAAATGTTATGAAACTGCCTTTGATTGGCCCAAGGGGGCCAAACCTGGATCTGTGTGTGTAACTTCTAGGGAGGTCAACTCACATGAGATACAAGTAGCAATCTTTACTATTTAGAACAGTTAAAAATGAAATGCACTTTAAAGATGCTTTCTTGGCAAATAATATATTCCTCATCATTGCAAATCTTTAAGTGACAAATGAATGAATAAAATATGAAAACATTTGTTGTGTTCACTTTGTGCCAAATCCTGGAAATACAAATACAAATACAAATGCATTCTAATAGATGAAATAATTTACAAGGGAGAGTTTTGGTGGGGTGGATCCCTACTAGTATGGTGAATAGGACAATGGGGGAGTAGATTGACAAATCCAATTCATAAACACTTCACTTAAGTGTTGAATGAAATGAATCTGAGGTCCTTTTCCCCCCACTTTTAAGATTATATCATATTGTTATTATACCATAACTAATCAATAAATAGTTTTTCTACTCATTGAGGTGTAAAGAAAGGTATTCTTCCTTCTTTGGTCTATTGACTGGATATCTAGCAGCTCTAGCCTTTCTGTTGTAATTGATTAGGGATTTCCTAAAACTTTCTAGTGTCTAAGCAATCTTCTTATACTTATTACAGTAGTTTCTGAGATTTTTTGATTATGTTTCCAATCAAAAAATTATGTTAATTATATATAAATTATACACATATATCATGGTTAATAATTATGTATATTGTTTTTATAAAGCAAAACTTAAATATAAGATCAAAATGAAATAATATTTGATCTTAGCATAGATAGAAAGGTAATAAGGTTTCTGGATTAGGAGAGAAAAATAGTTGGTATCAAACTTTAGGAAAATTATTTTAACAGTTGTGAAGATGATGAATAGGAGTAGGGAGATTAATTAGGAAATTGCTAAAGTAGACAAGGTAAACAGTGTTGAAAGCCTGTTCGTAGTGGTAGTGATAGAGGAAGTAGAGAAAACAGGGATAGTTGTTTTGGAGGGAAAAATGAAAAGATTTGACCATAGATAGGATATCTGAGATAAGGGTGAGAAAATAGATAAAGATGTTTCTGAGTTTGTGAACTGGGGTAACAAGAAGAATAGTTATATTCTAAGTATTAATAGGAAATTTTGAAAGAGAGATGCATTAAGTCAAGACTTTCAAGGAAACTAATAAAAAAAAATCAAATGAAGATGGCCTAGCTGTACCAGATCTAAAATTATATTATAAAGCAGTGGTTACCAAAACCATTTGGTATTGGCTAAGAAAAAGACTAGTTGCTTAGTGGAATAGATTAGGTTCAAAGGACAGAATAGTGAATAACTTTAATAATCTGGTGTTTGACAAACCCAAAGATCCTAGCTTTTGAGATAAGAATTCACTGTTTGACAAAAATTGCTGGGAAAATTGGAAATTAGTTTGCAGAAGCTAGGCATTGACCCACACTTAACACCATAGACCAAGATAAGGTCAAAATGGGTTCATGATCTAGGCTTAAAGAATGAGATTATAAATAAATTAGAAGAACATAGGATAGTTTACCTCTCAGACCTGTAGAGGAGGAAGGAATTTGTGACCAAAGAAGAACTAGAGATCATTATTGATCACAAAATAGAAAATTTGATTATGTGAAATTGAAAAGTTTTTGTACAAACAAAACTAATGCAGACAAGATTATAAGGGAAGCAATAAATTGGGAAAACATTTTTACAATCAAAAGTTCTGATAAAGGCCTCATTTCCAAAATACATCAAGAATTGACTCTAATTTATAAGAAATTAAGCCATTCTCCAAATGATAGTCAAAGAATATGAACAGATAATTCTCAGATGAAGAAATTGAAACTATTTCTAGTCATATGAAAAGATGCTCCAAGTCATTATTAATCAGAGAAATGTAAATTAAGACATCTTTGAGATACCACTACACATCTGTCAGATTGGCTCGAATGACAGGGAAATATAATGCGGGATGTTGGAGGGGATGTGGGAAAACTGGGACACTGATGCATTGTTGGTGGAGTTGTGAATGAATCCAGCCATTCTGGAGAGGAATATGAAATTATGCCAAAAAAGTTATCAAACTGTGCATACCCTTTGATCCAGCAGTGTTACTACTGGGCTTATACCCCAAAGAGATACTAAAGAAGGGACAGGGACCTGTATGTGCACGAATGTTTGTGGCAGCCCTCTTTGTAATGGCCAGAAACTGGAAACTGAGTGGATGCCCATCAATTGGAGAATGGTTGGGTAAATTGTGGTATATGATTATTATGGAATATTATTGTTCTGTAAGAAATGACCAGCAGGATGATTTCAGAAAGGCCTGAAGAGACTTACATGAACTGATGCTGAGTAAAATGAGCAGGGCCAGGAGATCATTATATACTTCAACAACAGTACTATATGATGATCAATTCTGATAGATGTGGCTCTCTTCAACAATGAGATGAACCAAATCAGTTCCAATAGAGCAGTAATGAATAGAACCAGCTACACCCAGCGAAAGAACTCTGGGAAATAAATTTAAACCACTACATAGAATTCCTAATCCCTCTATTTTTTGTCCACCTGCATTTTTGATTTCCTTCACAGGTTAATTGTACATTATTTCAATGTCTGATTCTTCTTGTGCAGCAAGATAACTGTATGGTCATGTATACATATATTGTATTTAACATACATATTTAATATGTATTGGTCTACCTGCTATCTGGGGGAGGGGGTGGAGGGAAGGAGGGGAAAAATTAGAACAAAAGGTTTGCATTTGTCAGTGCTGAAAAATTGCCCATGCATATATCTTGTAAATAAAAAGCTATAATAATAATTAAAAGAAAAGAAATAGAGGTATATTTGGGAAGAAAGATAATGTAATAGGTTGGTGTTGCAAGGAGAAAGATAATGTAATAGGTGTTGATGCAGATGATAGTCTAGGTATATCTACTCAATCTGACCACCTTAGTGTATTCCATTAAAAAGAAATGTACAGCAGTAATTTGGGCTCTAACTCACTAGTCACTTCCTCAGAACATAGAACCTTTCAGCCAAGGGATATCTGCTGTTATGAAGAAAAAGGAGGTAAAAATTCCCAGTTACTCCTGTGAAGCTGTTTCTATAGTTACTTGGGTAGCTCACAAAGTAGAGAAGAATATTGGGAGGTTTTAGGGTGACAAAATATATGAGAATATGGGTTATCGTGTTCTGTTGTAGATAAGCCCCATGTTTGGCTATTGTGGAGAAGAAGGAAAGTTGATGTACTTTTCCATATATTAATTGGTTGATCAGACCAGGACACTCATTTTGAAAACCACCCTACAAAAGGACTGAGATTCCTGTCATCTCCTTTTTTCTTTTCTAATGTTGTTAAATATGTACATTTAATTTTACATATTTCCTGGGAAATGTAGCCTTTTCATTTGCATCCCATTTACCATGAAGATGAGTCTCTGTGCAATAGAGTTTATGATACCACTTGTTGATAGTGATGAAATAATAAAACCCTTTTTTTCCCAGAATAATAGCAGTGATAATATATTTGGAAATCTCTAGGGATTATAAGATATTATGAAGACATTTAGTATTATAATTTAATTTTAATTATGTCCACCTGTCCTCCTAATTGCTTGACAACTCCTTACTTGAAGGGACCATGACTTCTTTTGCTTTTTTGCTCCTGTAAGACCTCTCTTATAGCATGTTAATATTTCAAGAAGATTTTTTTAATACCCCCACAGGCACTGATTGCAGTCCCTACACAATTTAGTAGGTAGTTTTTCTAAGTTTCTGTGATTGACAAGCCTCTTCACACTTAATTGATTGTTAACTTGGCTGAGGGTGACATCTGTATTTGTGCACAGGAAGGTTTCATTGTCTATAGCCAGCTTCTCCTCAAATTTATGCATTGTGTATCCCTTGCTTCAGTTGTGTGTACAAACCTCTTTCCAATTTTCTTACTTTCAGATCTCTGTTTATCTCCATCAACCTTGTTTGTAACTGTCCTTGATGTTTTTTTTACAAATAATAGGATAGTCTCAGATGTTTTAAAGGAATAGCTGATGACCACTTGAATAACTATTTGCATTCCACTTAGTTTATCAAATGTGTGAGACAGTATCAACCACAAAAACAGAGACTTTTAAGAGTAAGAAAAAGCCAAAAGGGATTTATTACTATCTCCTAAGAAAGGTCATCTTCCATCTGACAAATTGTTTGTCAGTAAAATGAGTGCAAAGTAAAAACTGCAAAACACAAGATTAAGTAACCAGGAAAAAAAGCCCCCAACTTCCCAGCCTGACCTTTTCTCCTATTATTTGGGGGGTCTGGGCTTATATTCTAATCTCAGAAATCTATCCTAGGGAAAAAAAATTGCCTTTAAAAGAGGTGATAGCAAACAGGAGGGGAAGAGCACCTGCAGCTTTTTTAGCTATAGCTCTACTTGTTATTATAAAGTTTCAAGTCACAGTTAAGGTATAGTTTAAGGCTATATTTCCCTTAGAGTGTCTTCACTCAGTTTATTCCATACATCAAGTGAAGTCATATTTCCATGCATAATTTTCTTCAACAAATCATTAAACTCATGCAGCTGTTCTAAAGTGATTTCTCCTTCCCCCTTTCTTCATATTCTTCTGCTTCAAGTTTTCTGCATATTTCCAGATATTATAACTATCGCCTTACTTAATCCAACTCTTCTAAATTATACTTTGCTTTTTTTTTTTTTTTTTAATCTCTATTTTTCCTCTGGAAGCCATCTTAATCTTTACCTACAAAGATGGATGAATGAACCTGAAACCTCCAGGAGTATAGCCATGAGACTGACTTGATGAATTTTAGTAAATATTTGTAGGTTTGATTTGATAGGGGGTGCAATAGTCATTAAAGAGCCACCAGAACAGGGGAGTCACAGACTAATTAGTGTTTTAGAGATTAAAAGGAAATGAATTAAAGGAGGGGACAGATTAGAGATAGAGGAACCAGGAAAGAAGCGATTGCAGTCTAGATTGGAGATAATTAGGTTTTGGTAAACCTAAGATGGTAACATTGGAATGGAAAAACAAAGATATGAATATTAGTGGAATTTTCAATAAATAAATCCATCTTTGGGATAGATTGGTTATATCATAATGAAGGGGAAAGATGGAGAAAGAGAGACAATAGGCAGACACACAGACAAAGAAAACAAGAATTGGATTCATAGTTGAGACACCTGAAATCAAATCTTACCTCTTTTACTTAAAATCCACTAGGTCTTGGGCAAGTCCTATTATTTCTGTTCTTCAATTTCTTCATTTATAGAATAAGAGGTTCAGACTAGATGTTATCCTAAGCCATTTCCTGCTCTAAATCTTTTGATCCAAAAAGTAGAAGATAACTCCAGTACTGTCTGTGCTTCTCCAAGCTTTGACAGAATTAGAATACTTAGCCTAGGAAACTAGTGGAATGGACAGAGAATAGGATGAGGCATACTGGTGTTATGGAGATAGCATAGATTGTTACAATAAACAGAATCTAGCTCTGACAAATTTTGCCACTAACTTCTTGTGTAATCTTTAGACAAATCCTTTTCCTTTTCTGTGCATCAATTTCCTCTCCAATAAAATCGGTGGTTTGCTGTAAGATAATCGCCTGTCTTATCTAATTATAAAATTCCATGATTCTACAAGTTTTTGCTATTAGTTTTCTCCTTTCCAAAGTACTATGATTAGAGCAACTTTCCTTCTTGCTGTCTTGATTGGTTTGTTTGTTTCTTTTTGAGAAAAATTTAATGGGAAAAACAGGCTAACAAATTCACTACAAATATACAAATCCAGTAGGACAACTCTTAACTCAGTAATGACATGCAAATCCATAAAAAAATGACGTCTATATAATGAAAATAGAATCTTTAACAACAGTCCTAAAATATAAGGCACACAATTATTCTTGAAAAGAGGATTGCAATTGATTAACTGTCTTAGACCCTGTGGGGCCTGCTTTGGCAAGAAGCTTTGTAGAATTCTCATTTACTGGGGGGAGGGAGAGGGAAGAAGAAAGAAACACAGGCAGGGAAGGGGGAGGGGACAGAGGAAGGGGAAAGACAAACAGAGAGTTACAGAGACAAAGAGACAGAATTTTTTGTTGATCTTTATGTAGAGAAGTTGAGGGACCCCTTTTATTTTCTCTTTTTTGTCCTTCAGAAAAGTCTGCTACTTTCTTACAGCCAACTAGAAAGCTGGAGAGAGAAATGATCTTCATAGCTCCAACAGGCTACAACTTTTACCTGGAATGGAAGAGAGAGGAAGTAAGGCTTAAGATAGTGTCAAGAGACCCTTCTGCTACCATGCCTAATGCCTCCTGACATATACTCTTTTATCAGAGCCCAGAAATATTCATTAGATCTTATCTCTTTGATGGAATAACTTATTTTCACTTGAAGCCCTTACAAAAATACAATCAGTTTTGACCCAAGAATAGCTTGCTCCTATTAATAAACAGAAAGCCACCTAATGATTGCAATCTGGACTTAGATTTGTGTTGAGGATTAAAAATTTTGAACTCAACTGGTATCCTTGCTATTCATGATTTTTATGATGGAATATAAATACCCTCCAGCCCCAATCCCATAAGCATTTGTGGACCATTTTTTTTTGGGGGGGGGAACTAGAGATAATATGAAGAAATGTTTGCTCCCTCTTCTTTAAAAGTTTTTTTCTATCCTTGTAAATATCATAATTGGAGATGAGCAATCCTGATTGCAGTCTTCCTTTGTTGAGTTGATCACTAATCAATCAAAAATATTTATAAAGTACTTATTATTTGCTAGTCACTGTGTATTCAAATCATAATGCCCACCATATCAAAAAATCATGCTGACTCTAATTGTCTCTAAATTAATATGTCTTCTGGAAATGTACAGAAACATTTATACCAATGAACAGACTAACATCAAGAGAGAGGAAAAGATACAGTTATATTCATTAACACAGTCTTAACTGAATATATATTACTTGCCTTAATTGAAGTTTTATTTCACTGTGTCAGCGTTCTGTTTTATGGGGAAGTGATCTTTTTATTTGATTGCATGTGTATTCCCAGTGATTAGCACAATGACTGACAGATAGTAAGCACTTAATAGATGCTTTATTTAATCTATTATATCTACATAGTAAAGTTAAAATTGATGAAACATATTCTGTTGCCCAGGGTAAGATATGAATTTGGATGGACAGCCCAGAGAGCTTTTCATCCATATGTCTATCTGGGACAGATAGTCTAAATGGACAATGAGTTGGGAGCAGAGTTAAAAAAGATTTTCTTCAGGAAACTGCAAAACTCCTTTTTCCTTTTTTATATTTCCCTGTTTTTGTTTTACATTTTTTCTTACATCATCTGTTTACATCATTTGAGTGCAGGGCATAGTGAACATAGGAAATAATGTGAAAATATGGAAAGATATTAAACCAAATTGTAGAGTGAGTACCTTAATCATCAGGCTAAGTTTTTATTTATCCTATAATTAATAGGAACTCATGCAATGTTTGTAAAGGGGAGATTCACATGAAGGAACAGTTGAATTAAGAACATTATTTTGACAGAGTTTTATAATTGAAGTGGCTAAAACTTAGGGGAAGGTCAGTTATGAAACTACTATAACAGTTTAGCCAGGGAGGCCCTGTACTAAAATGGTTTCTAGGAAGATGAAGAGAAAAGGACTGATATATGAAATACTATGGAGATGGAGTACACATTACTTTATGGTTGATTGAATTTGGATCATGAAGGAATTAAAAACTACCTCCAAGTTTTTGTCCATTGTTGACTGGAATTATTTGCATGCTTCCCCTTCCCCTCTCCCCCTTAAAAAAAAATTCCTCCTGGATTCCATCTACTTGGTAATATATCACCAGGTAGCTGATTCCCTCCTGAAATTCTTTTTTATTTGCCTGAGTATGTGTTTTTTTCATTCAATAGAATATAAGCTCCTTTGGTTACTGTTTTATTTCTGTTTTTGTATCTACAATGCCTATCATAATGTTTGGCACAAAGATGGCATTACATAAATGCTGGTTAAATGGAAAATAAGATTAATAAAATCTTATGACCTTCAGATTCCTGGGTGATACTAACCTTCTTTTTATGGGTTTAAATCCTCAAATTTCATTGCCAACTGAAATCATAAGGGATATGAAATTTCCTAGGAATAAAATCTCACTAACTAAAATGCCACCTTTTGGTCTTAAGAATGCTAAAGATAATACAAAAAATCTAACCTTATTTTCTTGTTTTTCAATAAAAGTTTAACCTTGCCTTTACACAGAGGAAAATTGTGAAATCCTCTAGTTTAAAGAGAACCTCAGAGATCATCTAATTCAATCCATACCTTAGCATGGTTGCTTGCCACAGTATTCTTAACAAGCTATCATCCAGCTTCTGTTTGAAGACTCTTAGTGACAGGAACTTCATTACCTTTGGAGGTATCCTCACATTGGATATCTCCCCTTTTTAGGATCTCCTCTCCTTCCTTTAAGCTTAAATCTTCTTTTGTATTACCCATGTACCTTTCTCTCAAACACATAGACTAATACGGAGAAACCACACACACAGATATATACACACACACAGAGATACACACACACACACACACACACACACACAAATACCTACATAACTCTATTGTATCTAATTCTTCTTTCTAGGACTTGGAAAAGGATTTTTAAAAGAAACAATACTCTTCCTTGCATTAGATCTTGAAGGATAGATAGGATGTCAAAAAGTTGAGATGTGGATGATAGTCTTCCAAATGCAGGCAACCAAGGAAATGTCATTGTGTAGTCAAAAAAGTGCCCAAGATTTGCTGGCAAATATTATTCTCATTCTCACAAGTTAAGTTGGGCCAAGTTTATTTCCTTTTAAGGATTTGTTGGTATTGTTAGAACCATTTAAGTTCTTATACAGGACTATCTCACTTGCATATTTTCTAATTTGTTTCACAAAATGCTGGCACTTTTACTTATAAGTAGTAAAAAGATTTTCTGAGCTGGGTTAAGGATTTTTACCATGTTTTCATTATTTCAATTAAGATGTCATAATAGATATCTTTTACATGTCATTACACTGCCAGGAATATCATGTTGAAATTTTTTTTTATGTCACAGGTGGGTCTAATTACCCTTGATTAATGCACTATAAAATTTGATAGAATATATATACTACATGGAACAATTAAATAAACCAGAATCATATGTTATTCCCAGCACCATATCCCAAAGCTGCAAGTTCATTGGAATGGTTCATGTTGCATGTAGCATGATTTGACTCCAAGTTAGCTGCTCCACAACCCATTGTTTAATATAGTGAGTTATGAGGCATGGAGAAAGCTAGGCTTGCGCCACTGACTTAATAATCTGGTGACTTGGCAGCCACTAATTTGGAAGGGCCTTCATTATCAAAGGCCCTGTCTTTATCTAAAATTTATTAGTAGATTTCAAACCTGCTTGCCAGTTCACTAATGGAAGCCATTTGAATCAATTGTCTCAGATAATTTAAACAGTATTTCAAAGTATATTGTTGAACTAGAAAGGATTTGCAGCTGGTAGTTAGTTAATTATTTATTATTCTTTTCATAAATACTTTCCCATTTCAAAATACCTGAAAAATGCTTAAACAATTTTGAAAGTATGTTCAAGTAGCTAATTTGAAAAAAAAAAAATCACATTTTAGTTTTCAATTGAGGTTAATTGTTGTTTTGGGATATATTTTCCCCATCTTTAACCTGATTTTTTTTTTTTTAATGTATGTTTGTATGCACTTGTGCATATGTGTGCATGTGTGATATTTTAAACAACAAATTAAATGCTCCTTTTAACTAAAAAATTACATTCAACAAAAATTATATGTACCATGCCGGGGATTTGACATTTCTCACTAACTAGTGTAAACAAACAAAAAATACACCTAACTTAACAAATACTTTTATCTACTTTTGTTTTCTCTAAGGGACTTAAGGGAAAGTTTTTGCTAACTGCTTTCTTTCTCTGAGTATTTTTTATTATAAAACTTTTCTTTAGGGTGTGTTAGGCTTTTTGTTTTTTTGATGCCTTTTCAGAATGAGTTGCAGTTTTAAATAGAATTCCTAAATCATCATTATTATTGCACATTGGCTATAAATAGTTTTATTTAGTTCAATAAGTATATTTATTTTCTGACATTTGTCTCCTTCTAAGGAAATCTGGCTAACACCAAAATGGCACATTAGAAAAGATATCAAATAAGACAGAATTTGAAAACATTCTTTTTTCTTCTATATTATTTTTAGATTCATAAAATAAAATCAGTGCAAAAACCAACCAAACAAGAAAGTTTGCTTTTAACAAACTTAAGTAACTTTCCTTTCTGCTTATTTCATTTCATTCTAATAAACATTCTTAAGGCATCATGGGGTACAAAGACAATAATGAAAATCATTACCTTCCCACTTAGAGCTTATATTCTGTTGTGCAACACAATACTGAAAAATAAATGTTTTAGATTAGTTTTTTGAAAAACATATTATTAGTCTAATATTATTCTTCAGACACATGTATTCATTAAATATTTATTAAATATCTACTATATGTAAGGTATAGGGTATATAAAATAATTAATACAAAATACTGGCTTTCAGAGAGTTTGCATATCATAGGCAGAAATAATACATTCATATAAATAATTATAATGCAAATTGGAATTTAATAATAATGCATACAGGAAAAACTAAATAGATGAAGAGTTCCCATAGTCTTGACTATGATGTGAAATTTTAGAGACAAAGCATGAGAGCTTCTCTCTCATCACACACACACACACACACACACACACTCCCTATACATATACCTATTTTGTATGTTTACACATGCACATATATTTCCTGGGGTGTTTTTTTCTTTATTTAAAAAATAGTATTTTATTTTCCCCCTATAACATGTCAAAAGCATTTCTCACATTTATTAAAAAAATTTTTTTGGGGGGGTTTCAAATTTTCTTCTTTCCTTCCATTGCCCCCTTTCTGAAATGGTAAGCAATTTGATATAAACTATACATGCACAATCATGCAAAACTTATTTCCATATTGTGATGTTGTGAATAAAGACTCAGACCAAAAGGGGAAAAAAAAAACATGAAAAAAATAAAGTGAAAAATAAGTATCTTTAAATCTGCATTCAGATTCTATCATTTCTTTCTCTGAATGTAAATAGCATTTTTCATCATGAGTCCTTGGAATTGTCTTTGATGATTGCATTGCTGAGAATAACTAAGCCATTCACAATTGATCATTGTTCAGTATTGCTGTTACTATCTTCTCCTGGTTCAGTTCACTTTACTTTGCATAAGTTTGTATATCTCTTTCTGAAATCAATCTGTTTCTTATAGAACAATTTCCATTATAATTGGGGTCTATGTTTAGACAGGCATAAGTGCAGTTACTTAGATTTAGAATTAAACAAGAAGGGAGGGTTCTGTTGCTCTTTTCAAACTGCATAGTTGTTTTAATGATCTCAAGCTTCTGCCCAATACAAAGGCTAAAAATTTTAGAATCAATATTATGGTAGTGTTAGATGGCTGAGAGTTTTCAACTACCAGTCTCTAAGTAAAGTTGATGCTTATCTAAAGGGCAATGGAGATGGTGTGAACGAGGCATGAGCTAGGCATGAGCAGTCTAAAGCACATTATACACAAGGGATTATTGAGGACAGATGGTATAAAAGATGTTATCAAGGAAATGTATAATTGGAAAAGAAGATAGGCAAGAGTGAGAGTTAATAGAATGATGGTTGTGTGCTCCATTGATACCCTATTTCAAAGGAACTTGATGAAGACTCCTAGAATATTGTGTGAATACTCCACAGTGATCTCCTTAGAGTTAATTGACATTAATTCAGCATGGGCAGGCATGGCAGGCAAACATTCTCTATTACTGGAGAGAATACCCACATCTATGATATTTATTGGAGTGTTGTAATATAGTATAGATTCACTGGATTAGAGAAGTCTATAATTGTCAGATAATATGCTACAAATAACTTATATCTGTAGAGTTAATAAGGTTCAAGAAAGAGTGGAAGGCAGTATTAGGAGCTAAAAAAGACTTCATTTTGAAGTCAAAAAATCTGAAGTAGAATGGACAATTTATTTAACTTCTCTAAATCATAGTTTCTCTTGTCTAAAATGGAAATCCTTACTGAAAGAAAACCTTAGTTTCCTCAGTTTCAATCTTTTCCTGAGCAAGAATCATTTTTTTTTTTTTTTTTACCATTCTTGAGAAATGGTAATTCAGCCTCTTCTTGATCTTTTTAAACATGAAATTTCTGCTGTCAGGATAGTCTTTTTTTTGATGGTTTTAATTATTAGGAAATTTTTCTTTACCTAGGACCAATGTACTACCTTCTTTGAAGGATTGTTATGAGGAATGTGCTGCATAACCTTAAAATGTGTGTGTGTGTGTGTGTGTGTGTGTGTGTGTGTATGTCTCTCTGTGTGTATATATACATACATAGATACATATAAATATGCACACAGTATGCATATCTGTGATGACATTACTTTAAATCATGAATGAAATATTAGATGTCAAAAACAGAGAACCAAATATAGGAAGAGAGAGGAATAGGCATTTCAGGTTTTAGCAGACTATATAATAGATATTCTTGTGCGAGTGACAAATTAGTCAACAACAGTGTTCTAGAGTTATGTTAGGTAAAGTTACATGGCCACTTATTTGTTTCAGTATGGCCAGTTAGCTTGTATCTATTAATTGTTTACTGTATACTATGTATGGTTAAACTCTGGAAATAAAACAAAACAGTTTGTTCTTAAGGAGCTTGCTTTCTGATAGAGAAAACAATGTGTAAACCAATATGAAAATGAAGCTATATTTTGTTTATTTGCATTTATGAAGAGGGAAGAAAAAGAAGAAAGGGAAAAGCAGGAGAGAGTGATTGTATAGTTGGAAAGTGATTGGGAAGAATTTAGCAGCATGTGGGATCAGAAAGACTTCCTAAAGATTGTGGAATCTGAGTGTCTCGAATGAAGCCATGTAAAGTATGGAGCAGACTTTCCCCACCCTAAAAAAGCTTTGATTTATGTGGGTATCTATATTTGCCATCTTAGATATTGAAATGTTTTTGTATTATTATGAAAACAATTTTGATCTTGTGGGGACTCAGGGACTCGCTTTGTCAGCCAAGAAAGTGGATTGGAGTGAAGAGAAAGTTAAAGCAGGAAGACAATTGAAAGGTCATGACAGTAGTCTAGACAAGAGGTAATAGACACCAAAAATAAAATGGTGGTTATTTGAATGGCAAAAAGATACATATTAAAGAGATAGCATAAAGGAAGACTTCACAAGATTTGAGAAGGGATTGAATATGTGAAATGAGAGTGAAGAATGACATCAAGATGTAGATTTCAGTAGCTGAAAGTATAATAACACCCTGGGAAATGACGAAAATGTGAAAATTGGGGTGATTTTTGGTGAAAGGTAAGTTTTGTTTTGGATATGTTGAACTTGAGATGTCTGATAGGCAATTGATGATGTGGGCCTGGAGTTGAAGAGAGAAGGTAGGAGTGAATGTGTCAAATTGGAAATCGTCTGCACAGTGATGATAATTGAATCTATGAGAGCTAATGAACTCACTAAAGCAAAAAGGGAAAAAAAAGATTCAGGAAAGTGTCTAGGAGACACCCTTGCATAGTGAGTATGATTTGGATACAGATCCAGCAAAGTAGATTAAGGATTAATCAGACAGATAGGAAAAGATCTAATCCTGAGTCATGTTTAAAAACAAAAACAATAGCAGCTCAGAAGAAACGGAGCATCTGTAAGGACAAGGTAATCTGCAAGAAGAATGAGAATTAGGAAATGGATATTTTATTTGTAGTTAGCAGATCACTGGCATCTTTGAAGAGAGATTTTAAATTGTATGGTGTTACTAGAATGCAAGTTATAGAGGGGTTTGGTAAAGAATAAAAGGCAAAGTGGATCCACTTAATGACTTTCCTAAGGAGTTTATCTATTAAAGGGATGAGAGATATTATACAGAAATCATCAGAGATGAATGGATCAAATGCTATTTTTTTCTTCAGGATAGGGAGATAGGGGCTTATTTACAGGTAATTAGAAAGGTGCTAATGAACTGGAAGATACTAAAGGTTATCATCTAAAGAAGATGGGAAGGGATAAACTCAAGGGTGCATGTAGAGTGGCCTTGACAAACACAAAGGTTTTTCATCTGAGATTATAGATAAGAAAATTGAAGGGAAAGATGACTGAGTGATTTGTGGTGAGGAGACAGATTGAAGGGGAAAATGGTTGACAATGGATTTAGCTTTTTCATTGCAGTATGAGATAAGGTACTAGTTGAGAGAGAGAGAGAGAGAGAGAGAGAGAGAGAGTGTGTGTGTGTGTGTGTGTATCTTAGTTCCATGACAGAATTGAGGAAAGTTACTTGTGGGTTCATCAGTGTGGTATGTTGAAGTACCGTTTGTTATATAAGGGCAGCAATTGGGAAGTAGAGAAAAACTGTCAGGTACTGAATTTGAGGAAGAAAGGGTATTACCCTTTCATGAGTCATGAGATAAAATCTACTGGGATATGAATGAATAGCATGAATCTCAAATGAGGAAAAGTTGTACGGTGATCATGATAAAGACAGAGATTGAAAAATTGCGAAGGGAGGCAAAGATTATTGTGATTGCCCCTTCCTTTTCACCCCCTTTCTCCCTGCAACTACTGAATCTGGAGATAGGGGAAAAAAATGTAATTGATTCTGGCACTGATTCTGGAAAACACTCATCAGAGAAGTTATGTCATCAGAAAGGGATAGAAAGTAGAAGAGATTTTGTTCTTAGTTGTAATACTGGATAGTGAGCATGTAAAGAGTAATAGTATGAAATAAAATTGAAAGCTAAGGCTGAAACCAAATTTTGGAGAATGGTGAATACCAGACTGAGGAGTTTGGCCTGTATTCATTAGGTAATGTGTAGCTGATAAAAGTTTATGATGAGGGGTGATGTGTAATGCTAATGGACTGAATAGTTTGAAGCCTATAAATGGAAAATCTGTTCTCAGTTATTTTGGTATGAATCTTTAACTTTATGGGACCATAAGATTTTATACTTGAAGGAAAAAAGGGAAAGGAATAAGCACTTATACACTACCTACTATATGCCAGGCAGGGTGCTAAGTGCTTTACAAATATTATCTTATTTGATCTTCTCATGAGGGAGGTGCTATTATTAATCTAATTTATGGAGGAAACTGAAGCAAACTGAGAGACAGGATTTGAATTTAGGTCTTCCTGACTTTGGGCTCAACTCTGTATACTGTGTCTTAGAGATAGTGATCAATATGCAGAAAGATGATTAGGGATAATATATTACACTGTTCTCCTTTTTTAGGTCACTGTGACCACAGAGAAGTGATTCACAAAAGGCAAAATGGGTTGAAACCAAAGTCATGAATGAAAATCACATTTTAAATTACTTTTGAAATAGCAGAGGCCCGAGGATTGACACTCAGCCTCTTTTTAATACCAGATTTCCTCAGACAAGCCACTTCCTTTATCTAGGTCTCATTTCCCTCATGTGTAAAATGAGGGACTTTGGCAAAATAATCTTTGTTTCCTTCAATCTTTACATCTCAGGACCCAGATGATGGGCATAGTAAGCAACCAGCTCTGCTGCTTGTGCTAAAGATGCTATTGTTGCTCAAGGAGGCTATTTGAGGCCCTGGTACAAGCCTTCATTACTTCAGGCCTGGACTATTACAATGACCGCTTAGTGGGTCTGCCTGCCACAAGTCTCTCACTATTACAACTCATCCTCCACCAACGTGATTAATATAAAGTATGAGTCTGATCATGTCATTTCCTATACAGTAAACTCCAGCGACTTCCTATTGTTTCCAGAACCAAATTTAAAATTTTTTCTGTTCAATGTTCAAAGCCTTTCATAATGTAGACACCCTTTCACCCCTTTCCAATCTTCTTACATCTTGTTCCCTCCTATTCCCCCAACACATTTTTCAAACCAGTGAAATACCATGTCCATGTCTTAGGTATATTATCTGTCCATATCTCATATCTGGAATGTGCTCCCTCCTCATCTTCATATCTTGTCTTCCTTGGCTTTTATCAAGTCACAAATAAAATCTCACTTTCTCCAGGAACCTTTTTCCTAGCCCTTGTAATTCTAGTTAATTATTCTTGTTAATTATTTCTTATTTATCCTATATATTTATACATAGTTATTTGCATGTTATCCATTAGAATGTGAGCTCCCTAAATGCAAGGAGTGTCTCTTATCTTTCTTCATATCCCTAGACCTTAGCATTGTGTTTGGCATAGAATGGGACCTTAAGAAAGACTCATTAACTGTTTTGAATTACAAAATGACCTTTGATTCTTTAGTCATTTTGAACATGGCTCCAGTCTTGATTCTCCAATCTTTTACAAGCATTTTCCCCTGCATATCTTTTTTTCATGTATAAGCTTCTTGCAGATAAAAATAGAATTTAAGTTTTCTAGTATTTATATTTCTAGTGATTAGGGCAATGCATATGAAAGGGCTTAATAAAGGCTTTATCTGTCTAATGGCTATCTTTGGTCTATTTCCCCATCAACATAGGATTCTTCATTATATCTGAGTTTCCAGTTGATTATCAATGCTCGATGTTTTGCTTACAGAGAAGAAATGAGTGCATGTATCTTGTCAGGAAAAATCATAGGCTGATGTAAATTTACTCCTGTCTCCTTCACTGAAATGTAAACTCTATTCTGCTGAAGTTTCACATTCTTCTCTCTTTAGCAGGTAAATATTTATCACCTGGAAATGATATTTCATCATCTAGTTATTATTTGAAGCACCATGATAGCTAACCAATTGTGGGAGTGTCATAGCATAGACTCTTTCCAAATCTGCCTTTAGCCAGATTTACAGGAACCACTTTACACAAATTAGAATAATCATAGGGGTACATTTCTACCTTAGATTATGGGAAAGTGAGCAGGATAGTGAGAGGAACTGAAAATTGTTCTTTTCAATGATTGATTGAAGAAAATTAGGATCTTTAGATTAGCCTAGAGAAGATGGGCATATATGATGACTATCTTCAACTTTATTAACATGGTGCTTACTTGGACACAGAGGGTAGAGATGTGCCCAATGAAGGAAGCAGAATTTGGTCCTTTATACAAGATACTTCATTCTCATCAAAGCTATTCAACCATGAAATGCCTAGGGTTAGGAGATATTGAATTGACCATCAGGTCAGGTCTTCAAGAAGAACTATGATATATACTTATCAGGAATATTATAAAAGAGATTTTTTTCTTCTTTAACTAGAGATAGAATTAGATGACCGACCCCTAGGTCCTTTCTTTATTAACGAGATAATATGATTAACAACAGTGGTAAGAACTTTGGAATCAGGTGATTCTGTTATGTCCAATTCTGGTATTCTTTGATTTTGTTCTAAATATCTTTCAATAAATGTCTTTCAGTCAATAAGCCTGTCGAGAGACAAAGCATTAATTAAGTACTGTGTTGCATGTTAGGAATACAAAGACAAAAATGAAAAAGTCCCTCTCCTGAAGGCACTTTGATCCTATCTGTCATACTGACAGGTGACATAGTGAATCAAGCACTTGTACTGGAATCAGATAAATACGAGTTCAAATCCAGCCTCAGCTATTAGCTGGACCTTGGCCAGCTACTACCTTGCTGCTCCAATGGCTCCATATTGTCTCTGAGACCAAAAATAAACTCCTCTGTTTGGACCTTGGCTAAGTCACTTAACCTATTTACCCAACTCTATTTCCTTATCTATAAAATAAGGATAATAATAGCACCTAAATCACAGGGTTGTCATGAGGATGTGATGGCCTTAGCATAATGCCTGGCACATAGTATTTGTTGTAGTTGTTCAGTCATATATGACTCTTCATGATCTCATTGGGGATTTTCTTGGCAAAGATACTAGAGCTTGCCAAATCCTTCTCCAGCTCATTTCACAGATGAAGAAACTGAGGTAAACAAGGCTAAGTGACTTGCCCAGGGTTACACACAATTAACAACTTGAACTTAGGTCTTTCTGATTCTAGGACTGGCACTCTATCCACTGTACCACTTGGCTGGCACATAGTGATATATAAATGTCGTTATTGTTGTTGTTATTATTGCCTAAGGAGACAATATATACATATATTGGACCTGTGATTTTAATAGCATTCAAAGTTTCTGGGTGAAGAAGTTGTCAATGCAAAATGACATCTTCTCTCCAATTTAAATCTCAAGCAGTTTGCCTAGAGCAGAAAGAAGTTAAGTGACTTACTTGTCCAGGATGAGAAAAGCCAGTCTGTGTTAAGAAGTAGAACTTGAATCCAAATCATATTGGTTTTCAGAGATATTCTCAATCCAGCCAACATTCTCTGATAAGTGGATGGATGGATAGATATAATGTACACAGTGCCTGCAAAAGCAGTGTGAGGGCTTTTGGGGGAGGGTGGGAGAGATGCACAAACACTTGGAAGAATCAAGACATGCTTGATATAAAAGATTGGATTGAGTTTTGAAAGAAGGAATTTTAAGCATTCAGATTCTGGAGGATATGCATTCCAGGCTTGAGG
Source organism: Sarcophilus harrisii (assembly GCF_902635505.1). Lineage (NCBI taxonomy): Eukaryota > Metazoa > Chordata > Mammalia > Dasyuromorphia > Dasyuridae > Sarcophilus > Sarcophilus harrisii. The sequence continues at coordinate 72,351,898 of NC_045427.1, forward strand.
CAGCCTGTGTAAAGGCAGAAAAAAGCTTTATTTTGTATCTGCAGCCCCACCCCAGGATAAATTTATTACCTGAAATCTCATTACCATACAAATTGATTCTTGCTTTCATATTTCATATCTTCTCTCTTTGCTTCTCCCCTTAGATTGGAGTATGGAGGGCAACTTTTTCCTAAGGTTCTCATTTCTGCCCCGCCTCCCCTTTTTCCTCTTTCTTGTGTATGCTGTCTTCCTTCCTGCTCCGCTATTGGATTGTAAACTACTTGAGGGCAGGAACTATCTCACTTTTTCTTATTTGTATCCCTTGAGTTTAACTGAATTTAGAATAGGTGCTTAATAATTGTTCATTGAATTGTTGTAGGTTTAATTTATTGTGAGAAACATAGCAAGAATCACTGGGCCTCTTAATCAGTCAGTCAGTTACCGAATATTTAGTAGGCTTCTACTCTTTATCTAGTCACTATGCTCAGTGCTGGTGTTGCAAAAAAAAAAAAAAAAAAAAAAAGCAAAAACAACCAGTCCCTGTAATGGGAGAGACAAGTTGGACACAACTATACACAAACAAGATATATATAGGATAATATACATGAGTGGTATAACCATGATATGCAAGCAAAATATATATCTATATATCTATGTCTATATTTGTATCTATAACTATATATTGATATGGGGAGCCATCTCAGAGGGAAAGCATTAAAATTAAGGAGGACTGGAGAAGGCTTCTTATAAAAGGTAAGACTTAGATGATACTTGAAAAGGAAGCCAAGGAGGCCAGCCAATGAAAACACTCGATTTCAGAGAATGTCTTGTTCAAGAAACAGTAAGGATAACAATGTCTCTGGATGATAGAGAAAGTAGAAGGGAATAAGATATAAGAAAACTGAAAAGATAGGCAAGAGTCAGGTGATGAAAGATGTTGGAAATGAAAAGGGTTAGAAGAGGAGCTTGGGAACAGGTTTGAAGGACCTTAACTATAAAACAGAGGAGTTTATTTTTGGTCTCAGAGACAATATGGAGCCATTGGAGCAGCAAGGTAGTAGACAGAGTGCTGGACTTGGAATCAGAAAGACTGTGAGTCCAAATCTGGTCTCAGACACATATTAGATGTGTGATCTTATCTGTGAAATGAACTGGAGAAGGAAATGATAAATGCCTGTAGTACCTTTGCCAAGAAAACTCCAAAAGGAGAAACAAATAGTCAGATACAGCTGAAAAATGATGAAACAACAGCAAAGAAGCTATTGGAGTTTATTGAGTAGGATGGACATAAAATGGTTAGACACAGTGGTTATGGCATGAATAATGGATTGAAAAGGGGAGAGATTGATGTAGAAAAATTAATTATAAGCTTGATAAGGACCATAATTAAACTGTTGGTCATATGAATAGAGAACATGAGTTGGATGTGAGAGATGTTATGTAAGCTGAAGTAATATGATTTGGAAGTTAACAGTAGTCAACTAATTCATCCGTCATGAAATTTAGAAACTTGTGTAGTAAAATACATTTTTCTGGTATAAATAAAATTTAGTAGTGTACCTTGCTGACAGAGTATATAGTCGGAGTGTTCTAAAACTGTGATTTTTAAGCAATGTGAACTTAAAGCTGCTCTAAGACTTTTAGAATACTCTGTATAGCTCTTCTCCCTCCCTGTAAATTATATTCCCTTTTCTTGATATTAGTGTTAGGCCCTTTTGTGATAAAGTGGACACAGTATACAACTTGGATTTAGAAAGATCTGAATTTATATCCTGCCTAAGACATTTATAAGGTATATGAATATCTGCAAATTATTTAACCAATACTTACCTCAGTTCTTATCTGTGAAATGTAAATCATAAGTATTTACTTAGAATTGTTTTGAAGATCAAAATGAGATTTCACATGCATGCATAAATATACATATTGTACTTTGAAACTTAAAGATTATTAATATTAATAAATTAGCTTGATAAACTGAGATTCAAATCTGTAATCATTTTTGTCTATGTATTAGGCTGTATTTTAGGTATGGAGATAAAATAAAATAGTTCCTTTTCCCCAAAGTGAAATTAAACTCATCTCATTCAGTAGTCATTTATGAAGCATCTGCCATGTTCATGATGTCAATGAAATCCTAGCCTTACTTTCAGGTAGATTATAATATATAATAAGGGAAATATCATGTTTACAAATAAATATTCTATAAAAGAACAAAAGTGAGTTCAGAAAAGGTGGTCAGAGACATTATAGGAAAGGCCCATTCTTGCTAGGGGTCATCAGAAAAAAAATTTATAAATGTTGTAGCTTGAACTTGACCATGAATGAAGAGAAAAAATTCATATGTGTGTGTATGGATAGTGAGAGGTCATTTCAGGACCTAATCATACTATAGATAAAGGCCATGAGACAATAGAGGACAGTAAAGAGTAGAGGACAATGGCTATCATGTATAAATAATATATGAATATAGGAGTTTAGTGAGAGATAATACTGGAAAAGTATTTTGGATCTAGATTGCAGTTGACCTTTGACATCAGGACATTATTCAGTAGATAAATAAGAGCTACTGAAATATATCTGAGTTAAGGAGTGATGTGATCAGTGTAGTGTTTTTCTATTTTCTATTTTGGAAGTATTTTTTAAAATACCAATTATAGATTTATTGTTCAGGTTTATGTTGTATTTAAAACAGAATATAATCTGAACCTCTATAATTTTTCAACTGTTCATTTGAATTTTGCCCTTCTGCCTCCTTCCCTCCATCACTTTTTCCCTCCTTCCCTCCTTGCTTTCTTCCTTTCTTCCTCCCTTTCTCCCTTCTTCCCTCCCTTCCTCTCTTCTTGCATTCTTGCCTCCCTCAAGAAGGAATTGCCATGGTTCCTCATGGATCTAGTTCAGTACTGATTAACCCAGAAACTTTAACCAGCTCCTGTTTTCCAACCTGGTTCCTCCCTTTTGCTAGTGACTTATCATATTTACACCTACTCAACTTTAGTCTTAAGCTAGCTCCTTAATTCAAGTGATCAATAGCTTTAGACTCTCTAAGTAGTAGGGATGCCATTTTTGTACCTGGCTAAAGTAAAGAAATCTATCCATAGATTCTTATAAAGTTTTAGCTCTTAAGGATGAATGTTGAAAATTATCCAAGCATATGTTTTGAAAATAAAAAGCTTTAATAAAAAACCAAAAAAATAAAATAAAGTTTTAGCTCTTGCAATAGGGTTAAAGATAATCATTTGTGTACACTAGCAGGAAGGTGAGGAGACACCTAAGGAAGCCTAACTGGCCTAGGTTAGAAACAAAGTGGGCCAAAACATTACATTCAGCAATTGCTTTGGCCTTGTGAATGGTCACTGTTCCTGGGAAGATCTAATTCTTACTCCCATTCCCTCAAAGAAAAAAGTTTTAGCACAGATATTAAAAACTCTTTAGGGGAAGTTGCTTGTTTGGAATTTTTTTGCATATAAAATTTACTTATAAGAATGTTATAGAGAATTTTATATACTTGGACCATCTCTTTTCAGGAATGAGTTTTCCTTGTGTCCCTAAACTCTCATTAATTTTTCATAGGCTTGTGATAGTTTTTATTTATTTACATCTGAGGTTCTTTTGTGTGAAAAGGACTCATTTTGAACATTATATATTCATGGTTTGGGATAGATGGGATAAGGAACTTATTAATGTGTCACTGTGGGGAACTTACTTTGGCTTCATTTGTGAATGTCTTTAAATTTGTTATGGTCATCAGACAGTACTGAAGTTTTTGATATGTTCTATTAATGGAGGGTAAGGAAATTCACTTTTAATTCCTTTATTGTAGAAGGCAAATGATAGCATTGTTTTAAGTGTTTTGAAGTAATATAAGGGATAAAAAGACAGAGTGAATGGTAGAGAAGAAACAAGCTATAAAAATAGTTTCCTATTTTCTTTAGACACATTGCTTCTCACATTTTTCACAATTATTGCAAATAATGGAACATTTAAGAAAACGTGAGGTACTTTCATTTTGCTAATTGTCCCCACCTCCAACTCAGCATTTCTAGTCACTTTGTCATTAACAGCATATTTTCTGAAAACTGAAAGCCATATATAATCACATTGCTGACCTTTTTTTTAAAATTATTATTATGTATTGGCTTTCTTTGGGTGTGATTCCTATAGACATCATGGAATTACTTATTGTGAATGAGTTGAGAAAATACTTTAACATGTTAGCCTTGTAAATTGAAATGAAAGAAATAAAAACTTGGCCCATGCTGCTTACATGAGAGAAAAAGAAAGTAACATATGTTATATATTGTTCTCATAGTGAGAGATACTACTGCTTGGCAGGAACAGTGTGTTTGGGGCAGATTTGTAGAACTATGTTCTGTTTGATTTTGTTTAAGTTGCCTCTGATATGATGAGTGGCAAAATGTTTGTAACTGGGCTGTTGCTATTTCAAAAGGACCTCTAGTGTGAAAGAGATGTGTAGTGTGCCAAAGAGTAAATTCTCAGGCCAGGAAATTATGTGGATAGAGCATTTGATTTTGAAGTCTGTCAGAAATGTAAAAGACCACTTGGTGCATCTCTCTTCCAAATTCTGGAAACAGAAATCACCAGGGAACAATTTTCCCCTCCCTGAAAATAACAAAATCATTTTGATTAGCAAAGCAATTAGCTTCATGGAATTCAGAAATAACAGCATAAGGGGACAAAGGAATTGAATAACCCTTGAAAGTAATGTTCTAACAATGTTTCTGTAATGTAAAACATTTGTTTCTTGCAGTTATCCCATTGGTAGCTCAATGGTATTATATTGCCAGTTATATTAGAAAGCCAGGCAGTGAGAATACTGTAGTCTATTAAGAGTTTGTGAGTGTATGCATGTGTATATGGTGAAATAATATCTAGTGTAATGTGAAGTGACAGTCAAAATTACAGCTTTTCTCTTGCCGCAAGGGTACTTCTCTGCCAAGTATAGTAATATTGTTGTAGCAGTGTTCAAGGTTGTCAGCAATTCTGGGTTACTCTGCAGAGAGCCATAACTGTGTGTGGAAGCAAGGCGCTTCCTGTCAGGGGAAATACTATAATTTTGATATATATTTGTTGGTGCCAAAATTGCAATTAAATAGGAGGTGTTGGAAGAAGGTTTTATTTTAACCACCTTGAATTTGTTAATTAATTAGTAAAAATTTGTATATTTCAAGAAAGATTCTCATGTTTCTTCTAGTCAGATTTTGCAGCATTTTGCCTTGTTTAGAATACACTCACACACATGTGCATGTGCACACACACACACACACACACGATCATTTTGATAATAACTTTTGTCTCCTTTTTCGATAGAGTTGTCTGACAATGGTAAAAGTAATATTTAAGAGACAATATATTAATTATTAGGGCACTTCAAATTTGTATCTTTCTATCCACCAAGAAAAAAGTTATTTCTCAGATTTTATGTCTTTAATAATTTGCAAAACATCAGTCTATCTCGATGGTAATATTGTAGAAATGCTTGTTCCCTGGCTTTTTCATTACTGGGGATAATAGAGTTTCTTTGAAATGACTACTTTCTTCGTTCTCAAGGAGGAACAATAATGTTACCCAAGTTTACTGTAACCTTGCTTTTCAGATGAAAAATACCTTGTTTCTTGAATAAGTAGAAAAACTATAGAGCATCCAAATGCTGATTTTATATTAAACACTTCCAGGCAGTTAAATGTAAAGAAATAAAACAATGAAAAGATTGTGTGTTTTTAAAGGCTTATTTATTAGTCTTTATAAACTGTGTGTGTGTGTGTGTGTGTGTGTGTGTGTGTGTGTGTGAAATCTACCCTCATTTTAAAAATTTGTAAAATTAAGTGAGTTTCATTTTCCTGTAAAAAATGAATCTAATAAAGTTTTATAACATCATAAAATGTGGCTACTTTTGTCTGTCTTTCATAAAAAAGAAATATCCCCAAAGTATATCACCAAAAATAATTAATAAGCAACCTTTCATAGTTATTTTCTAAAGTTAATTATTACCCACAGAAATCAATTTCAATTTCTTCAGATTGAGAGATCTATTTGCAGCTGTGGATTTCAGAAAAGAAAGTTAGTTAAAATGCTAAATGGAATACTTCCATCCCTTTATAAAATGCCTCTGTTGGATCTAATACTGCCAGTGATTTATCTAGAACCTTCTTGCCAGCTTAAACTACATGCCAGAAAAAAAAAGTGTATTCGAAATATAATAGAACCTTTATAATCTTCTGTACTAGAATGGTTATAGTTAAAAATAAAGTTCTTTTATTGAAAGCAAAAGCAGAACTGTGTTACCTTCACAAAAAGAATGTTTCGTCCATTTTAATAGAACTTTTCTCCATTTAATTGGAAGATTGTAGAACTTCCTGAACCCATTCTTATAATGATTGTTTCTTTAGCTCTGGGAACTCAGTTGAATGGAGAAAATAAAATAAAGGACAAAAGGATAACTAATTTCCCCCCTTCTTTGTTAGTTTATTATGGTGTTGATGATAACAAGTCACATTTCTATAAACATTAATAGTTACAAACCATTTTCCTTATCATTCCACATGTTGATTGATAATTGTTATTATGTTATTTATTATATATTAATATTATGTATATTATGATAATATGTTAATGGATAGAATGTAGATGTTCTGATTCTATCTATATTTTACAGATGAGGTAGCTGAAACTTAAATAGTTCAACAAATTGATCATGGTCACATATCTAGCAAGTACTTGGCAAAATAATATTTGAAATCATTGAGTTGTAAATTAAATCCCAAAGTCTCTTCTAGCTCTGGGATTCTATAAATTACATTTATCATTAATTGAAATCTTGAGACCTATGCTTGGTACTGAAAATACAGATATGAAAAAGAAACTCCCCCTGCCCTCAAAGAACTCACAATTTAGTTAGGGAGAAAATACATTAGTATGAAATAAGCACAATTAATACAAGTTAGAAAGTAAATGCAAAAAAAAAAAAATCTAATAAGTGATATGGATGTGTTGAGATCACTTCCAGGTTTTGATGTTTGTGAACTTTTGGGGGTAATGGGACTTGAGTGAGGCTTTATAGAAAAATAACACATTTCAGCAGGTTTCATGGGTTTCATGATCACATCCATCTACTTTTTTCTGTGCTGTTCTTCATCAAGTCAGTAAGATTTTACCAATGAGTTTGTAACAAGGATCTCTATGTCACAAGGAAGGGCATTATAAATGGTTACTGTTTCTCTTTATTTTTATCTCTAAAGGATAAAACTATTTTATCAACTGATTTTTTTCCCACTCAATAGGAAAACTGAGTATTTATTTTAGATAATGACAAGCCTGAACTTTTCATTTTGTAGGTGGGAAGCTGAAGCCTAGGAAAAGTGAGTTATTCAAGCTAAAGGGCCAGGCTGTCTTAAAACTAAATCTTATCTCTTATACTATTAAATAGCTATAGCTATCCATACTAAATAAATAAAATGGATAAAGAATGCATATTGTCTACATAATGACATACCTTTGGATGGACTGCTTATAAGCCCATTTATTTTTATAAATTTGTGTATTTATCAATCCTCCATCTACCTGTCCATCTATCTAATCTCTGCTTAAATATGAATGCATTTAGGTATGTATTTATGTATGTGCATATCATCTATCTTCTAATCTTGAGAACAAACCTGCAAAGGGGTGTTGACATTAGTTCCTAATTGAATAGTTAGTAAGAAGAAATTTGACTGAATTGTGTCTAATTCTGTGGATTCAGCAATCCAAACTATTGCTGCCAACTTTTGGGATATCTCCCCAATATACATATATTCTCTTGTGATCCTTTTAAGGCACAGCAAGAACTTAGAAGGATCAAAATACAGGTTACCCTCTAGAACACTGGAAAGATACCCAATGACTGCAACATGTTGCTACCAGCATCTCTGAGAAGTGACACAAAAGATGTCATTAATTACATACATGGGAAATTATATAAGATCAAGAGATGAGAGGGTGAGAGAGTGAATGTTAAAAGAGAACCAAAGGATGGTCTACAGTCTACTGGGTAAATCCTCTTTGGAGAGTTTCTGGAAACTGATGGACCAAAATTGCAGAAGATGAAAAGTGAAGGATATACCAATAGCAAGATCCACTAAGTATTGAAGTAAGCTCTGTAGCGTGGTATGTGATTACCTTATAGTCACTAAAACTTAAGGTCTTTCAGGATGCTGTGCTAACATCTTCTTTTTTTAATTGAATAAATATATTAAACACAGCAGGGCAGGTTATTCCCTGGCCAGCCTTGCTGTTATACTTTGAAAAAGCAATACAATTTCCTTTTGCTTATGGAGACTGAATGTGGCAGTACTTCCTGATTTCCTGTGGCTCTTGTTTTCCTGAAAATGTATTTCTGTGCATATTTTTGAAGCAGTTCAGAAGGCATGTAAAACAAAGATGTTCTTTCCTTCCCAACCCCCTACCTCCTAGCAGTGGGTTCCATTGTGACAACAGTGGGTTGAGCTAAATCCAGCTACGTCAAGTAAGTGCAATAAAAGTAGATAGATTGCCCTCTAAGCTTCACTTTATTGGATATTGTAATTGACATATACTTGTCATTTATAATCATCTGTCCATTCCTGGGAGTTGGGAGCAGTAAAGTTAATTGTGGCTGCTCATTTGCATTAATCTCACCTCTGAAGGGTACAGTAACCCATTAATATCATGTCATGATGAATTATCACAAATAACATTGAACATATTGATTAATGATCTCTGAGATTTGTATCTCGTTAAAACATTTTGTTAGCTCTTTAAACTTTTAAGTCGGTAACCAGCATATATAGAAGGGGTTTAGAGATCATCTAAGAGGTGATGGCAAATTATAGGGTACATTTTGGAATTACTAATGGAAAAGTTCTATCACTCATTTTGTGCTATATTATTTTGCAAGAATTTGATGTGACCATCTCTTAATGGGAATACAACACTGAAATCAGAGCTCTTGGGTTCAGTTCCTGCTCTGATGATCCTTATTGCTTGTGTCATCTAGACAAATTACTTCACTTCCTTGAGCCTCAGTGTCCTTATCTCTATCATAAGGAAAATTGAATTAAAGTCCTTCCAAATTTATTGTCTTATCCTTTGAGGAACTCAACAAATAGCAAGAGATGATGATGACCTGAATTTCCAAAGTTTGGACAATTTTCAAAGTGCATTCCTTAGAAAACCTCATTAAAGAAGAGATTTCCCTCATTTTAGAGATGATCTTTTACTTCAAATCTATTTTGCTATGCTACCTTGATAATTTTTCTTCAAGAATATGCTCTATAAGGCGCAGCTAGATGTTGCAGTGGATAGAATACCAGCCCTGAAGTCAGGAGGACCTGAGTTCAAATGTGACTTTAGATACTTAACACTTGTTACTGTGTGACCCTGGGCAAATCACTTAACCCCAATTACCCAATTGCCCCAGCAAAAGAAAAAAAAAAGAATTTGTCATCACATAATCTTGTTTTAAAAAAGTATGCTCTGTGCTTAAGAAATGGCAAGAATTCTCAGGATAATATTTTCTTTCTTTCTTTTTTTTTTTTTTTTTTTTACATATAGTTACCTTCCTCTCCCCCCCCCCAAATACATGTAAAGACATTCTTTTTTTTTTTTTAAACCTTGTTTTACAAATTTTTCTCCTCCTTTCCATCCCTTCTCCCTCCCTAAGAGAGCAAGTTGGATATAACTTAAACATGTGTAGTTCTTCTCAACATGTTTCTACATTTGTCATGCTGCACAAGAATAATCAGCTCAAAATGAAAAAAAAAAAAAAACACAAGAAAGGAAAAAAAAACAATCAAGCAAACAAACAGACAAACAACAACAACAACAAAAAAGGTGAAAATACTATGCTTTGGTCTATATTCAGTCCCCATAGTCCTCTCTCTGGATATAGATAGCTCTCTCTATTACAAGCCTATTGGAATTGCTCCAAATCAACTCCATTGTTGGAAAAAAGTCAAGTATTTCACACTTCATCAGGATAATATTTTCAAGTACATAAAATAAAATGGATAGAAATGAAAAATAAACTATTTATATTGAAAGTTAACAAACTATTTTAAAGAAGTTTATAAATATCAGGTTAAAAATTCTGAGACAAGATGATTCCTAAGTTGTCTTCCAGCTTTGTCTGTCATCTTGTGATCCTGTTTTCCTTTGAGACTCAGCTCAGATTTTATCTTTTTCACGGATTGCTTTCACAATTTCCATCTACTCCGTGTCTTATGTATAATGGGTTTGAATTGAAAAAATAACTTAAAAATATCATTTATGAAATTGGGCCTGTACATAGAGGAATAGAGACTGTCTTTATTCCTCTAGATTGTTGGGAACAAATAATTTTGTTAAATTGTAAATTGCTATAGAAATATGGTGTATTATTCTGTAGTCATCCACTCCATAACTCAAGGATAGATTTATAAAAGAGGAATTCTTGGTCAGTAATAACAAGTGACTATCAATAAATATCTACTAAATTATGTTTGTACTGGTTTTAAAAAATAGATGAGCTTTTTCTTTTTCCTAGCATAGTGCCATGTATGTCATGGCTATGCATTATGTATGTAGTATATAGTATGCTCTATATGTTTTGTTAAGTTAAATAATATCTTTACCTTCATCTTGCTTATAGAGCAATAAAATGATATGCCAATTATAATGTTATATATAATATATATCGTATACATATACCAACTAAATATAAAATAGAGCATAAAAAGTATACAAGTGTGGTTTAAAATGTAATATGAAGTTTGAAGGGAGGAGTCGTGTCCAACTGACATGATCAGGAAGATCTTAATGAAAGATTTCACATTTGAGTTGAGTCTTGCAGGATGAGCAGGATAAGTAACAGTGGGATCCCAGTTCTTCTGAGCATGGAAAACTACATGAACAAATAGGCATATAGGAAATTAAATTTCAAATATATACATATGAAATATTTGAGCAGATAAATGAACTAGTCTAATTTTTATATTGAAAAGATCAGTTGCATAGAATATGCAGAATGTATTGGTAGAGTGAGAAAATGAATAAAGTCAGGGTAATTACTAAAAGAAAGAACTATTACAAACTTTCAGGGTGGCTAGTATGAATTAGAAAGCTTTTTCCAAAGTGTTTTGTTATTTCAGTGTTTGTTGAAAAAAGTTTTTTTTTTTTTTATCTTTTTTTTAATGGAGAGTTTGTTAAGCTTATTAACATCTTGATCATTTGTCCTATTTTTAAAATTTCTCATATTCTATCAGTTACATAACAGTGAATAGTGAGAGCTTTGGATTTAGAATCAGGAAGATCTGATTTAAAATCTTGTATCAGACACATTTTAATTCTATAACTAGTTTTCTCCTTTAGCCTCAATTTCATCATTTCTGAAAAGGGGGCTGTATTTTCTTATTTCATAGTGATATTGAGAGGGCATTATGTATAAAGTGTTTTACAAACCTTAAAGTGCTGACCTGGAAGACAGAAAAACCTGTTTGTATCCCACCTTAGACAACATATTGTGTGATTAGGTAAATCATTTAATCTCTGAGAGCTCTAGGTAGCTCTTTAAGGCCATCATGGCAGAGAAAGTATTCACCTGAATAGGCATAGGGAATGTTCCCATATAAGAGTTTCCTATATAAATAACATCACAAGTCCAGTCCCTATCCCCATTTATTCATTAACTTGTAACAGAATCAAATCTTTTCTGTTTGCCTTATTCTTCTATTACCTAGATGATGTGTGTTTGAAGAAAATATTATAAGGGTCCTTGTGAAGAAAGCTTCCACATATAAATAAATAACCCACTGTCTTTTGATTCTAAAGATTTCACAGTTCAGCAATTTGTTTGGCATGGGTACACATTATACTAGTGCAGATCAGAACCACTATTTAATTTGGAAAATTACTATGGACCAATAAATTCATCATCTTTTGGCCCTCTTATTTCTAAGTTGCTCCAGTCTTAGGAAGGCTGGCCCTCAAGTGCCAGCCCTTAGATTTGTTATTGATTCTACACCCAGTCCTTTCTACCTGATTTTTTAGAACTTATATTGGGCTGGGATAGCATTGAGCAATGAATGATCAGTTCCATGCCTTAATGATATTTGGAGAAGGACTTCAGGAGCTTAATACTGTTGAAAGATCTGGGTGACTATCAAATATAAAAGGATTTCAGAAACATATGGAAGGATTTTAAAGTTGGGGAAAGATACTATCCAAGATGCATACAGGTCTCCTCATCACAAATGCATATTATAGGATATACTTATCCCTAATTAGATTAAGAAGCTTCTATGAAGTAAAAGAGATTTAGATGATAATAGTGTAAATCAATAGAACACAAACTTCAATAATTCAAAAGATCTGACTCTGACTAAAGTAGATTGTTGCCCCTTTATATCTTGGCAGATGCTACAGCTGCTGAGAATACTAATAGCAATAATAATAACAGCTAACATTTTAAATTTAAGAATTGTCAAGCATTTTTTATACTTTATCTTATTTAATCTGCACAACGCCCAAATGAAATAAGTACAATTAATACCCTCATTTTACTGATGAAGAAACTGAACAAGATCTGGGTTAAAATTTGTACTTTGACACTTACTAGTTTTATCATGGTTGCAGTATTTCTGTGTCTGAGAAAAGATTAATCACCGGTGGTTGAATCTTCTGGTGATGAATCTGTCTGAACTAACCAAATCTGGAACTTGGGGAACAAAATACACATTTTATCTCTAGATAAGTATTTAAAGTCTTCCCATTATGATAGGACCCGTCAGAATTTGTGTTCCATTGGCTTAATTTTTCAGAGATCAGGGTTACTTCCATACCATGAAGAGCTTTCAGGGTAGAACCTGAATGGAAGGAACTTAAGATTTTAATTTAAGATGGGGAAAGTAATTTTTTGCATTATATGGTCAAGTGTCAAAGAGAGGGAATCAATTTTTTTAAAAAAAGGAAATGAGCTGTTAGATTATAGGAGGAATCATTTTATACAAAAGGAATTCACATGAGTCATCAGTGAGATCTGGCTGACCCAACCACCAAATCCAACGTTGTTTTTACATTTTATTTGTGCATGGGGTCTACATCTTGACTTACATCTGAGATCTTAGCGTTACAGGGGCAGGTGTTTTGAAATAGTCATATGTGTTCTAGATTTTTAGTCTAAATTGCTAAGGACATGGCTGAAAGTTAATTCTAAACTCTCTTGGTTTCTCAGCACCATTTTATATCATTATCTTTAGATCAGATAACAAGCATTTGGTTATTCTGCCAACCTCTAAAACATTCCACCTGTTTTGTACTCCTCTGGTCCAAGCCTTTGTTATTTGCCACCCAAAGCCTGGTAGTGAATAATGCATGATTGGGCTTTGTCCCCCTCCTCCCCACCCCAAGATCTTTTTTGTCCAAAAAAGCGGGTAGGGAACTCACTGTGGGTTCAGTTCCACCCATGGTATTAATCCTTATTCATTTTAAAAATCTGCTAACGGAAATATTTCCATTCAGCTCATTAATCAATTGTGATCTTCATTCCCTTGTTTTGTAAAAGCTGTTGCAATAAATACGTTTTTCACAAGGCGAAAATCCAGGAGATGGATGCAGCAAGCGTAATTAATTGCACCCAGTTCCAGAAGATCAGCAAGTTTGTGCGATCCACATGCTGCTTTACCATATGGCTGCCCAGTAGGCGAAAAATTTGATTAATGTTTTGAAGGAGATTTTTTTCAGCAAATATTACAGCCCCAGATGAGGATTTTTTTTTTTTTTTTTTTACTTTCTAGTATTGTTAGACTTAGCTGAAATAACTGATCCTTTGATTTAAAACTTAATAATATTTTGATCCAGTGAAACTTAACATGTAGTAAGAATTATAGCTCTCTCATTCTCTCCCATACAAAAAAAAAAATAAGCTTGTCCCTCTGTAGCACTCAATATTTCCAAAAGGCTTTGCTCATAAAAGCCTTGTGAGGTAGATAATGATACGTTCTCTTTGAAACTTATTTTGACCATTCTCTGTCAATCATGATCTTAACTTTTGCACTTTAGGTAATACTCCATTTTTGAATCTCTTTAATGCACTTTGCAATATCCTATATTGATAACTGTATTGGTGCCTTATCTCTTAATTCTCTGCACTCCATGAAGGGAAGATTTAAACTTTGAATCACCCTTAAGGCCTTGCACACGGTAGGCTATAAATAAAAGTTTGTTGAAATTTGTAATTAAACATTTACATTTACATTTCAACAAAATGTCGAATGTAACATTTACTATTTATAATTCCTCATTTCACAGATAAAGAAATTGAGACTTAGGTAGTCAAACTTGAAAGGCAGGAATAAAAGTAGAGTCATGGCAGGTTATAGTAGGAGGCACTTTAAAAGTCTTATAATACAACTTGCCTCTATAATTTCTTCTGGGGCTTTTACAAACAGTAATTTTTACAGTGCTAATGTAGAAATAGGCATGACCTTATCTCTTCAAGTCTATTTAAAGAGAACTTTTGCCTCATTTGTTAGGTGATGTTCCATGAGGAGGCTAACACCATAGCTTTGAAGCCTATGAAAATGGTTAATCCTGTAGAGAGAAAATTTCTGTTGCCTTGATCTCTGTAGGAACTGATGATTCCATGGAATCTCCATAACCTTCCATTATAAAAATGTGCACTCTAATACCAAAAGATAAGGTGTTTAAAAGGTATTATTTCTTAATATTGCTTGGGGGAAACAACTCCAGGCACATCACTTCTTTTTTTAGTGAGGCAATTGAGATTAAGTGGCTTGCTCAAGGTCACACAGCTAATAATTCTCAAGTATCTGAATCTGAATTTCAAGTTAAGTCCTCCTGAATTCAGTGCAATGCATTATCCAACTAGATGCCCCAATATAACATCTTTTGAAGCATCCAAAGATGTGGATTTGAGCCCCAATTCTGATACTTTCTGTGTGACCTCAAATTAGCAACTTCCATTTAGGCATCAGTTAATTATAATTTGTGCTAGTTCTGAAACAGAAGTGTTGTGGCATTAGTGACAGCATAATATGCTGGTAATGAAAAGAATATAGGATTTGGAATTAGAAGGAATGCATTAAAATGCCCAGTGACTTTTTACCTATCTACATTTGGACTATCAATCAATAAATAAACATTTCTGAAACTCTTTGTTGTGTCCCAGTCACAGTGTTATGTACAAGTCACTTAACTTCTCAGGACTTGAAAATAAAGGAGATGGACTAGATGACTTCCAAAATTCCTTTTAGTTCTAAATCTTATAAACTGATAAGAACAGTTTTTTTTTTAAACAAAAAAGTTCCACATTATTTTGAGTTATTATTGTTGTTTGGGAAATAATTGAAGAATTTTTGTTATATGGAACAAGTCAAACTGCTACCATTGAGTATTTGTGGAGTTTGAAGAAATAAAAGTATGCTCTAATTTCATATGGAACTGAGACATGGAAATGGAACAAAGACAATGTTAGGCAAAATAAGTACATTCAATGAATTTGATGTATAAACCTAGGCTTGAATTTTAAATAACCATGGAAAAACATGTTAGAATAAATTCTAGCTATTCATTTTACTTTGTTCTGACAAATAAAAACTAGGATTCATTTCTCTTGAAAAAAAAATCAAGTAATAATCCATAGACACATGAAAGGAAACTTCTCAGTCATGGTATATTTTAAAATAGTTCAGTTCTGATCAAAGAGAGACTAGTTTCATAATTTACCCACTTTGCTTGCTGAGGTAGATATGGCATAACCAAAAAACCTCTGGACTTTGAGCTACAATTGTGTGTGAGTCCTGATGGCAAGATTTACTTGTTGTATAATAAATTACTTCCTTTCTTTGAGCTTCACTTTCTTTCCCTGTCATATGGGGACAATACCACCTGCACCATTTAGCTTGTGGGGCTTTTGTGAGGATCAAATGAGCTGCTGTATATAAAGCTCTTTATAAAGTGAAAAACACTATAGAAGGGCATGCTATTACTGAGCTGGAAAAAAGTACACTTTTGCAGTACCACTCAGCTGATATAATTTTTTTTAAATGTAGAAAAGATGAAATTGCTTTCCATATATATTTCCCCTAGATTTTGACAAACTTTTAGATGTTTTTCTTAAGTATGTTATACAATAATAATTACTTTAAATTCTTTGATTTTAAACTAAAGTAGAGATGATTTCTGGATTTAGTTATGTTTTCATATGTCAGGTAGGACTTGGGAAGTATATGGTCAATTGACAGGCTATGGAATGTATTCAATTATTCATGAGTTGACTTATTTGAGGCTTTTTACTGCATATACCCACAGCTATGAAATTCCTAGTTGTTAAATTGGAAAGCTGAAGGCTAGCTTCCCTTGTACAAATGGTGTCTTAATGACATATGTCCCAAGCTTTGTAGAGTACTTTGATTCTATAGTTAGAAAAGTTAACATTAGGATTTGCTATAACTTTACCAGACATGATGTGACTTTTAAAAAAATATAAATACCTTAAAAATATAAAAATGTACTCATATTTACTATTCTTTAACTCCATTTTGTGTGTGGAATAGAAAAATAGAGAATATTAAACTGGCTCAAGTAGTCACTAGCTAAGATGTAGTGAAAAGGCCCAAGGTTCCAATCTTGGTTTCAGTACTTATTAGCTCTGTGATTGGAGTGTTGAGCACTCCTTCCTTGCTTTCCTCCCCTGTAAGATGTAATTCGTTTGTTACAGATGGAGTTGTGAAGAAAATGCTGTTTAAGCAAAATAACTGTTTGGATATGTATACTTATTTTGTATTTAATTTATACTTTAACAAATTTAACATGTATTTGTCAACTTGCCTTCTGGGGGAGGGGGTGAGGAAAAGGAGGGGAAAAATTGGAACAAAAAGCTTGGCAATTGTCAATGCTGTAAAATTACCCATACATATAACTTGTAAATAAAAAGCTATAATAATAATAAAAAAGAAAATGCTGTTTAAACTGTAAAGAGCAATAGGAATATTATGTGCTATTTCTTCTTTTTGACTAGAACATACACGTGAAAGAACACTTGATTTGGAGTCACTCATAAGACCTCAGTTCAAATCTCAGCTTTCCTGCTTACTGCATCATAAGCAGTAAGCTTATGTGCACCAGTTTCCTCATCTAGAATCATAGGTTTAAAACTGAGCAGAAAGTTAGTTTCCAATCCTCTCATTTTATTGATGAGTAAACTGAGGCACAGAAAGTTTTTAAACACAACTTTTCTCAGATCCAAGTCTAGTACTTCAATTTTGACTCTTTCTAAGGAACAATAGATGTTCCATTGTGTCAGACTTTCAGTGATGCCATTTGGGTTTTTCTTGGCAAAAATACTGGAGTAGTTAGTCATTTTTTCCTCCATCTCACTTTACAGATGAGAAAATTAAGGCAAACCATGTTATATGATTTGCTCTGGGCCATACAATCAGTTTCTGAGGCCAGATTTGAATTCTTCCTGATTCTGGACCTGGCACTCTTATCCACAGGTTCACTCTAAGACAGAGACAAAGTAAAAAATGAAATGATTTCTACCCTCACATATCTTACATTCTATTAAAGGAACCAATATATACATTTATAAGAATATAATACTCTGTGTGTCTGTGTGTGTGTGAATTCATTGGGCATCTGTTACATATTCAGACACTGTCCTTTTTTTTTTTTTTTTTTTTTTTTTTGGCCAGCTTAACATTATTACCATGGAAGACAGCAAACATAGATATTAATGCAGATGATGGCAAACTGATGGTATTATCTGCACAAGATAAATGAAGGGTAATTTGGGGTTAGAATAATATCTATTCTTGATATTCTTGATACTGCAGTATCAAGAAAGACTTCACATAAAAGTTGATACTAAATTGAGCTAAATGTTTAAGGAAACAGGATTCTAATAAGGGCAGTTAAGGAGATAGTATATTCCAGGCTTGGGAAAGCAATTGGTGAAAAGGCTTAGTGAGGGATGATGAGTTTTGAGAGAAATAGTAATAAAGCCAAGTTGGCTGGATTACTAAGTGATAATAGGTAGAGGCTGGTTTTGAAGGGTCTTAAATACCATATAAAGGAGTTTATATCTGTTCCTAGAAGCAATGGAAGCCATTCAAGTTTATTGGGTAGGTCAGTGAATGTTAGACTTTCCTTTAGGACAAACTACTTTGGAGGCTCTGGGAGGATGAATTGAGAAGGGGAGAAACCAGTGAAGCAATTGATATTAATTGAATCCAGGTGAGAAGCAATGAGGGCTGGAACTAGATAAAGAGACAAGAGGTAGGACATGTTATAGAGGTAGGATCAACATCAAATTATATCACTAAGTATTTCATTCAATTTAGAGCTTTACTCTTAAAATTCTGAGTACTGCTTTCTTGAAAACAAATTATTTTTGGAAGAAACTCAGAATATTGATTGATTAGGAAGATTTGTCATAACCCAAATGAAATGATAACAATAATAATATCAAGAACAATTGCCCTTCTCTTTGTCTTTATCTTTCTTTGTATATATGTGTGTGTCTATCTCTGTCCTGTCTTTGTCCCTCTGTCTGTCTTTCTTTGTGTCTCTGTGTCTCTCTCTGTTTTTCTCTCTCCCTCTCCTTCCCTTCCCTCCCCTGTTCTCCCCTCCCCTTTCCTCCTCTCTCCTCCCTCTCTCACCCTTCCCCTCCTCCTTTCCTTCCCCTCCTTTCCTTCCCCTCCTTCTACCTCCCCTCCTTCTTTCCTTCCCCTCCCTCTTTCCTTCCTCTCCCTCTCTCTTTCCCCCCTCTCCCTCCCTCTTTCCCCCCTCTCCCCCCTCCCCTCCTTTTCCCCCCTCCCTCCCTCCTCTCTCTCTTTCCCTCCTTCCCTCTGTCTCTCCCTTCCTGTCCCTGTCCCTCCCCTTCTGTCCCTCCCTTCCTCTCCCTCTCTTTTCCTCCTTCCTTCTCCTTCCTCCCTCTCCCTCCCAATTCCTTTCCCTTTCCCTCTCTCTCCCTTTTCCTCTCCCTCTCCCTTATCTCTTCCTCCCTCCCTCTCTCCCTCTCCCCTGGTGTTTACAGTTTATAAAATTCTTTATAACCAGTGTTTCATTTGATCCTTGCAATAACCCTGGGAAATAATATTATTATTCCCATTTGACAGACTAAAAAATTAAGGATTACAGAGATTAAGGGAACTCATAGTCAGTTAATATTCTCTCCTAGGATTTAGAGCGACCAACTAATCCTACCAATTTCATTTTATATATTTTATAGCCAATGTTTCAACTCCAGTCTTTTGACTCTAAATCCAATGATTATTTCCCACCTTTCATAGTATCATCATGAATCACTGTTATTTTTAAATAGCAAACTAGGTTATCCATGCTCAGTTATTTACCAGGAAATAGTTTTGAATTTGATTGGGTTTGCTTAATTTGAAGGAAAGAAACTGAAAATCAAGTATATAAAGGGAAAAAAAAATCACTATAGGGTTCATCCCATTTGAGGTAGTTGTGTTGTCATGCAAAACTAACACACAGCAGGATGTTCTGCTCTTTTCACAAATGCTCTGTTAACATTAGGAGCATCAGCAGCTGGTGGAGAACAGATTCAGGGTGCTGAGCTGAAATAGAGAGAAAAGCACTTTGAAATGGAAGTCCTGCTGAGCTTCTAGAATGCTAGAAGGTAAAGCAGTACCTGACTCAGGCTGCTCCACTTCTGCCCCTCTGGTTCTTGCAAGGCTTCAGGCAGTACTGAAGTGAAGAGTGTCTTCTGGGGTGCAAAAAGTTGAATTAGTGATAATAGAGAAAGTTTAAAAAATGATTGGTTAAGCTGCTATAATTTTTGAATGTGGAGAATTATAATTTAATAAGTTTTTTTTTAAATAGAAAGAGGTTAACTGATTTAAAGAGCCCAAATAAGAAGTACTATTAGATGGTATAATATCAGGTACAAGGCACTCCCAGGGACAAGTGTGTCAGAATTACATGTTATAGGAACAAAATAAAAAAGAACTTGTGAGTAAAACAGATGTGATATCAGATAATAGCTTGCAAGGGATTGGTCTCAAGAAATCTTTGTATCTTGAGAATTTTTGATAGTTTCTTTCAAGAACAAGAACAGTAAATTTATTTGTGGTAAATGGAGGAGAGTAGAATGAAGCCAAGGAAGAAAGCTGTCACGAAGAAATGTAAATTTTCACATATTATATACAAAAGGAAAAGTAATTTATAGATATATGTTTATAGAGAAAATAAGACTGTGATCAACTTCATTATCATAATAGATAATATTTGAAATAAAACATTATCAGCTCCGTATTTCCTTTTTTAAAAAAATCATTGTAATTTTAGGTTTAAATGTGTGTGTTTTGTCCTATACATTAATGTGGAATTTATAGACAGAAAATTTCTTAGGTACTTATTTTAAAAGTGTGAATTGTCTACTGTAGAAGTGATTTTGAAAAATTCATATGTTTTTAATAAGTGTTTGGATTTTATTTTCATATATTGAGTTGTAAATGACTGATTTATAATTAGAATGGTCATTCCATTTTTAGTTGAAGTTTATATAAAAATATTTATGTTCATGATTCACTTACTGCATGCAGACATCCAAATAGGATTTACCTTACAACATGCCTTTTAAAAAATACTATCTCACTATATATGCATTTTGCTTTCTTTTTTTTTTTTTTGGCTGATACTCATGAATCTGTTCAGTAAGAAAAAAATAATACTTTCATGTGATGGTTAAACTTGTAGCCGTCATGTCAATACCTGCCCATGTGTTTATTTGTAATTAAAATTAACACGATTATGAACAAGTTCAACATTAATCTAAAGAGGTGGCACATTTTCTTCACAAATGATGTATGACAACTTATACTTTTCACTTACTTTAAAAAGGGAATTGTTCTTGTGGTTTGGTTATAGAAAAAAGCCTTTCTGTAGGGATCACAGTTTTAACTTTCAAACTACTGTTGTTCTGTAAATCTGTCAGAAAGGTCTATAAGGGACAGTATTTATGAAGAGAGTGTAGAGTGGTCAGTCTAAAAAGCTCCTTAGTGTAGTACTTTGAATTTTAAATTACACACATAATTCAAAGGTAATGTAACTTGCAGTGTCGGACTTTCGTTCATTCAGTTAAATGGAGAAAAATGACTGACGTAAGGAATGAGTTATTGATTCTTTGTAGGAAAATGACTTCTGTAATATAGGAAGTATGGTAAAAGGAGTAGCTTAATTATTTAGGGGGCACTTTTCAAAATCTGCTTTTACAGCACTACAAATAGAATAGACAGTATTTGTATTACTAGATTTTTGTTTTTAATGATTATTAAATCCAAATTATTAAAACAATCACACTACTCAATTTTCAAAGCAAAAAAATAGTTTAGCATTAGCAGTTAGATCATAGCTAAGGTTTTAAAAATACAAAAAAATTAAATTTATACTTTAAAATGATGTTATAAACTGATATTTCTTATTTATAATTTACTTAAGTATTTTATTTTACAACATAAATATTTTTTGATATTTTTGCTTATATTTTTGTTAGTCAAAATTAATTTAATCTGATTTTATCAAGTAAATATGGAATATTGATTTGATTACTAGTTGTACTAATGGCAACTTACAGTTACAGTTACAGAAAAAAGTAATTTTTTTTTTTAGCGCTTTTAGTAATCAGGTGAAAATTTAATCTTTTCTTTTTGACCTTTGCTTTGATTAAGTCTATTCTTTGCTAAAGGACCACAGTATGATGTTATTTTGAGTGCGGTTCACAATTTTGGCAGCATTTCAGATAAATAACATATTTGTGGTTAATTGGTTGAATGTGTTATACAATTATAATTATACTAAAACCATAATGTGCTTGAACATTTGCCCACTGAAGACCACTAATATGTATTAAGGTTATATTTCTGTCATTATATCAGTTGGCTTGTGACTGACATGTCAGCAATAGAGTCTATACAAGGAAACCTAAAATGGTAAGCAAATTTTAGTGGCGCCTATTAACACCACAGTGGTTTGTCATGAATTACATTTGCAGTTTTTATTTGAATAGTTTTGGAAGTTAACCACAAAAATTACTTGGAATTGTAATCTGGGACCTCATTAATATAGTTTCTGATTTTTGTAAAGTATTGGTGTGGCATTCTATCGAATTTGTACACATAATTTTAAAAAGTAAAATTATTTCTTTGAGATATATTGCCAGTTTGAGATTTATGTTGCCAAGACCATCAAAGAGTAGGCAGAGTCACCAAATTGTGTAGTTTAGAATGAGCCACAAAGCTATAGTATACAACTGCAGGAATGACATATTCATTCTCGCCTGGCATTTAAACTACCATAGGAAATAGAGCCACCATATCAGGTTCTAGGAGATCTAAGATGTTTTGCATGTGTAGAATTTCTGGCAATGGCTAATCCACTTGGCTTCCTCACCTTCTTGTGGTATTTAAGAAATCCTAACTCCTTGCCTTGTTTGGGTTTCCTCTCCTTGTCTTTGTTCATTTCAATTTCTCTCACAACTGGAATCACAGCTAATACTTGATAATAGTTTTGCACTAAGAAAGTGATGCTCTTAGTGCTAAACAAGGACCCGGTAAGCTTGTTTTTTTTTTGTTTGTTTGTTTGTTTTTACTAGTACTTATATGTTTGATCATTTTCTGCCAGGAAATTTTTTATTGATGTACTTCATAACATTGTAAAGAAAAACAGAGAACATTTTTGTTTTTTCTCTCTCCCCATCCCTCCTAATGATATTATGAATTTATAAACATATATATATATGTACAGATGAAAATCATGGCATGGTTTTTATAAATCCATTTATTATTTATATATAAACATATTTATTTATAAATTATATGTATATATAATGTATATAAATATATAAGTATATATTTAATATAAATTAAAGATAAATTTAGATGGTTAAGGAATACACAAATACTACAAATATGGTCAAATCTACACTCTCTACCTTTACCCCAGACTGTATAAGCAAGTAAATTGGATTAACTCCAGGTAAAAGGGAATGGTGGTGGTGGTGGGGTGTGGTTCAGACTAGCCTTTCTCTTCTTAGATCTCTTATTGCACCAGAAGATATGAAATAAATGTGGCACTTGAACTTGAGAAAAATCTGAGGGGTGTGTGTGTGTGTGTGTGTGTGTGTCCACGCGTGCATGTGAAAGAAAGAGACAGCAGAGAGAGACAGAGTGGAGAGAGACAAAGAAAGAAAGGGGAAGAGAAAGGGAGGGAAGGAGGGAGGGAGAGAGAGATGGGGGTGGGTAATGTAAGTGGGCTTTGGAAGGGCTGCAGTTTGTGAAATAATTCCCACAATGTATCTCATAAAGAAATTTTATATAAGTAAATCTTATAAATAGCATTCACATTTTGCTTGCAATGTATCCTGACAATCCTGTTGGGACAGATTTGGGGTTTTTAAAACATGTATTATATTAGAACTGATTATTATTATATAACAAAATTGTTCTATTTGTCTTCATCTCTATCATGCATTGATATGATGAAAATCTTCCTAATCAGACCAATAGAAGCTGGGAGGAGTTAAACCATTGGACTTTTCATTCCTCAGAACCAGACCCTTATCTTTAGCCTAGGTATTTTTAAACCTACCAATCCATCTATGTCTGATCTCTTCTATCCCCTTTCTCTAGTTGTTGTAATCTCTAGAGTTGTAATCAAGTCCTAATTGTCATCTTTGTGACTTCCCAGTGATAGAGTGAACTTAGAGGGGAGGAGATTGTAGTAGCATGGTAGAGAAAGTCCAAAGTCCAGAGGAGCAGGAGTGGAGTCTAAAGAGGTCTGAAATCTTTCAGAGTGTTATATATATATATATATATATATATATATATATATATATATGTATATGTATATATCTATATGTATATATGTATATGTATATATCTATATATGTATGTATATGTATATATACACACATATTTATTATTATTATTATTGTGTAAATTGTTTTCCTGGTTTCACTCGGTACCATTTCATACTAATCTTTCTATGTTCCATTGAACCTGTCATTTCTTATAGTATAATATTACATAAGTACTGTCATATATCCTAATTTGTTTAATCATTCCCCAATTGATATCATTTGTTTACAATTCTTTGGTACAACAAAAAATATTAATGAGATAAGTTTGGCCTATTTGTCCTTTCAATCTTTCTACTTGGCCACTTTAGAATATAATTTTAATAATGGTGTATGTTAGTGAGTTAAAGCATATGTAAATCTTAGTGACTATTGAAGCCTAGTTATAATTTGTTTTCTCTCCACCATCCCCTCTAGTTTTATCTATTGATAAACTTAGATTCTTATCAGAAATACTTGGATTAATTCATTATTAAGTATTATTAAATAAATTGTAAACAATAATAGGCCATATTTAAACAAAAACAATTTAAAAATCACATTTTACAAAAAGGAGAAAATTCAACATTGACTAAATACAGCATTCATATTAAACACTAGAAAGCAGAGAAATAAATGGTAGTTTCTTATAGTTTCAATTTAGAGAGATAATTTCTGTTCAAAACTAAGAACTAGCTTTATTTTAAATGTGAAAACAATACATGCCACATTACTTTATAGCAGATAATAGCAGATAATTAAATCAAAGGCAAAGCAAGTATATCCATTGCTACTACCATTATTTAATGAATCCTTGAACCCTTTCCAGGTTCTTAGGACTTGCTGAAACTTGCATTCCATTCCTTAAGAATGTACTATTATCTGAAGAACAGCCTGATGTGATCAAAAGAAATTTGAAATTTCCCAAAGGCCTACCCCTTATTTTCTTCAGTTTTGAGCTCCTTTCCCCACCCCCCCAATGTATACATATACATACGCATATTTATGCATATATGTGTGTGTTTTTCAGCCTCTCTGATGAATAATTTGGAGCTGAATTATTTTCAGACCTTGCTTATCAAATCCTTACATGACATTGTCCATAGAGTTTTCTTGGCAAAGATATGAGTATTTTCCCCTTTTTTTCTCCAGTGGATCAAGGCAGATAGAGGTTAAGTGACTTGGAGACCCTTATAAAAACACTTAATTCACCTTTTTAGTATAAAGGCAATATGATAGCCCTCATATCCACAGGGTCCCCTTCTCTTTTGATCTATTGAATTTATTTAAGATGAAATATTTGTAGTATAATAATAACTCAGAGTTCCCAATTAGGAAAATTTCTAGCATTGTTTGTGCTTTTTCTCTAATTTAAATTATTATATAATTGCATCTAACTTCTTGGTCTTCCTTATTTACTATAGTTTTGCCTTCCTTTCTGGTTCTTTTGTGTTGACCTTGGGTCACTGACTCTTCTCAGTTTGTCTGATTTAGTTCCAGGTAAGGGTGTTGGTGCCTTATCCCTGCTTCTTCCTCTCAGTGTGCTGCTCTTTCAGACTATATGTTTCTCTTGTAAACCTTTTCCACCACACACACACACACACACACACACACACACACACACACCCCTATCTTTTAAGGCCTGCTTTTGGCACAAAGATTGTAGCCCTTAAAATTACTCTGAGTGCTGTGAGACAGTATGCCTGTACCTTTGAACTACAAATCCCAGAAAGCCAGTTTTTAGCCCTGTACTAAATATATAAAGTTTTATAGGTTTTCCATCCTACTACAAATCATAGTAAAGACAATCAGCATTTTTCATTCACCAGACTTTTCCTCTGTGCATACTTAGGCAAATATGTGTCACTTAGGAGCTGGTGATACTTCTCTGGTTTGATAGAAATATCACAGTATCATCCTAAAATAAGAGCATCTGGAGGAGTTCACCATATACAGGAATACCTCTTTGATTTCAGCTTTATGCTAGGTCTCCTCTGTGACTATGGCAACATCATTTACAAGTATATGTCTTCCCATTTTAAGCCTATCTTGAGATCAGTGATTAATTTAATTCAGTTCAATTCATTAAACATTTATTAAGTACTTCCTATGTCCTAGGTACTGGATTATGCTCTATAAATAAGAAATAGAAAGATAATTCCTGCTCTTGAGGGGGTTACCATTTAATGGGGGAAGACAACACACAAATGGAGGCTAAAAAGGTTGGGGGGGGGGCAGAGACCAGGTGGCATGATGTTCCTTGGAGTACAATCCAAACAGAACTGTGGATGGAAAGTTGAGAGCCTCTTCAACAAAGTTATTTCCACTGTTTTTTTTTTTTTCTTTTATAAATTTTTTCATAATATTGACATTTCAATTGGCAATTGCATGATGGACACTGTTTGAAAAAAAGCCTGAAAGATAGCATTTTGCTCTAAAAATTAAGTAATTGGGGGGGGTATTTAACAAATAATAATAATAGTGATCTTTTGTATTTAACTCTGACTCAATTGTATAATAGTAAACATGTGGTTTGCTATAGAATATTACTTTTAATGTGCTGCTTCTTTTTGTTTTTCAAATATTCTCATCAAGAATATCCCCTGATCAAGAATATACACAGGTTGCTCTGTTTAAAAAAAAGGGGGATGAGAAAGGAGGCATATGGATAATTAGTTATTAATGTTCTTTTATTGCTTTTTTATATAGAATAAAATCTGAGTTTTTCCCTCCGTGCTTTTAGAATCTTTCCCTTTTTTAGATCATTTCTTTAGGTATGGCCAAAAAAATGGAGGGCTAAATACCTTCTCAAGTTTAGATTGCCTCAAACCTCTTTCTTTTCCAATTAAATATATGCCAAATATAATCAAAAAGTCAAGTCAATAAGTATTTATTGAATATTTATTATAGCTCAGACACTGGACTAACCACTGGGGATACAAAGAGAACAAAAAGAGGTATAGTCCCTTTCCTTAAGACTATATTCTAATGTTGGAAAACAATACAGAAAAAGGAAGCTGAAAAGTCTTGGCAGTATTGGGTTGCCTGCATGGTGATATAGTGGAGAAAGAACTCTAAGTTGGGAGTAGGAAGCATAGAAGGCCCTGGAGATTTTGAACAAAATGGAAGTTATAATAGGAAATGCCCAATCAGAGGACAGACTTATATCAGTGATAATATCTCTCAAACTGAGAAGGCAGCAGGAATGGAGGGATCTTCCAGCAAAAGAAAAAAGCAACAGTATGATGGTGAAAATAGCTTCTTTTGTCATAAGGAAATATAGAACAATTATAGCTAAATCCACCAGACAAATAAAAAGAAGCACGATGAAATAAAATCCTTATAAATAAACACTGGAAAATAGGAATTTTCATAGTGCTCACTTTGTACACCTCTGCCATCAATGTACATATGCCTAGCCTGGACTCAGACACTGGTAGAAAATGACCTCTAAATTTGTACCTGGAGAACATTATAGAATCCCTATGTGTTATAGAAATTTTAAAATACACCCACCTCTTCCTGTCTCTCACCCCATAAGTGGCAGAGACTTGGGCAAAGATATATGTCCCTCCTTTTC
Organism: Sarcophilus harrisii; assembly: GCF_902635505.1. Taxonomy (NCBI): domain Eukaryota; kingdom Metazoa; phylum Chordata; class Mammalia; order Dasyuromorphia; family Dasyuridae; genus Sarcophilus; species Sarcophilus harrisii. Next base: position 72,379,350 of record NC_045427.1, read on the forward strand.
TTGGTTAACCCCTAAATTGCATACTTCTCTTTGCTACTGTATCCCCATATTCCCTAAAATTTGTGTAAGTGTTAAGTGCTGATTCAGCCCAGACAGAGTAAGAAATGACAAAATTTGAAAAGAGCTGACATAGGGCTCCATTGTATTTGTGCAGCCTCTTGGTTTGGAGTGAAATGGAATAAAATCTTGATGAAGGGAGTCCTTTCCCTGGGTTAGAGGAGGAGCCAGGGCCAGTGAAGTATTAATCTCCCCATGGCAATGGGAGGCTAAGGCACCAACACTGAGGGAAGGAATCAGATAAGGAATGATGGGGTAATTAATATAAGGTAAAAGTTATGAAATACCAATAGTATCAAAAGGAAATTAGAAACCAGAGCATGAACAGGTGAATCAGGAGAAAGGATCCTGAAAATAGAAGAAAAGATAAATTATAAGTACTTAAAAAGATTATAAAGTCCCCTTAATTTATGTTACCAAAAAAGAAAAAATTCATGTGAGCTTAGGCCCAGTGAAAAATAGAATCCTGTAGAATCTCAAGAGATCACAAAAAACATGATCCAAAAGAAAAATAAAATTCATTGAGAAGAATTGAGTGAATATCAAAGAATCTCTTAGTTGAATAATACTTATGTAGAAGTTTAGGGAAAAAATTAATCCTTAGTGGAGTTTTTTCCAAAGAAGTAAAAGAAATATCAATAAATTTGGAATGCACTAACACAGTAATATAATAAATCCTCCAGAGAAGTAAAAAAGTAGTACTGTGAAAACAATGCCTGATATATAATAGAAGCCAAAGTCATTAACCTGAAAGATATGATGCATAATGACAAATTAAGGATCAAAGGTCTTTTAGAAGAACATAAAAATTAGAAAACTAAAATACTAATATATTTAAAAAAAAACAAAACAAGCTAAGTCTTTCAGTCATATGCCACAACTTATTCCCAACTTTCCCAATTGATGCACCATCTTATACAGAAAAGCATGCACCATTTCAAAGAATTTACACATCTCAAACATATCAACCTTTCCCTCTTTTTATAGCAGTCTTACATTTTAGACTTCATCACTTACTTGTTACAGTTCATGGCACATAGTAAGCCCTTAATAAGTACTTGTTTACTTTTTGTCTGACAACATACAGAGTGAATCACAGAATTTGAAAGGGACTATGTTCTTTAGATTCTAAACCATACATGGTCCTAATCTTTATATATGTAGAAATTCTTCCTAACTAAAAAGGTAGCTAAATATTACAATAGACAGAAATATGAGACAGTAAGGTATCACAGGAAAAGTGGGGAATTTATGGGAGGATTCCATGAAACTTTTTCATATCAATCCTACAAAAAATACTCTCAAAACAAGGGAGTAGGCAATGGATGAAAAAGGAATTTATTTTGTTTATTTTTTCATTTTTATTTTCAATTCAAATTCTCTTACATCTTCCCCAAACATTAACTAGATAAAAAAATATAATAATATTTATAATATGAGGTCATGTAAAAAGTTTCTCTATATTAGTCATGTTGTGAATAAATAAGCAAGAAAGATAAAGTTTAAAGATATTCAGAGTTTAAAGATAAAGTTTAAAGATATAAAGAATTCAATCTGAATTCAGAATTCATCAGTTTTCTCTCCGGAAAGAGATAACATTTTTCATGATGAGTAGTACCTTGAAACTGTCCTAAATCACTGTAGACATTTGATTATCACAATGTTGCTATCATTGTATACATTGTTCTACTTGTTCTATTTATTACACTTGATATCTGTTTATATTTTTCCTAGTTTTTTTTTTCCCTGAAACCAGCCCTCTTATCATTTCTTAGCAATATACTCCTCAATCGCAATCATATGCCACAACTTGTTCAACCACTTCCAAATTGTTAGATAAAGCCTCAGATTTTAATTCTTTGCCACTACAAAAAAGAATTGTCATAAATATTTTTTTGTACATAAAAGTCCTTTTCTTTTTCCTTTGAGGTCTGGACTTATGATACTAGTATTGCTGGGTCAAATGTTATGCCCACTTTTATGGCCCATTGAGCATAATTCCAATTGTCTTCCAGAATGGTTGAATCAGTTAACACCTTGATCAACAGTGCCTTAGTGCTCCCATTTTTCCATTTCCCTTTCAGCATTTGTCGTTTTCCTTTTCTATCATATTATTTAATCTGATGTGTGTGATGTGATACCTCAAAGTTGCTTTAGTTTTTATTTTCCTGATAATTAGTGATTTAGAGCATTTTTTTCCATGTGACTATTGATAACTTTGATTTCTTCTTAAAACTGCAGATTTTTGATCATATATCAATGGGGAATGCCTCATTATTTTTTAAAAATAAATTTGGGTCTGTTTCCTATATATTTGAGAAATGACACCTTTATCAAAGAAACTTGTAGAACTTTCCCCCAGTTCCCTGCTTTCCTTCTAATTTAGTTGCATTGATTTTGTTTGTACTTTTTAATTTATTGCAATAAAAATTATTTTATCTCTGAACCTCTCATTTAGTCATAACTTCTTTCCCTCTCCATAAAATTGACAAGTAATTTTTCTATGCTCCTCTAATCTGTTTATAATATTACCTTTTATTTCTAAATCATGTAGCCATTTTGAGCTTATCTTGGTATGTGGGATCATTGTTGTTTAGTTTCAGACTTCTTCCAGTTTTTCTAGCAGTTTTTGTTAAATTGAGACAATTGATTAAAGTTACAAGCTAAAAAATAAATCTACAGAAATCAGCAGCATTTACATATAGTAATTACAACCAATCAGACAATTAAATGAACCAGATGGAACAGTAGATGGCACATTTGGTCCTGGAGTCCGGAAGATCTGAGTTCAAATTCAGCCTCAAATACTTGTAATGTGAATCATTGGAAAAGTCATTCAACTATATTTGCTTTAGCTTTCCCATATGTGAAATGAGAATAATATTAGTATTTATCTCCTTAGGGTTATTGTAAGGATTAAATGAGAAGAAAATTATAAAGCATTTAGCATATTGCCTAACACACTAGGCATTTCATAACTACTTATTTCTTAGGGAAGTTCCATTCACATATCTACAATATGCCTAAAATATCCAAGTCTTTCAACCACTTTGCACTTTATTGCTTTACAGGTATAATTTTTAATCATCTTTTAATGAAGTAAACATTTTTAAACAGATAAATTAATATCTTCCACTCTAGCTTGTATACCTTAATCTCCAGATTTTCTCTACTATACTTTCTATTCCTATAGTCTCTTCCTCTGATTGGTAGTTTCCTCTGAAACTCTTTTTCTTCAGGAAAATGCTTAAGCCAACCATGTCTTCATTCACCTCTAGCATGTACTCCTGACTTTCTGGTCAAAGAATAAGAACAAAGCATTTTCAAATGAAGAATGATATCTTGTTAACAGTAATATGAGTGACTTACTGAAGTAATGCATCAAAAACATTTCTTCAGTGAAGATTACACAAATAAGAGCAAAGACTGATTTGTCTTGTGCTTTTGTATACCATGCAAATCAGTCTTTGTTCTTATGTTGTAATGTTGGAAATAAAACTCACTGGAGAAGAGTGGCAAAGGAGGGCTACTTTGCTCCAGAAATATATAGGGATAAAGGAATGGAGAGTGAGACTATAGGGAAATAGATTAACACTCTCTAACCAGGAATCATGATGGAAGCAATTTGAACATGATTCCGGAACTGACAAGTGGAGGCATAGGGAAATAGGGATGAAAGGTGGCAAGGCAGTTGGTTAGATTCTACAGGATGTGTTCAAAGAGGAATTGTTAGAACTGAAACATGTTTAGCTAGGGGATTTCTGAAATAATCTGAGAGGGTTAGTCATCAGTTAGGAAGTAAAGCATTGTGTTTGCCTCTGTGTCCATCTTGAAATAATTGGGAGAAGCAGTCACCAATCAGGAGAGTAGTACCCCAGTGGTGCAAATTAAACTGATATTTCATCTGACACCTAGAAAATTGGCAATGATATCCCAGAAAGTGAGGATAATAAATACTGTTAGAGTTGTTTGTAAAATGATGAGTCTCTATTGATGATGGAATTAAGAACTGGTTTCAATAATTCTACAAAGTAATATGGAATGATACAAAGAAAGTGAAACCTTTTAACCAATAGATTCTTAGCAGGGATTAGTCTTATATGCAAAGATACCTCTCTGCTCTTCTTTGAAGAGGCAGAGAGCAACAGGTATAATGTCAGACTTTTCAAAATTTTAGTTATTTTTTCTCCCTCCCTCCCTCCCTCCCTCCCTCTCTCCTTCTTTCCTTCCTTTCTCCTCCGTCCCTCCTTCCTTCCTTCCTTCCTGCCTCCTTCCCTCCTTCCTCCTTCCTCCCTCCCTCCCTCCTTCCTCCCTCCTCCCTCCTTCCTCCCTCCCTCCCTCCTTCCTCCCTTTCCTCCTTCCTCTTTCCCTTCTCCCTCCTTCCTTCCTTCCCTCCTCCCTCCTTCCTCCCTCCCTCCTTCTTCCTCCCTCCCTTCCCTCTCCCTCCTTCCTCCCTTCCCTCCTTCCTCTTTCCCTCCTCCCTCCTTCCTTCCTTTCCTCCTCTCTCCTTCCTTCCTTCCTTCCTTCCTTCCTTCCTTCCTTCTTCCTTCCTTCCTTCCTTCCTTCCTTCCTTCCTTCCTTCCTTCCTTCCTTCCTTCCTTCCTTCCTTCCTTCCTTCCTTCTTCTTTCCTTCCTTCTTTCCTTCCTTCTTTCCTTCCTTCCTTTCTTCCTTCCTGCTTGCCTGCCTGCCTTCCTGCTTGCCTGCCTGCCTTCTTGCTTTCCTTCTTGCCTATCTTCCTGCCTCCCTGTCTTCTTTCCTTCCTGTCTTCCTTCTTGTCTTCCTGCCTCCCTTCTTTCTTCTTTCTACTCTAGCACAAAGCTTCACTAGAGACATTTGTTAACTCATAGTGTTAGCTAGTAACTTGCCCATATATCACCTACAACCTCAAAGGGAATTTCTCCAAGGTCCTTAGGGTAGCATACTAATTTCTAAGCAGGAGAAAGATCAAAGTGAGTTTAGTAAAATGTAAATGTATTATCCTCTCCCCTGCTATTTTCTCACTAAAAATACCCACTATTTCCTTTCTGAGAGGCTTTCTGTAACCAGAACTCTCTAAAGTGAATTTTTTTTCCTCTTGATTTAATTTGTTGTAAAGATGAGTTCTTCATAACTTCAACTTTCTTATTTTTGCATGATTTTATCCAGTCCAACTCCATTGTGCATTGTGTCCTATTTCAATTGAATCTATCTGCTTTAGCTGTCACTTCTGTGGTAATAATAATGTTCTCTTTCATACATTAAAAAAAAATCCTGAAATGAAAATGTAACTTAGCCTTATTATTTTAATCTGCTCTTTCCTTTGCATGGATCATTTGTTTGTGAACTGGTTATTTCAAGAAGGGCTCAAAGGTAATTTCATGGTTTAGAGCATTTATATTGGCGCCTCTAATGAGGAAAACATATTGTTTTCTAATACATGAAACAGAAAATTCTTCGTTATAAAATGTGTGTATATATATTTGTTTTCATTCACTAATACTACATTTATATCAAGTCCAAGGCAGTGAAAACAACCATGTAAAGAAATTACAATTTTCTACACAGGGGAAATAAGTAATTTTTTTTAAATGCAAAAGAAAAAAATCAACATTTATGGTGTTATGAGATGATTTTATTTTTAATGTATCAGAATGATAGCAGTAAGCTGTTGTGTTTGCTCATTGTATAACAGTTCTTATCTCAAATTATGGTAACATATGGCTTTGTTATTATTTAGTTTAGGGATTTATGCACCTGAAAGATTTTTAAGCGCTTTGGGTCCAATTCAGTAAGTTTTCTTACATTGTATGCAAACAAATTTTTCCACTAAAGTTTTCCTCTTATGACTCATCATCCTGCAAAAGTGACGCTGATTCCTCAAAGGTGTCTATACTAACAGCTAGAGAAGCTTTGAGTACAAGCCTCGAGATAAACTCAGTGCCTGTTGTCCAAGGACCACTTTAGCTAAGTGTGGAAAGCTCTAATTTTTTTATTTAACATTTTTTTTAAAAAAATAATTTGCGTTTTACATAATTTCATTTCCTAATAAATTCCTTCTTTCTCACTCGCATAGTGAGTGTAAAGTAAAATAGTAAAAATAAAAATGAGAAAAAAGGCTGTTCTGCAAAGCCAATCAAAATAATCACATCCAAAAGTATATAGTGTTCCATAGGTATTATCCCTGTTTCACTTTTCCTTTGCAAATAAGGAAAAGACAAAAGTAATAATCAGATCAGAATATTATTTTGTCATTCACAGATATATAGTAGTACCTGAAGATTATTGATGTTAAATACTAGCTTTTTGTTTCAGGAAGAACATTCTGATCTCTCTGTTTTCCCTCTTATCAGTTCTGGACCCAAGTACATCTATACAGGACATATTCTTTGTTGACAAACCAGTCTTCCTATTCAGTTCTGTGCCAGGGTCCAGTACAGAATAGGCATTCTTCATTCACTTATCATTTCTTATATCAATTGTTAGGCTGAACTATGTGACTATGTGACTGTGAGCTTAATTTGGAAAGGTCAGAAATGTTCTAGTGATTGATGCACTTGATATAGAACTAGATAATAAGCAAACAGGAATATCTAGAAGACCTCATCATCTATTAGTCAGTCAATAAGTCAGTAAACTTTTTAAGGTCTTACTTAGGGATTAAACTAAGTGCTAAGCATAAAAAAGCAGTTTCTATTCTTCTACACAGGGGAAATAAGTAATAGTTCACAATCTACTGGGAGGGATAAGAAGAAAATACACATGTACAAAAAATTATGTGCAACATAAATTAGAAGTAATTGAAAATAAGGAAGACACTAGAATTACAAATAGGTTTTGAAAGCCTTCCTGTAGATGAGATTTTAGTTGAGACTTAGGGTAATGCAGTAGGTAAAGATGAGAAGGGAGAGTATTTTAGATACTGGGGACAGTCAGAAAAAAATGTCCAGAGCTGAGTGATGGAGATCTATAAAGAATCACACTTACATTTGGGTTTGTTATTAGATATACTCCTTAACAGTGACACATCTCCTGAGAACATTCATTTTCCTCTTTAATGCCTTATTTGATATTACTGAGTTAATTGAATAAAGTTATCTTTGTTGTTGCATATATCAAAATGACCCTTATGTGCCAAGAGAAATATTTGGTTTGAGAAGAGCTTTTAAAATTACCTTTTCTCAAATAAATTTAATACTTGTCCACATATTTCTTAACTTTTAATCCAACTGTCTTTTCTTAGTCCTCATCTTTTTTGATATTTCTGTAGTGTTGGATATTGTTGAGCAGCTCCTTTCTATTCCCTTCCTTTTTGTGACACTGACTTTCTTTTGTTTTATCTTCAAGTCGTAACCACTTTTTCTCAGTAATCTTAATGTCCCACCTCACAGTATACATACTACCAGGTTTTCTTTTTAAGGTCATATTTTCTTTCTCTTGTGGAAATTACATCATCTCTCTTGTGTTTAACTCTCTTTCCTGTGTTGATGACTCCTATACCTGCATATGTACCTTGACTTTCTCTTTTGGTGTTTAATGGAACTCATTTTTTCTATTTAAATCAATAGTATATACACACTTCTTCCAGGTATTTGTATGTATACACACATATGTATTATATGTTTACATGCATGGTATTTCCCCTCTAGTAAAAGTGAAGGGCTATTTCCATTTTGTCTTGGTGTCCGCAGGGACTAATATAGTAATTGACATTTATTTTACATTAAAAATAAGTATTATTGGGGCAGTTAGTTGGTATAATGGATAGAGTACCAGCCCTGAAGTCAGGAGGACCTGAATTCAAATCTGGCCTCAGACACTTAATACTTCCTGGCTGTGTGACCCTGGGCAAGTTACTTAACTCCATTTATCTCAGAAGGAAAAAAAAAAAGTATTATTTTTCTTTATCAGCAATATATTATGTTGGTTGAGAAGGCCATAAAGTACAATTGAAAGTATGTATAGTCACTAGTTAAGATAATAGAAATTAAGTTTATGTTTCTCTTTCAGGACAAACAAGGAAAGCTCAGTCACTTTAGATGGTTCTTATCTAACAATTTTAAATTTTGTAATATTCCTTTGAATACTCCTTCTTGTTAATGCTCATTCTAAAATGTAGAGGTCACAATTGAACATAATACTTCATCTGAAGATAACCAGAATCTAGTTTAAAATAGTCACACTCCAGGAAGAAGATAGAAATAGTAGAAGTTCACTTTTACTCAAGGGATACAAATCAAGAAATTAAATTCTCAATTACAAGCAAAAACTCCTTAGAATAAGAGAAACAAACTAAAATCCTAGAATGAATATGTTTCTATCCTCATATGAGTCCCTAACTGATGAAAAAAAAAATTCCCACTATAGCACTAGATCACAAGAAAACCAGCTCTGAGCATTTTAGATATATAAAACTCTAGGATGCCCATCTGCCTGAAGCCTTTGAAAGTTTGAAAGATTAAATCTGAAAAGCTTTATTTAAAGGACTTCAGGATTAATGACCCAGATTAATTAGAAGAATAAGTCAAGTCAACAAGCATTTTTAAAGTTCTTCCTATTTGCCAGGCACCATGCTAAGCACTGGAAATGCTGTTCTGAGCAGAAAGAAAGACAGCCCCTTGTCCTTCAGGAGCTTAGTTGAAACTAGGGGAAGACAGCACATAAAAGGGAGGTGAACAGGGGTGGGGAGAATACTTGTGTGGGGGCATGGTAGAGAAAATTAATATCAGGATTAGAGCCTGGAATAGAACTAGCTATGGCTAGCCTGCCTTGAGGTATATGTGTGGGTGGGTGCATGGACTTTATTGGAGGTTCTGAGAGGAATCCTTTAATTAGAGTGCTGAAATAATGACTGATGTAAAAAAATGAAAGGTTCCAGTGTATTTCAAGAGTGGAAAGGCTTCTGGATCATAGTGGTAAAAGTCCCAGAAAGTTAGGAGCACAACCTAGAGATGATGAAACCAGTTTAGAGTGAGGGTTAAGTTATGGTATGGACATGAGAAGAGTATTTGAGACATCTAAATGACCATGATGTTCCACCAAAACTTAGGTGGCAGAGAAGCTTTAAAGACATATCCTTGAGGTGCTACACAATAATCACTATTAATTATTTTCTTTGGATCTATTATTCATCCAATTCTGAATCCACCTGAATCTTTCTTTAATATATCACAGTGATGTCAAACTCAAATAAAAAGAAATCCTTGCAGGCACATAGTGAATTAGAAAGCCACAAATTAATACCATGTGTGTATGTATGTATATTTGTGCACCCACACACATAAAAGTGTATTTTTAAAAACATTTGTTAAATATTTCCCAATCACCTCTTAATATTGACCCTTCCTCCCTCACAATGCATACACACACAATCCTCCATAAATAATTTTTCCTTCCCTTCTTGTATTCAAGTATTTTTTGTTTTTGTTTTTGTTTTTGTTTTGTTTTTTTGCCTTCTGGGATGTAAGCTATGAATATGATACATCTGGCCTTCTACATATCACTCTACCTTAGTTTAAAGTTCCCATTAAGCCTGTAGTTGACTCAGTTGATAGATCCCTAGACCTGGAATTGGTATTTAAATCTGGCCTTAGATATTTATTCACATGTGATTTAATCCCTTTACCCTCACTTTCCTTTTGTATAAAATAAGAGTAAGAATAGTACCTACCTTGCAGTTCCAAGGTTGTTATGAGGATCTAATGAGATAATATTTGTAAAGTCCTTTGCACAAAGAATAGCACATAATAGTTGCTATATAAATATTTTCTGTCATTATTATTATTATTTTAATGATGAGTCAAATACTTTTCTAAAAATATTGGGAAATTATTATCTGCAGGATTCCTTTGATTTACTATTGTAATTTCATGTTAAAAAGTAACATCTTTTATAACCTACTTTTCATGAAATCACCAGTCTTAATATTCACTATTGCCCCTTCTCTAAAGATTCTCTAAAGATCCTTCCCAATCCTGAAATTCTTTGTTCTGAGTTTTTCATCCTGATGAGGACTAAGTTCTTCAGTTTTGTTCTATTTTTATTAATATAATAATATTTACCTCATTTTTAAGCAAAATTGTTCCTATTACATAAGAAAAAATAAATTCAGAAGTGGGGGAGAGGGTGAAATGGATACCTCTTTGGCTGATAGTGTCTTAGGGCAGCAAATAGAACAAGAAGTAAAAGAGTTCATTAGTTTATCTTGAGAATGACTTGGGGCTTACAAGTCATTTGGCTTGCATCAGTTTGAATTCATTTTATGTTTTTACCTTTATGTTACATGAATTTCTTCATATATTCCTAAACTAAAATTTTCTCTGCCCTCATTGCCCTCCAAATTTCTAATGATACTTTGTGCTCTTTCATTAGCTATCACCTATCTCTAGATTTCTCTCTCTCCTCATTTCTGCTTTTCTTCACGTAAAGGTCTCACCTAAACACTACAAGAAGCCTTTCCTTGTTCTCATTAATCTTAGTGCATTCCCTCTGAGAGTTTAGTTATGTTGAATTTATCTTGCTTGCATGCAGTTGGTTATACGTTGTTTCCCCCATTAGACTGGGACAAAAAGTCCTGGAGAACAATATTATTTTTGTGTACTCAAACTTTTGGATCTCAGGTCTCACTTATAGAAACAAAAATTACTGAGGTCTCTTCAAAGAGCTTTTATTTGTGTAGTTTTATATCTATTGACATTTGTTATATTAGAAATTAAAATCTTAGTATTATTGTAAAAACAGTTCTCATGTTTTAGATCCTTTGAAAGTGTCTTGGGGATCTCCAGGAGTTCCCAGAACATATTTTAAGAACCATTGCTGTAGACTTCATTACTTGACTTTTCTCATGCTCTTCCTGCATCCGTAATAGTGCTTGTCTTTTATCTTTTAGCGATCAGGGGATAGTGTATAGTGTCTTTCTTGATCATGAGACCTGCATTCAAATGCCTGCACATAAACTTTATTTATGGGTAAGTTAACCTTGAAGAGATGCACTTTCCTTGTTTCTATAATGGGAGATTAATATGCATACCATATTTTTTTTAATAGACTTGTTGTGAAAAAAGTATTTTGTAAACTTAAAAATGCTATCAGCATGAGTTTTAACATTCTTCTCTCCCCTAAGCCCAATGGAATTGGCAACATCAGACATTGAGGAAGCCCATATTTCTGACAACCCAAAGGGACAGTAATCTTATTTTAGAGATTTGTGTAAAGTTTTCTGGCAGAGGTCATAGGAATTAGAGCTTGAGGAGACTTGAAATGTCATTTAGCACAACCCTTCTTTCCACCTTTGCCCTCTGTGGCACTCATTTTCAATTCTTCAGTGACCCTTGTGTTCCATTTCTCCCAACAATTTGACAACATTGGTAGAATATTGGTATTAAAAATATCCATCCTTATATTTGGGAGAAATGTAAAGTTTTAAAAGGAGATTTATATTTTCCTGAAGGCAGTCCAGCTGAATATCCTTTTTCTTTTTATTTCTGGACCCCCTTCATTGTCCATTTGTACTATTTTGGGTGGGAGTGGGATGAATCTTGCTCTGAAAATGATTTTAAAGATTTAAAAGATTTAAAAAATATTTTCCCATTTTTACTTATCTAATTCCTTCTTCATTCCAGGAGGCCTATAGTAGACTATATTATTTCTCCTCTCCTTTTGTTTCTATTCAACCAAATTCTTTCCATCATTTATCCCACTCTTTTAAAGAATTTTCTCACATGAGTATCTGTATTTACACATCACATACTTCTTATCTTTCATTTATATATGTGCATGTTGAAGTAAGTAAAGTATGTATCTATATACATACATATATAGAGAGAAGGACAGAAATGAGGGAGGAAGTGTGACTGAGGAGAGAGGACAAAAACAGGAATATATATGTAAGTACACATGCATACACACACAGAGAAGAAAGGACTGAAAGAGAGAGACAAAGAGAAAGATAGAGGAAAAGAGAGAGAGAGGGATGGAGGAGGAGAGAGAAATATATATAGAGAAAGACAGAGAAAAGAGAGAGACAGAGAGGGAGAGATAGAAAGAGAGACAGAGACAAAGATACAAGAGGGAGACAGGGAGAGAGACAGAGGTGTTGTTTGTGTCATTTGCTGACTGTGTGACTTTCATCTGGTCTAGTCATTTAATATGTTTCTCTTTCTTCCAATTCCTTTTTTTTTTCCTGAGGCAATTGGGGTTAAGTGACTTGCCTAGAGTTACACAGCTAGGAAGTGTTAAGTGTCTGAGATCAGATTTGAACGCAGGTCTTCCTGATTTCAAGGCTGGTGCTCTATCCACTGCACCACTTAGCTGCTCCATGTTTCTCTTTCTTCATATGAGACTTTAAACTAGTTTCCTCTGAGTGATCTCTCATTCCTTTATATTATCAGATAGGTGAAAGCAGAGATTCATAGTTTTCATTTTATCCATCTTGTCTGCCAGGATACATGATCTTTGGAACAGAAAAGATAGATCAGGAGAGGTTACCAGAAAACCAGGGATATATAGTGTTATTGAGTTGTTTCAGTTGTGTTTCAGTCTTTGTGATCCCAGTTAGGGTTTTCTCAGCAGAGATACTGCAGAAGGAACTGAGGCAAACATGGTTAAGTGACCTGCCCAGGGTCACAAAACTACTAAGTGTATGTGACTGGATTTAAACTCATGAGGATGAATCTTTTTTATTTCAAACCCAGTACTCCTAAGTATTGTGCTGACTAGCAAGGGGTATAGGAGGACATTATAGGCTGGCTCCTTTTGATGAATTCCAATAACCAGAACCAGATGACTATAACCATGTTAATGTCTTTTGAGTTTTAGCAGTAACTCTCTATTAGTTATTTCAAAGTGAATGTCCTTTACATGATTTAAACTCGGTGTGCTCCCCAAAGAATTCATCTTTCTCTACCCAAACCTACCATCTCTTTTCTAAATATTGTTTGACAGTGTATAGAAAACTGGCTTTGCTGTCAGTGAACCTTGGTTCCAATCTTACCTTAGAGTGCTCCACACTTTTGGTTCCTCTTGCTCTAATGCTTTGCTCTAGAACAAGGTTCTATTGGCCTTTAGATCTTGTTCTAGAGCCCCTGTTGGCTTCTGCCTCCCTCGACACATTCCATGTCCAAGCACTTTTCTGGCAGATTCAATATTTACCAGCTTCTCTGCCATATAGATCACACTAACTTTTTTTCCTTCCTCCAACCTTATAAGTCAGTGGAGCTATGTCTGATAATTGATTGGACTAGAAGATTAAGTTTTAACAACTAATATAGCTTGCTGGTCACCTAAGTGTACAGAAGAGGCCAGCCTAAGAGTCAGCATTAGTGAAAATCCTAATATTTCGTGAGTCACCACCTTGAGCTCTTTTAAACAGGCATGTTTCTGTATGGAGATGAGGGAAATGACATCTATAAGAACCAATGCTGAGTATGCTTTTCATGCTTAGAGTAAGTAAACCTCCATTCCTTAACTATTAGGTGATTTAGTGTCTCATTTCATTCTAGTTTCTGAACTTGAAGTATCACACTATCTGAGTCAGATCTTGGCCTGTCAATGCCTTCTTCTGCATTCCTGAAATAGATAGAGCAAAGTGTCAATATTTTTCTTAAGTCATCTTGGTTATTGCTTTTGATTTGCTGAAGTGTCTATGCTATTTTCTCTAAGACCACTGCTATGTTAACTAGTTCCTACCTCACATTGCTTTATAAGGAAGGTTATTTGTACATTGAAGATACTTATAAAAATTTGAATCACTAATAGTAAGGGCAATAATAAAAACATCTATAGCTATATTATAACTATAAATCATGGACCACTATGATCTCAGAAAGATTGGTCATATAGATAACTCACTTTGTATAATAGCTTACAGATTGTTAATCATGGATTATATTTAGTAGCATAATAGAGAATTATCACAACTATACGTGTTTAGAAATGGAAGTGGTTTAATCATATGGCAAGACACATGGGAAGTCTTAGGCACATATTGGAATAACCAACATTGGCCTTCAGCCCTTAGATAGAACAGGAAAAGAAGCAGAGGGATTTTGATCTATTCTACTGGAGGGAGTAACTATGATAGTTAGATAATGGGTGAATCTGAAATATAATAAATATTTTTATAATGACAATTAATAATGTTGATGATAATATTGAATTACAGAGATATGTGAAGGGATGTTAGCGTGTTCTTATTCATTCCTTTATGATTTCACATGTTTATCAATCATAATGTGAGAATTTAAGATCTATTTTAACATCTTGTATCTGATGACAGATGTGGTTAAAACATCTCTTTTATATGTCTATAAATATTAGTAGATTTATTTTGAAGCAATGTTTCATTATTACTATGGTGTGATTAAATATCAAGAATATTGCTTTCCCAATTGTTCTATTGCAGTATTTAATGAGTGTAATTAAACGGAAAAATTGCCTTTTTTAAAAAACTGATGATAGTCCATTAGTGTCTCTGTCTCTTCAGAAAAGCAAAGAAGTGAATTATTAGAATGACGAATGAGTCAAAGTTACTCTAGTGATGGAGAGGTTTGATTTCCTTCCACATAATCTTCAATTAGTGATCTCTGGAAAAGGATGTTTTTTCCAAAGGGTAATAGAGAAGTAATGAGATCAGAAGGAGGTCAGAGCCAGCTTCTTCGTTTGGCAGTTTGATTAATTTATTTCCCCCTCTCAGAGATTGCTGGAAGGGGCTTTTGTCACCCTGTGTTTTTCATGGGACTCTAACCTGAGTGACTGTGGGAATTATTCCCTGCTATTGAAAGCACATGTAAGTTGACTTAAAATGAAAAGCTTATGAGTTTCCATTTGATCTTTTATAGAGGCCACTGTCATTGCTGAATATGATGGCAGTTTTTTTTGTCTTACTCTCCAACATTTTTTTCAAATCTCAATTCATATCTAAATTTCTTATTAGAAAATGGTAATTAGAAACTTCATAAAGATGACAAGCTTATATAACATTGACATTGCGACTTACTACTATGTCATTAGAAATCACTTTGCTTCTCTGGCCTTACACTTTGTCATCTGTAAAACGAGAGGCTTGAAGTAGATGAATATCAAGGTCCAAGAGAAATGAACCTTTGAAGTCTAAAATCTGAATAAAAAGGAAAAAAGACACCTGAAGCAAGAATTTGAAATTATACTCAAGCATCTATCTTGCTTTAGAAATTGGAGGTATGTGTCATGTAAAATATACTATTATGGCAGTTATGCTTCTCTTAGTCTTCTAATTGCACCCTTTTATTTTTTTTAAACATAGTAAGATTAATTTGAAATAACTGACAATGGCATGCATAATTGGGTGCCTAGATTAATAAGTTAATGTATTTTATGTACCATTATAATAATAATAGTAGGTAACATTCTAACTTTTTACAGTTTATAAAACATTGTAGTAAAATTTTTGTGTAGAAGTTAAGTATTTTTGCTACTTCAATAAATATTTATTAAAACTCTCCTGCATTTTATACCTTGTGCTAAGTGTTGGGGATACAAAAAAAGGGAAAAGACAGTTCCCGAAACTCACAAGTCAACAGCAACAGAAGTACCAGTAATGGTAGAAGAAGTAGCAGTAGCAGTGGTAGTAGCAATAATAATAGAAGTACAGAAGCAATAATAACAGAAACAGTAGTAATGGGAGGAGGCAGAAGGTAAGTGATGGTAGTAGTGGTAGTAATAGTAGTAGTAACAGTCGTAATGGTAGTGGTAGCAATAGTAATAGTAATAATGCATATACTGGCTGTAGCAGCAGTAGTAGTAGTAGTAGTAGTAGTAGTAGTAGAAATAATAGCAGCAGCATCATAGTAATAGTAATGCTCTATCAAGAAACTCACAGTCAAAGGGGAGAGACCACATGCAAGCATGTATGCTCAATTAAGCTATATGCATAAATAAAAAAGATAAAAGGCACTAGAATTAAGGAGGATAGATAGATAGATAGATAGATAGATATAGATACAGATATGGAAGTTGGGAACCCAAGGAAGCAGAATGAGATGAAAGGAGAGAGAATTTCAAGGCATATGAGACAGTTATTGAAAATGCCTGAAAACAGTCTCATGGAGGGGAAATGATATATCTAAAATCTTTTATCACACATTACTTGTATCACAGTTGAAATTTGAAACTGTGTTTTACCACTCCAATTTTGATGTTTACCATTTAGTTTTTTACTATCATAACACAGTATCATCTGGCACATAGTAGATGTTTTTTAAAAATGTTTATTACTTAATTTATTATTGACTGACTATATCATGCAGAAATATTTTTTCAAAATAAATGATTTCACCTCACAAAACTGTGAGACTTTCATTAACAGATCATATTCTTCTCATCACTAATTATAGCAATGCCTTAAAAATATCTCTCTCTGACTTATCAAGGTGGAAACTACCTCTACTAGGACAAGTTGCAAAATCTCCACATCATAGTAGATAACCTTCTGTGGTCAAAGGCCCTTACTTTCTGGTTGTTAGTTTCTTATGATAAGCCTCTGAAATGCTGACATGAAATGAAGCATGTTGGTCCTCAGGTCATAATATTACTTGCCTTGTATTCTAAATATTTCTAGTTTTTATGTTATGACCTTCCAGAGTTTTCATTTTTCTAGCTGAATTCTTTGAGAATTTTGCTAGAATCACTGTCATACCAGTAAGTCTTTGGACTAGGAGTTCAGTGAAGTATTATATCTATTACTATTACTATTACTGCTGCAGCTGCTGCTCCTGCCAGCTCTACTATTTCTGTTTCTATTTCTTTTCTTTCTATTACTTTTATTTCTGCTGCTGCTACTTTTATCTTCGCTATTGCTGCTATTGGTACTGTCATTTCCATTATTGCTCCTTTTGCTGCTGTTATTGCTATTTCAACTACTGCTGCTACATTTATTACTATTACAATGGCTATTATTGCTGCTATGGCTGTTGCTACTACTAGTACTAGTATTAGTACTAATATTCCTGCTGCTACTGCTGTTGCTATTACTCCTACTCCTACTCCTCCTCCTCCTCCTTCTCCTCCTCCTCCTCCTCCTCCTCCTCCTCCTCCTCCTCCTACTACTACTACTGCTGCTGCTGCTGCTGCTACAGCCAGTATAAACATTATTACTATTACTATTGCTACCACTACCATTTCGACTGTTACTATTACTATTGCTGCCACTACTACTATCACTTACCTTCTGCCTTCTCCTATTACTACTGTTTCTATTATTATTGCTTCTGTACTTCTATTATTATTGCTACTACCACTGCTACTGCTACTTCTACCATTACTGGTACTTCTGTTGCTGCTGCAACAACTACAACTAGTCCTACTTCTACTATTATGACTGTTACTGTAACTGCTAATTTTATCAGACAAATGACAAATCCTGAAGCATTTTTAGTTTATAATTTGCTATTTCACTATTTCATTAGATCTGTGATTCATTTAGTGTGGTGTCCCCCAAAGGCACCAAATCTATTTATACTTTTTAATCCTCTGTACTTCTATCCCATGCATTTTTATCAAATTCTCTGTAGGGGGATCACCCAGCATGCTGGAATCTTTATTCTAGGTCTTCTTACATATTAAAAGATTTGAATACTATAGCACTTATGCTCTCCATGTATTTTGTCTCTCATATGAGAGCATGCTGAGATGATTTCCTTTTCTAATCAAACATCACCTGGATAATATGTTCTTGAGTAATATTCTTGCTTCTATATTGCCTACCATAGAAATAATAGTCTTCAAAATATAATTGAAAAGCATATGTTTAATGTGAAATTTCTTCCACTACTTTCTTATTGCTTTTACTTCTGCATCTCAAGGGACTGATATTCATCATTATGACCAATTCATAATTATCTTTTGTTTCCTGGATACTACTCTAGGCATTACCCTTTAAGGATTTCAATGCCCCCAACTCTTGAGCTTTTGATATTTCTTAGAATGATTTAAAAAATCCGTATTCTAGGATATTTGATTCAGACTTGGAAATAATTTTAAATACTATTTAGGCTATCTTAAAGGGGAAGAAATTGATGTCCAGGAAAGTTTAATGGTTTTTCCAACATCATACACTTATATAGCAACATAGAGTATTTACAAAACCACGTCCCCTTAACTCCAAATTCTTTTTCCTCTTCATTACATTAAGTCAATTTGGCATTTCTTAAGACTTACTCTGTGCCAAGCCCTATGCAATAAGTGCTAGAAATGCAAGTACAAATAGGAAGAAAAATAGTCCTTGTGCCCAAAGGAGATAAACTTTTAAGGAAGGAACATAATACCGAAGTAACCTGAAAGGATATGCAATGTGGGGTAGAATGGTAGACCTGGATGCTCCCCTTCAATGAAAGTTCTGGGAATAGTCATCCAATTAATGGGAGAGATTGTAGAAATGGAATGTACTTTCAAAGTGTGAATTCTAGGACTGGAGTGAGGTTTCATGATGAAGAATTTGGGCATGGTAGAGGAAGTGTAGATTGCAGCCTTGAAGAGGAAAGTAGAATTGCTGGCCTGATTGCCTTCCTTTAGTGGAGGCTCTTAGATATTTCCTCTTTATTATTATCTCATTTTTTTTCTCCCTCCTCCTTGGACTCTCTTCTTCCCTCCCTCCTCTCCCCTTTTTTCTTCTTCTCTCTTTTCTTTCTCTCTCCCTCTTTCTCTCTGGTGGAATGATTCTAAGGAGACACACATAGTAAAGCAAGTAGAAGGAAAGTAATGGATATTATTTTCCTCCTACAACTCTACTGATTCCATTAATGCTTCATTATAGTGTAAAGGTGTGAAATGCAAGATCTTAGTGGATCCTATCCAAATGTAAAGACTTTAACATCAGGGCTTTGCTCTCCAAGGACTAGTTTTCACAACTGCAGAGAAGAACATCACCCTAACATTGTGTTATCACACAAATTGTAGCCTTTCTACACATTTTAAAGCTATTAACATCTACTTTAATATTCATTGACTTCAATGCAAAGTTAAACATAAAAGTGAAGAGTAAAAAATATTTTGGAAAAAAATATCTCAGAATTTAAATGAAAGTTACTAATTAGAATTCAGAGTGAAAGGTACCAAAGGCATTCAGACTATTAAGTATATCGACATTTCCATATATCATTAATACTTTAAGGATCAAAATGATATTTAGGAGGTATAGGATATTATTGAGTGCTGAATAAAATCAACACAAACACAAAGTAGAATACTGCTTGTCATATGTGTAGAAATCATTCTTATATCTGTTTCCACTCAGGTAATTGAGTTTTTAGAGCAAATATAAACATAAAACCAAATTAGAGGAAGAAAAATGAAAATATGATATGGCACGAAATACATTTTTTTCCTGCCTGATCTATTTAAATTAGTTGTTGATGCTGAAAAATAGGATATAGATTAAATCTCTCTCTCTCTCTCTCTCTCTCTCTCTCTCTCTCTCTATATATATATATATATATATATATATATATATATATATCATGATTATAGAATCAT
This sequence comes from Sarcophilus harrisii, assembly GCF_902635505.1. Taxonomy (NCBI): domain Eukaryota; kingdom Metazoa; phylum Chordata; class Mammalia; order Dasyuromorphia; family Dasyuridae; genus Sarcophilus; species Sarcophilus harrisii. The sequence continues at coordinate 72,398,890 of NC_045427.1, forward strand.
TTTAAATGGAAAAAATTGGAAAATAGTTATTTGTGAAAATTTACAGAAATTGACCATGAAAGACTATAAGTAGTATAACATCATAAAACAGCAACAAGTAGAGGGGGGGGAAATATTTTTACACAAATCATGATCAGAGACAAAATTAAGCCAAACACCCTGAGAACACTTAAGGATGAAACTGGAAAGATGAAAATAAAGAGATGAGGTATATTCCCCAGAAACATTTGACACTGGTTAAAAAAAATAGAAAATTGGATCAATGAAGCAGTTTAGGGAAGAAACAACCAGAAATAACTTAACTATGATCTAGTTTGATAAACACAAAAACATAAATTACCTCATAAATAATTTTCTATTTGTTGAGAACTGTTAGCAAAACAAAAGCAATCTGGTAGAAATTAGCCTTAGATAAATTCCATATACCTTATTTCACAATAAATTAAAAATTTATATGTGACTTGAATATTAAAATAGAAAGGAAACAGTTCATATATTTTTGCAGATGGATTACAGCTGAATTTTTAACCAAACAAGGGATAAAAAGCAATTAGAAAAGATAAACTTGACAGTTTTGATTGTATGATATGGATATATTTTTGTAAGGACAAATTTAATACATCTAGGATAAGCAGTTGACTGGAAATCTATTTGTATCAAATATTTATGATTAATGTTTGTCAAAATATGTAGATACACTTAAGGGAAATATATCAGACCAAAATTTTTTCTCTAATAAAGAGGTAAAAAGATATAAACTTTTAAAAATTGTAAATTATTAACCATATAAAAATGTTTCATACACACACAGATTATACATATAAAATTACATATTATATACATTATTATACACACAGATTTTATATGTATATATATGTGTGTGTATATATATATATATATATATATATATATATATATATATATATAGTATCTACCTCACAGAGTTCATATATGTTCAGATAATATGCAGGACAAGTTGGCACTGTCTCCCTTTTGCATGCCTTTGCAATGGAGGATATTCCCCATGTCTCAAATGCTGTGTCTCCTTATCCTAGTCTTTTGATTTCTGTTCCTTTTTTATGGCTCATGTTAACACCCTCTCCATACTTTTCCTCCAAGTCTTTTCCACTTTTACCTTTAAGGTTTCTTCTTTTTTACTCTCTATGTATTTTCTACCTATTTATATGTTGCCTCTCTTGCTATCATGTAAGCTTGAAGCCAGTAACTATTCTTGTGCTCTGGTCTTTCTTGGCATTTTCAGTGGCTTAGTAATGTGCCTGGCTAATCATTTGTGATTAATAAATGCTTGTTGATTGATTGATAACGAATATAGAATTTTATTAAAATCTTAAAGGAGTACATAAATGTTAGATATCATCATTATTAAATGCTGAATGAATTAAGCTATTTAAGCCTGTGTAAATCTATTCAGAATTATATTCTAAAGTAAGAACTCATTTTTTCTTTATCTTTCAACAAATTCTATTCTTCTTTGTTCACTCTGTGACTTTAAAGTGAAGGAAAACTCATTGGATTTCAGACCATACTCAACATCACCAAAACATCACTATTGCCTTTATATATAAAAAAAAAAAAAAAAAAAAAAAAAAAAAAAAGAAAAAAAGAAAAAGCAAAACCTCATATTATTGTAGTATTTGGAGTTTTACAAAGAAAGTTGTCCCTTACTAAGCTTCATAGCAGAAATTTTAAATGCTGTCTTGGCCATTTTATAAAGAAGAAAATAGGCTGAGAAAAGCAAGAGAAAGTAACTTGCACAAGATCATTTTGCTACTAAATGTTAAAGCTAGACCTGGAAACCTGGTCTTCTAAATCTCATACCAGGTCTTTTGCTCTTGAACCATTCTGTCTTTCATTCACAGCTTATCTCATATTTCTATAAGACTAGACCTCTTTCAAAAGAAACAAAAAAAATTATATACTACTCTATAATTAGGCATTTAGGTTCAATGTACAAATTTTTCTCTGCCAACAAGATGTCATTCAGGTCAGTTCCCTGAGATTCTAGAGCAAGCAGAAAAGAAATGGCGGGTCATAATAACTAGAGCTTGTTGGAAAATTTGTTAGCATATGAAAAAAAAAATAGAAGAAATCTAAACATTTATTTAAATAATAATATTAATAATAATAATAAAAATAACTACCATTTATATAATACTAACTATGTATCTTATTTGATCCTCACAAACACTCTGGGAGGTAGATGCTCTTATTCCCAATTTTTTTTTTTATAGATGGAAAACTAAGGTAAATAGTGATTAAGTGACTTGTCCAAGATTATAAAAGTCTTCAAGTGTAAAGTATATTTTAGGAGAATTTTGAAGAAAACTAGAGATTCTAAAATTTGGAAATCAGGAGTGAGTGCCTTATAGGAATGTAAAATTTTAAGTCATCAAGATGTGATCTAGACTGTCATTTGCGAAGATCAACAAGGCCAGTGAATTTATCATTATAAGGCTGGAGCCAGATTATGAAAGAAAGAAAAAGTATATCTGGACATTCATTTATAAAACGTTTATTATGGCCCAGAATAAAATAATCCATATCTTCCTCATTCCTTATTGTACAGAGAAACAGAATGTACATTATGTGCAATATATATATATATATATAATATATGTATTATATACATATACACACATATATATGCATAAATATACATATAGGTGTGTATAATAAACATATAAATATTTTTATTTAAGGGAGGGGTGCTAACACCAGGGTGGAGGAGGGACAAAATGGTATCAGGAAAGCCCATGTGGGATATGACATTTGAACTGAACTCTTTAAGATTACTGGAGAATCTAAGAGTTGGCAGGTAGGAATGAAGGCACTCTAGCCATGGAGGAATAGCCTGTGTTAAAAAGATGGAAGAAAATTTTCATTTATGAAAATCAACAAGAAGGTCAGTTTGCTGGACCAAAGAGTCTATCATAATAAGATTGGAAAGGTAGGTTGGAACCAGGTTGTGAAGGAAAGAAAAAAGCATACTGTACCTTTAATGGTTCATCCACAGCTCAGAATAAAGTCTGAACTATTTGTTTGTTCGTTGTTGTTATATTCAGTTCCAAGGTTCATAATTTGAAAATTGACTTTGGGGACTTTTTGCTTGGTCTATTAAAATGATTCATGTTGCATTCAACATAAATTGTGCATACACAGAGGAGGGTGAGAAGCCGTACTCACAGCCTAATAACTAAAGTGAATTTTGTACAAGCCGCAGTCTGTGGCAGCGATGCAGTATCATTTGTCTTAATTTTTCTCCTGCATTACATTAGGCGGGTGCATTTACATTCCCAGGTATGGCTAACCACTTTAAAACTTTCTTTTTACAGCCCTAGTAAAGGGCCGATCAAATCTGCATGTTTATGTGATGCAACATCAAGTAATGCCATTTTACTGTCTCAAGCACAGGCGGATTTACTCTCCATTTACCTGACTTCACAAAGGGAACTCAGGCTGATATGCAAAGCACATGAAATATTTACCATCACTGAATCATGGAAAGCTCCTGCGAAAAAGGAGATAACATGCCATTTGGTTTCACTTTTATAAAATAGGAAACTGAAATAGTAACATTTCTTGGTTGTTTAGTCATTTAAAATTCTAACATAGTGTATTTATGAGGAAAGACTTAAGGAAATCTTAAAGTGATAATATAACTGAGCTATGATCTTACACTAAACTAAAATTTCAAGAAACTGAGAACTTTAGAACACATTGACAAGCATATTAGAAAATTAAATATGCATGTTAATACATAAGCATGTACAAAGCATTATCAGGAAATATATGACTGGGGATAGAGGGAATGGATTTTATTTAGATGCCTACAGGACATTGAACTCATCAATATGACTTCATTCCCTGCAATGGTCATTGTTTCTTCTAATTCCAGGCACTTATCTGAAAACTTTCCTTTGATGATTTCTTAACTACAATGTGAAGGTTCATCATATCACTGTTGTAGAGCTAGAAGAAATCATCTGATCAAAACTCTTCTTTTTGAAGATAAGGAGACTGCTATTAAGAGATCAGCGAGGGGTGGATCAGGAGTAGGTTAAATAATTTCCCTGGGTTCCCTAAAGGAACACCAGGAGTCTCCATTTCTTATCTCTTATTTTAACCAAAGTACTAATCCATTTATTTTTCTAGTCATTTACATCTTCCTTGATGATGTTTGCCCATTTCTGAAATGGAGTCATCATTAATAACATGTTCCAACCTAATTATTCTGCATTCCATTGCTCTTTGCGTTACAGATCATTTTTGTGAAAAACAAATTGCTTGACAATAATGCTAATGTCACAAGATCTCACTCTGAAACCGTCTATTTCAGCCACTTATCATATTATGCAGAAGCAAATAGCCGAATCCTATGATATTTTGGTGTGGTGTTCTTTTTCTTTAAAATAATATATAATGGTTCTCTTTGGGGGCAGGTTTCTCGGGAGGTTTTCTGGAGGCAGGTTGCGGCCATCTGATAAAATGCAAATGTTTATTTTCTCCTTCCAAAATAGCCTGGTTAATTTTTCTTAGAGGCCTATCTTTCTGCTTGGTTCCAAGAGCTCTTGCAGCCTTGTCCTTTGCCTCTGCTTTCTTCAGCCTCCAACCAGCACCAAGATGGAAGATGCAATGAATCTGTCTTGTCTTGGAGAGAGGGCTTCTGGCTCTCAATCTCCCAGAGTGCTGAATCTGGTTGTGCCTCCGAGAGAGTGCTTCTCCTCAACTGAACTGATGTTCCCTCCTCCAATCTAATTCAGCTGAACTCTTCTCTCAATGTTTTCAGCTCAACTCCCAGAGAGAGCCTCTGTCTGTTTCTTATATAGGATCTCTTCTGAGAGAGAGGGATTATGGGTTTCTCCCAGACTGCTCTCTGGCCCTGAGAGTTTCAAGGGAGATGTGAATTCGGATATCTCATACTAAACCCTGAAATCTCCCAAACGTGTGAACTCCAGTGAGTACAGGTGTGAACATAAGCATTGTTTCTCAGTTCCTCTTAGTACCTTGTTTCAAGTTGAGTTAACACTAGGATTCCAACATTTTGGTTTACATGCTTTTGAGCAACCAATGAATAATGCTAGGTGGATATGCCTATAGATGTGATACATCTAATTCCAAACCTTCCCGTGTTGCCAGAATAATCTGTCATATGAGATTCTGTCATACCTCTGCTTATAAATCTTCAGTTGCCCTTCAGTGTTTGTCAAGTAAATTTCAAACTACGTTGGCTGGCATTTAGGGATCTTTTATTTCTGGTGCCATCTTTACATGGTCTTCTTATTCTTCTCATGCAAAATGCTCTTGAGTGAAACAGAATTATCCTCTGCCCTTTTAGAAGCCCCCCTTTCTCTCTACTTCTTTGAATTCCTGTCTTTCCCGAAAGTTTAACTCAAGAGCTATTTCCTATATGAGGCTTTTCCTATTCACTGCACTGTTAAATGTATTTTTCCTTTGAAAATATATTTCATATATACTTTACATATATATGCTGTGTCTACTTATAGATGTACATGAAGTTTTCCTTAGTAGAATGCATAGGTTGACAGGATGATTTCAGAAAGGCCTGGAAAGACTTACATGAACTAATGCTAAGTGAAGTAAGTAGAATCAAGAGAACACTTTAAACAGCAACAAGATTATGCAATGATCAACTCTGATAGATTTGGCTCTTTTCAACAATGAGGGGATTAAGGCCAATTCCAATAGACTTGTGATTGAGAGAGCCATCTGTATCCAAGAAGAGGACTGTAGAAAATGAATGTGGATCACAATATAGGATTTTCACCTTTTTTTGTTGCTTGCTTTTTTTTTTTCTCATTTTTTTTCCTGTTTTAATCAGATTTTTCTTGTGCAGCTTGATAAATGTGGAAATATGTGTAGAAGAATTCCATGTTTAATACATATTAGATTGCTTGTTGTCTAAGGGGATAGGGTAGAAGGGAGGAAGAAAAAATTGAAATACAAAGTTTTGCAAGGGTTAATATTGAAAATTATCTTTGTATATATTTTGAAAAAAATATTAAAATAAAAATGAATGTATAAGCTGAGACTTTTTCGTTTTCGTCTTTGTATACCTTATTCCTGTAACATAGCTGGTTAATATATACTTGTTAATATTGTTAGACTGTGAATATGAAATCTATCCTCTTAGTTCTGTACCTTATATTATGCTCTTTTCTGTACCTGAAATATTCCTTCCCCCTTTTTGTCTGTTACATTGCTACCCATTCTTGATGCCTCAAATCAAACATCATTTTTCTTGATGTTTTCCTTTCTCCCCAAAGATAATCATATTTCTCTTTAGACTTCATAATATATACTTTTTATTAGTCTTTTATATTTAACATGTTTATAGTATATTTTAATTATCTGTTTGTTCCTTTTCCCTTTACTAGACTGGAAGTTTCATGAGAACAAAGACTTTTTCTTTTTAGGGCTTTGCTTCTTTCTTATCCTCTAGTACACTATTCCATATAGTAGGGGTTTGGTATTCATTTGTAGAATTTAACTTAACTGAATCTTTAGGCAGATTATTATATTAGAAAAAAATGAACTTTCCATTTTCCCCTCTCTCTTACATCCACTTAAAAAAAGTTAAATGAGATAGAATTATCACTTGAGCTTGATTATTAATACAGAAATCATTTTAAATTAGCAAGCTTTCTCACAAAAAACACAAAGATATTTTTTCACACATAAATTACAATTTTTAAACTACAATACTCATTTGAAATATGTATATATTCTTTTGAAACACCCAGAATGCTTAAGAAAAGCAATCTGAATTGAAACTGAAATAAATATTTTTCACAAGAAAACTTTAATGTTAAGTAAAATAGTTTGTTTCTATTTTCATATTGGAGTTCAAAGAAGATGGAGAACTGCTAGCATCATCTCAACAGTTAGTAGTTAATTAACTCCCTCATGGAAAAAAGATACAAAAAACAAGGGCTTTTATAATGTGCTGTTTTCTTCTGCTTGTTGTATATTTAATATATTTTACTTGCCAATTGGTTTTTTAACGTGTCAAATAATGTTGATGATTATACACTGCTTTGAAGTCTAGTTTGAAATAAAGTTTTGCAAACTCACTTTCCCTCAATTTTATTCATTATTTTACTTGAGATTCTTGACCTTTTGTTTCTCTAGATGAATTTTTTTTTCTCCAGATGAATTTTTAAATTCTTTATCCAGCTCTAAAAAATAATTATTTACTCAATTCGCTATTAAATAAGTAAATTAAATTAAATAGTATTGTCATTATTTAAATTGGTATGATTTACTTACAAGCAATTTATACTTATCTATTTTTGTCTTTTTTACTGTAAATAATATTCTATCATTAAGTTTATTGTTCCCAGGGATATCTTGGTAGATGATCTCAAAAGTTTATATATATATAGTGTATATATGTATATGTATGTATATATATAAAACACTGCTGGGTCAAAGGGTCTGCACAGTTTGATAACTTTTTGAGCATAGTTCCAAACTGCTCTCCAGAATGGTTGGATCCATTTACAGTTCCACCAACAATGTATTAGTGTCCCAGTTTTACCACATCCCCTCCAACATTCTGCATTATCCTGTCATCTTAGCCAATCTGACAGGTGTGTAGTGATATCTTAGAGTTGTCTTAATTTAAATTTCTTTGATCAGTAGTGATTTGGAACACCTTTTCATGTGGCTACAAATAGTTTTAATTTCTTCACCTGAAAATTATCTATTCATATACTTTGACCATTTACCAATTGGAGAATGCTTGAACTATTATAAATTTAAGTCAATTCTCTATATATTATAAATGAGGCCTTTATCAGATCCTTTGGATGTAAAAATGTTTTCCCAGTATATTGCTTCCCTTCTAATCTTGTCTGCATTAGTTTTGTTTGTATAAAAACTTTTTAACTTAATATAATCAAAATTACCTGTTTTGTGATCAGTAATGATCTCTAGTTCTTCTTTGGTCAGAAATTCCTTCTCCTCCACAAATCTGAGAGGTAATCTATCCTATTTTCTTCTGATTTGTTTATAGTATCATTCTTTGTGTCTAGATCATGAATTCATTTCAACCTTATCTTGGTATATGGTGTTAAGTGTGTATCTATGCCTACTTTCTATCAATTTCCTACTTTCTACCTAGTTTCCAATTTTCCCAGCTGTTTTTGTCAAATTGTGAATCTTAAACCAAAAGCTGGGGCCTTTGTGTTTGTCAAATACTATTGCTGTAGTCATTGACTATTTTGTTCTGTGAACTTAACCTATTCTACTGATTACCTTCTCTATTTCTTTGCCAGTACAAAATGGTTTTGAAGGACAGCTGCTTTATAATATAGTTTTAGCTCTGATGCAGCTAGGCCACCTTCATTTGTTTTTCTCTTCATTAATTCCTTTGAAAGTCTTTTTTCTTCCATATGAATTTTGTTGTTATTTTTTCTAGTTCAGTAAAATAGTTTCTTGGGAGTTTGATTGGGATAGCACTAAATAAATAGATTAGTTTAGGGAGTATTGTCATCTTTATTATATTTGCTCAACCTATTCACGAGTACTTAATATTTTTCCAGTTGTTTAGATCTGACTTTATTTGTATGGAAAGTGTTTGTAGTTTTGCTTATATAGTTCCTGACTTTCCATGGGTAATTTTTCAACGTTGACCCTTGCAAAGCCTTCTGTTCCAAATTATCTCCTCCTTCTCCCCACCCCCTTCCCTACATGGCAGGTAGTTCAATACATGTTAAATATGTTAAAATATATGTAAAATCCAATATATGTATACATATTTATATAGTTATCTTGCTGCACAAGAAAAATTGGATCAAGAAGGAAAAAAAAAACTGGGAAAGAAACAAAATGCAAGCAAACATCAGAAAGATTGAGAATACTACGTTGTTGTCCACACTCACCTCCTATGGTCCTCTCTTTGGGTGGTAGATGGCTCTTTTCATCACAGAACAATTGGAATTGATTTGAATCATCATTTGAAGAGAGCCATGTCCATCAGAATTGATCATCATATAGTGTTCTTGTTGCCATATATGATGATCTTCTGGTTCTGCTCATTTATCATCAGTTCATGTAAATCTCTCCAGGCCTCTCTGAAATTATCCTGCAGATCCTTTCTTATAGAGCAATAATATTCCATGGCATTCATATTCCACAGTTTATTCAGCCATTCTTCAACTGATGGGCATCCATTCAAAAAGCGCTGCCACAAATGTTTTTGCACATGTAGGTCCCTTTCCCTCCTTTAAGGTCTCTTTGGGATATAGGCCCAGTAGAAACATTACTGGATCAAAGGGTATACACAGTTTGATAACTTTTTGAGCATAGTTCCAAATTGCTCTCCAGAATGCTTGGATCTGCAGAACATCAAATTTGAGAAGTGTAATAGATACTTGTAGCTTTTACCTTGGAAATCAGTGTAGAGGTTATGCTTGAAAAGTAGAATTGAGCATCATTAGCATAGAGATAATTGAATCCCAAGGAGCTGATGAGATCACTAATGGAAGTAGGGTAAAGAAGAAGAGAAAAGGGCTTAAAACTGAGCCTTATGATACCCCAGTAGTAAGGAGTGTGAGCTGAATGATAATCTAGCCAAGAAACTGCGAAGGAGAAGACAGAGAGGTGGGAAGAAAAGTAGAAGAGCAGGGTCTAGGAAAACTGTAGAGAAGTAGATATCTAGATAGAGAGCAATAAGCAATATCTCAAAGACTGTAGGAGGATCAACAAGGCTGAGGGCTGAGAAAAGGCCATGTATGAGTTGTTTAGAGCAATGGTGTCAAACTCTGCTATCAAATTCCACTGGATATATAATGGCTCAGAAAACATTAAATTAACATTGTCCATGTTGTATTGCATTTTTGGGATTTATTTTGCTAAACATTTCACAATTATATTTTAATTTAGTTCAGGGCACTAGAGGGCCCCAAGTTTAAGAATAGTGGTTTAGGGGTCTGAGCGCTTAAGGTGACTTCTGTTCACAATCCTGGATGTATGTCAGAGGTAAGACTGGAATAGTTCCTGGTATCAAAGCCAGCTTTCTATCATGCTATGCTTTGTCTGTAAGCCTGAACATTAGGGTAATAGAATTATTTACAGCTGTTAGAGAGCATAGAAAGCATCTATTCGAGTCCCTTCTTTTAAAAGAGGAGGAAGCTAAGATTCAATGAATTTTTCAAGGTTACAGAATTACTAAATACCAGATTCAGTATTCAAACTCAATCTTTTCACTCCAGATAGAAATTCTTTTATCATTGCATCAAGGGTGCTTAGTTTGGAATAGAGTTTTGTATCCAGCAGGCACTTATTAAGTGTTTTTTAAATAGTACTACTAGTTTACATCTATATTTTGTTTTATAAATGCTTTACATAAATTATCTTATTTGGAATACATAACTTTGTAAGGTAGGTGATACAGATATAAAATGGAAATATTGCTGCTATATTATCAAGGAAGAAGCTGGGACATGGAAGGTTTCATTCTATAGACCTCCTGATTAAGGTCACCTTTTATGTCCCTTCTCCCAATTTTTAATACAGAATTGTCTTTTTGTTGCCATAAGTAAAAACCAGAAAGAATTACTGGGTGATTGTTTTCATAAAAGAGACTCAGGTATTATTACATTTGAAGAATAGAACAAAGATTTCTTGGGAAAGTTTCTGTAGTTATTATCTAATCATCTCAAATGATTTTGGGAAATAGATATAACTATTTAGTTACTGCATTTATTTACTTTCATGTTAATATTTTTGTAAATGAAGTAGCCAGTGGTTACTTTTTTACTTAATAAATATTCTCAGCGTATATCCTCTCGATATGCTTTAAACAAATTAAAACACTGTTTAAGTCATTCAAAATTATAATAGAAGTTTAAATTAAATAGAAATAAGTAGTGTAGATGTTAAACTCATACAGAATATGGAAAAATCTACATTTTAATCTTTTTGGGGAAATAAATTATCTTATTTACTACATGAATGATTTCCTCAATTTAACGCCAATCTTGGGAGCCAACTTCAACCTGTCTGAATCACACAAGCATCACAAGAAAAGACTACATTATCTATATTATGGAGAAGTGCTTAAAAATAAAACTGTAAGATTACTTTTCCATCTCCTGAAAAGAAAAATAACATGCACATCACTCCAGCTTACAAAAATCTCATTTTATTTTTTTTTTTTCTGTTTCCAGGAGGAACTTTATGAATTACATCAAAATATGTAAATTAAAATTCTTTTTGAATGAAATGTGGAGAATTATCAACATTTAACTTTGCAAAAGATGTTACCTAAAATTAAATGACATCTACAATTCTGCCTTCTTGAAATTAAATTGACCATTTCATTTTTAGCGATTTAAAAAATACATTTAATAAATCTTATATGTGACATGGTATTATTTATACTTAAATAAAGCTATAATCATATCAGCATGAATATAGTTCTACTAGCATAGATAACAGTATCTCATGCCTTCATCCTTTGTGACTGTTTTTCATGCCCTTTCATAAATTCCCCAGGAAATTTACCCAACATAGAGAGGTAATCTTCTACCAGATTTTTGAAATCACAAGGGTACAGTGGAACACATGGCCTGTACTCCTGTTATCTTTAATCTCTCAACATGACCAACCCATTTGATTTTTCTGGACATATGTGCAATTTAGTATAGCTATAGATGCCTACATATTGTTATATATTAGTGTATATGTATATGTGATATATCTTTCTGTATATGTCTGTGTGTATACATATATATTACGTAGAGATCTTATTGGTAGATTGCAACAGAACAGGCTTTTCCCAACAAATATCTAGACAATTCTACTAATTCTAGGATTTCATTAGAATTCATTGTTATCAGAATCCTTTATCTCTAGCATATGCTGGCTGTAGCATTTGAGAATTCTATTGCCTCTAAATATTGTCTTTATTTTGTGGTACTCGTGTGGATAATTATGGAGATATGAAGTTGATAGTTATAAATAATGATAAGAAGGATGATAAGAAACCACATTTAAATGGCTTCAACATGTAAGCAACTTCTCTAGCAATGGTACTGGCCTAAGCTGAATACCAGTCCCCTTTCCCTCAACCTTAATGGAGTATAATTCATACTGGTATCCTGTCCCAGTTTCTTCTGTTCATATGTGTTAGTTATACTGCTATAGGACTGATCATTGATATAATCTCCCTTTTGATTTTCTCTGGTATAGGTTAGAGGTGAGGGGCAAAATCATTTTTGTTTGTAAGACTACGTATAGATGTCAACAGCCTCACTGATGGGGGAAGGAGTGTAGAAGGAGTGTATTATGGGTACTTTGCTATTAGTTCATTGAGTTTTATCCTTATTAGGGTTTTTAGTTTCTTAGACTATGTAACAAGTTTAAATTAATCTATCTCTTCACATAGTTTCTATTTTGTAGAAAATTGAATTGCCTTGAGGATTAGAGAAAGTGGTTAGTTCCTATCTTGTCATCTACATGAGTCATAATCTTCACATTTTTCATTTTCTCTGCAACTAATTTAAAAAAAAAAGAATTTCTTATTTAGCAGATGTGTGGTTTTGAACTCCTAGACAATTCATACTTATAACATCTACATTGATTTTACATATCTTGAGTAACTTAGATTTCTTTTCTTGTTTGAACTGTTCTTTCCAATCTTTTCATATGTATTCAAGTAAATAGAAGTGACACAAACTTCATAGTTATCTTGATTTAAATTTTAAAGACATAACAGGGCCCCAATTTTCTTTTAAAGAGATCATAGTTCTAAATACTTGTCAGACAGGCTGTACCCAGAAGGGGGATTGGAACCTGTTGCTTTTATTCTCTTGACCTTAATCTGTTAGGATGTGTAAAAACATGTAGAAGATGAGTGTAGATAATGGTACTATTGATTTCTGCTCCAAGTGGAATGCTACTTCTCTGTACTATACTCTTTACCTTTTCCCTTCTTCTCCAATAGTCTCACAATCAGCATCCATTTCTTTGAAACTGGAGTGTATTAGCAATCTTTGATATGTCCCTTTTTATGCATAGTAATTTCTGTCTATTAAGGTTTTTCTTGTTTCAGGGAAGGAAGCAAAAAGTAACTTGGCCTAAGATGACCCTCCATAGGTGCTTATTCTGACCTTCTTGTTATTTTTCTTTACCATCAAGTTATTTTTTTTTCTCTTTTCTCATCCAAAGATATCAATCCTCTCCAAGACTAATAAGAATTAGAACATACTTCAGGTAGAAAAGTCTTGCTATTTTTCTAAACCTCAAGAATTCTGATCATAGTTATACTCAGTGAAGAGTACTTACTTACTACATATACATTTTTTTTTTTTCCTATTGATTAACTCCTTTGGATATAATCCTGTGAAGATTGTGTATTTTTAAATCGACAGGAGACAGGAATTCAGGTTAGGGGAAAACCGTCAGTCTTTATTCTCAGTGAAGAAGGATCGGAGGTGGAAGAGAATCAGCGATAGCAATGTGTGCAGCTGAGTCAAGAAGCTAGCTCGACCAGCAGCCACACAACCAGCAGCTCAGAGTCTCGAACCCAGGCCCAATCTCTCCCAGCTTCTTTTCCTGTCTCTCTCTCTGCCTCCACCCACCAAAATCGTCATTTCCTATACAACACATCAGGACTTGCACAGAGAGTGGGCAGGGACCATTCTTTATCCAATCATGTATATTAATAGAGTATAGCCCAATTACTATTTAGCCTCATGTACTTGGGACCTCAGTGCATCAACTCAAACCTCAGCCCATTACACAATCCTTGTAATGGAATCTTTGGATGAAATCCATGAAAAATTTAATAATTTTTTTCTTGTATGATTTCAAAAATGTAAGTTTTCTAGACTAGTTGAACCAATCCATAGTTGTACAATCAGTGAATTAATTTGCTGGATTCTTCACAATTTATGCAATATATCTTTTTGTTTTTTGCCCTTGTTAGCTTGACAAGTTTGAGATGCTACTTTATGGTTGTTTTAATTTATTTGTTAGTTATTAGTGATTTTGTACATTTTTTCCAGATGGTCATCTATATTTTTTAAATTTAGTTTTTATATCTAGCTCAATTGTTTATGAGACAATGCCTTTAAAAAAACAGATTTGTTTCATTTACATTCATAAGTTTTCCTTGGATTTGACTTTATTATAACTAAATAAATAGCTGTCCCTTCAGAATTGTCCCAGAAATAAATTTAATAAATTAAACTTATTCATTGTAACAATCACAACTGACTTATGCAGCTTCATGTTCTTCTAGTTTGATGGGTCTTAACAGAAAGGGAAGTTTCAGTGATAGTCATATAGAATCAGTATTTACCAGAATCTTCTTTCTTTTACTGTTATCTTCATTATGCTATTTTGGTAATTATGTATATTGCTTTAGTATCTCATTAGTTCATTCAGTTCTTTCACATTTATATTCAGTTTTCAAATAGTTATGGTGCCTGATGGTTTTCTATAGATTTTGAATATATATTAAATGTTTGTTGTGCATAGATTTTTTTCCCAGTCAGTATATTTTCTTTTTTAAAAAAACATATTGATTTTATTCATGTAAAAGCTTTAAAATTATGTATAATTGAAGATTTTTTCTTTTCTTTTATGAATATCATTCCACCAAATTCTAATCCTATCCCTTATTTTATAAGACCCAGCATATTCTTAATTTATTTTGGTGGTATGATATTTTTGGATATAGATATTTTATCCCCTTGGAATTTATTTCAGTAAACAATATGCTGACAGAAACCTATTTTGTGCCAGCATGCTTATCATTTATCACCTACATTTTTTTCAAACATTGAGTCTTTTCATAGTAGTTTCTCTTTCTAGGTTCATCTAATGTTAGCTATGCTGCTATGTGCATTCTTAGATTAGTCTTACATTTTTAGATTATTACTACTCTGTAACATAACTCTAGATCCTGTTATCAAATATTCTGTGATATTTTGTTATTCTTTTGTTCCATCTTATGTATTTGATAAATTAATTAGTATAATATTCAGTTTGTTGAATACTTTTGGTTGATTGAGAGTCAAATGAATCAAAAAGCATTTATTTATGTATTTAATAGTAGCTTTTTATTTTGAAAACATATGCAAAGATAGTTTTCAACATTCACCCTTGCAATACCTATTTCAAAATATTCTCCCTCCCTTCCCCCACCCTCTCCCTAGACAGCAAGAAATCCAATATATGTTAAACATGTACTATTCATCTATACATATTTCCATATTTATCATACTACACAAGAAAAAAATCAAACAAAAAAGAAGACAAAAATGAACAAGAAAACAAAAAGTAAGCAAATAACAAAAAAGAGTCAGAAATCTAAGTTGTAATGCACATTCAGTCCCCCTGGTCCTCTTTCTGGATGCAGATGTCTCTCTCCATCACAAATCTATTGGAATTGACCTGAATCATCTCATTGTTGAAAAGAATAATGTCTATCAGAATCGATCGTCGTATAATCTTGTTGCTGTGTAGAATATTCTTTTGGTACTTCTAACTTCACTTAGCATCAGTTCATGTAAGTCTTTCAAGACCTTTTTGAAATCATCCTACTGATTTTTTCTTATTGAACAATAATATTCCATAACATTCATGTACCATAACTTATTCAACCATACCCCAACTGATGTGCATTTAGTCAGTTTTCAGTTCTTTGCCACTACAAAGAAGACTACTACAAACATTTTGTACATGTAGTTCCTTTTAATTTTGTCATGGTCTCTTTGAGATACAAACCCAGCAGAAACACTGCTGGATCAAAGGATGTGCACAGTTTGATAGCCCTTTGATCATAATTCCAAATTTCTGAGATACATTTTTTGACTCTTAATTCTGTCATTTTATTTTATTGGTACAATCCACACTTGAACATTAAATGTTCCTCCAAATTGTATACTGTATTTATGTAAACATTGATTATAGTTGTATTATTATAAGTCCTTTTTATGTCTTGATAGGTTAATCCCAAATATATTTGATGAATATGGTTGAATTCTCATGTGAAATAACTATTTCTTCTCTTCATTTAAGTTTTCATTAGTAATATAAAGAAAAACTAATCATTTTTACAGATTTATTTTGCATCTTACAAACACATTATAAGTATTAATGACTCTATTATTATTTTTTTCATTGTTTCTCTAGGCTTTCCTTATTAAATCATCATGCAATTTGATAGCAAATGTTATTTTACTGGTTTTTTTTTCACAATGTTTTATGACATTTATCTCCGGTACTTCAAACACTAAACTAATTCTTCCCTGCATCTCATCATAATTTACCCATTCTCTGGGGTATTTTTTAAAATTGAATTTTGCCCCTTAAACCAGATTGTATTTCTATGGGGAAAAAAATTCCTTTGTTACTCTTTTAATGTGTAAACATTATGTCACCACTTTTCTCTTAATAGCTATTAAAACCTATTTAAGTTTCTTTTTTCTATTATTTTTGCATTTAAAATATCCTTTTCAAATAATTGGAAGTTGTATATTCTCTTAAATTCCATATTTTCATGTAGCATTATAGTTAGCTTTCCAGCTTAACTTATGTTAAACGGTTATACATGAACACATATAAGCCATTTAAACTGTATACAATCCATCGATTTTGATCTGTTTCTTATTGATAGTGATAGTCTAGCTATCAGGTTTAATTGCAGTTTTTTTGGCTACATAAATTGCTTCACTCCAAGGTAGACTCTGTCAGTTTGGTTTCTTTGTTCCCATTTATAGTATTTTTTTCTTTACTTTGAAATAGCTGGAGCAGGACAACTACATTTCTTGAGGAATAACATCTTGAATTCCTTTATATTCATATTCTGTTGATATTATCAAGTTGCACTTCTCTCTTTGGTTTTAATTCTTTGGAAAATTTTCTTTTATATTTTACCCAAAATATAACATGCAAGTATTTTACGAGATGGTAAATGATTATTTTTAGATTCTTTTTTCAAACTATTTTTCTATGCAAATTAATTTTGATTTTTTTCTCTTTGATTTTGATATAACAAATCCAGTGAATTTAGGAGTCCTATATTCTCCATTATTTTCCAATCTAAACACTATGGATCTTTTTGATATGTTGTCAGCACTTTCTAATTTTAAGTTTTTCATTGAAAAGTCAAATTTCATGGCATTAAAAAAAAACAAAACATTTCAATCAGGCAAAGGTCTTTAGCTATCCAGTTCTCTTTTCTATCATTTTAATATCAATTTTCTTTCAATTTCAATTCTTTACTAATAATTTTGTTAAAATTCTCTTATTCAATTGTATTAGGATTATTCTCATTGAATTGGATATTTTACTTTGTGCTGTATATTCTGTTGTTTTCCTCCCTTTTAGAAGTTTGTGAGTTTTCCTTCATTACTTATTGTTGTAGAAGTTATTTTTCATAGTTCTGTCAGTTTTTGAAGTTGAGGAAAAGTTGGACTTACATATAACTTTTCTTTTAATCATCTTGGTTGGGGGAAGAACACAATTCATTAATCTGTTCTTTTTGACTTATGCAGCATTTGATCAAGTAACACACAAAGATTACCTTATTTTAAGGTATCATTTTTCTGTCTTTTGCTAATAGGGTTTTGGGTAGAATACAGGTTTGTATATGACCTTGATTTTTACCAAATAATTTGTTTCAGTAATGATTTGTAGCTTAATTAAGTTTATTCTGTCATACTGTTTTTCTTCCTAGTTCCTTTGCTTCTCAGGTTATTCATAGCTTTGGGTCATATTTTATTCTACTCCTCCTATTGTAACTATCAATAGACTCCTGAACACAAAATGTAGAGTTGCTCTTCTGGAATGACTTAGATAAATAGGCATTTCTCACTAGATATTTTCTGTCATACCACTCTATAAAAGAATCCAGTGCAGTGTCACATTTTAAAATACATTTGGATAGTTATTAAATGACAGAGAGTATAAAACAACAAAATGATCACTAGACATCAGATCAAAAAAAACAAAAAAACATGGATTTTAGTTCTGTCTAATTCACTTACTAGACCTCAAACCATGGGGAAATCTACTTTTCTTTTTCTTTTATTTTTAAAATGGAAATAAAAATTCTTGTCTTAATTAAAAAAAGTTGTTTTTTGTTTCTTTGTTTTTTGTTGAGAATTAAATAGTACATTAGATATAGAAGCATTTGATAAACAAGAAAATGATATATAATGTAAATTATCATATATGAACATGCCATGAGTTATTTAAAATAATTATTAAATTAAAACACACATACCTGTATACATGTATATATACATATATATTCATATATATTACTTTTTTTTTATTAAAGCTTTTTATGTACAGGGCATATGCATGGGTAATTTTTCCAACATTTTCCCCTTCTTCCTCCCACCCCCCACCCCCCGTTAAATATATTGAAATACATGTTAGATCCAATATGTGTATACATACTTATACAATTATCTGGTTGTGCCAAAAAAAAAAAAAAATCAGATCAAGAAGGAAGAAAAAGAAAAACCGAGGAAAAAACAAAACAAAATGCAAGCAAATAACAATAGAAAGAGAATGCTTTGTTATGTTCCATCTTCTGTTCCCATAGTTCTCTCTCTGTGTGTAGATGGCTCTCTTCATCACTGCACAAATGGAACTTGTTTGAATCATCTCAATGTTGAAGAGAGCCACATCTATTAGAATTGATCATCATATAGTCTTCTTGTTGTCCCGTGTAATGATCTCCTTATTCTGCTCATTTCACTTAACATCATTTCATGTAGCTCTACAAGCCTCTCTGAAATCATCCTGCTGGTCATTTCTTACAGAAAAAATAGTATTCCATAGCATTCATATGCCATAATTTACTCAGTCATTCTCCAACTGATGGGCATTCACTCAGTTTCCAGTTTCTTATCACTATAAAAAGGGCTGCCACAAACATTTTTGCACATGTAAGTCCCTTTTCCTCCTTTAAGATCTCTTTGGGATATAATCCCAGTGGAAACACTGCTGGATCAAAGGGTCTGAACAGTTTGATAACTTTTTGAGCATAGTTCCAAACTGCTTTCCAGAATAGTTGGATCCATTCACAGTTCCACCAACAATGTATCAGTGTCCCAGTTTTCCCACATTCCCTCCAACATTCTTTATTATCTTTTCCTGTCTTCTTACCCAATCTGACAGGTGTGTAATGATATCTCAGAGTTGTCTTAATTTGCATTTCTCTGATCCGTAGTCATTTGGAGCATCTTTTCATTAGGCTACAAATAGTTTCAATTTCTTCATTTGAAAATTGTCTGTTCATATCATTTATCAATTGGAGAATGGCTTCAACTATGATAAATTTGAGTCAGTTCTCTCTGTATATTAGAAATGAGGCTTTTATCAGATCTTTGGATGTTAAAAATGTTTTCCTAGTTTAGTACTTCCCTTCTAATCTTGTCTGCATTAGTTGTGTTTATACAAAAACTTTTAAACTTAATATAATCAAAATTATCTATTTTGTGATCAATAATGATCTATTGTTCTTCTTAGGTCAGAAATTCCTTTCTCCTCCACAATTCTGAGAGGTAAACTATCCTATGTTCTTCTAATTTGTTTATAGTATCACTCTTTATTTCTATATTATGAACTCATCTCAACCTTATCTTGGTATATGTTGTAAGGTGTGTGTCTATGCCTACTTTCTGCCATACTAGTTTCCATTTTTCCCAGCAGTTTTTGTCAAATAGTGAATCTTAAGCCAAAAGCTGGGGCCTTTGTGTTTGTGAAATACCAGATGTTATCGTCATTGGCTATTTTGTTCTGTGAGCCTAACCTATTCCACTGATTAACTTCTCTATTTCTTAGCCAGTACAAAATGGTTTTGAATGACCGCTGCTTTATAATATAGTTTTAGCTCTGATGAAGCTAGGCCACCTTCATTTGCTTTTCTCTTCATTAATTCATTAATTTGAAAGTCTTTTTTCTTCCATATGAATTTTGTTGTTATTTTTTCTAGTTCAGTAAAACAGTTTCTTGGGAGTTTAATTGGTATAGCATTAAATAAATAAATTAGTTTAGAGAGTACTGTCATCTTTATTATATTTGCTCGACCTATCCACGAGCACTTGATATTTTTCCAATTGCTTAGATCTGACTTTATTTGCATGGATAGTATTTTATACCTTTGCTTATATAGTTCCTGACTTTCCCTTGACAGATGAATTTCCAAATATTTTATATTATCAACAATTATTTTAAATGGAATTTCTCTTTGTATCTCTTGCTGTTGGATTTTGTTAGTGATGCATAAGAATGCCAAATGATTTTTGTGGATTAATTTGTATCCTGCAATTTTGCTAAAGTTTGGGATTATTTCTAATAGCTTTTTAGTAGAAGGTCTGGGGTTCTCTAAGTATACCATCATATCATCTGCAAAGAGTAATAATTTGGTTTCCTCATTACCTACTCTAATTCCTTTAATCTCTTCTTCTTCTCTTATTAATAAGGCTAGCATTTCCAATACAATATTTAATAGCAGTGGTGATAGTGGTCAACCTTGTTTCACTCCTGATTTTATTGGGAATGGTTCTAGTTTATCCTCATTACATATGATGTTTGCTGATGATTTCAAATAGATGCTACTGACTGTTTTAAAGAAAAGTCCATTTATTCCTATATTCTCTAGTGTTTTTAATACGAATGGATGTTGGACTTTAACAAATGTTTTTTTCTGCATCTATTGAGATAATCATATGTTTTTTGTTGATTTGGTTATTGATATAGTCAATTATGCTAATAGTTTTCCTAATATTGAACTAACCCTGCATTCCTGGTATAAATCTTATCCTGGGGATGATTATCTGTAATCTTTTTGCTAAGATTTTATTTAAGATTTTTGCATTGATATTCATTAGGGAGATTGGTCTATAATTTTCTTTCTCTTGTCCTACCTGGTTTAGGTATCAGTACCATATTGGTGTCATAAAAGGAATTTAATAGGAGTCCTTCATTCCCTATTTTTTAAATAGTCTATATAGTATTTGGAGTTAATTGTTCTTTAAATGTTTGGTACAATTCACATGTAAATCCATCTGGTCCTTGGGATTTTTTCTTAGGGAATTAATTAATAGCTTGTTCTATTTCTTTTTCTAAAATGGGACTATTTAAGTAATTCATTTCCTCTTCTGTTCATCTGAGTAATTTATATTTTTCTAGGTATTCCTCCATTTCACTTAGGTTGTCGAATTTATTGGCATAAAGTTGGGCAAAGTAACTTTTGACAATTAGTCTAGTTTCCTCTTCATTGGTTTATAGTTCTCCCTTTTCATTTTTTTTTTTAATTGTTTCACTCCTTATCTTATTGGGAATGGTTGCAGTTTGTCCCCATTACATATGATGCTTACTGCTGGTTTTAAATAGATGCTACTGATTATTTTAAGGAAAAGTTCAATTATTTCTATACTCTCGTCTTTTTAATAGGAATGGATGTTGGATTTCATGAAATGCTTTTTCTGTATCTATTGAGATAATCATATGGTTTTTGTTCATTTGGTTATTAATATGGCCAATTATACTGATAGTTTTCCTAATATTGAACCAGCCCTGCATTCCTCGTTTAAATCCTACTTGATCATGGTGTATTATCCTGGGGATGATTTTCTGTAGTCTTTTTGCTAATATTTTATTTAAAATTTTAGCATCAATATTAATTAGGGAGATTGGTCTATAATTTTCTTTCTCTGTTTTCAACCTACCTGGTTTAGGTATCAGTACCATGTCTGTGTCATAAAAGGAATTTGGTAGGACTCCTTCATTCCCTGGATCATACAAGATAACTCTCTTCACATTTTAAGGTATTTTACATGAAAGAAGGATCATATTTATTCCTCTTAGTTTCAGAGGTCAGAACTAAGAGAAGTGAGTTTTACTTATGTAACAACAATCTTAAAACAAATTTTAGAAAGGGAATGGGATATCTCAGTAGGTAGTCCACATTAAATAACTTTAAATAGAAAATGAATGATCACTTTTCACATCTATTGTAATGTGAATTCCTTAGGCATAAGTTGAACAATTTTTCTATTTGTAAGGTTCTATCATTTTTTATCCCTAGACGATTCTTGTTTCATAGAGAATCTGCCTCTCCAATTCCAGATTTGACCTCTGATTGCTTAGTAATCATTTTTCTTCTTTACTTATGTAGACTATCATTTAAAGGACAGAAACAGAAATTGAGTAATTAGTTTTGGTTGGCTGCACAAAATATTCAATGAAGTAAGATAGAGATTGGATAGTCTTTACCATTGAATGACATACTTTCGACAGGATGATGAATTAATATATGACCATTAGATGGCTTCATTTGCTGAGGATTTTGAATGGTTTGATACTGATAGCATCCAAGACTTATATTTCCTGCCAATACAGTGTTTCATTGTTCAGAGAATTACAAATGCATATTAAGGGAAGTTTGGTACTTTTAAGTGAAGTTTACTTTTATAAATTACTATTCTCCCCTTCCCCCCCCCCCAATATATCTTCCATTCTACTACTTGTACTTTTTCAACTAACAAAAATTATTTCCCTTTTTCCTTCTAACCTCTGCACTCTATTATTGGGGGTGGGATAGGGAATGAAAATCCTTTTAAGAAATCTACATAGTCAAGCAAAAACAGGCTCTATGTAAAAACAAAACAAAGCCAAAGCATGTCTCACTGTGTATATTGAGTCTTTCTCTTCTTTGTCAGTAATTGCATAGTATGCTGCTTCATCAGTTGTCTGGAATAATAAATGATTATTTCATTGATCGTGGTGCTTAGGGCTTTCAGGAGTGTCTGGGCATTTTTAATACTATTATTGGTATTATATGGCTTATTCTTCTGATTCTGTGTGTTATACTCTGAATCAGTTTATACAAATCTTCTTAGATTTCACTGAAACTCTTTTTTACATGATTGCTACATAAAGCTACATCTGCCTCAGCCATCTTCTTCCCCTTACAATGCCTTTACTTCTGCATCTTTCTTCAATTGATATGTCAACTTAAAAGGAAGTTTGAGAAATTACTACTCTCAGATATCCCTTAAAACTTAAATCAGCTCATACTCTCCAAAAAACTGTCTATTTACTTTGTCATTGAGCACCTCCCCACCCCATTTTTTAGAGCTCTTTTATGTGTTGTTTCTTCTCTCCTTCAGTAGTCAACTTTTTTAAGAATGGGAACTGCCTTTCTTCTTATATTCATTTTATCAGAACTTACCAAAGTCATTAGAAGTAGTAAATAAATACTTGCCAGCTTCTCTCTGCCCATCTTTTTGACACTGAATTATATTACATTCATAGAATGTTTATTCTAGTTTATTAGTCATTATGCTGTTTTCTACTTATGTATTCATATATTTTTGCAAAAAGTGATAAATTGTTGCTTCTCTATTCATGATTTTGTCATCAGTTTCTTTTTCTTAGTTTATTGATAAAATTAGAATTTGTAGCAGTAGATAAAACAGTACTAGTAAAAAAATGTACATACTTACTTTCTCCCTGATCTTAATTGGAAAGCTTTTTTGTTTATCTCTATTACATAAATGCTATTTGTTGTCATAGATATGTATTATTACTATGTTAATGACAGATCCCTTTCCCTATGTTTTCAAGTTTTCTTTTCAAGTAGAAATGGATGCTATATAGTCAATCACTTTTTCCTCTATAAATATGATCATATTTTGTGGGTTTCCTAATATTAAGCCATAGTCAGCTAGGAGGCACAGTAAATAGAATGCTGGGTCTGGTCTCTGGAAGAATCATGTTTTTGAGTTCAAATCTGACCTCAGATTTTTACTAGCTATCTGATGTTGGATAAGTCACTTTACCCTATTTTCTTTAGTTTTCTTATTTGTAAAATGAGCTGGAGAAGGAAATGAAAGACCACTCCGGGATCTCTGTCAAGAAATCCAGAAATGGGGTTACTGAGAAGTCAGAGACTACTGAAAATCTCAGAAAAACAAAGATCGACAGTTCTGAGTTTCTAATATAAATCACGTTTTAATAACATTTCTATAACATTATCTTTTCAATGTTCATTAATGATCTTAGTCCACAATATTCTTTCTCTGTTTATATTTTATTGCCTTAGGTATCATGACCACATTTGTATCATAGAAGAAATTTCATAGAATTCTCTCTTCCTTAATTTTTTTTTTGCTAACATTTTGTTTAATATTGGAATAAGTTGTTCTTCTAATGGTTGATAGAATTGATTAAATTTTTTATTTTTTATTTTAGGCTTTTTATTTTGAAGAAAGCATATGTGTTAGTAAAAGAAATTATATTGAGAATGTCCATCTTATCTTTACTTCCTTTAAATAATTCTTTTGTTCTCTGCTGTGCACTTTTAAAAAAAATCTTTATCTCCCTTTTGTCCCTATCCTCATTCTCAACCAGGCTGTAGTTAAGAAAGGATATATTTATGTATACATATGTAGATACACACACACACACACACACACACACACACACACCCTCCATTCCCTTTCACGTACAAACACACATTTTTCCTATGCTTGCTGACTCTTTAATTACATTCTGCTCCACAATTTGCCTTGCTTATACATACTCTCCCCCCCCCCCCCCCACCCCAATGCATCCCTCTCTTGTCTTTTCCCCTCACCCTTTGCTTTCCCATCTGCCCATCCCTCCCTCTTTATTTCTTTATATATTTTGGAGGGTCCTATACTCTTTCATGGTATAGCTATAATGTTGCCCATTTAACCCATTCCTGATATGAGTAGGTTTTCAGAACTATGAGCCCTCCTCCCCCTTCTAATGCTTCTGTGTCTGTTCTTTCTCTGCATCTCATTTGTATAACATAATTACTATTTTTACCTTAACTTTGCCTGTCTTTCTTTTGAGATACCCTATTGTTGATCTTAAACAAATATTATGCATTTCCTATGTTAAAAAAACAAGAATATAAACAATTTGTCCATGTTGTATTCCTTGAAACTGATCTTTGATATTGGCTCTTATATGTTCAATTTTATAAAGATTGGTTTTGGTTGATAGAAAGTCCTGAAGATCTGCAAGTTCTTTGAATGTTCATTTTTTTCTCCTTTAGTATTATAATTTTGATGGACATGATATTTTTGGCCATAGCCCTAATTCTTTAGATTGTGGTATATATGATTCCAGACTTGTGGTCTTTTATTGTGGCTGCTAAGTTCTATACAATTCTCCAGCATATTTGATTTTTTTTCTTTTTCTTGCAAACTTTTCTCCTTGATCTGGGTTTTTGAAATTTGGCAATAACATTCCTATTTGTTTCCCACAAAAGATCTCATGAGATCATGAGGTGATGAGTGGATTTTTTCTTTTTCTACTTTCCCCTCATGTTTTATCACTCCAGAGAAATATTCTTGTATTATTTCTTGCATTATTGTATCAAGGTTCTTCTTTTTTTTTTTTTTTTGGTCACAACTTTTAGGCAATCCAATTACTCTCATATTTTCTTTTCTTGATCTGTTCTCCAGATCGGTCATTTTTGAGATGTCTCACATTCTGTTCTATTCTTTTATTCTTTATAATCTGTTTTGTTATTTCTTGGTCTTTCATAGCTTCACTGACTTCCCCTTGCCTAATTCTAATTTTCAAAGAGTTATTTTCGTCTTTCAGACTGTACTTTTCTTTCTAGTTGATTAATTTTTTTTTCATAATTTTCTTTTTCTTGGATGGTTTTTATTTTTATTTTTCCTCAATGTGTATGATCTGATTTTTGACTTCTTTTTGAGTGAGTTCTGCTATAAATATTCTTTGGACAGGGAGCCATTTCATGTTACTGTTTTGGGTAGAAGAAGCTCTTTTTACTTCAGTGTCCTCCTCTGGAGATGAACCCTGGTCTTCCCAGTTCCCATAATAAGTTTCTATGGTGGGATTCTTTCTTCTTTACTTATTTATTATTTATTTATTTGTTTGTTTTAATAAGTGGTATTAGTGTAAGCACCACTAATCATGGGGTGGGGGAATGGTGCCTCTAGTTTCACTTGAGCTCTCCTTCTGATCTGGAACCCCAAACTAAGGGCTCCACCCTCCAACAAGTGTCCACATCCAGCAGCATGCCTGCCTCATTGCCTCCATAGTCACAGCTATACTTATTCCTTCTCACCAGGCCCCCAAACTGGCAGCAAAGCTTGGCCTGGCATTCCTAATCAGGAGAGGTTCACACAATCCTCCTGACTCCACATATTATCTAAGAGGTGAATGTTTCTTTGGTACTGCTGAGGCTCCAGCTAAACCAGCTAACCCCAGGGCTCCCCACTTGGTGTATCTGGGGAGCTAGCCTGAAGGTACCTGCGCTTCACATGGATTAATGCCCAGGATTAATACCAGATCTTCTTGGGTTGTACCTAGAGGATCCCTATTTCTGCCCCAAGTCTTCTTGTTCTTTTTTTTTTTTTAACCAGTCTATGTTCACCCTGAGGTGTACCTCAGGTTTGTTTTTTGGAGTAATTCTGGAGAGCTTGAAATTTATCGATCTTCTTCATCTTCCCAGAATCCTCTCCTTATCTATTACTTTTATAATTTTATTTATTTGCTTAAATTTCTTAAAATTTTTATATGCTCTCATTCTATTAATCTATGCATTTTATAATATAGCCAGTTCCTCTAAATTTCATGTTTATTATGTAATGGACAAAATCATAATAAAAGTACTTATTCATTAGTTTTGTTCCTTTAAAATTTTTGATACTATTAATTTGGCATTCCTGAATCCTTTTTTAATCACATTAAGTAATGGTTGTCTATTTAAAATACCCAGCTCTTTAATTTAAAAGCTTAGTAGAATTTATTTAACTTCAATGTTGTTATTCTCTTTATTTTCACAATTTCTCTTAATTTTTATTTTTAGTTTTAGCTGCATGCACATTTGTTGATTTGTTCTTTTTTTTCCCTCTGGTAGATGAAAATGGTTAAAGATAAATATTTCCCTTAAAGATTGTTTTGGATGACTGTAATGCTATATTGTGCCATTAAAATGTACATAAATTATTTGTTACTTCTATTATGTTTTCTTTGACCCACTAATTCTTTATAGGGTTATTTAATGTCTGATTAATTTTATATTGGTTTTATTTGAAAGCATAATTGCTCTTATTGCCAAATTTCATATTAGACCCTTATTTTAGCTATTTTGAGTCTTCATGTTTCAAGAATGTTTCTTATAAACAGTTTATTTTTGGATTCTACTTTCTAACCCATTCTTTAATACTTTTTATATTATTTATTGGTTAATTTCATTTCATTTCCATATCATTTACAAATTACTTACCAATATAATTTAGACCTAGAAAAGTTAAACAATTTGATCAAGGTCATATAGGAAAGAAGCAACAAAGCCAGAATTCAATCTTAGATTCTATGACTCAAAATTCACTACCAGTTTTTTAAAAAATATATATATTTATGATCATTTTATTTTTAATATTTAAAGATGGTTTATTCTTCTTTCAATTACATGCAAAAACAATTTTAACATTAAAGTTTAAGTTCTATATTCTATTCTCCTTTCTTCCTTCATCTTTCCTTCGGAGAAATAGCACAAAAAGTTGTAGACATCTGCGTGGGTGTTGATTTGCCACATCAGCTGAATACCCCTCCTCCCTCTGACTAGTCCAAGAATGAGAGGTAGGGGTTGGAGGTGAAATGCAACACGCACCTTGCCCGTAAGTGCTGGTTGATGACTTGGCATTGCTCTGAGGTTAGATGTAAGCAATTGATATAGGTTATACATGTGTAATCATGTAAAATATTTCTTTATTGGATATTTTGTTCAAGTGGTCAAAAAGGAAGGAGAAAAAGAAAGAAAGAAAGAGAGCAATAGTTGGTTCAAACTGTATTCCACAATATCAGTTTTTTCCCTCTAGAAGTGGTTAGCATTTTTCATCATATGTCTTATGGGATTGTCTTATATCACTGCATTGTTGAGAATAGCTAAGTCATTCACAAAAATCTTCATTGTGTAATATTGTTATTACTGTGTACAGTATTCCCCTAGTTATGCTCATTTCATTTTATATCAATTCATGTTAGCCTTTCCAGGTTTTTCTGACATTATCGTTCTTGTCATTTCTTACAGCAAAATAATGGTCTTTTTAGCCATTCTCTAATTGGTGGGCATCTCTTCAATTTCAAATTCTTAGTTGCCACCCATAAAAAAGCTACTCTTTTTTGTTAAATTTCTTTAAGATACAGACCTTGTCTGATGAAAGAATATGAATTATAAAGGAAAAATTGGGAAAAGCAATGAGAGTGATTAAAAAAATGTGAAAACAAAATTAACATCTTGGTAAAAGAGGCTCTAAAAATACTAAGGAACATAATACCTTTAAAAAAAAAAAAACAGGGGGAAAAGGCACAAAAATTTTCTGAAGAAAATAAC
Source organism: Sarcophilus harrisii (assembly GCF_902635505.1). Lineage (NCBI taxonomy): Eukaryota > Metazoa > Chordata > Mammalia > Dasyuromorphia > Dasyuridae > Sarcophilus > Sarcophilus harrisii. Next base: position 72,427,310 of record NC_045427.1, read on the forward strand.
TTAAAAAGTAGAACTAGCCAAATGGAAAAGAGATAAAAAAGTTCACTGAAGAAAATAATTTCACAGAAATTAGAATTGGACAATTGAAATATAATAACTCCATGATTCATATTAGAAAAGAATCAAAATAATGAAAAAAACTAAAATATCAGAAAAAAAATCTTACCTGGAAAATCAGATATGATAAAAAAAAAAAAAAAGAAAATGATAATCAGAGGGGTTGTTGGAAAATTAAGACACTAATATACCTTGGCTTTTTATTGGCTTGCTTCCCTTCAAATTGATTTGAGGCATGATTTAAGTTGCTTGGAAAGGAATATTGGAAGAGTTTAACTTCACTGATGTCTATAATCTCCCATTTTGGCTCTGTCTCCCTCAGCACTCATCGTTAAGCTAGTCTGTGATCCCTGAAGGACATAAAACTTTAAATCCAGCATAAGAAAAAAATAAGACACCCCAAGAAGACAGGCCAAGTTTTTATAAGAATACAGCTGAGTCTCCAGAAGTAAATACAGTGTTGTCATAAAAGAAAAATTAATTCAAGAATTAAGGATAAAATCATGAATTAAAAAAAAAAACAATAGTTATTATGAATCCAGAAGTACCCAAAATACAATACTAAAAGAGGTAGATTATTTTAAAACATGTTAAAAAATTTTATACAAATTTTTATACAAAACACAGCCTGACCACAAGATTGATTAGAATTCGTAAAGATTTATTATATATAAAAGTTGAATCCAAAAAATGAAAGAATAGAAGAAAATGTAAGATTTCTCATTAAAGAAGAAAAACAACTTACCTGTCAAACAGATCAAAGACAGATAATTTAAGAATCACCTGATCTTTAAATTAAAAAATAAAGCAAGAAGAACCAGTACAGGTCAATTCCTGTTACAATGATGTAATAAAAATCTAGGAAAGCTGCCCCAATGAATGATAGAAAAATCTAAGGAGAAACCTGGGACTTCTGCCCAGGGCAGTTTCACAAATATGGCCCACATTCAAGTCCAGAGCAGAAACTTTAGAACATGGATGAGCCATTGGTTGATGTGGCCAGGTCATCAGGTGTGTTCTCACAGACAGGACTCAAGCCCAGGGGGCCAAACAGCATTACATGGTGAATGAGAACAGATTGAGAATTGGAGTGAGTAACAGTAAAGAACAAAGATTAGCAATCTGAGTTGTCAGAGCAGATATAGAAGTCAGTCTTGGTATGAGAACAGTGGTAGATCAATGGCTTTCTCAACTAGAGTGGATTGTTGATTGAGTCCTATGATTCAGGGCAGCAATGCAGCTTCTCTCAGTCTGCATAGAGCTGGACCAGTAGTAGTCCAGGTTCACTTAGAACCAATCATGACCCCATATCAGAAAGCAGAGCTGGACCAGCAGTATCTCTAGAGTGGATCAGGAATGAAGTCCTGGACTCCGATCAAGGATAAACCAACAGTACAGGTACTCTGAACTTGAGAAGCTTTTCAGCTAGTTAGGGGTTAGGATTGAAGAGTATTTATTTGCATACCATCCTGTGGCAAAATCTGAAGCTATGCTGTCTAAGCACAAATTGGCCTCTGGGTCCTGCAAAGCCCAAAAGGGCAGTGATCAGAGTGTACCCTGTATCTGACCACCCTGGTCATACTGAAATTGGTCTCTGCTACTCTGTTCCCTATGTGACTTTTGACAAATTGATTAACTTGAGCTTCAGTTATTTCATTTTAAAAGTAGACAATCTTTGAGTTCTCTTCTGATTTTTATAACTATGATCTGATAACCTCACAGTCCTTCAAAATGTGAAATTACTTAGAGTATTCAATTTAGTTTAGGAAACATTATTTAATGACCTGTATTGGGCAAGATTTTTCTCCCTGGAAATAGAGATGCAGATATGAAAAGTCACGTAGTCTCTATCCTCAGTTCATTTACAATCCCACATTTTAGAATAAGTATGTACATAGGTTTCTGTTAAATGAAAACAATCAGCCAGTGAAGTTACTCTACTTTTGTCAGATGAGGAAAGTGAAAAAATACTAGATCTTGAGTTGACACCTAAGTTTGAGTATTGTCTCTGCCAACAATTTATCTCATTATATTGGATAAGTCAGTCTATTTGAGTTTCAGCTGTTCTATGGACAAAATGGACCTAATGATTCTTGTACTACCTACCTTGAAGGATTCTTGAGGAAAATACTTTGTAAACCATAATGTGCAATAAAAATCTGAGCCACTATTATATTAAAAATGTATTTCACTTATCCTTTTCAGACATTAAGGGCATTTCTATAATAGTAAAGGTTTAAAAAGCTCCTCTTGAAATTAATTAGGCTCCTAAACAACTGTCTTCTTGAGGATAGAGATTCTCCCCCTTCTCCCCTCAATACCTTTTTAACCTATATCCTTTCTTCTTTTCTCTCCATAAAGATGTTCTGGGCATAATTCAATATCAACTTTCTTTAATAATCCTTAAATGGTAGACATATCTTAAAAGCATATTTCTCATAAAATAATATGGCTTATGGTTTAATTCTTTTATGCAGTACAGATGTCTTGTGGAAAGACATGAATATGCCTTTTAAAAAAATCTGTCAGATTTTTAAAGGTGAATAAAACTTTCTCTTTACATTTGTTTCTCTTGATTTCTTTACCCTATGCTCATGTACCTCTGAAAACTACTTCGTAATACAAACATATGAAAGAATTTTTACTCTGATATTACTCTCTTCAAGTGAAGTATTAAATATTTTATTATTTTTAATGAGTCAGTTATCTAAAACATTTACAACAGTGCTGATATGGTTCCTACTTGAGCAAGTTTTATATTTCTTCTCTCTCTCTCTCTCTCTCTCTCTCTCTCTCTCTCTGACACACACATATCACACAGATTATTTCTCTTATCAGGGGTGAAGATTACACATGGTCGTATCTGCCATATACTAGATCATTAGTAAATGTTCATTGATAGGACTGAAAAGAATACTGGACTTGGACTCAGGATAATTCATTATTCCAGTGAAGTATTAAGTACTTTTTAATTTTATATTGATCACTTATCTAAAAGAATCACTACTATTTTCTAATGTTTGTCTCTTAACTAAGTTTTGTATGTGTCATCTCCATACATAAATTGTCTTTTCCTTCAGTAAGAGAAAATGAAGATGGTACTGTGAGGCATATAGTAGTCACTTAAAAATGCTAGTTGAATGGCTGAAAACAACAAAAACAAAAACAAAAACAAAACAATGGCCATGGAGTGTTTGAGGAAAAGCCCTGTCACTAGCTGCATGAAGGTACTAGGAGAGTACCTTCCCTCTCAAACTCATGAATGTTTTATCTATGTGCCAGTTGTCTTGTGGTAGGAAAAATGCTTCAATAAATGTAAATTACTATAGAAATATGAGATATAATATTTTTATTATTGGACACAAAAGGCATTAGGATGATTAATATATATGGTAGGTATAATCCTAAGTTCCATATTCAATTATAAATAAATTCTGAGTAGAGGCATTATTGATTTTTAAAAGTATTTGTTATCAGTCCACTCAGATATATCAGACTCATGTATATTTATATGTTTATATGTGTGTATATACATATAGATATATATACATACATACATACATAAACAGAATACTATAATTGTGAGGCTGCTTAACTTATATATTTATTTTGGGGTAGAATGTGGTACATCTTTTAATTGGAGAAAACACTAGCAAATTGCATTTTATACTTATAAAGTATGGAATCTTTTGTAAAGACTCTTGTAGTTAATTATGTTTCTAGTTGAACCTCATGCTGCTGAAATCCTATTTGGTATTGTATCCAGTAAGGAAGTACCATTTTCTTTAGACTTCTCCATTTTTCTATGGCACCCTTTCCTTTAGTTTGTGGAATGATGGAAACACATATCCTGCTTAGGCAAGTCTGTTTCTTGAATGGAGTCACCTTCATTTAGTGTCTTCTCTCCTTTGGTGCAGGACCTTTTAAGAATTTGAAAGTCCTAATGGCCCTAGTTAAGAAGTTCTTTGAAAACAACATTTGTTCATCAGGGATCTAGAAGAGCTGTGTATCTGACATTCCCACATAGTACCAAGATATAGGATGCCATGCAAAATTGAACTTTGCTTCCTTACTCTTTGCTTTCTAGTGTCTTACTCTTAAGAGTTTTCATTAAAAACTCTTCTCAGTAGTTAGTCCCAACAGGTCAGTGGCTGATAAAATTGGATTTCCATAACTTCATGATGCTCCATGCCAATGGCAAACTGCATTGTGACCTCTCTTGAAACTTGAACCCCCTGTCAATATCTGTATTTAAATTGGAGGAGGATAACTTCTTGTTGAAATTGTTTTAGAGAAGATTCATCATGAGTAGTAATTAAGATTATGAGGTCTCTTCCAGTTCTGGGCTTCTGTTTAAAAACTCATCTGAGTCATAATCTGTGGTTATTGTTGTTCGGTTGTTTCAGTTGTTTCTTTACTCTTGGTGACCCCATTTTGGGTTTTCTCTGGCAAAGACACTGGAGAGATTTTCTAATTCCCTTTTTATAAATGATGAAACTTAGGCATGCTGGGTTAAGTGACTTGCCCTGGATCACATGGTAAATGTTTGAGGCCAGATTTGAGCTGGTCTAACCATTGTGGCACCTACTTCCCCCAGTGTTTGGCAGCCATTTACTTAAATAAATGGTCTTAATTTAGAAGATATTAACAATTATAAGTATGTTGAGTATCACAAGCAAATTGATAAAACTGAGATAAGCCAATATGCTTGTGAGGTGCTTTGGAAGTTGTATCAACCACATCAAGAACACCTTCCTGAATAGAGAGCCTGAGCCTTGCTATTGTTGACTCCTTGGATCCTTTGCTTTCAACCTCCTTGACCTGTGCTAACCATTGGTAATTGAATGTAAGGCTATGATAAAAATCATGTACATGTCAAAAGAAATATTTCAATACTCCTTTGAGTTTGTCCCTAAGGAACAGAGTATACTGTATTCTATATACTACATAATACTGTGCACTACAGAAGTATAACAAAGAGAAATGAAATCATAGCTTGTTTTTGTCAAGCAGTGCATCTAAATGGCAAGGACTGCAACATTAAGAGAAGGAGGGAGAGAAGAAGGAGAGAGAGAGAGAGAGAGAGAGAGAGAGAGAGAGAGAGAGAGAGAGAATTCTGAGAAAGAAGAAGAAGAAGAGGAGGAAGAGGAGGAGGGAAAATATGAATGAGAAAGAATCTGGGTTTTGAAGAAAACGAAATAATCCGCAAGAGGAACTGAATTCCAGTCATAGGACCTCTCTTATACAAAGGCATAGAGGTAATGATGGAATATCATTGGTAGGAAATGCTTAGCAAGCCAATTTGACTTCAATGGAGAATATGTACAAGAGAGTGTGGTGAAATGAGGCTGGAAAATTAGGCACGAACCAGATTGCAGAATGCTTTAAATACTAAGTTGAGGATTTTGTATTTTTTCTTAGAGACAATAGGGAACCATTGGAAATTTTTGTTTAGGGAGTTAATATGGTCAGATTATGAGTTTTAGGGACATCAATTTGCCATTTGTATGGTGGATAAATTGCAGAGGAGAGAGACTCAAGGCAAGCAGACTAATTAGGTGATTTCAATGATCCAGAAGATGCTCATCTACACATTCTAGCCTTTTTCAAAATTCTTCACAACTGTATAGTAGCAATCCAGTAGTTCTTTGGCACATTTAAGTTTGAAAAGAATTTTCCTCATGGAATTTGGTTAAGTTAATAATAACCAATATTGGTCTGAGTGTTGTTTCAATTTTAGAGAGGAAGAAACAACTTTTGTGAGACAAAGTTACTTTCACAGTATCATATTGCTAATAATGGTAGACTTGTGTACTGATTTACAGGTACATTGTCATTTCACTATAAAATTACCTCTTTCCTAATAAAGAATAGAAAGAAAGGGAATGAAAAGTATTATAATACTTTACTTAAAGTTTCATTCAGATTGGTGATCATCATCATCAGAATGATGAAGTCATTCATTCAATAAATATTTATTTAGTGCCTACCAAATTCCGGGAAATGTTCTAAGCTCTAGGGATATAAAGAGATGTAAAAGATGGTCCCTGCATTCAGGGACTTCACAATCTAATGAGGAGAGAGTGCAAATATTTTTTTTAAAAAGCTGAAGAGCTAGGGGAAAGGGGGATGATGGGAAGAGGGCACCTTTTCCAGGGCATCATGAAGAAGTGTAGAGGACTGAAACTCCAAAAAGGTGTGCTTGAATCAGACAACACTTAAGGCTAATTACCTATTTGATGTAAGACAATGACTCTAATAGCATATATTTGGATAAATGACTCTTCTCACCTTTGATGCTTGCTGAATGTTTGATGTTAAGATAATAAGAGGCAGGCATTGGAGGGCTGAGGGAGAGAGGCCAGAGGCACTTGGTGGCAGAAAGAGGAGGAGAGAGGGTGGTGATTCTGGACTCCAGAATCCAGGATTTTGCTTGTCTGCTTCCTTCACTTCTCCCCCAATAGACTAAGGACTTTAATTTATCCTGTCTCTGGTCGACCCCAAGGCCCTCCAAGGAGCTAGCCTGTATTTTACACAGAAGAATGCAGTGAGAAATGAAGAGATGGCTGCCTTGAGCACCTTCCTTTAAATGGTAGAACTCAGAGGAACTCTACCTTTCATCCTATCTAATCAGATCACATCTCATCCTTGCCTATCCAACTTGTGTAGTTCTTTTCTCTGTCCTTCTTCTCCCTTTCCACAGCAAGTCCTCCTAACAACTTGGACTCTTTCCCCAGATATTGTGACAATCAGGATATATTGAGGCTGTTCATGTATTATCCCTAATTCTTGTCAAGCAAAAAACCGATTTTCCTTTTCTATTGTACATTTCCTTCATACCATCTTTTACTTCAGTTCTTCCATGCCTGCTTTTCATATATGTTAGTGCCTGTGTGTGTATGTATGTATGTATATCTATCTATCTATCTATCTATCTATCTATAGATATAGATATAGATATATAGAGAGCTTTTCTATCTTCTCTCTAAAGCTTGTTTTAAATTCCACCATACTGGAGTGCTCCCTGAACAACACCATTAGACTATCATGTATTAAAAAGATAGGCCTTTGTTTCTAAAAGTGATTTGCCACTGGTTAAAGGAAAAGAAAGTTGTACAAGATAGATTCAAATGGAGCTCTTCTTTGTCCCACTCTCTGACACCTTATGCTGCATTAAGCTAGTGTAGTGCAATGTTATGAAAAATCCATTTTTTCTTTCTTTTACAGCTCTGTGTCATTGCGAGGGAACAATTCTTTGGATAGCCTCCTATCTTAAAAGGGAGAACAATATTCCCTCCTGAATGGCTCTTTCTGTTGCTGGTGTGAGGGAAAGGATGGGGGACCCAGCGGACTTAGCTAAAGCGAGGATCTTGTGGCTCCCCTCTCTCAGTCCCGCTACCTGAACGCAGGTTTTCTGCAAGGTCAGCAATTCCCCGGAAGTTAAGCTGAGATGGCTTCAATGGCTTTAACTTTCCCTGTGCCCTTGATGAGGAGCCGAGTTGTCAGAATTCTCGTAAAATTCCTCAGCGATGGCGTCTTCTGTTCTCTTTATTTCCTTAAGTGAACATCTGTCTAATTGTTCACCTCCATTGCTTTAGTGCCTTCGTCGGGCTTTCTCTGTTTCCAGACAATAAACTTTATTTTCTTCATAAGAATTCAGTCTACGCAAGGGTATTAGGCAGCTTGTTTGCACCTTTTAATTTCTGGATGAGTTCCAGGAAGGCTTTTTGCAGTAGTTCCAATGGGTTCATCTGTGAATCATGCACCATAATGCCGCATTGTGTTTGGGTTTTTATCAGTTACCTTCTGTTTATAAACATCTGCTTGGAAATGTTTGTTTTTTTTTTTTTCTCCTCCAAAAAATGAATCTCATTTCTTTTGGCTTAGCATTGGGAGAAGGTGTCCCATGTCAGGTGCAAAGGTATGTGATTATTTAACAGAGAACTGGAGACATTATACTTATTATCCAGTGCCTTTCTCAAGGGAATTCAACTTTTACTTTTATTATTATTGGTGGTCTATTAATCAGCTTATTGCTGTGGTTGAATTTTAGGACTGATATTTCATGGTAGTGAGAAAAGCCGTAGGTAGCTGACCATTGAAGCTAAGAAATAGCTCTCTTTGTCAAGAGAATATCACTTTTCTCATATAGAGAAGTACAAAAGAAAGAACACAGGACCCAGAATTAGGAGTCTTGGGTTCAACTCTTGTCTCTAACACTTACTAGTTGCATTACCTCGGCCTAATCATTATACCTTTTTGAATCACTGATTCCAAATCTGCATAATGGGTATAATAATAATTTGCTTCGCCCTATTCATATTTCAACAGTGTTATGGGGGGAACCTTAAAGATACTTTCAATAGATCTTTTCTTTTTATAATACCTAATTTCCAAATATGCCCCTGCTCTTTTTTGTCTCTAGTCATTTCTTGTAATAGAGAATTTTTTTTTTTAAAAAGAAGGAATAAAGCATTTCAGTAGAATTAAACAACATAACCTGTAAATATAGATAAATTTATGGAATTTTAGATACACATTGTCCATTACTGCTATAAAGAAAAGGAAAGTACATTTCCTCCTCTTTTTTTTAGGGCTAAGCTTGGTCATCATAATAAAGCAACATTGTTTCTTTTATTGTGTTTTGTTATGTTTATTTTTCTCACTGACATTATGGTATTCATTTGATATTTTTTGCCTCTCCAATCTTATTTTCATTCTTCATAATTTATTTCAATATAAATTATATTGCAGTATGTACTTATGTTATATTAATGTACCATAATTTTATGACCATTCAAGAATTAGGCATCTACTTCTTCCCAGTTTTTTGCTACTACAAATAATGTTGTTCCAGATATTTTGGTGGGTTTACAAACTTTGTTTTTAACTAAAGGGAAGCCTTCCTTATTTTATTTATGTTCTTGAGTTTACTAATTAGTGGGTTATTAAGATAAATTTCTTATTCTTCCTTTTCTAGCCTGTTTCACTGACCAATTTAAAAAAAATATTAGTTTTGCTGTTTACTGCTTTTAATGTGAAGTCTGGAAATTTAATGTAATCACTTTGTATAATTTATTACAACAAATAAATGTAAGTTTTGAGTGTTCATTATAAGTAGTAGATACCATTTTGTTTATTCATCCTGGCTTCTCTCCTCTCCTACCCTCAACTAGAATTTAATTCTTTCTCATCTCTACCTTTGGAAATATCTTTTTAAGATATGTTCATCTCCTAATTTCAACTGTCATCTCCTCCATGAACTCTTTCTTAATTTGTTTTCTCTGTCTCTATCCTCCAAAAGTTTCCTCTCTTCAATTTAAAAAAATTAATTTTGTTTTAACCTCAACTTCTTGATATTCCACATTTTTCATTGTCCCATCTTCATTTGCATATAATTTGTATCCTCTCCTTTTTAACTAACACTGTTCCTTGAGGTTAGGTACAATTCTGAGGATGTTATATACCACATTATACCATTATATTCTGAAGATGTAATATACCATACAAACTTTTTATATATATGTCAATATAACATATGCCTATATGCACAATAAATATATATGCAAATATTTATAATCAAGAAAATCTGATGTGTATATATAAATATAGTTGTGTATATACACATGTATATATACTTATATGTATGTGTATATATGTATGTATATATGTATGTAGTATTGATCCAAGTTCATTATCTTCATTTTGCAGATGATTAAATTGAGGAGACATTTGAAAGTACCTTAAGTTATAAAGGAATTAGTGACAGAGATAGGATGGGTGTCCTGGTTTCCCAGGCCATTGTTTTCTTATCATCATTACAAGCTCCTTTGGAAGAAGAAAGGTTTGCATTAGGGAAAGACTAGACAGAAGAAATCATAAATTTACAGGACATTTTGAAAAGTATTGAAATTGTTATATACTTAGAAGAGATCTGCAGTTTTATATACAATTTTCATCTGTTTCACAGAGAATATAGAAATCATAATTTTATTTGGTTTTTAAGTTCAGAAAAAATTGAATAAATAATTAATAAAAATAAATGAATGAATGAATAGAACACGAAAAAATAAGTAAAAATAAATTTAGATTTGAAGGGGATTATCAGAGGAATTTATGGTTTACCTGAAAGATGTGGGGAGTGTGGGGAGCCACTGAAGCCTGTGAGCCTATTGAACAATCAGTGTGCATGCAGATAAACATCACATGAAATTTCAATATTGAATCAGTTGGTTTGTTCTATAATCAGCTATTTTAAAGCCAGAAAATTTTTCATGTTGTCCAGTAAATTTATGATGTCTATGATTTCAAGAAAAGAAAGGCCAGAATGAGGGCAATTGATTAGGCAAAGGATTGGTGAAGTGGGTGTCATGGTTAAGATGCAAAATAAGTTTAGAAAGTATGATACACAGGGAGAAAAGTAAGCCTAGGCAATCCTATTTAGAGGAAGGAATGTCTGACATATATGCCAGAAAAGATCATTTTGGGATGATATTAACAGTTTGATGACAGTGCTGATCATGACATATCCTGTAATCATTGTAATCCATGTAATCATTAAATCATATAATTTATCGCTATATTTGTTAACTTATAAAAACAATACTTTATTATGAATATGATTTGTGATAATTTGTTAATTTATAAATAAAGTTCCCTCTCAGGGTTCTAGGGATAACATTTAGGGGTGGGGGAGGATTTTATCCAATATTATAAGCATCCCTCCCAATTTCAGTGTATTTTCCCCAATGTTAATCATTAGTAATTAGTAAACCAGTTTCATTTAACCTATGCATTTCAATTAACGTTTGTTACAGATATTTTGGTGAATATCTAGTAAGAACAAAAATTATGAATAATTCTGCACTCTCCAAAGTGGAAATCATCATCTTTTATGTATCACTTTGATTCCTTGGAAAGAGTGGGCTCATGCTTTGAGCATTTTATACAAAACATTTACTCCACCAGATTTACTTTGAAATGAGGTACAGCTAGTGGAGGAGTTTCCATTGGGCGGAGCTATTGCCTGACCTGTGATTTGCCTCCTAGAAATGCTGGGTTCTAGTTCCTGGAATTCTTGTGCTTACTATATGACTTTTTAACCTCACAAACGTATAGACAAATCCCATATTCTTCCACCTAAAAGAAAAACATAAAAGATAGATGAAGAGCAGGGCCATGTGCTCATGGGCCATATATTGGTAGCCTGCTTGGACAGATAAAGACCCCAAATCTCAAAGTACCAGCAACACTCCCTGCCTCTTAATTTGTATGCTGCTATATAGGAGAAAAAACACCAAGGGAGGTCTCTTTGAGCTGTTTGTGCCTTCTGAATGTACATCAGGAAACTATTTGCAGAATATTTGAACCCTTCAATTACATGACATCGTTCCTTCTAAGAAGTGTTCTCCCTAGACTTTTGTACTTGGGTTGGAAGCAGTATGAGTATGGGGTTTCATTGGCTTGGATTCTTTAAATTCTCTTTCACATGCTCCCCTCATATCATGAGAAATGTGTTTTAAAAGTTTTATTACATAATAGCTGAGTGACCTTAGGCAAATGCCTTTTTCTTTCTGGACCTCATTTTTTTATTATAGCTTTTTATTTACAAGATATAGGGATGGGCAATTTTTCAGCATTGACAATTGCAAAACCTTATAATTTTTCCCCTCCTTCCTCCCACCCCCTCCCTCAGATGGCAGGTTGACCAATACCTGTTAAATATGTTAAAGTATAAATTAAATACAATATAATTATACATGTCCAAACAGTTATTTTGCTGTACAAAAAGAATCGGACTTTGAAATACTGTACAATTAACTTGTAAAGGAAATAAAAAAATGCAAATGGACGAAAATAGAAGGATTGGGAATTCTATGAAGTGATTCATACTCATTTCCCAGAGTTCTTTTACTGGGGATAGCTGGTTCAATTCATTTCTGCTCTATTGGAACTGATTTGGTTCATCTCATTGTTGAAGATGGCCACGTCCATCAGAATTGATCATCATATAGTATTGTTGTTGAAGTATATTATATATATGATATATAATATATGATGCTTATTTCATTCAGCATCAGTTCATGATCTCTCCAGGTCTTTCTGAAATCATCCTATTGGTCATTTTTTACAAAACAATAATATTCCATAACATTCATATGCCACAATTTATTCAGCCATTCTCCAATTGATGGGCATCCACTCAGTTTCCAGTTTCTGGCCACTACAAAGAGACCTGCCACAAACATTCGTGCACATACAGGTCCCTTTCCTTTCTTTATGATCTCTTTGGGATATAAGCCCAGTAGTAACACTGCTGGATCAAAGGATATGCACAGCTTGGTAACTTTTTGTGCATAGTTTCTGGACCTCTTTTTAAAAAATCTGGAAAATAGTAATAATAATCCTTATGTATATTTGTCTCTTAGGACTGCTCAGAGCATGAGATGTGGAAGTTTCTTAAAACTCTTTGTAAGTAATAAAGAATAGTGTAAATTTGGTTATTATTTTATTGCCATTTCCCTCCATGGTTTTACTGTAATAGTATCATTGCTTACAGAGAAGTTATTCTTTTTGTTGTCACTGAATATTCTTACATCATTGAAAAGTACTTATCTTTCCCATTTCTCTGAAGATGTTATCCTTTTATATGAATGCAGTGGGAAGGTCATGAAGCAGATATCTGGCTTAATGAATAGATTGCTGGGCCTGGAGACAGGAAATCGTGTATAGATCTGGCCTTAGATGCTCACTTAGTGGGTGAATTTGGGCAAGTCACATACCCTCTTTTTGACTTAATCCCCTGGAGAAGGAAATGAAAAACTGTTCCAGCAGTTTTGCCAAGAAAACTCCAGGGATGATATGACCATGCAGTGGTCCCAGAGACTCAGACACAACTAAATGACCAAACAACAGGAATGACATGTGGAGTAATTTCAGATCCCATTTGTGCTACTTATAGTATGTGACCTCAGACTAGTAACTTAACTCTTTTTGGCCTCAGTTTTTATATCTGTAAAATGAGTGGGTTTACCTAAAGAAATGATCTCTTGTCCCTTATACTTAGAAATCCCATGATTTTATGGAGTGAAAGATAATAAACTACATCTCCATGGATAACATCTAGTTGTATTAAATTGTAAGTGGAATTCTCCTTGGTTTTCAATCAAATAACCAATCAATTAATTATTTAGAGTTCTGTAGACCTTTGTCTCCTTTTTCTTATTGCAAATGTTGCCTTTCTTACTGTAATTGTTGAGTATTTTTAAACCTGTGCCTATCACTATCTAGGCATAAGTATTTTGTGTGGGGGACACACAGAGTCAGTCACTTTATTTTGAGGAAATAACATTTTAGTTTGTGTTAAAAAAAAATTAGTTTTGCCCCTTTAAAACATTACATTTAGTTGAATGTAATTTTCCTGATCTTTTCCTACTACTGTGTGCCAATTGACTCATCTATGAACTAGACTTGACTTTACTTAGGAGATAATATATAAGTTCTGATTTATTAACTCTCTCTTTTTCTCTTGGTCTTTTCTGTCTCTATCTTTTTCCTTCTAAGTTTCTCTGTTATGTGGACTATAATTTGTCACTTTGCAAATATATTCTAGCCTTTTTCAGAGGACTACTACCTATTGGATTATAGATTCTAGGAAAATAGAAATACCTTTAAAAGAATAGTTGTACCCCCTTTGTTCCTATGTAGAATGTGAAAGTCTTTTAAGAGAATATATCTGGGTAGTCAGGATACTGCTCTGTATGTGTGTATGTGTGTGTGTGTATACCTACACATATTCACAGATGTTTCAAATATCTTAGTATAGTTTTGTTTCTCTTTTTATAGACATACATATGTACATATCATATATATGTAATGTGTAATAAACTATACACTCTGACTACACATGTTATATATTAGTAGTACAGTATAATATTATTAATAATAATATCATTGACCATACTAAGGACGGTAATTTAGAGATTGCTTAATTTAACTACTTTATTTTATATATGGCCAAAAGCCAATAGAGGAAAATTGGCTTTTCTAGAATTACACAAATGCTCATGGCTAAGTTGGAACTCCATGGCAGTTTTTCTGATTCCAAAATTCCCTGCCTTTTTCACTCTCCTCTGCTACATGTAGTGTTTTGTGGACTAAATACTTGGGAGCATTCGTTAATATTATTAGGGATAGGGATTGAGCTTGTGGTTTCATTAATATAGGGATTTCAGGGTGAAAAAATTCTACTGATCCTATTTGGCATCTGTCTGAAACTTTTATTCTTAGAGAATTAGAGAACATTCAGAGATAAAGTAAACTTTTTCAGTGTCATAAAGTCCAGGCATGTCAGAAATAGATCTTGAACCCAGGACCCAAGTTTTCCTGGCTTTGGGTTCCATTTTTTTATCCAATATGTCTTGCCTCCCAATAACTATAATAGTAATTTTAAGAAAAATACATACTTCCTCAAAGTAGCACTGCTTGGGTAAGTAGTATTTTATCCATTTATATTATAAATTTAAAAAATGAGGCCCAGAGGGCTCAATTAACTTTTTTTAGAGTTGTAGATTAATGTCAGAATTTAGGTTTGCAACCAATTTACTTCTGACTCCAAGGTCAACTTTCTTTCACTAAACCAGATTGTTTCTTTTCATTTGCTTTAATTTATTTAATTTATAATTATTTAATTTATTTCCAATATTTGATCAATCAGCCTTTATTGAAAGACTAATTTTTTTGCCAGAACTTTGCTAGCTACTGGGGAAACAAATTAAAATTGAGATAGTTTCTGATCTTAAGAAACTTCATTTTTACTTGGGGGAAAGTGGGATTGGAAGAGGCAACATGTTCACATATAAATAGTTTATTGCAAATCTTCTTCTGAATTATTGCCATAGTTATCTATCAGGTCTTCTCATATCTACTGTTTTTCTTTTATCATTTACCTTGTTGCTAGAATAAACATTCTTACTCACAGGACTGTTTATGGTACCTTACTCAAAATCTTTACTAACTTCCTATTGGCTTCCTAGTTAAAGTCTTGGGCATCAATTCCAGCCTAACTCTCCAACCTGCACTGAGTCATCTGATGTTATGCTCATTCTACCTTCTGTCAGAGTATTATGATGGTAGAAGTAGCAGTAGGGCAATTTGTCAGATGTTTCTAAATAATATTCATTTTAAAGTTGAAAAACTCTTTAGATGTAATATTCTTCACCACTTCACTTTTTCAGAAGAAATTGAGAATCCGAGAAAAGTAACTTGCCCCAGGTTAATAGTCATAGTTAGTACTGAAATCTCAATTCAGATCTCAAAGCAGATCTTATGTCTGTTCATGAAGAGTAGAAAAAGTTATCACAGAACTGGAGAAATAAAAATATTTTCTTAATTTTCAAAGAATAGGAAAAGAGTGGAGTTTGTAAACTATAGGCCATCAAACTTGACTTCTATTCTTGGAAACAAATCTAGTACATATTGTTGAAGAAATGGTTAGTGATTATGTAGGGAAACAAATTAGACTACTTATAGCTGTGGTGACTTCATTAAAAAGATAATGCATGACTAATCTCATTTTTTTCTAGAAGGTAGCTGGACTCATAGGCACATCAGGGAATGATATGGATATAATTTATTTGACAAAATCTTTCTTGCTGTTTTTATTGAAAAGATAGAAAGATTTGGACTAGGTGATAGTACAGTTAGGTAGATTTGGCTGCATAATCAGGAGTAAAAAATAATCATTAAAAGCTGGGTGTTTCCTTGGAAGAAAGTAGAAATAGTGGAAGTAAGTCTTTAGGGGAGTTGTGCCTCTAGAGCTCTGTGTTTGGCTTTGTATTGCTTAAGTATTATCATATAAATGTGGAAATATGTTTAGAAGTGCAATGTTTAACTTATATTGAATTACTTGTTGTCTAGAGGAGGGGTAGGGGAGAATGGAGGGGAAAATATGGAATACAAGATTTTTCAAGGATGAGTGTTGAAAACTAGCTTTTGTATGTATTTTGAAGAATAAAAAAGCTATTAAAAATACCAAGTATTATCATGAAAGTGAGGTAGGTGGTGCAGTGACTAAGTTTTCTCATTTCTAAAATCTGAATAATAACCTCAGGGTGATTGTGAAGATAAAATAAGATAATATTTGTGAATCATTTGGTGAACCATGAAGTGCTTTATAAATGCTAGTTAATGCTAGTTAGATGGCTTGCTTATCACCTTCACAGATGGTGAGGACTTAACTTGTTAGGTTATGGAGTCAGAATCCAAAAATATCTCAGAATGTTAAAAAAAAAAGGAAATATATAATATAAATATATTTCATTCTAGGGATAAATAAGTATATATTTTGAGGTAGCTAGATGACTCAATAGATAGATCCCTGGGCTTGGAGTCAGGACTGAGTTTAAATCACTTCAAACACTAACTATTTTAATCTCTGGTTTACCTTAATCCACCAGAGAAAGAAAAGACAAACCATACCTGTGTCTTTGCCAAGAAAACTTCACATGAAGTGTTAGACATGAGTATATGATAACAGCAATGTATAAATTTGGGTTTGAAAAACCAAGTTCAAAACTACTTTATAGTTGGTGAGCATGGGTATGTAACAGTTGGATTTTAATTGTTATGCCCAAATTATCCCAAGCAGCAGAGAATTGATCCATACTTAGTTGTATCTCAGCTTCAGAGACTTCATAGAGTGCACAATCATTTTCAAACCAAAAATCATGCACAAAATATCAAGAAAATACAGGTCCTCCATCAGCCAGCACCACACCATCTATATATGGAGCCATCAGTTAAAGCAAATGGTGACGTTTTGAAGGCTGTGGATAAGTTCGATTATCTTGGCAGTGTTCTTTCTAGGAATGTCTACATTAAAAATAAAATTGATACATGCATTGCCAGAGCTAACTTTGTGTTTGGGAAGCTCCTAACAAAAGTGTGGGAGAGGAGAGGTATTAGAATGACCACCAAACTGAAGGTCTACAGAGCTGTTGTGTATTGTTGTATGCCTGTGAAATCTGGATAGTCTACTAGTGCTATATTAGGAAACTTGATTGTTTCCATTTGAATCGTTTTAGAGAGATTCTGAAGATTGTTTGGCAAGATAAAATACCAGACACTGAGGCCCTTTCTCAAACTAAACTGCCAAACATTCCAGCTCTACTGTAGAGAACACAACTCCATTGGGCTGACCATGTATACTTGTCAAAAAATTATTTTATGGAGAACTTACACAGGACAACTGCTCACAAGATGATCAGAAAAAGTGATATAGGGAGACTCCCAAGGTATCTCTTAAAAACTTTCAAATCAATTGTATGACATGAGAAATACTGACACAGAGCTGCTCAGCATGGCACATCCTCATCAGAGAAGGTGCTGTGCTCCATGAGCAAAATAGAATTCAATCAATTCAGAAGAAACATGAGAGGTGAAAAGTTAGAGAAGTTGCACCAAATATTCATATGGACTCTTTGTGTCCAACATGTGTCAGAGCGTCTCAAGTTCGTATTGATCTGATCAGATACATTAGATACATTGTAACTGTTGTAACAGTGACATCATTTTGGTCCTTTAAAGAATGAAGAACAACAACCAATAATAGTGTGTGTGGGGAAAAGATATGGAAGTTTTAGTGGATTGACTACAAATTCAGTATGTATCAATGGCATGAGTATCCAAAGTAACTAATGCTATCTCCCATTGCATTGAGACATGTGGTTTCCAAGAAATAAAGAGGTTCATATTATCTGACTACTCTCATATTTTTCAATCTGATGCTGGAGTATTGTTTGTAGTTCTAGCCACCATAGTTTAGGAAGGACTTTGATAAAGTGGAGAATGTTCAGAGGAGGGAAATAAGAGAGGTAAAGGCTATCAAATAATGTCTAATGAAGACCATATGAAAGAATCAAAGATTTTTAGCCTTTGAAGAAAAGACTTATTCAAGACATAATGGCTATTTTAAAATAATTGAAGCATCATCATGTGGAAGCAGTATTAGACTGTTTCTTTCTGGCCTGAAATGGCAACACTTGGAACATGCAAAAATTACATTTGAGCAAGGAGATTTAGGGGGAAAAAATCATTATGCTTAGAACTACTCCAAAATGATTTGGTTTGTTTGAAGAAGTACAATAGGTTCTTATCTCTCAGGAGGTTTAATGGTTTCTTTCTGATCATCTTGGAGAGAATTTTTTTTTTCTGATTTGCAGGTAGGACTAAATGATCCCTAAATCCCCTCTGAAATTCTGTGAAATGTGTGCCATCATCAGTTTGGGAAATGATTCACTAAAATTCATAGTTAGCAGGTGGCAGAATTAATAATAGAAACTAAAACTTTTGACTCGAAGTGCAGTGTCTTTTTCTTATATCATAGAACATTTTAATTATTATAAGGTTCCTCCTTTAGGGACGTTAGGCAATATATGGAATAAAAACTTTTTTTTTTTTTTTTTTTTGGAAATAGGATTCCCTTTTTGTGGATAATGTTCTGCATCTAGCATGATACTTTGTACTAACTAGAGACTTAATAAAGCTGATTTCAACTGAATTGATACTCACACGGGCAGATTTATCATTGATCTAAAGAAAAATTTTCGAACAGTGATTACTATTCCAAAGAAATATGGGTTGCCTTGGGAAGTAGTAGTTTTCTGTCACTGAAGGTCTTCAAAAAGAGATGTATAAAGACTTTGTGAGAAAATTGTCAAAAGTGAATATTTATCAGGTAGGAGTTGGCCTTTGAGGTTTATTCCAATCCTTAGATCTGGTTATTTTGCCTTTAACAAAATTATCCAAATTTATTTATTGTCCCACTCATCCACGTGGCAGGAGAATTCCTAATACATTAGGTGCAAACATGACAAAATCAAATTAATATTGATTGCATGTACTCAGTGTCAATTCTAGCATACTGAATATGCCAAAAGAATTTCATAATATTATTTACGGATTTAAATGTTAATTAAAGTATATGCCTATTTCTTTATTCCTTCCAAGGCATTATTTCCCAAGATTCTTCACTTGTTCAAAAGTTAATGTTTATTTATATTGAGCATTCCTTTTACTAATATAGGTTAAAACCCTTTCATGCCTTATTATGTATGAGTTACTAGGCCTAGAAAAAACAATCAAATTTACTGGTGTTGAGGGTGTTCCAACTAAGCTAGACATTCCCAGTTTATAAACATATACCCCATTCTCAAAACCTTCACAGATTTGTAGAATCCGTCAGAGTTTGTACTGTTATTGACTTGGCCCTCAAGAATGCTGGGTTTTCTACACATCATATAGAGGTATCAGAGCTGATTTTTACTAAAATATTTCCTAAATTAGTACTTAGAAAAATTTCAGGTATATTATTATTATATTAACTTAATAAGCTTGACTCTGGACACCCCATCATTCTTTTGAAGGAAATGGATGATTTTAATTTTTTCCTCGTAATTTTAAAGTGTCTATTATTCCTGAAATCATACTGGTTTTACAGAAGGTGCTGTATGGTATCATGTTAATAATCTATATTTCCAGACAGAGAAACAAATGATGTTGAATAGCTAAATCTTTGAGCTATTGGGAAATTCTTAATATTAGTATAGTTTTTAATTGTTATTTTTTCTGTTGTTCCTGTTGTACCATCTAATGTTTTTCTAGCAGTTTAAGTTTTACAAATTACTTTTCTCACAACAACCTTGTGAGGTAGTAGTAAATTAATTATTCCTCTTTTATAGAAAAGGAAACTAAGGTTCATCAAAATTAAATTATTTATAGCTGGCAGTTTAAATTCAGGTCTACCAAATCTATGTTTAGAAATTTTTCTACTATTATTCTCTGACTCTTATGTAGAAAATTATTCATATATTTGAATCTTTTATCACTTTTCACGATGTAAAAGTCATAAAACAAAAGAATGAATGTTCCAATGCTCACATTTTCTCCATCTTTGTCCTTAGTTTGTTCCATTGAATTTCTAGATTATCATTAGTCATTTTTGGTCCTGTGACATTTAATGTATTAAAATGCACTTCATTTATTGTCCTTTATACTTGGAAGGAATTTTTTTTGCCAGTGTTTCTATTTCCCATATGATTCAGCTCTACAATTATGAACCATTGAATATCAATTAATAGCCATGAAAGTTTTTTTATCTAATCATTGGTCCTTTTAATCCCCTTCTGATTTTCCTGTAACCTTCATCTGATAATTAAGTTGTTGATAACAAGATATTATCCTTTGCTTCCTATGGACAATGAAATTCACAGTTAGCCTACATGGCATTTGAAAATTATGCCTACATATGATAACAGCAGTTTTGCTCTAAAAGCCAAGAACCAACATGTTTTGGTTCTTCCACTTAATAATAATCATCATAGCTTTTAATGATTGGTCTATCTGTAACAATTTGTCTTAAAGGTACTTTCCCCCAGTACAATCTTTTGAGTCAGCTAGAAATAGCCTTCTTTTACAGATGATGAATCTGAAGCTTAATTCGCCCTAGGTAGTCTATCTAGTAAATGGGTAGTTCCAAGCTTGAACACAGGGCTTCTAAATCCAAGTCTAAGCTTCTCAATATGCTACCTTTTCCACTGTGAGATAATGAAGGAGCTTTGCAATCTCTTTTCTTTGTGAATCTTTTCTTTGTGAATCAGAAAGAGTGATCTGAAAAACTTTTATTTTATTAACTATTTTCAAAAAGCCTGGTATTGTCCTCCTTAACAAGTTTCATCGAGAATATAGATATTAAATATAGAAACATTTTAAAATATTAAAAAATAGGCTGCCCCTGTTGTGAATAGAATTATACAGTAAATTAGCTGATGTCCAGTCTGCTGCCTTTTAAATACATCTTCAAGTTTTCCAGTACTTACATAAGATATAGGGTATATTTATTAAGAGTCTTAAACTGTGTATAAAATGAGAGTAGTCAGAAGTAATGGTGTCTGCTGAAAGATTCTTTATCATATGAATTTACCTTTAGTCATCTATTATTTATTTCAGCTATTTTATATGCCATTATAATAAATATTATGACAGAGAAAGCTTTTACGCTCAACTTATTGTACTACTCTTTACTTCCTTGCAATCCTTCAGGAAAATGTAACCATGCGTTACCTATAGTTAACGTAAATCACCACTTACATTAGAATGAAAAATTCACCATGAAAAAAGGCTCTTTTTTCAATTGGGAGGCATAAATGCACAATCATGTTTACTGTCCAACCACTGGACCATTTGTGGTTATTTTTTCAACTGTTTTTAAGCTGTCAAAGGAGTATATTGCATATAGTGAAATTGCTAGATTTCTGGGAGTTCTTATTCCCTGGTTAGTTTTGGCGAGATAAGCATTTTTTTCTTACATTGGGTGCAAAATACTGCCAATTACTATGTAAGCACTTTAAATAGTTTTGTTCTATGTGGTGTGTAACTGAGATACTGAATTAACAACTGTTATCTATTGTACTTTCTCTTTAAATCAGTCTGAAGAGCAATAATTTTATTTTCTTTTTATTTTTTCTTTTTTTTTTTTAAGGATTAAGAACACATCTTTTATTTTTACTGTGGAATTCAATTCAAATTTCTCTAAATTCAAAGTTCTCTGACTACATTTTTACAAAACCATTGTTTATAAGTCCCACCTAATTTGCTAGTCAACTAGAGAACAAAATTAGTTCAAAAAGAAAGCATCCATTGAAATTCCGAAGTAAGACAAACATAAATAAGAAATTCTTTGTCCTACCACCTTGAAAAACAACAACTGAATCACATTCCCAGAAATTCATGTGTCATCAATAGATGAACATTCATAGATAGGAGAGCACAGAAAAATGAAACTTGTATGACAAAGCCACATGTCAGGAAACATATGGCGGAGGAAGTAAAAGAGCAATTCATCTCCAATACTTCAAAAAAATGAATTATTAGAGCTTTTTATTTACAAAGCATGTGCATGGATAATTTTTCCAACATTGACCCTTGCATAACTTTTGTTCCAAATTTTGCTTGCCCCTACTTCCTCCCCTAGCTGGCAGGTAGTCCAATACATGTTAAATACATTGAACTACATGTTAGATCGAAATATATGTATACATATTTGTACAGTTATCTTATTGCACAAGAAAAATCAGATCAAGAAGGAAGAAAAAGAAAAACTAAGAAAGAAAACAAAATTCAAGCAAATAACAACAGAGAGTGAGAATGCTATGTTGTGTTCCACACTCTGTTCCCATGGTTCTCTCTCTGGGTGTAGCTGGTGCTCTTCATCACTGCACAAGTAGAACTGGTTTGAATCATCTCAATATTGAAGAAAGCCACATCTGTCAGAATTGATCATCATATAGTTTTGCTGTTGCTGTTTATAATGATCTTCAGGTTCTGCTCATTTCAGTTAGCATCAGTTCATGTAAGTCTCTCCAGGCCTCTCTGTATTCATCCTGCTGGTCGTTTCTTACAGAACAATAATATTTCATAGCATTCATATACCATAACTTATTCAGTCATTCTCCAACTGATGGGCATCCACTCAGTTTCCAGTTTCTTGCCACTATAAAGAGGGCTGCCACAAACATTTTTGCACATGTGAGTCCCTTTCCCTCCTTTATGGGATATAAGCCCAGTAGTAACACTGCTGGATCAAAGGGTCTGCACAGTTTGATAACTTTTTGAGCATAGTTCCAAAGTTCTTGAGCAAAGTCTCCAGAATGGTGAGATCCATTCACAGTTCCACCAACAATGTATCAGTGTCCTAGTTTTCCCACATCTCCTCCAACATTCATCATTATCTTTTCCTGTCATCTTACCCAATCTGACAGGTGTGTAGTGATATCTCAGAGTTGTCTTAATTTGCATTTCTCTGATCAATAGTGATGTGGAGCACCTTTTCATATGGCTACAAATAGTTTCAATTTCTTCATCTGAAAATTATCTATTCATATCCTTTGACCATTTATCAATTGGAGAATGGCTTGAACTATAATATATTTGAGTCAATTCTCTGTATATATTAGAAATGAGGCCTTTATCAGATTCTTTGGATGTAAAAATGTTTTCCCAGTTTACTGCTTCCCTTATAATTCTAAGATTATAAAACTTTTTAATTTAATATAATCAAAATTATCTATTTTATGATCAATAATGATCTCTAGTTCTTCTTTGGTCACAAATTTCTTCCTCTTCCACAAGTCTGAGAGGTAAACTGTCCTATGTTCTTCTAATTTGTTTATAATATCATTCTTTATGTCTAGATCAGGGGTCCTCAAACTACGGTCCACGGGCCAGATGCGGCAGCTGAGGACGTTTATCCCCTCACCCAGGGCTATGAAGTTTCTTTACTTAAAGGCCCACAAAACAAAATTTTGTTTTACTATAGTCTGGCCCTCCAATAGTCTGAGGGACAGTGAACTGGCCCCCTATTTAAAAAGTTTGAGTACCCCTAACTATATTATCCCCACAAAATCTTTAAAGTGGAAGCTGCTGGGTCCTGAGTACTCCTTATTGTGGCACCTTGGTATTTGAATTGTTTCTTTCTGGCTGCTGGAAATATTTTTCCTTGGTCTGATAGTTCTCAAATTTAGCCACAATATTCCTTGGGGTCTTAATTTTGGGGTCTCTTTCAGGAGGCATTCATTGAATTCTTTCAATGGTCATTTTACCTTCTGATTCTGTGATATCTGGGCAGTTTTCTTTGATGATTTCCTGGAAGATAGTGTCTAGGCGCTTTTTTTTCATCATGTATTTCAGAGAGTCCAATAATCCTTAGATTGTCTTTCGTAGATCCTATTTTCCAGGTCAGTTGTTTTCCCAATTAGATATTTTACATTTTTTTCTATATTTTCATTGTTTTGGCTTTATTTGTCTAATTTTTGTTGTTTCGTTGAGTCATTCATTTCCATTTGTTCAGTTCTGAATTTTAGTGATTTTCTTCATTTACTTTTTTAAACTTCTTTTTGTATTTGTCCAATTGAATTTTTAAATGACTTGTTTTGTTCTATAGAATTTTTTTTCCATTTCACAAATTCTGTTTTTTGAAGAGTTATTTTCTTTTTCTGTTTCACAACAAGGAGTTACTTTCTTTTTCCATTTTATCAAATCTATCTTTTAATGAATTATATGCTTTTTCCATTTCACTAATTCTATTTTGTAGTGAATTTTCTTCAGATAGTTTCTATGTTGCCTTTTCCAAACCCTCTTGCAATTTTTTTCATTTCCTTTCCTCATTTTTCTTCTATGTCTCTTTTAAAATCCTTTTTAATTTCTTCTAAGAGAGCCTTGTGTGATGGAGATCAGATTATATCACCTTTTGGGGCTTCATTTGGAGACAATCTGCCTTGAGTCTCCTCAGGATTTGAAATCTGTTCTTTTCTTTTGCCATAAAAGCTCTCTATTGTCAGAGTACTCTTTACTTTTTTTTTTTTTTTTTTTTTTTTTTTGTTAAAATCTCCCTTTAGGGTGAGGTGGTTTTCCAAGGCTGAGTCAGTGCTGATTCACTCCTGGTGCTGGGTGGGTGTCGCCAGGTCCTGTGAGACCCTGGTGCTTTGAGGTTCACTTTTTACCTTTTGTGTTTGTGTTAGATGCATTATAACTTCTCTGTGGATCTACTGGCTTGCAACCAGGGCAGAGTGGCCAACACTGCTATAGATGCCTCCCCGTAGATTCTCTGCCATAAGGAGTTTACACTGCCCTGGGACTCTGTGATGTCTGCACTACTGTTTGTGGTCAGGTGTTTGTGTTAAGCTGCCTCCTTCCTGTTTCCAATTGAAACAGACTTTTTCTGGTCTGTTTCCTCTTGTAGATTCTCTGCCATATGGAGTCTGCACTGCCACACTGTGACTCTACCCTGTGAATCTGCACTGTCTGTGCTGGCATTTATACTCATCTGCTTGCTCTGGCTTCCTCCCTCCCGTTTCCAATTGAAACAGATCTTTTCTGGCAATCTTCAAAATTATTTTCTGCTAATAATTTGTTGCACTCCCAGTATTCATGGATTCTACCAATCCAGAGCTAATTCAGAGGCTGGATTTCGTAATTAGTTTGGGGGTTGTAGGGAAGGTCAGAGAGAAACGTGTGTCATCTTGGCTCTACCCTGGAAGATCTCTGATAATGTTATTTTCTAAGTGCATTTCTTACCACATGAGGTAAAATGTTTTCATAGAATTATAGAAAAATTTTGCAGAGAGTTGTATTCATTGTACAGATAGCAATACTGAGGCTGAAAGAAGGTGAGGTCATAAGACTGTCCACCATCATCTTCAACATTGCTAATGATAGAATGATTAGATGATATTTATGTAGCATTTTAAATTTTGTAGGATACTTGCTGCACATTAATGCTTTTAATTTTTACAAAGTTCTAGATAGTAGTCACTGAAAATATTGTTATTTTAATTTTACTGACCAGGAACCTGAAGCTAGTAAGGACAGAGTCAGACTTCCTTCCAGTGGAAATCTTTTACTTTCAAATTTAGTCATTTCCAGTATTCCATGTTGCTGTTATTTTGAGTGTAATAAAAGAAACACCCTCACATTCTTAATACTTTTATTTGTTGCTTTGTTTTTTGGAGAGGAGCTGTAGGGGTTTGGTTACTAATAATCATTAAAGAGAGGATTCCTATTTCATGTAGGGATTAGATGACCTTTATGATCCCTGCTAGCTTTGAGATATAAAATCAGAATTGTACACCTTTTATTTATTGGTGAACCCTTTCCAAACAATTTTATTTATTGAAAACTTGGAGCTTCTTTGGAGTATGTGCCTAATCCAAATTTTTATTTTAGATAAAGGATATGTGCCTAAAAAAATCCAGTTCTAGAAACTAAAGATATGTTCCACGTCTCCCTGGTTAGGATGTCTCCATAGGGGAAATGTTTATCAGCTCATCCATTTGATCTCCAGTCTCAGTTGAAATTTGCAGTAGTTCCAATTAGTTTCACATATAATGGTGGTTATAGTTGTTTATCCAGCAATTGACATAAATTGTCATGCTTTCCACATCTACTTCTACCATTAATGTTATTTAAGTAGTATTGGTGAAATTATTGTTATGAAATCCTACATAATATATTGATAAATTATTAAACCACTTTAGTAAGGCTGTATTGTTGTTTAGTGAATAATGCCATACCAATAATCTGAGTTCAGGGCCAATGTCTCTTGCTATTTTAAAAGTGACAACTCCTGTTTAAGATTTCAGAGAATAAAAGGAGGAATGATGTAGGACTGAAAATATGTAAAGAGGAAGGGTAAGAGACATTAGAGTAATGCAATTATGGGATAGATTGGAATTTGTGGGATGCCATTAACAATAACTTCTGAATATAGATTAGCATTATACTTACACTGTTTCTTTAAGCAATATCCTTTTCTTATAACTTATGTATTTCTGTAAATATGGTAAAATATAAATACAGATAAATATTTACAGAAGTCCTTAATTTCATTTTAGACTCCTAGATGTTATCTATTTAAGAAATATGCTCAAAATGTAGTGAAATGTTCCATTATTTCTGCCTGCCTTTTTCTGTGTCCATCTATTTGCTTGCAATTATCATGCTAAACCCTGTTGGCTTTCCAGTACCTTAATTTAAGTAAGAGGTCCTCTATGAATTCTTTCCTGATCTACTTAGATATATCTATGATATGGATAATAGGTAATCAAACTTAGACCTGTTATGAAGACCTTAGCTTAAAAAGGCCAATGTCTCCTACTACATATCCAAGTTAAGCTGCAGTTATCTTGTTTTATCCCTTGCCCTTGGACCCAGATGGCTCTGGAAGGGAAAGTGAATTTGGTGACTTTACAAAGTTCTTCCTCATTTTAGCCCAACTCATTTGCATATCATAACATCACCTCTTTGATATTATGGTCCTCTTCAAGAAGGGCTAACAAACAGCAACAACATCTGCTAGATTTCAATTTTCTCTTCATTTTCTCCTTTCTTTCTCACCTTTTAGTCACAAATTCACTAGAGATATTGATAATAAATAGTGCTTCTAGACAGGAGATGAAAGAAAACAAAAATACTGTGGGTATTGTTGGGCAACTTCATTATGATAAGATCCTTTTGGCACATCAGAGAGGTAAACTTCATTTCACACACCAGAAAGGGAGGAAAGGGCTTCAATGTAATCAATATCTGCATATTATCCCCTTAATCCTGTGTGCTTTCTAAGTTTGAACCCACTTTCCCAGGAATTCTCTATATATGTAGAGGAAATTTTTTAAAGAGTGTGGGAAAATGACTTGAGTGTTGTTGTCTTTAAACAACTGCTCTCCTCATATTACATTGACAAATATCCCTAATTAAAAATTTATTGAGTCTGTCTTCGATGGGGAATATGCTGAATGTTTGCTCAGGAGTATGGAAAGTCCAGACTATGGAGGTTACTTTTAAAAACCCCTAGGGGAAAAGTAGCTAAATAGTCATCACAGTCCCAACTTTCTAATGGAAGTTGAAAGTGTGAGCCCCAAAGAAGTACTAGTCATATATTAAAATATAGTGCCTGACTTGTTTTGCTTTACATAAAGAAGCTGACACAAGTCCCAATTCTAAATCCTTTATGGCTTTCTGAGAGATGGAATTGGTAGAAATATTCACATCTCCTTCCTGGGGAATTCCTAGAGGCACTGCTACTGGTCATCTCTAGAGAATTCTTCTCCTGTCTTCTAGCCACATCCTACTCTGATTTAACAACTTCTGAATCTTGGAATATTATAAAATGCCTTCTATCTCTTATTCCACTTGATACTCAGAAGTAAGCTCTGTCCTCAGTCCACTTGTCTCTGTGTATATTTTCCCTTGTCACTCTCATTCACTCCCGTGAATTCTATACAGATCATTTCTGCCTCTATCTTTGCACATCTCTGTAGGTCACTGACCTATCTCCTGAACTCCAAGCCTTCATCTTCAAATGCCTACAGGATATTTCCTTCTCACTGTCCCATCAGCATTTTAAATTCAGCATCTCCAAAATGAGCTTATTATCTTTTCCTCAAATCCTCTTCCTCCTCACCTATTTCTACCATTATCAATCGCACAGCCTTCCATGTTTAGAGCTTTAGATTTATCTTTGTCTCATTCTTTTTTCTCCCTTCTCAATGTCATTCATTTGTCAAGTCTTATTGGTTTACAGATCACACAAAGCTGGGAGGGATACACATTAGATGACAGAATGAGTATTCAAAAAGAACTTGACAGGTTACAAAATTGAATCTAATTACACTTGGGTTAAGAAAATCAACTTAAGAAGTACAAAATTAGGCACTGATGACACATTGTAATTCATCTGAAAATATATTTGGGTGTTTTAGTGGACTGCAATCTCACACTGAGTTAATAGTGTGATCTAGCACTTGAGAAGATAATGCAATATTGGGCCTCATTAAGAGAGGTAGCTTTTATGAATAAAGAGGTGGCAGTTCCACTTTATTCACAATTTTGTGAATTGACCACAATTGGACTATTTTAGTTAGTTCTAAGCATATTTTAGGAAGGGCTAATATAAGTTAGGTAGCCATATTGGAGCAAACCATCAGGATTATGAAGAGTCCCCAATTCATCCCATTAGAAGGCTTGTAGAAGGGACTGAAGATGCTTGGCTTAGAGAAGACAATAGTTAAAGGGATGTGGTTGTCCTTTTCAGGTATTTTAAGGTATATTACATGGAAAAAAGATCATACTTCTTATCCTGAGGTGACAGAACCAGTCACAAGTGGTAGAAGTGTATGTTGTTGTTGTTGTTGTTGTTGTTTAGTCTAAATTAAGACTTGGTGGAAGGGAAAAGTTTCTAACTATTAAAGCTATCAAAATTAGAATATTTTGCCCTTGGAGGAAATTAATTCTTTGTCCATTCCTGGAAGTCTTAAAGCAAAGATTATATTAACTCTTATTAGAAATGCTATAGGGAGGGGTCTTATTCAGGTACTGTCTTATGCGGCTATCCTATTTTGTCCCAAGAGGGTCATCCCATAGAATAAAGACTTTTTGTTTTAAAAAAAAAATGAGGAAAAGAGGGAAAAATCAGTAAATCAATCAATACAGCTAAAAATTCTGATGATATATACAGTGTTTTGTACCCATAGACCACTCCTTCACTTAGACCTTTTCACCAGCTCTGCAAAGGATTAGTGAGAAGTATTTTCTAATCTGTCTTCTTTGGCACCAAACTTATAATTTCATAACATTCATTTTGATTGTTTGTGGTTATTGATAAATCCACTTACGTTATTTTAGTCTTTGCTAATACCATATCCTTGTCTCCTTTTACTTTACTTTGGAGTCTTTCTTTTACATTTTTCATCTTTTGTATATTCATCATATGTGTCATTTCTTAAAGCACAGTAATATTCGATCACATTCATGCACATTTGTTTAGCTAGTCCCCAATTGGTAAGTATCCACTTTGTTTACATACTAAGTGATTGTTAGCACCTTTTGTTCCTTATCTAGTCCCTCAACTTCTTTTCCAGCTCTCTGACCCTGAGAAGCAGAAAGGGGCCAAGCAGCCTCAAGGGGTATTATGTGTTTTCTTTGTTTGATAGGTTGCTATGGCCAAATAGTTTATCATAAGTAGTCCTTCTCCTAGTAATGAGCCTCTCCATTCTTAGAGTACCTTCTGTAAACTAGACATAGTCTTTTCCCCCCAAAATTGAATGGAAGCTGACAGAGCCTTAGACTTTGTTGGCAAAGCCTTTTAAAGCCTACATTTTTCTATAGAGGTCCACACAAATATGAAGCACCCATATTTATTCCAGATGAAACACCACATGGAGCTATTGTGTCTACTTTACTCTCCTATGTCAAGATTTGCTCTATCTCTCTGCCATGGTTCTATGGGTAACCCTGGGTAGCTTGCCTCCTAAAATACTAGCTTATGAGCTGCAACCACTGTGCTTCTCTTTAATAATCAGCTTGAAGACTCAATTCTTTCACAAAGGCATTTACTCTTAATTGGCATAACAAGAATAGTTAGAAAGCCTTTCCCCTAACAGCAGAGGCAGCTTCTCCCATAAATACACCCAGAGTCCAAGAGAGGGGAGCAATAAGCATGAACTTGAAATATAATCATAGTGAGTGAAGTGTGCATTTGAGATACATACACAGCTCCGAGGTTGATCTCCTTTCTTTTTCCAAAGGATTTTCATGAAGTTCATCATCAACTATTATAGTTCTCCTGACCTTTCTGAAGGCTGAACCTTCAATCTCCTCTTATAGTGAAAGAACAAATGCCAAGACAAAGAATTTGGGCTTCTATCCATAGCTCTCGCATGTTGGCCTCTATTGGGGCAGACAATCACCATGTCGCTTCTCTGACTGGAGTGCCATTGGGCAGGAAGGAGAAAGACCAAACATGATCAGATCAGATATTGTTTAACAAGTTTCTTTTGAATGACCCCGGCTCTGGCTAAGCAAGTCAAAATGATTCTACTTTACCATGTGGTGATCAGACCAGAATAACTTAAAGAATGTCTTTACTTGCTCCTTGGGTGGGGTTTGGGGTGGGGGGGGGGGGAATTGCATCTTAGGCACTTTGTAGGTCCTTGTAAAGACTAGGCTCAAAGGCTGTTCTCCTGTTACATTCATGATACCACGGCTTGAGTCTAGGCCAACTTAGTCATTCTGTTGTGATTTAGGTTATTACTGCTGAGAAATCATATCCTGGCCAAGTGGCATTCACTGCCAAACTGGGGCCAGGAGGCAGCTGTTACCAATTACTTTGGGGGAGAGCAATCAAAGACAGTACAATTAAGATGGTATTGAGAATCTATCAACCTTGGTGATTAGTGAGATTAGGTCCTTTGGTTTCTCAAAGGCCAAATATCGTAAGAGTATCTTGATAGTGCTTTGAAAGATTTCAGGATCAAGAGTAACTTCAGAAAACTGATTCTGAAACATGCTTTTTTCCTTATCTCCTGAGAAACAATTGATAGACAAAGAGGTACTGAGTGAAACTTGGATTCTCATCCACGCTCAGTGTTGTATTGTGTTTTGCTTAGATGTGTGTATATATAGGTTAAATGTATGTATGTATATATGTTATATATTATATATACACACACATATATGTATATAATATACACATATACCAAACTGTGCATATACTCATATAAAGAGTATGCTATCATTAAGCTATTCTGTGTGTGTGTGTGCGCGCAGCTTAGTTGGCTGTAATAGCCTGGCTTTTACATACATACATATGCACATGCTATATATACATATATATTATAGAATTCCACATATATGTATATATAGCTATTTGTCTATCTCTCTGTCTCTATATGGAGAGGTGGAGAGACAGAGAAAGAGAGACAGAAAAGCACAGGTAAGGTACATACATAACTTTAAGGCATTTTCACAACTCTGAAAATGTAGGACTCTGATATTCTTTTTTTCTCCAGACGGTTTTCAGGAAGTTCAGCATGAATTGTGAGTATAACATACACAGACAATATGTACATGTGTATGTATTTGTCTTTTTTTTTTTTAACCACAGAAGTCTTCCATTTGGATGGGAAGTAGTACTGCTCTCCAATAGACTGGGGAGAATGTTAGTAAGTAATGTTAGATGTGCAAAAAAAAAGAGTATCAAAAGCATCTTTCAATAAATACATAGGAAAAAATGCCCAAAACTATGCAGAGTATGGTTTACTACTATTTTGTTAAAATATCCTTGTTATTGTTTGGCCATGTCTAACTCTTTGAGACCCCAATTGCGATTTTCTTGGCAAAGAAACTGCAGGGGTTTGCCATTTCCTTCTCTACCTCATTTTAGAAAGGAGAAAACTAAAGCAAACAGGGTTAAGTAACAGCTAAATAAGTTTTTGAGGCAGCATTTGAACTCAGATCTTCTTGCCTCAAGGTTTGGTTCTTTATCTACTATGCCACTTAGTTATTACATTATTATATTATTTAGACACTCATTTATATTATGCCCCTTATTATTTTACAATACTATAGTATTTACACACATATAATACACATACATATATATAAATAAAGTTATTTAAAAATCAGATTGTTTATAACAAGTTTTAATTTCTAATATATCATCCTTTTCTTTTATGTATAATAAAATATTTGTGTTTATAGATATTTGTTAACTTCAGAAGAAAAAAAAAAGATGAATCTTTGATTTAGTTATTTAGTGGATGAAAACACAGGGGACATCTCATTAGTGGCCTGAGGATAATGAGTGTCTCTAGAATCCTTCCAACTCTTCTTCCTTTGGGTTGCAAAATGGATTGGGTGAGAAACCTGAATCAATTCCATTTTCACTGAGAACTGTTTGTGTTGACAGACTAAATCCTATCTAGGCAGAGTGTTGTACACCTGGTCAGGCTCTCTTAAGGCATTTCCCTTCCTTGGTGAGGATGAAATAGTGGTGACATAGTGCTAAATGACAGAAATAGGGACCGTTTCCACCTTTTCTGCCCTCACCCCTCTATCCAGTTTAACACAGGGAGAAGTCAGACTCACTTACCTTTTCACATTGCCTGTTTTTGTCATAATATATTTTAGTTCCTAGAATGATGGAAAACAACTGAAATGCCTAAAAACTGTCTTATGTCAATTCATTGTGTTTAATGAAGTTGTACACCATCTGACATATGTGTTTAACAGAGCTGTAGTTCCTGAATATAGCATTTGGCAGTAAATGCTATACTCTTCCATTCATTTTTGTGATTTATATTCACTCTGGGCTTCTAATATTCAATGAGGGAATTCAGATATGTTTCATAACACATTTATTGTCATGTGATCCTATGAACTAAATTTGCTCATATTTATCATTTTTTATTTTTCTTTTTCTTCCAGCACAAAGCCAAGGTAGAAGCCATGACCCTAGACCTTGCTTCTCTTCGAAGTGTGCAGAACTTTGCTGAAGTATTCAAGTCTAAGAACAAGTGAGTATGTCAAGAAAGGATTATAGATCTGCGTTTCTTATCATACTAATGTTGTTATCCATTGGTCATCAAGGGCTTGTGACTTTTTGGATTAATTTTATTTTAATCTTTTCATTTTAATTTTTTTTTAGCTGTCACATGG
This sequence comes from Sarcophilus harrisii, assembly GCF_902635505.1. Taxonomy (NCBI): domain Eukaryota; kingdom Metazoa; phylum Chordata; class Mammalia; order Dasyuromorphia; family Dasyuridae; genus Sarcophilus; species Sarcophilus harrisii. Next base: position 72,460,415 of record NC_045427.1, read on the forward strand.
AGTCATTAATTTTTATCTGATTTCTTCTAATTTTCGGGTAGTATCTTACATAGGGTTTACTACTTCCTCTCTAAACTGTTCTTTTTCTCCCTCAAATTCTTTTTGTTTTCCAGTTTTTAGTTCTTCTTTAAAAAAATCTATTGTAATCGGGGAAAAATATTAAATAAATAAATCAAATGCTAGAATTAAAAAAAAATCTATTGCATCATTTCTTTTAGGTATTTATGTGATCTGTGTTGAAAATTTATGCTTTGAATCTCTGCTTGTAGTTGTTAATCTCTTCTCCTTTTGGGGGGAATCTCTAAATACATAGTAACATTTTTAGACTCAAAAATATTATCTTTCATTTACTCATTTCTCCAGCAGTAATTCCTAAACTGGGACTTTTTGCTTCTAGGAACAAACTCTTCCTGTTGTTATGCTTTTAGCTGGAGTAATTGGCCCTCCTATTCTTGCCCTCAGTTACCCGGTTTCCCACACAGACTTCTACCTTTTGGGAGCATTGTTGGATCTCTGAGACTCTGCATGTTGTGTCATTGGACTCATCTCTGGCTTTTCTGGACAGTGTTATGTATTATGGACCTTGGAGCCTTTGGATTTAGCATAATCTCCTCTGAGTATTACCATACCACTATAGATTACCCCTGTTCCTTAGGCCTTTCACAGTTCCCACTCTAAAACTTTATCACCTTTGAAGCAAGTAGATGGTTTAGTGAATAGAGCATCAGCCCTGGAGTCAGGAGGCCCTGAGTGTAAATCCAGCCTCAGACATGTAACACTTTCCTAGTTGGGTGACTCCAATTATCTTGCAAAACAAACAAGCACAACAATAAGAAATAACTGTCTCATTTCTCTGGGGATTTCTGACTTTCCTGAGTCTTTTTCATTTCCCCCTTACTTTTTCTGTATCTTAACATAAAAGCTTTGCTCTCATCACTTTGAGAATCTAGTCTTCAGCTGTCTTTGCTGGTGTTCAGACCCATTTCCTATTGCCCCTAGGTTGCTGGCAAATTTCTTGTGAAGTTCTGTGGCAGAAAGTCACAGAAAGTAGTTTATTATTGAATTATTAATCATTATTTGATTTAATGCTAGTTTTAGGTTTTGTTGTAGGAGTGTGAGAGTTGAATGGTCTGCCTCCTTGGAGAAAGCCATCTTAGCTAGGAAATCTGAAGCCTTTTGGATTTGGAAAGAATTGTCTTAGAGGTAGATTATTTAATTAGAAAGATTATAGGATTATAATATAGTGGATCTAGAATTACAAGGGATCTCAAAAGCTATATAATTTTACTACTACTTTTTACAGTTTGAGTTTCTCATTTCTAATACCCAGGGAGGTAAAGAAATCTGAAGTCCTAAAGAAAGTAATTTAATCATCATAGAGAAAATTTAAACCTAGGCAACTTCTCTAAGTTCTAGGCTGCCTTCCAGTTAAGTGAGGAGTCATCACTCAGTTAGCTATAGGAACTGGTCATGATAATCCCAAACATCAAGAAGAAAAATGCAAATGTTCATAGAAATAAATGACTAAAAAAAAGTTAGGACTATCTAGTGTAACACCTTTACTTAACAGATAAGGAAATCAAGATCCAAGGAGTTTAAATGATTTGTTCAGGTTATACCGTAGATTATCTGTCTGGGATGTATCAAAAACTCAGATCAAATTTCTTTTCATACACTGAATTTTTATTTTTTAGTTTGCTAGAGATAGATAGTCACATGCAGTAGAAAGAACACTATTTTATTGCTCACAATACTTTTGACTTTCAGCAGCTGGGATTTAAAGACTGAGTAGCTTGGTGGCACCATAATGCACAGAATGCTAGATCTAAATTTGAGAAGAACCAAGTTCAAAACCAATTTGACGCATTTCATAGCATTGTGATCCTGGATAAGTCACTCTGGCCATCTCAGATGAGGAATCCATAAAATGGGGATAATAACATCTATCATCTAGCATTTTTGTTAAGGATAAAATAAGATCCTTTTAAAATGCTTTGTAGACCTTAAAGCCCTATATATAAATTCTAGCTATTGTGCTAAAATAAAAGTTGGATGAAACTTTAAAGGTTTTCTTTTTTAGCTTCTTGCTCTTGTTCCTATATGCCAAACCTTGTGTACTCTGCAATCCTTCTTTTCCTTGCAAAAAACATTCTATTTCCAGGAATTGTAGCAAAGACAATTAATGATGGTAAAAATACTGGGTAGATGATTGGCAGGTGAATAACTTCTTTAGCTTACAAGGGCAAGGAAGCACAATCAAGAAGACTATAGAGTTGAACTGATTCACCCAGGGGTCAAGATGGTAAGGGAGGAGAATATAGATGGTAATGGCATGATATCTTTGAAGGGGAGAGGGAAATATCTAAGAGATGGAGGACTGAAGGTCACAGTAAATATAAAGAACAGGATTTGAAGCTGCAAAGGAGAGGGAGAAGTAGAATAACAACAAATTCTAATACAAAAAAATTCAGGGTTCATGCAGAAAAGGGAGACTTTACCAAAAAAGAGGAAGAAATAAATTACTGGAAAATATTTTGACCAGTTATATTCCAATGAAACCAACAACTTAAATGCAATAGATGAATATTTATAATATCAATAATGATTATGATAATAATAATTAACATTTATATAACACTTATTATATGCTAGGGTTTATGGTAAACATTTTACAGTTGTCTCATTTGATTCTTATGGTAGATAGGTTCTATTATTATCCTTATAAAGAAATGGAGGCAATCAAAAGTAGTGACTTGCCCAAGATCATAATCTTTTAAGTGTCTGAAGCTGAACTGTATTTAGATCTTCCTTACTCTAGGCCCAGTGCTCAAATAATTTCACCACAATATAAAATGTAAAATATATAGATCAACAGAGCAAAAATTATAAAGTTTTAAAAACCTAGATTCTCAGAAAAAGAATTTGAATAAGTCATAAATAATCTCAAAAGAAAAACAAAACAAAATAAAACCCTGCATAGACAGATTTTCAAATAAATTTTGTCATGAATCCAAAGTTATATCCAGTAACTTATGAGTTTCTTTTGGAAAAAAAAATAGAAATTAAAATTGTTTTACACTAGTATCCATAATAATTTTAGAAAGATAAAATTGATGTAAGGTAATTATGGAAATATGATAATAAAAAGATGATACACTAAGAAAAAGTTTGGCTTTTATCAGGAGTTGAAAATTCAATATACAGAAAACTATAAATATAACCAACCACCATTAATAATAACTACAAAAATCTTATGATTATATCGATGAATAACAACAAAAAAAAACTTTTGACAAGATAACCATCTGCTTTAAAAGAAAAATATTATTAAATATAGGAAGAAAAAGAACTTTCCATATTTTTAGCAGAATTTATCTAACACCTATAATTGGCATTATGTGTAATATGAATATATTAGTTCTTTCCAATATGATCAAAGTAAAAAAAAAAGAGGTATGTATCTTAAATTATCACTACTCTTTTGTATCATAATAGAAATACTAAATCAATAAGACAAAACAAAATGATATTGAAGAAATAAGCATAGACAAAGAGGAAACAAAATTATAGTTTTTTAAAAATTTACTTAGAAAACCCTTGAAAGTCGATTAAAATTAATGAAACCTATTAAATAGTTAACCAGTTTTGCTAGATAAAATATAAACTTATATACTTTATCAAACATTTTTTTAATTACCAACAAAATCGAACAAAGAGAGAGAAATTTCAGTTAAAATAATTAGAAACTCCACTTGCTAAAATATGCATGGGAAATATATGTCTGCATGTATAAAATATTATTTACAGAAATAGAGATCTAAATGAGAAAAGAAATATTGTTTATGGGAAGTTTGAATCAATTTTTTTCTTTATTAAAGCTTTTTTTTTCAAAATATACACATGGATAATTCTTCAACTTTGTGTTCCCATTTCCTCCCCCCTTACCTTTCCAAATACCAAGTAGTCCAATATTTGTTAAACATATGAACCAATATTTTTTAAAAAATGAATACTATCTACATTGATTTACTTTTATTTTGCGTATATCAATTGACCTATCATAGAATTGCTTTAGTGAGCTGCAAAACATATGACAATAAAATTCATCTAGAGGAACAGAAAGCCAGGAATTCTAAGGAAATTTATATTTAAAAAAAAAAAAAAACTAAAGTGAGAAAGAAGGGGACTTAGTAATATTGTTGTTATTGTTGAATTTTTCTAGTCATGTCTGCCTCCTAGTGACCCTATTTGGGTTTTTCTTGGCAAATTGGAATAATTTTCAGTTTTCTTCTCCAGCTCATTTTACAGAAGAGAAAACTGAAACAATCAGGATTAAGTGACTTGAGCAGGGTCATCCAACTAGTAAATCTCAGAGGATATATTTGGAGTCAGGTCTTCCTGACTTTGGATCTCATCCTCTATCCTATCTCTAGGGTTGCTATCTCTACTTGCTTTGTGCTCAGTAGTACCAAATCTCAAAACTTCAGTACAAAAAAACCATCAAAACAGTTTTGTACTGGTTGTTTTATATATTAAGAAACTGAGTTTCAAAGAGTACAAATCCATGTCTTCTAGACTTATAATGGTCTAAATAAGAATTGTTCTTAGAACCCTTGACTTCAATTTTAATGTACTGTTTACTGTATCATCTTGTCTCTAAAATTCAACAAGATTTGATTCTAAAAGTTATCTAAACAGTTTTAATATCATGAAGTAGATTGACTCTAAATTGGTATTATGTCCCTGTGTAAAATTTATACACAAGTATTTTCTAAATATATAAACATATATATAAGCCTGGAATATGGGAAGAAAATAGTTATACATGCTTTGATAGCAAACTCATTACTTCTAGAAATAATTTTTGCAATGCTGATATAATTTCAGATTTTTTTTTTCATTGTACTTATTTTGCAGAAGTTTTTTCTTCCCCTTTTTCTTTAAAACATCTTTGTCATATAGGATGGCTTTCTGGGAGAGGAAGGAGAAGGGATAAAGGAGAGTTTCTAGACAATACAATAAAAACAAAAGATATTAATTAAAATCTGTTTAAAAAGAATTTTAAAGCTTATAAATATGAATAAATTATCTACATATTCATACCATATTTATGAGGCAAGATTTCAAAAGAAAATCAAATTCTTATGCATATTCTTTATCACAATATTTCTCTAAGGCATGTTAAGTAAAATTACTTCCTCAAGAAAGATATGTACGTGCAGGAGAATGAGTACTACAGATTTCTTTTTTCTCCCTGAAAGAAATTCTTTCCTGTGTTTGAATTTTAAAAAGCCAGAAAAATAAATTGCTGTAGTTAAAATCTTATATTGAAATGAGTAGTATGAATGAGCATTTCTTTAGGAAAATGATGCTTATTGAACTGGATTAAATTAATTTGTAATAGTCAGTTGAATTAAATGATTTACCTGCCATATTTTGGCAATAAACTATTGACCCCTTTAAAACTTGGAAAGTGGCCCAATTATATAACATATGTCTGCTTTCCTTTTTAATAAATATATCTCTTCATTTACTTTCACTGTTTTCAAAAAAAGAGGAAAGAAACCATCAAAATAAAGCAACAAGAAACATCTCTTATGACCTATAACTATGTCTGAGAAAATAAGATGTAGAGCAAAAAAGAGCTAGATGAATGAAGGAGAATAATAACTCACCATAATGCCTATTCTAAACTATCTTATTTCTTTCAGCATTATGTCATGTCATGAAATGACAGGTAGCTCCCTTCCTTCACTCTCTCAGTTAAGGACTATCTCATACTTCACTGAAAACATGGAGGTCTTTTGATAAGAGCTTTTTTTTCTTGTCTTAGTTGACTCACCTCTGTTAGATATTTCTTTCAACCCTTCCCAACTCTTGACTATTTCCTCTTTTACTCCTAACTTGTATGAAGAAGTATACTCATTTTTGCCAAGACAAAACTTTCTAGATGTCCTCATGATACATCTATTTCTGTCTTTTCCTGCAGTTTTCCCTCATTATCAACCCCACCCTTATCAGATAATGAGTGCTTCTCTGCTGTCTATAAACCCGCTTATATCTCTTTCATCCTTTAAATTGCCCCCTTCTCCATCCCTCACCCCAAAAGAAAAAAAAGACTTCATTCTACCAAATTTGCACAAACTCTGTATTAGGTAGATTATTTTGAAAAATCTGAGATAGAGGATTCAACAAGTGAAAAAGCCTGAAGGTAAGGTGTCCAATTGAAAGGCTCTTATAATTGTCTCAGTGAGGGGTGATAAGGATCTAAACCAGGATAACAGTGGAAAATAGAGAGGAAGGGACAGGTGTGAGAGATATTTTAGCTTCTTCATTCTACTTTCTTCCTGCTTAGATGGTGATAGTTGAATCATATCAGTGCTAAGACTCATTTTAAATTCAAAAAATTCTCTCTATAGTTTTTGGCATTGGTTTAGACCATCCTTGGTAAAACAACATTAGTGTTACTATGAAGCTCCAAGGCTGAAGTCTGTGGTAAAATTGTGGGACTGGCTCCCCCAAACTGATTTTTATAACAGCATATTTTTTTTAATCTTCAGACTTGGCCAGGATCCAGACCGAGTCTCCTGGAGCACTGCACAGGTCATTGGAGGCAGGATAGCTCTTTAGAGTCACTTCAACTCAGCCTTGGAATTTTTAGAAAACAATAGTACCTGTTCTTTGCAGCATCCATCTTCCTAATCATATCTACGTATTTGGCTAGAAAATACTCATTTCAATAAGATTCTCAGCATCATAAAATGAATATAAATGTAGCTTTAGAAAACCAAGCTATCTCATGCTATGCTTCATATAACTAAGAAACACTATGCTTGAGATTTTGATTCCAAATGTTTATTGGCAATGATGTGTAGAACAGGAAAGAATGTTGCTTTGTTTTCACTTAGCATCTGGGCTTTTCAGGACTGCTAAAAGTACATTGTTACATCATCTGAGCCAAACTAAATTCACATGAAACTTATTGTTAATTTCAGGTAACATGAAAATAAGTCTAAAAGCTGGAAAGGATATTAGGTATCATCTTGTCTGTCCCCTTTTTTGACAGAGAAGGGATCTCCTAAATCCTCATGATGTGAAGGGATTTATTCAAGTTTTTGGAGAGTCTCTTAATCCAAATCATTTGTTCTTAAAATATATCTTATGGGAAATCTTTCTCATTTGTTTTTTGTTTTCATCTATCCAGTACAATTTTTTTTAAAAGTATGAAACAGTTCAGTTCTAAAAATTATAAAATTCTTATGAGCTATATTTTAAAATAAAATTTTAAAGAAAAGGTTTTCTATATTTTTTGTCATTTCTTTTAAAATAATGTTATGCTTAAAAATCTATTCAAGATCTATTACATATTATACCAAACATGCTTTGATTTTACTGGATTGTAAGGTTTAGTAAGCACAACAACGTATTCAATAATAATGATTCCTTGATCTTACTCTGCAATGCCCAGTACCCATGAATTGTCACAGACCATTCTCAATAACTAACAATGATAACCTTTTCATGTCTTCCTTTCAGAATCTTTCTCTTGCTTTAATATGTCATCTTCTCAGTGATGCTTTTTTTTTCATATTCATTCATTTATTTAGCAATTCTCCAATAGATAGGCATCACTACTTCAAAAAGAAATATTTCTTGATACTGAATGCTATTTATATCACTGTCTTTTTTTTATTATTTAATAGCCTTTTATTTACAGGATATATGCATGGGTAACTTTACATCATTAACAATTGCCAAACCTCTTGTTCCAATTTTCACCTCTTATCCCCCACCCTCTCCCCCAGATGGCAGGATGACCAGTAGATGTTAAGTACATTAAAATATAAATTAGATACACAATAAGTATACATGACCAAACCGTTATTTTGCTGTACAAAAAGAATCAGACTCTGAAATATTGTACAGTTAGCTTGTGAAGGAAATAAAAAATGCAGGTGGGCATAAATATAGGGATTGGGAATTCAATGTAATGGTTTTTAGTCATCTCCCAGAGTTCTTTCTCTGGGCGTAGCTGGTTCAATTCATTACTGCTCCACTGGAAATGATTTGGTTGATCTTGTTGCTGAGGATGGCCAGGTCTATCAGAACTGGTCATCATATAGTATTGTTGTTGACGTATATAATGGTATATAATGATCTCCTGGTCCTGCTCATTTCACTCAGCATCAGTTCGTGTAAGTCTCTCCAGGCCTTTCTGAAATCATCCTGTTGGTCATTTCTTACAGAACAGTAATATTCCATAGTATTCATATGCCACAATTTATTCAGCCATTCTCCAACTGATGGACATCCATTCAGTTTCCAGTTTCTAGCCACTACAAAAAGGGCTGCCACAAACATTCATGCACATACATGTCCCTTTCCCTTCTTTATAATCTCTTTGGGATATAATCCCAGTAGTAACATTGCTGGATCAAAGGGTATGCACAGTTTGATAACTTTTTGAGCATAGTTCCAAACTACTCTCCAGAATGGTTGGATTAGTTCACAACTCCACCAACAATGCATCAATGTCCCAGTTTTCCCACATCCCCTCCAACAATCATCATTATTTTTTCCTGTCAAGTGATGCTTTTCTTAATACACTTCCTCTCTGTCTCTATTCCTTTCTCTTTCTCCACTCTCTCAATAACGTAAAAACAATTTGGATATATGTTTGTGGTAAAGGGAACATAATTTCTGAGGAAAGGCCCCAGTAAGGAATGTGTGGAATAGCTGAGTAAATTCCAAAAGTAGAATTTTACTCAATTCTTTAAGATAGCCAGGATTCAGAGATGAGGAGGAAGAACATTTCAAACAAGGAAGACGGCCACAGAATCAGGTGATGGAGAGTCTGGTGCAAGGAATAACAAGATCATCAGTGTTGTTAGACTGTAGAGCATGTGAAGACAAATAAAATATAAGAATATTAGAAAGAAGCCTGCTTGTGAATGGATATGAAAACCAAACAAGATTTTCAGGAAAATTAACAGATACATAAATGAATTTGGCATTATCTGTAGTATTCAACAACCACATTCCTTCAAATCCCATAATAAGTGGAAAGAGATGCATTTTCTTATATCTTTGGGAGAGAAAGAGACAATTTTGGTCATCATTATTACCTAGCATTCCATTTAAATATTTATTGTTTTGTTCTTTCCATTTATATTGTGGCAGTTGTATATGTAGCTTTCCCATTTCTGCTTAATTTATTCTGCACCTATTCATTGTAAGTTTTCCTATGGTTCTTTGAATTTTTTTCACATTCTTCATTTCCTATTTCATAGTAATATTTCATCATATTCATGTAACACTATTAGCCATTCCCAAATTGATGAGCTTTTTCCCTCTCTAGTTCTTTGCTAGCACAAATTTGTTTTGAGGAGTGTTTCTCTTAATATTAGTGAATTGGAACATTCTTTTCACTCTTTCCCAGGAGATGGAAATCACTTTACTTCCAGTACTAGTTGAAACTATATTTTATATTTTATGATCATCTTTATTCTTTGTGTATTTAAGAATTTTTCTCTTAAATACAGATATGCATATTTACATATCATGTACATCATGTATCTGATGTACGTACACATATCACACACACACACACACACACACACACATATATATATCAAACTATACCTGATAGAATTCTCTTCTTTTTTTATAATGTTACCTTATATACTTGAGCTTAGTATATAGTTTGAACTTATTATGTTATATGGTGTGAGAAATTGGGCTAAACCTAATTTCTATCAAACATCTTTTCAATTTTTTATAGTTCTTTTTAAATGGAGAGTTCTGCTCTAAGTAAATTGTGTACTCAATTTTATTGTGCACTGTGTCATTTCTGAATCCTCTTTATCTCAATTTTGAAAGCTACAGAGACAATATAACATGGGATCTTTGAACTAAAAGAGTTATTTTTTCTCCTTGACATTCTCCACCTTATGCATTACCAAATGCATTTTATTATTTTTTTAGATTTAAAAATTCAACTTTACATATAATTCTTCACAAAGTTGAAGTTTAGTTAGATGAGAAAGTCATTTTGCAAAAAGCTTGACCCAGCCAAATCATATTACCCAAAGAAAAAGGGAAGATATCTTATTCGTGAAAATATAAGATCCTATAAAATTGTTTTCATAGTGACATGAATTTTTAAAAAATCAATAATTTTCTTTTAATGTTTCTCACCCTAACCACATAACTGAAGCAGACTTGTCTAAAACAAATATTCTCCCACCATTGCAATGTGGTCATAAATTTATAGAAAATCACTCTCTCCTACAAATTCAAATTGAAGATCACTTAAAGGGTAATTATAAATGAAAAATTATGAAGGGGGAAATGGTATAAAGGATGTCATCAGGTTAGTAACAGAAAAAAAATGATATGATAATCTCATAGTAAAAGAAAAAAGAGTATTCACTGATGGAGACATTTATGCTCCAATTGTGTTCTCAAAATATCAAAAGAGCATGAAGAAAGGTTTTAGAATGTTAGATCCACCTCTCCTTGCCCCCAGTAGAGGATTTTTGGGAGGGCATGGAAAAGAGACACTCAGGATAAGCAGGTATTGATTATTTTGTATTAGATCATGTATATAAAATAAGTTATCTTTACAATATGTTTACATTTAATGAAGTTATTGATAGGTAATATTTTATTCTTTCAATTGTGTTTTCACTTAGAAAATAATAATTGATACATATATTCATTAGAGTTTTGCCCATTAATTGTCTATTTTTGTCTTCTCAATCTGCTAACTTCTTTAAGAAATCATTATTACTGGGCAACTGTGGATATTCTACCAGCTCTGAAATCAGGAGGACCTGAATTCAAATCTAGTACTTAATTAATTAAGCGTCATATCTGACACTTAATATTTCCTATCTGTGTGATCCTGAGCAAGTCACTTAACCCCAATTGCCTTAGCAATAGCCTTCCTTAAAAAAAGGAAGAAAGAAAGAAAAAGAAAGAAAGAAATCCTTAGTACCTATGGTTAAATGAAAATGTGTTTGATTACCTCAGTAATATGTCAGAACATCACACATTTTCCATCTCATATTAAAAACCATAGCTCTAGCAACATTTTTGTGTACTGCAGAGAGTGTCCATGTGGGATTTTCTATATGTTCACATCGCTTCTTAAATGAAACTCACAGGAAAATATGAATAGGTACCTCTATGTTCCGTCCTTCTTTCTAGAAACCCCAAGTTGGGGTGACAAAATGTACCGTTGCTTTTTAGAGCCCCCACATTGGGGTGATTAAAATATACTTTTCTAATCGAGAAGTGATGAGGCGGGACTCCCGAGAATGGTGGAAAAATGGAGTCTTGTTTATTTCAAGGACTTTCCCCTTTTTATAATGTAACAAAAATAACACTGTGCACGTGTGACCACATATACACAACTTGCTATTGTAAGTAGTTTGCCACCTGCTATCAGTCTGCTTCAATCACAACATAGGTTGTAACCGCTCCCTGAGTTCTCAGGAAGGCCGAGAGCCCTTAGGGGAAATGGGGAGCCGAACCAGACATTGTTAGTAGGTTCCATCTGGGCTGTATAAAACCTCATCCAGAGTTCCCCCACTATCTATGACCCTCTACACCTCTAGAATTTTATCCATCTTTCTTTAAAGTAGAACTTGATTCCTTCTTGGAGAAGAGCCCAGAAGATGCCATGTGGCATCTACTCTGCTCTTAGGACATACTAGACTGGAATTATTCTGTATCTTTAAATATTTCCAGTGTATGGGATATGATGTCAATTTTAGGCTCATGCCAGTTTCTTGGTTACTCTTCCTTAAACAGGAAAAGGTACAGTCTCTGAACTTAGATCATTTCAGATAGTGAATAGCAAATAAATCAGTTTATCAAGATAAGTTAGCAAAATGACATCAAAGATTTTATAGAGTTTAAAATATATGAGACAGTACACACAAGGAATGAATCTATCCATTGGAAGTGATAGATCTCAGCCAGGAAAGAAAGTCCTGGAATCTCATCTAGGTGAAAATTTCCTGAAGTTGTCTGTAAGGAAGAAAACTAGAAATCAGGGGTATATTGGGAATCTTCGTTCCATCTACTTATCTTTGAGTTTCTCTCAAAAGAAGAGCTGAAAAAAAAGTGTATCCTGTCTCAAACCATAATACAGAATGAAGATCATTCTTTACTCACATTTTTATCCATTCTTACAAAAGTCCAAGGTATGGAACATCATCCTCTCCACCAAGGAGAAGAGTATTATACAAATGATTCCTCTGTGGTTATATTCCTTCTTCAATCCAAAGTTTCAGATGGGACAAGCTTGATATCTTTTATCATATAGTTTAAACACAAACATCAAAACTTTAAAACAACTATGGCAATTTACTTGGTGTCCATGTTATATACCTACAGTATTGTTGAAATGAAAATAAAACAAATGTGCATTAACATCCCATGCAATCGACCTAACACTGTACAGAGCTTCATCTTGCCAAGTGTGAGAATGGCATGTTTTAAATACCTGCAGGATATAACCTATGCACAGTTCAAAATACAGATATATTCTTAGTACATTGTAGTCAGTCACAAACAGTAAAGCAAAGAATCAAAGAGCTAGGTAGCTGCAATAATAACACTATCAAACTATATAAAAACACTAACTAGAAGCATTAATGTTTTTATAATATTGATAACTGTCATTTATATAGTGTTTTAAGTGGTTTTTTTTGTTTGTTTGTTTGTTTTTGGTTTTTTGTTTTTGTTTTTGTTTTTGCTGAGGCGATCTGGTTTAAATGATTTGCCCAGCGCCACATAGCTAGGAAGTGTTAAGTGTCTGAGATCAGATTTGAACTCAGGTTCTTCTGACTTCAGGGCTGCACCACTTAGTTGCCCCGTGTTTAAGGTTTGCAAAGTCCTTTACATATTTCAGTTGTATCATTTGATCTTCACAGAAACCCTGTGAAGGACTGTTATTTCTCTGTTTTAAAGATGAGGAAACTGAGGCTAAGAGAAACCAAGTGACTTTCCTGTGATCACACAGGTAGTAAGTGCCTGAGACAGAATTTGAATTCACACTTTCCTCTTTCTAATTCCCACACTCCTATACTATCTGACACATTGTAAACTAATTAAATAGATATTTCTGTGGCATGAACACAACTCACCATAACATCAAATTAACTCAAAGGTTATAGCCTCTCCTGAGCTATGTCAAATATCCTACAAAGCCATCATATAGACAGAACTTTAGTTAATGGTTCCGCTTATTGTTTTTTCCTCATATAGTCAATAGCTGATGTGTTTATCTGTAACATATTATTTATATTTGTTGCTAAATAAAGAACCACTTAAAATACTATATTAAAGCCACCTGTCATTTGAAAAGCAGTTTATTTCAACTAGCATTGTCTATCAGTATGCAAAACATCAAACCTCTTTGCTTTTTGTATCTGAATGGGACATTCAAGGATAAGCAGATGCAATTACTTGATGTCATATGCACAGTTAATTTCCATTCTTCTTCAGAGAGTGTCATGGGGTATCTAATTGCACTGGATAGTTAGGTATGTAAGTAATGTAGTGTATCATGCTGGGTGTGGGATCCAGTTTGTATTGATGCCAAGCGAAGACTGCTGCCTCACAAATCAAGGCCAGCCTGAGACAGTACTTCCTTCTGTTTAATTTAGTAAAGACAGATGAAGAGATTCTCTTTTATTCTGAGAAAATTTCTTCCATTTGGAAGATATGCTATATAGAAAACACTCTCCATCAAGGAGATTTGCAGAAGGAGTACTGAAGCTGAACTCTGGTTCTGGAATTGGAAAAATAATATTTGAACTTGGATTCAGTCTATTATTGTATAACTTTGGATGAATTACTTCATGTTATTTCTCTATATTTTCTTCATCTATTAAATGAAAATTATGTCATTGTATAACTTGTAGAATTCTTATATGTCAAATATAAAAGGTGAAGGAAAGGAGACAATTCTATATGTGTCTTTACACATATCCATGTTGTTCAGTTGTCTGACCCTTTACAGCCCTATTTGGGTTTTTCTTGGCAAAAGGGTTTATGTAACTTGCCCAGGTTCACATTGATAATAAGTGTTAAGAGACTAGATTTGAGCTTCATTCATTCATTCGTACATACATATATACATACACACATTTATAAATTTTTGCCAATTGAAAAGTCATATATGTCAGCTATTTTAGATTTATATATTTATAGAAACTGTATCTGAATCTTAGTTCTGGAAGGATGACTCAAATTAGCAACAACATAGGAACTAGAACAGCTGAGAACTCTTAGAGTTGTTCCATTGAAGTTCTAAAAATAAATCAGAAGGAACAATTATAAGTAAAACACAAATCAAAAATTTGTCATTTTTCCTTCCAATTGAGCATTGCACAAGAAGACTTTTACAAGTCTGTGGATTCTGAGTGAAAATAAGCCACGAGAAGTAGAAGCCATGGTGTATAGTTAGCCACCAGTTAGAAATATGGAAAAAACCAGCATCCTGGTAGCCATTCTTCATGCCAGACGGCAGACAGAACTAACACTATAACTAAAATGTGTAATTTTTAGACAACATTTGCCCTAGACATAGCAGGAGATAAATCCAGCATAGCACCTTGGAAGTAAGACATCTACAATTTAAGAGGATGTCCACTGCTATACAATTGACAATGTATGGTTAGAACTTGTCAGGGCTACAGTATAAAATAGAGCTTGTAGTTGGGGATTGATCAAGGAGAAAGTGACAGAAAGGGATCTGAGGCTAAGAACTGGTACAAGACATATGAAAGATGAGACAGGAGATAGAAATTCTTGGAGAAGATAAGACCTACTCCTAGCTACTGCATCAAGAACATTATAAGTTATAACTGCCCATACTACTAAGGCAGTAGTAGAACCAAGCAGACTTGTCTATGTCTTCCAATAGCAAGGGAAGGAGAAGATCTAATCCAAGCAGAGAGCCATTCCAGAAACTGAGGTTGGAAAGATATGAAAATAGAAGTAAATATTAGAATGCAATAAATAAATGTGGGTTGAGAGAAGCCTGAGGGAGAAGCCCAAGGGGGAAAAAAGTATAATGCACAAGGACTTTAGGTAGAATTTCAGAGATTAAAAAATTGTGCCTAAGTAACTTAGAACTAAAAGAAAGGCATAAAGCAAATGATAATAATAGGATAAAAGTTCTAGAGGGAAAAAATAAACTTTTAAGAATAAATATATATTGAAAAGATAGTAGTGATGGGCAACCTGGTAAACAGAGTGGAACAATGCAAACTCGGCTCCATGAATATAAGTATTAGAACAAATATAAAGTTCAAGTATTAAGTTCAATAGTTAATAGTTCAAGACAATGAACTATCAAAATTTGAGATATTTGATTTCTTGAAAACCATGACTAAATAAATAAAAAAAAACAAAATAGAAAATTAAGATACCATATATTTTAGTCATAGATAATAATGGAGACTATTAGAACTGATGAAATCATCAATGTGGAGAAGACAAGAGGGTCCAGGACAGAATTTTGGGGTACTTCCACAATTAACAGTGGATGAAGTGGATAAAGAGCCAGCAAAAATGGTGAAGTAATCAGACAGGAGGAGAATTATTGAGCAAGGTTGTTATTGTAGAGGTTGTGGAAAAGGTGACTAGGGAAAAGGAAGTGAACAATGCTCCATCTTTCATCAAATAGTGTTTTAGGAGAGGTGTTTACAACTTATACTTTCTTCCTACCAAAACATTCACAGTCTTCAAAATAGGGAAGATTCCATTCTCCACTAATGATTTTAAAAAACTCTTTAAATAATTGTAGGCCATAATTTAATAACTTATGGAGGCTAATAGTGGCACAGAAATCATATATTTAGTAGACTTCTTCTCCAGAGACTAAATTTTAAAGTGATCTCTTATAGAATGGTTACCATAGACCAGAAATTCTAGTCTAGTCTAGACATCTGTGAAAATTGTTTCTTTCCAAATTCATTCTTTATTTAAATGTAAATATAAGACAAATAAGTATAAGAGTAGAAGTTGACATTGCGCCATATAGATAAGAATTTAGATTACAGAATTTCTAAATTATGTTAAAGTTAAAAACATTAGTTAGTCTTTTGCATATTTGTATGTGTATGTGCAATGTATATATGTTTCTTGAATGCCTATTATATGCCACATACTGTGAAGGAGCTTATAAGCTTATAAATAATTGGGGAGATAGTATGCAAGCAATTTTACACACACACACACACACACAGTAAGCTATATGTGGGATAAAATGAAAGAATTATCAGAGAGAAAGTAGTAGAATTAAGAAAAGGTGGGAAGCCTTTATTTTTTTTTGAAAGCTTCTTATAAAAGGTGGGATTTTATCTATAAAGGAAGTCAAATAGATAAACATATTTATATATTATATATATGTTTATGTATGTACATACACATATTTTAATAGGTCAACAGCTATAGAATATTGAAGAAAAAGCTTTTTATCTTTGTCACTTTAGGAAAGCCACTTTCTGAATCTGTTTCCCTATCTCTGAAGAAGCATTTATATTAGCTCCCCCATGGAATTATTGGGAAACAAATATAATTCAATTCTTGTTGTGGCATATGACCCTTTGAAAACTTCTTCCAGTGCAAGGTCTGGCAAGTTCTACCAATTATAGAAAGTACTGGTGACTGACTTGGGTCTAATATTTTAGTGAAAGAATCCAGGATGTAGAGTTAGGGATGATGACGATAATTTATATCATGCCTACAATGTGCTAAGCACTGTGCTAAGTACTTTGCATATATTATCTCAGTTTATCCTCCTAGAAACCCTGGAGGTAAATGTTATAATCATTCCCATTTTACAGAGGCAGGCAGATTGAATGACTTATTCAGATCACATAGCTACTGTCTGAAGACAGATTTGAACTTCTTTCTTCCCAAGTTTAGCCCCAGCTCTCTTACTATTTGTACTACCTAACTGCTTTCTTCAAACTGAGAAAGATGCCAATTTGAATTCTGCCTCAGATACTTACTATTTGACTCTGAGTAAATCATTTAACTCTTTATCTGCCTCATTTATAAAATGGGAATAATAACCACGTGTATATCATGGGAATAAAATGAAATTATTTGTAAGCAGTTGGAAAATAAAAGCTCTCTATAAATACTAGCTGCTGTTGTCATTGCTATTACTCTAGGACTAGTCTAGTTCTGTTTTGGAAAGACTCTTTTCCAGTATATCGGCTGCAAGAAATGAATGTTTTTGGCCACAGATGTTCACAGTAACCATTTTGTAACATGTTGAGGTGTTATCATCTGTGTTAGTAGAAGGAAACACCCCATCCCCTGAAATTGCAGATTCTTTAAAGTTGAAGACACATATACAATTACTACCAAAGGCAAATTTGTCTGAAGAGCCCTCAAGCATTTTAACACATTTACACATGGCTGTTCAGATGATATAACCAAAGCTAGAAGATATTTCAAATTCACCACTTTCTTGGACAAGGAGAACAATAGAGGTGAGAAGAGTACAAATCTCATTTTGTCAAGTATGGCTAAAGAGCCTTTTCATAAATTCTACGTGGGAATGGAAAAGTGAATGAGTGGAAAGAAGCCACCTACTGAAAGGAAGACGTAATTCATTGAAGCATAAGTTCAAAGGACTAGTTCTATCAATGTGAGAAATGATCATTTTCTTTTTGTGTATTCTCCAACATTTAATAATAGATGCTCTCTACATATGTAGTTAAATGGTAAATGTTATTGCTGTGTCACTGTGAACATACCAACACATAACTTGTTAACATTCCCAAAGAGTTTATTGAAGAATAGTATGTAGCCTATCAGATCATTAATGGATAGTATACAGGGAATTTGAAGTCTGCTGGGATCTTTTCAAGTATTTCCTGGTGAAAGGCATGCTTTTTCATGTCTTCTGAGTCCCTAGGCCTATGCCACTAACATATTGATTGAAAAGAATAGCACCTTTAGTGGTCCTGGGATGTAATAGTTATTTTTCTCAATTTGGATACTCTGTACAATTCATGTATTTATAATTATCTTACAGATTTTTGAAGAAGACTATTTAGCAAGTATTTTGGGGATAAATTAAAATAAATTATTTGGAATAAGTTATAAAAGATGAAGAGAAGGCACTGGAAAATTTTATTATAAATACAATAATACATATGGCTCTATTGAGAAGAAAATTATCTCTCAATATGAGAGCAAAAAGGATTACAGTAAGCCATATTCAATGCACATGTTGCTTCTACTTAGGAAAGGAGTCTTTTCATATGAGAGAAGGGGCTGTTCCTTTAGTTTCAGCAGACTGTAAGTGTTGCATGGATCCAGTCCTGTACAGGGGACTTAGTTGAACTCCTAGATTCATTCATTCATTCATTCATTCATTTATATTGCTTTTTAGATTAGATGAAAGAGGAGATTCTTTTCCTTAATTGCTATCTAGTTTATCACTGAATGTATGTGGCTTCAGTTAAACTGATACCAGTTAAAGACCTTAGTTTAAAAAGAATGAGGTCTCCCATTTTATCCAGGCAGGGCTCTCTCTAGTTGTCCTGATCTGTATTTGGTCAGTGGACTGGATGGTTTTGGAGAGGGAAGTGAGGCAGGTGACTTTGCACAGCCCTCCCTCACTTATATCCAATTCACTTGCATGTCATGGCATCCCCTCCCTGGTATCATGGACCTCTTCTAGAATGAAGGACAAACCACAATCTCTGTGAGTAGAGCTGCCCTGGAATTTGTAATGTGCCAGAACTCTGGAGAAGTACTTGAAATAAGAATTCTTACAACAAGGTGTTAGCTCAGTAGAACTGATAAGACAATGGTTATCTAGTTTAGTATGGTAGTTGAGTTTTCTAGTTTAGTACATGTACTTAGTACTTAATATAGTGCTACAAGATTGACATTTATTCTACAAGATTCACATCTATGAAGATGTAATTGTAATAGAGTATATAAGGGCCAACAAGAACTGGACAAGAGATAGTAATTCTATCTCCCACCTTCATGGTGGCTGGCCTGTCCTCCTGCTTTCCCCACTGAGACCAAGGACTGTCTGAAGGGCCTCCAGAAAGCTAGCCCAGCCCCAGGCAAGGAGACAGAATGTGAAGGAGACAATAAAGACTTTTGGACTTTAACACCTGGCTATTCTTGTGGTGATTATTCTGCTGAAGGGAAGGCTGGTCCAAAGAACATTACAGGAATTGGTCATTTGGAAGACTCCTTCTCTTCCCTCCCTTTTCCCCTCTCTTCCTTCCTCATTTCCCCCTCATTTTCTCCTTTTTCCTTTCCTCCTTTCCCCTTCCTTCCTTCCTTCTTCCCTCCTTCCCTGCATCTCTAAACCCTCTCAAGATATTTTGAGATTTACTGTTTAGATTTCTTTCTTAAGGAACAGAAATTAAATCAAAATTAATCTGATCGTAATTGGCCACTAATAGGTCTTCCCCTCCCAGATGCATGTATTCGTTTATTATTTCAGGATCATATTTGAGAATGAAGGACAAAAAAAACAACAAGAGAGGTAGAAATTCATCTATTATCATACTTTGAAGTGCAATGTAGGTCACAATATTCATATGATGTAGTAGCTAAGGTAGTTTTGGAATAGAGTAGGCACAAAGATACTATTTTCTACTTATGACTTTGATATATTGATAGATTTGCATTCTCATTGATATTAATACCTTCTACACTGGTTTAAAATTTAAAGATTAAAACTTATTCATGACTTTTTACTGTGTGACTTATATTCATATCCTCATGTAAAGCTTCCTGAAGAGTCCATCTACTCACCAAGAGGCTTTCTAGATTTTGAAAATTGCATAGGCATTGGTAGGGACCATGGTCTATCCATAAGTTAATCATCTTTTGTTCTTGTTATATGACTGGTCCAGTTCCATTTCCAATTAAACATATTTCTGATCATATGCTTTGCATCTTTCTTTTAATTCTTTTTTTTTTATTTGTTGTAGTCTATTTTTGTATTTTCCTTTGTCCTTCTAGGGATCCGTAGCTTTAATTCTTCAAAGAATTTTAACATACTCGGCTAAGCACCCATACAGAAAGAATAGCATGATAACAGACAACTTTGATGATCCACTGATCATTAACATTATGTGTGGCAAAAAAAAAAAAAAAAAAGGAATACACTTAAAAAACCAACAAAAGTGTCTTCAATGTCATTAGTAATGGAGTCAAATTGAAAGAGGGATTCCTTATAGAAGCTGAAGTGCTTTAGGAGATTCTTTTATGGAAGACACTGGCTACATCAAGTCCCCAAATACATGCCACCTCCTAAAGGTGATTTACAATCCCTCATATTATCACTTAGTGATCTGAATTTGCCCTAACTTTGGTGGAGAAGGGTAACAATTGCATGAAGAATTTCCATTTTCTTTTGGGAAGATTGTGATATATAATCAGACAACCCAGGGAGCCAGTCCATTAATACATGGATCCTGGAACAAACACAATAAATAGTTTAATAAACTTGACCCAAAACTGAATGATAGTAAGAAAGCAAGTTATATTTCCACTGGAAAATTTCACAAAAGGTTTTTAAAAAGACCAACCTCCTGCCTTAAACTAAGACCCATCTCTTTTTTAAAAACCTGAATATTCTACTTTGTACCAATGGGAAAAATGTAGTTGTGTAGATTTAAAGTGATTTCCCAAAGCTGTCTCATTTTTCCCTGTCTGCTGCTAGTTGAATTCACTTTTATGTTAGAATTTTGATATCAAGCTTCTTCCTCTTTTCTGAAAGTCATTTAATGTCTCCCTTACCATGTCCATAATAGCATCAATTCAAGAAGCATTCAGTCATTAGTAGCCACCAGCCTCCTATTATTACTTCTGAGCTACTGATGCAGGTGGATGGAATAGATTTGTGTGTCTGTCAAACTGCTTAATGGGGAGATTAATGTCTTCATGTTTGCTTGTGAACTCAAGAAACAGGCTTCATCACTCTTCCCATATAACCTTCACCTATTTGTGAAGGCATTTTCTTTATATTGTATCTCATTGGTGACATATGTTTTTCTGTTAAACATGGATACCTGTGATCATAGCTCTAGAGCTTGAAGAGTCCAGGCCCTTCACTTTAAAGATAAAAAACTGAGACTTAGAGAGTTTGAGTGGCTTGCTAATGGCACCTCAGGCTGTAAACACCAGAGACAGAATTTGAACACAAGTCCCCTGACCTTAGTACTGTACTTCACAAGAAAAATGTAATATGACTCAAGAAAAATTAAATTTAACAGCATTTGTTCACTTTTTAGCGTGCTTTCCAGTCAATTTGAAATACGACAATATCCACAGGTAGCAATTTCCACTTACAGATGAAGAAATAGAGTCAGATTTGGCCATGTCCTATAATTATTATTAGTAAGTAGCAAAACTGGTCTCCCAGCTCTCTAGACTTCATATTCAATGATCATTTATAATGATATTTATTATTGATATATATTGATAATGATATATATTAGCATCCTAATACTCAAAAAGTTGTATAGTGAATTTTAGATGCCTTTATTTTAACTTCAACAACAGAATTAATAAATAGCATATATTACATTTTTTTCTGTGTTTTATTACCCATATAATTTCCATAGAGGTTGGAGATGCTGATTATCCCAAATTGTACTTCTCCTGGCACTTACCATAGTGCTATGCACACAGATGGACATTTAGTAAATGGCTACTGACTGACTGACTGACTGATTAAATAAATGAACAGATGAATGAATATATGAACTGAAGGAGTTGATTGCTTTGGTTTCAGAAAAATGCTTTAACTAAAGGGACGTGGTGACACCTATTTGAACTAAATTATTTTGTCGAGCATGCTGTTTATTTGACCTTTCCTCACTCAGGAAATAATTCTCACCCATCAGGACCGACCCCTTTGGCACTTGGCTCAGTTCCTGTACAGCTGGCAGCACAGAGGCCGCACCACCACCACATGTGTCTTAATCCCCAATTCCCCAAACTCAGGCTATACTCTGGCAAGGTTGTATTTCTTCATTAGCTATTCCCAAGGCCCAGGAAGTCCCAAAGGATGTCAGAGTACATTAATTTTTATCATAACATGGAATCTTTCAGGTCTGAATGGCAGCACACAGCTGTCAGGGGCTTTCTGAACTCGATTACAGCTCCATATATCTCTAGGCAAAACAGAGGAAAAGTTGTCATTGGCAAGGGAAATGTACAAAATGCATGAGATGTTTTATTGTTTGAGTGACTTGACCATGCTCTTAAGCACAGTTCCCAAATAATTTTTCTATTGTCCATGATGGTTTCACCTCCCCACAATTGTGAACTTATGCAGTGTTTTTTTTTTTTTTTTTTTAAGCATTCTCTATATAATGGTACTTAAATAATTGTATAGTACTTACAGCTAACCCATAAATATGTACACAATAAGTGTTTCCGTATATTTTGAGCAGAATGCCTATTTAGGTGGTATTGTAGCTCTTCATAAATAATGACTTATATTGCTTAATATTATTTTATGTCTATGGTATATAATGTTAATTTGGAAGACTTGCTGATGCATTTCTGGGAAGGCTATTTGATTTCTCTTCATTGTCTAACTACTTACTAAGCAAATCATTTTATTTAATGTGTTTTATTTATTAGGAAAGGGATAATAGAATTAGAATCTAAGAATGTTGGAGCTGGAAGAAACTTTCTAGTATTGAGTAGTAGAAAATGTTTATACACAGAATGTTGGTATTGAAATGGACTATAGAAAATACAATGTTTAAACACAAAACATAATGTTAGAATAGACCACATACAGTTATAGTGTCTTAAAGTTACTAGTACTTTCCTCTGTAGTCTATGCTCTGGTTTTCTATCCTAACCCCGCCTTGCATTAATGAGTTAGGTCCCCAGAAAATGACTATTTTATCCCCCAGGGCTGTAAGGATAGCCCTGAGGGTTTGAGGGGGCATTTTTATTGCTATAGCTCAAACTAGTGTGTTTTTTGACATGATTTTGAGTTGATTATTAATTAGTCAGTCAGATTTGAGCAACATTTTAAAAAGGAGTATTTACTAAAACAGTAAAGGAACAACTGTTTGGACAGCACCCCATCCCCAACATACCCAATCACCAGAGTCCTATACTGAGTCCACAGAAAAGTGAGCTCGAACTTAGAACACCTGTGGGACAGAGTGGATTTCCATAGCTCTTTTGGCTGCTGGAAGCCCATTTTACTCCTTCTGAGATGCTCAAGTGGTCCTGGTTAGGCCCAGGTTGGCCTGTATGTGATATTTACCTTTCTTTATCCCATCTAACTGCTTTGATTCCTGGGAGAGAAATGAGAATGCCAATGGGAAATATTAAATCCTAGAGACCCTTTAAAAATCTCTTGGGGACTGAAGGAAGAAGGTGGAGAGACAATAAAGTTTCTAGGCATAGGTATCTCCAATCCTTGACCATTGCTCTTTGAAAGCAGAAATGACTCTATTCATTATATTTGTGTCCCTAGTATCCAACACAGACTTTGGTGTGTAGAGGGCCTCAGTATTTGTTGATTGATTACAATCCAAAAGGGAAAGAAACATCATTATTTATTAAGTCAATATCTGGTGAACACAATGCTCATAAAATCATAGAAACCATGAAATCTGGTAGGAATCTGAGAAATACTATCTAACCATTCATTTCAATTCTGGAGAAACAATCTGAGGTGGAGCTTGGACTCAAATCTAGGTCCCCTGACATCTAATCCAATGTTCTTCCCATTACAGCATGTTGCATCATTTGGAAAATTCTTTAGCTGGCATTATTTTACAATTGTGTAATTTCCCAATTGAGGACGTATTTTGGGGAATTGAAAAAAGTGTTAACTGAATTTTTATTACTGTTCAACTATATGATTGCATGAAATTATACGAAGAATTGTTTCAATGGTATAAAACACTTTATTAATGATAATCATTTCCTTTTTTAATCACATTATGTGTACTCTATTCACAACAAATGGCAAATATAGTTATTGCTGAAAGACATTTTTCCAATGTTATTAAAAACATTAAAGCCTTTAGCACTGTGTGTATGTGTGTGTGTTTGAAATTATGTGAAAACATTAAAACCTCTAGTACTCTGTGTGTGTGTGTGTGTATATATATATATATATATATATATATATATATACATAGTTACATGAATTGTCTTATTTCCTGTTTTGTAGTTGGAGAACTTGAAGAT
The DNA here is from genome assembly GCF_902635505.1 of Sarcophilus harrisii. Lineage (NCBI taxonomy): Eukaryota > Metazoa > Chordata > Mammalia > Dasyuromorphia > Dasyuridae > Sarcophilus > Sarcophilus harrisii. The sequence goes on from NC_045427.1 coordinate 72,484,661, forward strand.
CATAGAAAAAAAGGAACTTTCCCGAAGACCCGAAGCAATTCCTTCTTCCATGTTTAATCATGAATAGCCTTAGAAAGTAGTCAGAATGTTGTCAAGGTAGTGAAGAAAAGTTAGTCTGGCTGTTTGAAAGCAGGAGGTTAGTGATGAGTGTGCACTTTAGCCTTAGAGTTGACAGTAGAGGAATTCCAAGGCTAAAAGCCTTCATTAGAGACTTCCCCTGTGCTTGCATTCCCATAGTAGTCATTATATTGTGTTCTGTTTGTAGGATTTGTGTCTTGATACTATATATATGCTATAGTACATATATATTATATATATTATATATATTATATATATATATATATATATATATATATATATATATATAGTGCAGAACAATACTGAGAATGATTAAAGCAAATTTGATACACAGTGCCTGGCATATAATAAGTGCCATATAAAAGTTAACTTTTATTATTATTGTTATTGTTTTATCGTCATTATTATTGTATTTTTGGCTTGCTCATAATTACCACTTATTTATATTGTGAATATAGCAGAACTTGACTCTGTTTCCATTCCTGAAAGAAGTATAGCTTATGGGATTCCATACCATGTAATACTTAATTATTTAATTCCCCCCCTAATTTTCTACACGATAGATTTATATGGGAAGTAATTATAATAAAAATTTATACTTATATACCACTTTATGTAGCAGGCCAGAACTCTGAAAGGGTGTACTTGACTCTAAGAAAGCAGGGTGCTTGCAGTTAAGTACCTATTCTGTTTGAGATGGTGGTTCTCTAAGCACATACTTGATGTAATGTAATGATGTAGTCTTGATGGGGTATTTAAGGGAGTCCCAGAGACAGAGGGCTCTCTGGACCACGGCAATCTCAGCTACAGAGAAGACTCCAGGCTCCAGAGTCTGGACTCCATCTTTGACCAGCCATGTGTCTGCTCTACTGACTCCTTCACTTCACTCCCTCACTATGCTTAAGGCCTTGGGTTGATCTCCAGACCCGAGAGGTAGCCTAGACATTACAACTTTAACCCTTACAAATCTTTTCGTGTATAGCATTTTCTTATGTCAGCCTCCTAACAATTCTACAAATTATTATAGTGTTAATATACCCATTTTAGAGAAAAGGAACGTGGGGCCACTAGTTGGTGCAATGAAAAGAGCCCCAGCCCTGAAGTCAAGAGGACCTGAGTTCAAATCTACCCTTAGACACTTAACACTTCCTAGCTGTGTGACCCTAGGCAATTGACTTAGCCCCAATTACCTCAGCAAAAAAAAAAAAAAGAAAAAAAAAAAAAAGAAAAAGAAAGAAAGAACAGAAATCTAAAGCTCAGAGTGGTTAAGTAATAAGGTTACTTGCTATTCAGTGTTAAAAGTAAGATGTAAGTGTAGTGGCTTCTGGTTCCATGTTGAAGATTCTTTTCATTTTCACCATTCTGACTATCTTAAGGCTATATAGATAGGAATTGTAATGATTGGAACCCAAGCCCAGTTTTTCTCTCTTCTCCGTTATTCTGTTGCTCGGAAGTCAGTTTGATTATCTAGATTGCTTCTAAGAAATTGTATTTTTCCCTACTGCTAATTTCCTACCAACTTCATTGTAACCAGGGAGTTTCTGCTCTTGTTACTACCTTTTCTTCTACTCTTTTCTCTTCTAGTCCTTTCTTTCTCCCTCACTGTCCAGTTTTTAAGCCTATTTCTCCTGATCTGACATAAAAATAAGGAGTAGGGTCTGATTCTAGTAGATATCCTAAGGTATTCCAATTGGGACAATGGAATCTAAAGCAAAATGTAATGTGATTATTGAAATTATGCACTTAGAAAAACCTTGGTGAGAGAGAAAATTTACTGTCTTTGTATTGTACATTCTTGTGCCTACCTTTTAATGTCAGAGATTGCTGTGACTGCTGATAGAGTTACACATTATGTGATGGAAAAAAAATGCTATCTATGTCACATACATGAAACCACTTTTTAAAGAAATAACCCTCAAATCATCTTTCTATTTTCTATTAAGTATATGTACCGGCTTTCTGGAATTCACTATAAGAAGTTGTAAATGATGCATGAAATGAAAAATTCCTGGTAGTCCACAGGGGATAGACAGTGCTGTGCTCTGCTCTTTGTTATTTCTTCGGATTATTTTCTTTCCCCTGCATGTTTTTTATTTTTTAAATTTTTTATTATGTGATTTGGTTTTCTGGACTGTTTAATTCACCTTTGTTTAATTATTGTTTTAGTATTTTATGTAACCCCTCAAATATTTGTTGGCACTTTAGAGTAGAAGAAAATTTATAGTGTTGATTTCAGATACAATTTCATTATTTATTTCTCTTAAGTGGTACATTTTCTTTTCACTTTTTTTTCTATTTTTACTTTTAATTGCCTTTTCTCCTTATGTTTCATCTCATTTTGAAAGTTCTGAGGGAAGAGGAAGCTATAGGTTTAGTCCGCATCTCATCACTTTGGCCAATGTCATTTCTCAGTGACAAATGTAATTAATACTCAGTATTTTGAATTTTCCATTATCTCCTCCATATGATTTCTCTTTAACTTGTGCAGATCAAGACTTATTTACATTCCCTTATCCTATATTATCTTTGATCTTAATATTTTGTAAGTTCTCTATTAAGAATTCATTTAACTTTCTGGAGCCTTTCCTTTGTTTCTTTTGTTTTGTGGCTACTTATGTACTTCTTGAGTTGTCTATCAAGTATCCTTCTCTTTTGGTACATAAATAGGACAATACCTTTTCTAGACATATTACTTTAATATCCTTAACAAAAAAAAACATAATATATTGAGTCTATGCTATGAAATTCATCTGAAAGTTACTGCTTGCATCATTGTTCCTTTCAGACTAACTGCTCTATGGGTTATTATTTCATTAAATATCAATTTTTATGAGGAATAAGTTAAGGATCTTAGAAAGAATATGTGTACAACTGAAAGTAGAAAAGAATATATTTATACTAATTTAAATGCATAGTAAAATAATTTATTTTTATTGGATATTTGTAGTTTTAACAAAATCACAAAATCTGAGTTGAATGAAAATTGTAGCCAGACCAGCCTGGAATTTCATAAGAGAAAATATTCTTTCCTTTGGAAGCATCATAGAATTTCAGGATTTGAATGATGTTCCCATTGGCTATATACTGCAACCTATTGCTGAAAAAAGTAATCTGCTTTACAATTTACCCAACAAATGACCATCTGGTGTTTTCTTGGTGTCCTCCAAAAAGAGTGAACCAGTTATTTCTTCAGCAGCCTGTTCCACTTTGGGAGAACTCTATTGTTAGGAGGCTTTTCTTTATATACATACACACATACATACATACATATTAAAAAAAAAAACACCTAAGTTTTTTATTTTTGACTTTTGCCCATTTTTCCTAATTTTGCCTTTTAGGATCAAATCAAAGAAGTCTAATTCTTCTTCCAAGACAGTTTTTGGGTCTCTCTGGGCCTTCTTTCTTCTAAAAATCATCTGTTCCTTAAACTGAGTATCATGTGGCATCAGCTTAAAGCCCTTTACCATCCTGGATGACTTACTTTGGATTCTCTCTAGCTTCTCAATGTCCTGTCTAAAATCTGGTGAATAGAACTGAACACTTTCATCTGGATGTGGTCTACCAGAGTAGACTTTATTCTTGTTACCTGCACCACTTCTAGAGTGGCCAAAGATGATGTTGACATTTTAGGCATTCATATCAAACTACTGAGTTATGCAATAAAAACAAAACAAAAAAAATGAAATTTCTGCTGACTAATTATGTCTCCTCATCCATATTTTACTTGTAAAGGTAATTTTGGGGCTCAAAAAGATTCTAATTAAATTTCATCCTACTTGGTCTAGCCTGTAGTTATTCCTTCCCAATTCCTTCATATTGGAGGAGGATCTCATTCCTATCTTTATTGAAATCACAGACAAAAAATTGAAAAAAGCACCCCCAAGTTCAAGGGTATGCCTGTGACCCTCTACTGGAGGCTCCCTTTTAATTTGACAATGAGTGGTTAATACTACCTTTTGGCCACCTGATATGATATCAAGAACAAAAGTACACTGGCTTTGCAGTTGAGATCTTTGGTTCAAATCCTGCTTGTAATACTATTTGTGGCATGCCGAACACATCACTTAATCTTCATTTTCTCATCTGTATAGTAAGTAGTAGTTCCTTCTAGTTCTAATCCTGTGATGCCCAATCATCACTAATTCCAGGTAGTTACAGATCCTAATAATTGTATTGCTGTCTTTTCCAGATCATTTGATCTTTTCATTAAGAATTTCATAAATGTTTTTTTCATGAATTTTGGCCCAATTATAAGCAAAAATTATAGTAATCCCTTATCTACCTATTAGTAACTGATTTTTAAAGTATACCTTTAAAAATAATTTATACTATGAGTGTAACTAAAAAAACATTTCAATAAATAAAGAACAAAAAAGAGAACTATATTTTAAAATTTTATTTGCCATATTACACTTATTTTTAAGTGGATATTTTATTTGACTTGACAAAACCAACGCTTGCTTTGTGGGCATAAGTCTTTTGTGGACTTTCTTCTGCTTTCCCCTGTGTATTTTTAAAATATTTCATTGGTGCCCTATTAATAAATTTTTTTGGCATCAATATTAGTATCTCCTTAGTCCCTCCTTCTGCAACAAATCTTCTGTTCAAAAACAGAACCTTTTTCTAGCAACAAATGAATAGAACAAAGTAAACTCTCATATTAATCATCTAAAATATATCTCTTCTGCTCTTCAAGTCCATCACCTCTCTACCAAAAGATGAGAAGCATGTTTCATCATGAGTCATTTGAAGCCATGATACTTTTATCACCCTCCTCAGAGTCCTTATTTTTTTTTTCCCTTGGTTCTGTTTACTTTACTCTGAATCAGTATATAGGTTTTTTTTTTTTTTTTAGGTTTTGCTGAATCCATTTATTTATTTATAGTATGATAATATTTCATTATATTACTTTACCATAATTTGTTTAACCACTCTCCAACTGATAGACTTCCTTTTTTATTTCTTATTTTTTGTTATCTCATATGAATATGGGGTTTTCTCCCTCTCTTTGACTTCTTTGGGATTTATGATACCTTGGTTAAAAATTATATACATTTTTTGAAATTCTATTTAACTATAATTCCAAATTGCATTCTAGTTTATTGTAACAGAGTCATAGTGCCTTCCTGTATGTATCCTCTTTCAAAATTGTTATTTTGATTTTTTATTCTCTTTGCAATCTGGTCAGTGTGAAGTAGAACTTCAGAGTTGCTATAACTGCACTGAAAATATTTTGATGAGGAATAAGAAATATGTCCCTTCATAATATGTTGAGATAGTTAAAAAAAAAACAATCAAAGAAAAAGGCTGTACCTTATTAGATTTCTTCTGTTCTGGGGGCCAGAAGAGGGAAGGAGAAAAGATGGGTAAAAGGACTATATTAGTATAGAAAGGAGTAGAAAGAGATGGAACTTGTTATTTCTCAAAAATGGAAATACTGAAAACAATTATGCAAAAATAGAATGAGAAATGAGGGGGTGTAAAGATTAACCTCACTGTTATCTGAAATTGACAAATGAGGGTTGAAAATATATTTCTTTAAACATATATGTCTGTATATTCAAACAAAAAAGTTTGTATAGAAATATATCAAATTGTACTAAGAAGCTATCAGGGAATAGAGAGAGGATCTGAAGGTTAATATGGAAGATGGCATTTCTGCCTTTGTCCTTACTTTCTGTTGGACTTCTAATACTAACAATCTGCAATTTTCTAATCTCTATGTTGCTTCTAAGATTCCTACATCTCCCTGTGGGTTGGGAGGCTGCGGCAGGGTAACTCTTGCCATCTCCAGACTCAGGATATTGAAGGATATATATATATATATATATATATATATCTTTGGGCTACTTCAAGTTGAATGGCCAGTCAACTTTTTTGCCTTGGTTTTGCCTGAAATCTCTTTTCATATTGTCTGTACGCTTCTGGGTATCTTTTTGTGTTATTCTCTGTACAAAGATAACTCATTTCAAAATCTTTATTTAATCTTTTGTGAATTTCAGATTTTTGTTGTAAGTAGTAAATGTGGGGGCAGCTAGTTGATGTAGTAGATAGATCACCAGCTCTGAAGTCAGGAGGACCTGAGTTCAAATATGACCCTCAGACATTTAACACTTCCTGGCTGTGAGATCCTGGGCGAGTGACTTAACCCCAATTGCCCCAGCAAAAATAAATAAATAAATAAATAAGAAGTAAGTGTGAACTGGGTATTCTTTCTACATTCAGGTAACCATCCTGGCCAGTAATCCTTGTATTCCAAATTTTTTTAGTTAATCAACTATTTATCTTTTTAGACATTTGTAGGCTTTTCAGGATAAATGAATATTTTACTTTGTCAAATGTTTATTTTTTTCCCAGTATCTCGGTATGTTTATGTGGTTTTATATGTGTTTGATTTGCATATAATTATGTTAATTGTTATCCTAATTTTGAGCCTTTCTTTTATCATTGGTATAAAAATACTTTATTGTAGTGAATGACTAAAAAAAAATTGATGTGACCTTATTTTCAGGATTTATTAAAATTTTTGAATTGATATTTATTAAGTAAATTGATCTATTATTGTGTTTTCTTTATCCTACTCAATATTTTGGTATCTAAACAATATCACATATAAGAAGTTTGGTATCCTACTTCTTTCACAATTTTTGAGAATTTTTTTTGGTGATATAGATGTTAATTGAAGTAGATAAATTTTGATAAAATACTCTTGTAAATCTTTTTGGACTATGAATTTTTTTCTCTCCTTTGATAACTCATTTATACCTAGTTTTTTTCCCCCTCTGATAATTGATTATATAAGAACTCTGATTGATTTCTTGTTAATTATGGCATTTTTTATATAAACCTCCATTGTTTTGAATTCTCAGCATTTTTCTTTTGGCCTTTAAGTATGCATGTATTAGATTCTGATGACTATTGCTCTTCTGGATTTGTTATGTTTTTACTTTCTTCCTTTTTCATTTTAACATTCAATTTTCCTTCTTTATTTTTTTAAAAACCAGATTGACTAAAGATTTAACATTTTCTAAAATGAGCATCTTAGGATAGATGATAAGGTAGTAGTATCCAGAAGCCCACATAAAGTCATTCAGGATTTAGTACATAGATGGAGTCAGGGAGATTGGCCAAAAGACCATTGAACACAAGTTTACTGGATAAATGCTTTATAGACAGTTAACAATGGTAGATATCTCTAAACTCTGAATACCATCTCTTTCCCTCTCTCCTCTCTTCTCAAACCCAAACATTAGGTTCTTCCAGTTCTCATATTTTATGTTTATTGATCTAAGGTTTCTTCCAGTGCTGACAGCATATGGTTCTTCTCTTTGTGATTCCAGTTCTCTCTACCTTTGTTCTTATCCTTCTTTAAGTCATCTTTCATTCTACTATGTCTCTTAAATATTATTGTGGCCAAAATAGCTATTCATAAAATGAGATGTCAGCTAGATGAGAGAATAGTCAGTGCAATTCAAAATTATTTGAATGATATGCTTCCACAAAATATTTGTTGATGAATTAGTGATACCTTACCATCAGCTATCTCCTAGAATGTCCCAGGAATCTGTGCGTGGCCCTGTTTTCTTCAGTATTTTTGTCAGTGGTGAGGTTGAAGGTATATATAGCATGCTTATCAAATTCATAAGCAATTTAAAGCTGGGAGAAAGGGCTAATACATTGGATTTTAGAGAAAAAATTCAAAAAGTTCTGGATGCAGTTGGAGAAAAGGCCAGGTCTAATGACTTGGAATTTGGCTCTATATCTATGTCTAAATAGATAAAAGGATCAAAAAGGGAGTTTGATTAGATAAAAGTTTTGTAGAAGGACTATTTATGCTCTTTAGGACCATTAACAAATCAGCAGTGTGACATGGCTGACAAAAAAGTTAATGAGACCTCAGAAATATTAATGGAGTAAGGGTTTGGAGTGAAAAATATTATTCACATTTTACTTTCCCTTTTCAGACCACATCTTGTGGATTATGTTCAGTTTGCAGCATTGAGTTTTAGGAAGATCATTGATCAAGTGTAGAATGACCAAGGTCAAAATGATGCTGGAAGCAGTTAGGTGCCATGATGGATAGAGAACTGGATCTGGAGTCAGTAAGATAGGGGATAAAACCTACCTTCAGATGCTTGCTGTTTGACTTCAATCAAGTCATTTAACCTTTGTTGTCCTGTTTCCCTCTCTGTAAAATGGAGATCTTAATAGCCTTCTATCTCCCTGGGCTGTTCTGAGAATATTTGAAAAACTACCCTCTAAAATGCTGTGAAAACTTTAAATTATTACTGTTGTTACTGTTGTTGCTCTATTATTAGTATAATATAAACATCATCATTATTATTAATATTATGTCCTATGAGAATCAGTTAAAGGCACTGAAAAAACTCAAAGGAACTGATAACTTTCTTAAAGTATTTGAAATGTCATGTAGAAGAGGATTCAGAGTTGTTCTTCCCTTATCCCTAATTTTTAGAAATTATATTTAGATTAAGAGATTAGATTTAGAAATTATTAGAAATCAGATCAATGATTTAAAGTTTTAGATGGGCAGATGTCAGCTCAATGTTAGACAACATTCTAACAGAGTGAAACAGAATTGAAATGGATTGTTTTGGGAATTGGTGAGTTCCTTATAGGCAGCTAGATGGCTAAGTGGTTAGAGCTTCTAGGCTTGGAGTCAGGAGACCCGAGTACAGTGTTGGCCCCAGACACTTAACTGTATGATTTTGCTCAATTCATTTAACTTCTGTTTGCCTTAATCAACTGAAGAGGGAAATAGCAAAACATTCTACTAGCTTTGCCAATTAAATTTCACTGAAGTATGATACATGAGGTGATGAAGTTAGATGTGACCTGTGCCTTCATGCATCTTGGAAAACCTGTCATAGTATTCCAAGGCATTTTTACATTGTTGCACTGACTGAAACCCTGTGCCCCTGGTGACTAAAATGTACTGCCATTGAACAGCTGTTCTTTAACTCAGGAGACATTTGCTGCAGAGCTGTTTCTAGAGTGCGGCCATCTACCTTTCCAAATGTTATCATCATCTGAACCACCTTGAGTTATCTCAGCAGAGACAGTACAGCAAGAAGGAATATGACTCATATTTGATATAAATTTTCTTGTTCTCCATCTTATTCAAAGGCATTATTAATGAACCTTGTTAATTCAGTATCTCCTATTATATTAAAGAATAATAAAATTACAGCAAATGACTATATTTTCAAGGGATTAAAAATTAGGAAATACTGACAGTAGATGAAATATTAATATAGCCTCTTAATTTTAAAGTTAGATTTTTTATCAAAAAATTAACATTAAACATCAATTTAAACATCTTTTTTTTTTGCTTAGTAATTACTCAGATTAAATTAATTTTAATACAGAAAACATCACAAGAATTTTCATTTTTTCAAATTCTAAGCCCTTTTTGGATTTTTCTTCCATTCATTCTCATCCATTTTTTTTCTTACAACCTTGAGTTTTGTGTATTCCTTTTTAGTTCTACTTTTTAAAAAAAGTTTTAATTTTTAAATAGTATTTTATTTTTCCAAATACATACAAAGATAATTTGTCTAACCTTTGCAAAACTTTGTATTCCAAAGTTTTCTCCCTCTCTTCACCTCTTCTCTTCCTCCAAGAGAGCAAGAAATCTGATAAGGTTAAATATGTGTAATTCTCCTGAACATATTTCCATATTCATCATGTGCTCAAGAAAAATCAAATCAAAAGGGGAAAAACACAAGAAGAGGAAAAGCAAGCAAACAAACACAGCAACAATAAAAAGAAGGTGAAACTATTATGCTTTCATTCACATTCATTATGCAGATGATACTTTCCATCACAAATCTATTGGAATTGCCTTGACTCACTGTATTGTTGAAAAGAACCAAATCCATCATAGTTGATCATCACATAAAGTTCTTGTTATTATGTACAATGTTCTCTTGATTCATGTAAGTCTTTCCAGGCTTTTCTAAAATCAACCTTCTCATCATTTCTTATAGAACAATAATATTCCATTATATCCATATATCACAACTCATTCAGTCATTTCTCTACTGAGGGGCATCCACTCAGTTTCCAATTCCTTGCCATTTCAAAAAGGGCTGCTATAAACATTTTTGTACATGTGGGTTCTTTTCCTTCTTTGATTATCTTCTTGAGATATAGACCCAGTAGAATTAGTTCTAATTTTTTTAAAAAAAACAATACTTATATTATCTCATAAAGTTCCTTTGAATTTTCTTTATGTTCCCTTTTTAAATTATTAATCTTGTTTATTTTGTTCGATCAATGTACCACAATTTATTTAACTATTCTTTTACTAATGAACATTTAGGATGCTTCTAGGTTTTTTATTTTTGTTTTGCTTTCTTCAAAAATTTTTGAAGAGATTTTTTTTTAACTATAGTTTCAGAGTATATTAGTATATATATATATATATTATATATATTAGTATATATATTATATATATTATAGTATATATTATATCAGTATATATATATTAGTATATATATATTAGTATATATATATCAGTAGAATTACTGAGGCAAAGGATGTCATTATTTTGGCAACTTTTAATACATATTGTAAGACTTTTTGTAGTCTTCTACAAGTCACAAAAATGCTCTGAGTTCTTAATTCTATCAGCAATGACTGTGTTTATCTGTTATTCATAATAGTTAATTATTTAATGTAATTTAAATACTTGTTTAAGACAAAACTTATAAAATTAGTTCTGCAAATTATAAGACACTATATCTATATTCAGATTTGAGTTTAAGTTCTGACTTTCCTCCTTATTAGCTACATGACTTTAGATAAGTCATTTTACCTAACAGTTTTACTTTGCATTGTAAAATGGAGGTAATAATGTTAGTCCTATATGCCTTGTATGGTTGTTCTAAGTGAAGTGATTTAGAAATTGAATTTTTAATGTCTTTATTCATTTTTACTTTTTCCTTATTAATATCTATTATTATTTTGGGGTATTTGCCCAATAATGCATTTATTAGATCTAAGGGTATAATTACTTTATGATTATTGTGGTGTTATGATCTCCAAAAAACATTTTAGCAATTTTTCATATTAGAAGTAATGTTTAATATACTTTTATATATAGAAACTCAACACTATTGTAACTTTTGGTTGTTTTTACTATTTGCTGTGTGAGAAGTAATATTTCATAGTCATTTAAATTTACTTGTATCTTTTTATCTAAAAAAAAATGATGAGGGCTTTGTTTTTCTCTCTTTTAAATTTAATGATTTTTTGACCAGTTCAAAAAATACCTACCTTTACTTACCAGTTCAAAAGGGTGTTTGGGGGCATAGAGCGTGGAGTTTTTGTTGTTTTCAACTTGTTAATTTTTTCTTTAATTTTAAATGTTTTTCATAGACATATAATTGTTAATAATTGTGGTTAATGTATCTACATTTGTTGAAGTTTTTATGCCATATCACATGTGAGTACATGCTTAGTACAGTTAAGAAATATGCATATTCTTTTCTAACCCCAATCACTAATTATTACAGTACTTATAGGTACTTATTTCCTAAAATTCTCTTCAATTCATTAATTTCTCTCTTGCTTATCTTTTTTTGCTGAATCTGCCTAGGTCTGAAAGGAATGCATTAATGTTCTATAAGTTTGTATTTTTTTTTCTCAGTGATTCATATAACTTTTTAAATTAAAATAGAGAAGTACTATGCCATTTGATCTATATGCATGTGGGTATATACTTATATATATGCATGTATAATAGAATACATATCTGTCTATATATAAAGAGAGAAAGAGAGAGATTATTTAATTGTCTATAGTGGCTTTCAGCATAATATATTTTTATTTTTTCTTTTTATATCTTTTAACTATATCTTTTTTATTGTTTCTGTTTCTAAGTTTATGATTGCTGTCCATGCTTTTCTGAGATCACTTGATACATAAGAATTTCTCTTGCAGTTTGTCCTTTAAACTCTGTATCAATCTCTGTTTAAATTTTTTTTTCTAATCCTGCTATCCTCTTCCATTTTAAAGGAAAATTTACCATTTACATTTACAGTTAAAATGATTAATTTTGGATTGCCCTCTGTTGTATCATTTTAGGTATTTTCTTCTCTTTCCCTCCCCCCCAACCAAATGTAGTAAAAGAAAAGAAAGCATGTTATAAGTACTAGTAAAGTATAATGAAATGATTTGCTTCTACTCCACTGTCTCTTCTCTCTTTCCTTTCCTCTACACCCTATTTCTTGTTCTTATTTTTCTTCCTTTTATTCCTACCTTTATGGTCTACTACCAAATCTTGAAACTTATTTTAATTGTAATGATTCTTTTTCCAACTTAACCCTACCTAAAACTCATCTCTTCTCTTTCCCTATTCCTGTTTCCATATTGACTTTAAGGTATTATAAAACCAAATTCTTCATTAGCATGAAAGTGTGTGTATATATATTTGTATATGTGGAACCCTCATTTTTTGATTCGGAGAATTAAGATTCACATAATGCCTACTGCTGCTTTTTCCATATGTGTATGTGTTTTTTCCTTGAGTATCCCAGTTATAGTACATAGTAACTTTTGTCCCTTTTCGCTTGTTTTTATTCTAGTGTATTACTTTTCTTCTTCCTTTCCATTTCACTCTTAAAACTATCAAAAAAGAACAATTATTTTCCTTAGCTACTTCAGTCTCCTGTCTTATTTAACTCTATCTTCATCATAGAGGCTACTTAATCCCGATTATAATTTTATAGAACCTGATAACCATGAATTTTGATATTTTCCCCAATGTTAATTCCTGATTTTCTTTGTAAATAGGTTTATTAAAAGGTTAGATTGGAGCTGTTGAAACTATATATCATGTCTTATTTTTATCCTTTTATATTCATTTGTTATTGATTTTCATCTTGCTTCATGGAATTGGAAGCTCTAACTATATGTATGTGTATATATATCTATCTATATATCTATTTATATAGATATATAGATAGATAGATATACAGGTAATTCAGAAATGACTCCTATCTTTATAATGATCATTGTTTCTTATATAAAGATATATTCAGTTTCATATTTGTAAACTGTTTGGAACTAATATTTAGCACTTTCTAAGTTTCTTTAAAATTTAATATTCTATAAAGTCATAATTTTTATGAGTTCTATAAAGCTTTGTCTTATTTTCTTCTTTGAACTTGAATCATATTCTTCCATTACACTAAGTTTGGAAGTTTTTTCTAGAAAAAAAAAAAACTAAGTTTTTTCTTAGGTTGATAGACATTGTTAAATGCTAGGGACACAAAGAAATAAATGAATCAATCTTGTCCTAAAGGAGCCTGCATTTTATTCAGGGACCACATGCCCATATTTAAGTATAGGCAAATACAAAATTAGTATATATAAAATGTATACGAAGCAAATTAATGACAATTTGGTATGGAGATGTACTAGTAGGTAGGGAGACTAGGAAAGGCCTGTTTGTTTCAGAGATAAGCCCCTAAATGGACTATAGTATAGAATGGATGTGGCCCACTTTCTTATCCTCCAGCTGGTTGTGCAGGCTGTTTCCCTTCATGGGGTCTTGACCTCACTTTATAGACTTATGGAGGTGTTAAGGGTATCAATTTATTTGATGGTTGTATACATAGAGAGAGATGGAGATTCATCAGAAGACCTCTTTTGTTAGTAGAAATTATAAAACTTGGTACCTGCCCGTGTAGAGTTGTGAGGGAAAACAAAGAGATGAGGATGTCTTTGAGTTTGCAAATCTGCTTGGCTGGAAGGATGTTGACACCTTCATCAGAAATAGAAAAGTTCAGAAGAAATTTGGATTTTGGAAGAATGATGATGGATTTGTTTTCAACATGCTGAGTTTGTTATATCTGTAGGATATCCAGGTAGAAACATCCAGTACTTATTTTGTGATGTCAGAATAGAACTCAGGACAGAATATAAGATCCTACATTCTTCTGTGAAGAGACGAAAATTCAAATCATGCCATATTGTTGAAGTCACTATGAAAGTATATGTATAGAGAAGAAGGCCTAGGGCAGATTTTTGAGCATACTTACAGTTAGTGTACAGGATACTGACAGGGACCCAGTAAAGGTTTATGAGAAGAAACAATTAAAGAGATATGGAATCAAGAAAGAGAATGGTCATGAAAACCTATTCCTTAGAGGAGAGAGAATCAAGGTAGAAATAGTGGTCAGCAGTCCTAGATGAAACAGAGGGATATACAAAGTAACCTCTAAGGGAGGGGGGTCATAATATTTGACAATTGTGAGATAGCAGATTATTTTTGAAAGAATGATTTATTTTAGTTAAATGATAATGTTTGAATTCAGTCAGATTGCAAAACATTGAGAGAGATTCAAGAGGAGAAAAAGTAGAGGCAATGATTGCAGGCTATTTTTCTGGAAATTTTACTATGAAAGAAAGGCATGCTAAAGGAAGAAAGCTTTAAAGAACAAGAGAGTTGGATAAGTGTTGTTTTTTTTTAAGGGTAGGATATACTTGGGTCTATTTATAGGTAGTAAGAAATGAATCAATAAATCAGGAGAGATTCAAGCTTTAGAGAAAGAGAGAAAATGCTTGTGGGAGCAGTCTATCAGAGTTGATGAGATGAAATGGGACCAATGTGTAAAGCAGAGCAGTTGGTTTTGACCAGGAGAAGGCCATTTCTTCATTAGAAACTGGAGTAAAGGACAACTGAATAGGGAATGATGTCAGAGAGAGTTCAAGATAAATGATCTCGATTCAAACTAGTGCCACTTGTTCAGTGATAAAGAGAGCCATCTACACTTAGAGAGATGGCCGTGGGAACTGAGTGTGGACCAAACATAGCATTCTCAGTCTCTCTGTTGTTGTGTGCTTGCACTTTGTTTTCTTTCTCAGGTTTTTTTTTCTTCCTTCTTAATCTGATTTTTCTTGTGCAGTAAAATAATTGTATAAATAGAAATACACATATTGGATTTAACATATATTTTAACATATTTAACATGTATTGGACTAGCTGCCAGCTAGGAGAGAGGGTGGGAGGAAGGAGAGGAAAATTTGAAAAAAGCGTTTTACAAGGGTCAATGTTGAAAAATTACCCATGCATATGTTTTGTAAATAAAAAGCTTTAATAAAAAATAAAAAGATAAATGACATCAATTTTCTTGGTAAAATGAGGAAGATTGTGTTCTACTAAATTATCTCAGTTTAGTCTAAATCTGAAAGCTTCTTATCAATTTCTTTGTAAAATTTGTCTATCACTTCTTCCTATATAACACATTTTGATATATCAGTATTTATTTCATAGTTGTCCTTTTTCTTATACTCATCATAAGCAGTTCAAGGAGAAGAGATCAAGTATGTTTCTTGTTTCCTTTGAGCTCATGATGAAACCAACTTTACTAACTTTTTTGTTTTTCTCTCCATAGAGAAACTCCACAAGTCTTCCATTTCATTGCAAATTATTTACCTTTTATAGCATTTTTAGGCAGAATGTCAATGACATTGTGTGATTTAGTTCCTCAATTGGATATCAACAGGATGATTCTAAGGGGCAAATTTTGTACCCTTAGAATTTTAATAGTTGTTATTCTTAATATACTCCCTTCTATTTGCCACAGTTACTACAAAAATATAAGGGAATTGCAGAGGCTGATGCTTAATTTATATTTTTCTTTATTTCATAGATTGTCAAGGCCAAATAATCCATTATCTGTTGATGAACCTCTCTATATTTATTTAGTCAAGCTGAGACTCTCACTGCCCAATAACTCCATTGCCAAGATTCCAGTAGAAATTTTATCACCATGGTAGAGAACTTGACACATTTTATATTCTGTTCTCATGGTGTTGAAAGAAGAAGGGTTATTTCTCTTCCTTGATGAGACATTAAAGTTGGGCTTTTGTGAAGGTTGAAAATTGTAAATATTTTATAAAGAAAAGCACCTGAGTGGATTTTTGTAGTAGAATATTTAGTGAGTGGAGTAGAACCAGAATTAGGACTGTTCACACAAAGACAATGAGCATATAAAAAGAAGCCAATAAAGATAGAAAATATCTGACTCTCTAACCTTCAATATTGTCATATATGAAACAAAAGAGGTTGGATTTGGTTATCTATAAAGGACTTTCCAGCTCTAAATTTAAGCTCTTCAGATACAGATAGTCAAAGAAATAGGCTATACAGAAATATATGTTTAATCGTTGTTTTTAATTGCTGTTTAAAGTACTTGATAATTTTTTTTTAAAAAACTGAAAACTAAGGAAGACCAGGGAACAGAACACTAATGAAAATATGCTGATTAATGGCATTTGATTTGAAATTATATTATTTTTATATGCAGCTTGCCTTTGTAGTTTGAAATCCCTTTTGATATTCTGTAAATATTCATCATCTTTAAGCTTTTGGAATTGTGATGGCTTTTAGTAAGAAAAAAAATTGCTAAAAACACCATTAGAATAATGAAATCCTCATTAAAATGAGCCAAACGTATAAGCCAATTAAGTGACTGACTTCACAATTAAAAGAAGCAGGCATTATACAATTTCTTATCCTTGTCTCTGTTTTTTTTAAATGGATGAGGGTGACAATTTTTAGGTAGAGGGAACCTATTTGGCTTCTGGGGTTACACAATTAACATTAATGTTGATTGTAAGAATTTGGAGTGTAAGGAGAGACTCTAGGGTCATTCAGGGCTTTTCTGTTGCTGGACTTTAGTCTTTTCACTAAGTTATTTAGTTTCATGCCTTGTGGATATACCTTCAGACCAGAATGACAAGTAACTATCAGACTTTGATTTTTCTGTAGGGTTTTATTTCCCCCTCCCCAATCTTCTGTTAAAGCCCTTTCTAAAAGAGCACTTCTAAGTAATGTATTCTTTTCAGCTAATCAACAAACATTTATTAAATGCTGAGCTAAACTTCTTGGGAATATAGAGAATGGCAAATAATACCTTCCCTCAAGGAGCTTGCATTATAATGGGGGAAGACTAGATGTAGATAAATAGATACATATGAGATATGTAGGACATATATGCAAGATGGATATATAGGATATATGCAAGATGACTTAGAATCTGTGGTCTGTAGGAGGTGAAGGGAAGATTTAGGAAAATCTCTTGCTGAGATCGGTGCTTAAGCTAAGTCTTAAAGAAAGTCATGCAACAAGAAGGGGGGGAAAACATTCCTCCTGTGTCACAGGAAAAACTAAGGAGGCCAATCTAACCAAACCTGAGAGCGCATAAAATGGGGCAACATAAAATAAAAGAGGAAGAGTTAAAAATCATATTGCATAGACAAGCAGAGAAAAATAGCAACAAAAATATTCATATGTGTGACATTTTCATTGTACTCACTCCTCTCGTATTATTCAAGTTTATTTACATGTTCCTGCTTTTCTAAAAATGAGAAATCCTAGCTACAAATAGATTGCTTCTGCAAAGCTGTTAGCACAGGTAGGAAGTTCAGGCAGTTGAACTGCCAGAGCAAAAAGGTAGTAATTTCTGTCCAAATTCCTAATGAGGGTCTTAGCCTCTCTAACTCTTATGCTGCCTCTAGGCATCTTCTAAAAGCAGGGACCTAGGAGAGCCCTTTGAACTGACATTAACTCAGCTGACCCTTCTACAAAGGATTGCATTGACGAAGGTAGACTAGGAAAGTTAGGTAAGCCCTTTTTTTGTGCCCTAGCTATGCAATTCCAAAGAAATCCCATTACTTGAGTAACTTTTCTGCTGTGACAATATTTGTCCCATCTGATCTCTCTGGAATTGTTTTGAATATCAACTTTCTGTCCTATCAGCTGCCTGAGAATGTAGGTATTTAGACAGTACCAAAGAAGTAGATGGTGATGACCATTTTTGAAATTCTTTAGGCACCTACATCCATGAATGTCTTTTGAGCCCTTCTCTGAGGTGGACCCATTTTAGAAAACCCCAACATTCAAATTTCCCCAGGTTTTCTACTGTCCTGTTTCTCCATGAATGTAAAAATCTACTTACTGATACCATTTCTGTATCAGGTGATCATGCTATAATGATCACAAAGAAGAGTTTTTGTATCACAAATTATCAGCTTAGAATTTAAATCTGAGATTATCTTGTTCACAAGAAATTTCAGGGTTAGTACATTGGCATAGCTTCTACAAATGTCTGTAATAGCAACTATAGTGCTGACCTTGCTGGTTTTGTGAGAATGAAATCAAATCGCTATGTAAATTGTTTTGCAAACCTTAAATCATTATCTAAACATTTATTATTATTCTACCCCTTGTCATTTCTCAAATAATATTACATATATTACATGTAGATTTGTCTGTAATCTTGTTTTATAGGCCCACTTACCTACTTTCATTGCTTTTAATCACCCTCTATGCTCTGGGTCCACTTGTGTTTTCTTCTCTGTCTTATAAGCCAATGACATATACTGTCTATACTGATGCAGAAACAATTGTGCCATTCAAATATAGCATCATTTTAGATTTCTCTTATTCATCTAAAAATCATAGGGAAATGTAGTAAACACCAGGATCCAACTTACATAGTATCTTATTGGTGAGCTCAGGTTCATCCTATGGGTAAATTCACCTTGTCTGAAGATCTCTTCCTTAGCAGCATATTTTTGTGCATCTAAACCATCTACTTCCAGATTCATAGCTTCCATGTGATCACACACTTTTTTGTTACACATTCCTCCCTCTATCATTCTCATTCTTAAAATCACCCCTCCCTGATTTCTTTTCCCTCACTGATTCTTGACTCCATCATAAACAAAAACTGATTTCCTGGCTCTTCCCATTTCACCAATTACCATAGTCAAGATAATATCCTTAAGACAGATGTAAGCCCTCTTACATTTAGGAACACGATCTACCTTTTTACATTCTGCTCCCCAATTTTCATGTCATTTGACTTGTCAGATCACTAGATCCTCAATTAGCTGAGCTAGAGATTGAACCCTCAAAACATTAATTTCCCTGACATTAGTCTCCTGACAATCATATTATGTATTGAGTGTATATAAACAATCCAGTGGAACTATCCCCTGTAACATTATTTTGTTTGATGTAGAACTACACAGAATCAATTAGTAACATTAGTATGGATAAGCTTATCTTTATAAGCATATACCAGCTCCTTATTCACTTTCCCTTTTAATGATACCATATTTGAAGAATTTAAAGAAAACTTTGAAGAATATTCAAAATCGTTTCTCTATTTTAAGTCTTTAGAAAGGTTCCATTAAAAAAAAAAAAAAGCAGATTAAGCGACACAGTTTCCATATAACCCATGCAACCACATGGCCATGAGATTTGCATTTTGAATGACTAATTCTTTTATTCCCTTTAAACAGCTGAAACTCTGAGTCTTTGGTGCCCAGAAATGACATAGTATTTCAACAGATGTGTAAGAAGGTTCCACAAAAACAAATATTACAACAAAGGAAAGAACGAGAACACTATTCGTTTTTCTTCTCCAGCACATATTACCTAAATTCTAAAATGTTTTAGGTTAACATCTATGTTAATATTAAGGCATTCATGTCTAAAGATTATGTTAAAAAATGTATTAATATAGTAATCTTTAAAAGCGAATATCTTTAGGGGACAAGACACCTCCTTGTTTGAAACTGTGCCATCTGAGGGTATTTAAACTAAGAAATTTGTCTGTTAATATGTAGAGGAGATTCTTCTTCAAATATGGAACTAAAAGACTTTTGAAATTCTTTTCATCCCTGAGATTCTATAATTACATAACATTCTTGTTTTTTGTTGTGAGTTGAACTAAATGGATATTGAGATGATTTTTGGTTCAGAGACTCTTTTTCCCATCATATGATTTTCAGTAAAATTTTAATCATTTTAAAATTAAATTAACTTCATAGCTTTGTAAAATTTATTTTTCAGTACACCATTTTAATGAGGGTGGGGAGGGAGAAAGGGAAAGGGAGAGAGTGAAGTAGAGAAAGTGAGGGAGGGAGGGAGAGAAGAAGAAGAGAAAAAATATTCAGCAAATCTGACCGCTACATTGGAAAAAAAAAGTCTTGACAATATATATGTAGTATTCCACATCCATTATCCCTAAGATCTGCAAAGAAGTGTGTCTCATCTTTTGAAGTTACTCTTGTTACTTGTAAGATCATAACATTCAGCTATGATTTTGTTCCTGTTCTTTATGTTGACATTGTCTTAGTCAACATGTCTGTTTTTATTATTTCATATTACTTCACTCAACATGGTTATGCCTTCCCATTTATCTCTGTATTCATCATATTTGATGCTTTCCATAACAGTAATATTCCATTAAGTTCATGTACCACAATTTGTTTAGCCAAAGTAAATATACATCTACTCTTTTAGTTTTTAGTACTAAAAAATGTCTGCTATAAATACTTTAATATCTATGGGAAAGGACAGCTCCTTCCCCATTTTTTGTCATTGATCTCTTTGAAATATATATTTAGAAATAGAGTCATAGGGTCAAAAACAAAACCAAAAACTTTCTGTATTGCTGAGGAAGTGCCATACTGCATTAGTAAAGGAAGTTCCCTTACTTGTAAGTTCTCTAAACATTGATATCCTGGATCTAATCCCTAATGTTGTCTTTTGTATGTGTCTTGTGTGGCCAGGTGGTTAAGAATTTACCCCTTTTTATAGCTATAAGAGAAATGGTGGTTACAAAATGATCTGTTTAACTAACTCAATGACATGTTCCGTTCCACACCTGATATCACTAGCGCCAACTTTTGTTTTTTCAGGTTTCTGCATGTGCTGGTCTGCAATGCTGCTGTCTTTGCCCTACCCTGGAGCCTCACAAAAGACCATCTCGAGACCACCTTCCAGGTGAATCACCTGGGCCATTTTTATCTTGTCCAGCTCCTTCAGGACCTGTTGTGTCGCTCGGCCCCAGCTCGCGTGGTTGTTGTCTCTTCCGAATCTCATAGGTAGGTTTTATATAGTTCTTTGTTCAGTTTCACCCCCTACTTGTATGGGCAGACATTGTGTACTTTTCCTTCCACACATTGGGGATTTTCCTTAGCTGTGAAAATAATTTTCAGATTCCCAAATTTTCTTCAACTTCCTTGCTTCCATAAGAGCCTTAAATCTTTGTTTTTTGCACACTCTCCTTTGATACCTATTAAAGCCCCTGCATGACTTATAACATACATATGTTTCCAGCACAGTAGAACCTGTCTTGTCTTCTGCTTCATTGGAATGGCCTCTAGGATCCAGGTTTGGTTTTCACACAATGATGAGGCGTTCCATACAGTTTTTAGTGGACCTTATTTTACTGATCTTTAGCTGACATTTCAAGTTTTTTTTTTCCCCTTTTTGTCTTGGGCAGTATTTGTAGAAATTCTGGTGTGTGTGTGTGTGTGTGTGTGTGTGTGTGTGTGTGTTTTATACTACATTTCAGTTCCCTCATTGATTTTGCTTAGAGATGGAATAATAATTGATTAAATCTGAATGGCATGACCTTTATTGATTTGTCATTCAACAACTTCAACTTCCTACCAAGAAGAATGTGCAGTTATTCTAGCAGGAGAAACAATGCAATTAAATACTGCTAGATGAAATCCAATTGTTTTATAATGAGAAATTAGGGAATTCAATGCAGACATTAGCTGTGTAATTGTAGAAAGGGAAGTACTGTAGTTAGAACATATTAGAAATCTGGCCATGCCTCTTTTGGTTAAAATTTCAATTAAAACATCAGATGGCACTTCTTTCCTATTACCATTAGGAGAATATGCAGTGAACTAAAAAAGGCACTTGAAAATTTCATCGTAATTTCAACATGTTTGTTTCTTGGATTGCATAAACCCCTATTTGTCTAAAGTCATTCATGCTGACAAAAGAGTTAACAGGTGAAGTTCAATTTAATAAATACTTGGGAGAGTTCTATTTCACATTTTCCCAGTGGCTAAGAGCTTTTACCTTGAATAGAGCAACTGGGGGGAAAATTGTTCCAGTTTTCTCTCTCCACCTCCCACCTCCTTCTTTCTTAAGTCCTGAAATGTTTTAGTGACCCAGAATGAAGCTTATTTTTTTAATCATGTTTCCATAAAATGTAACCCTTGGGACTTGGAAGAGAGAGACCAGCCAAGGGTTAGACTGAAACCTTTATCACTTCCAAACACAGGGGCTTAGGGTATAAATGACACATTGCAGCTAGATTTACTTTTGCCATTTAAAATTTATGACGGCTGAAATGAAAGAAGTGGGAGAAAATGCTGGTAATAATCCTCCCTCGTGTTAAAAGACACGAAACATCTAATAATTAGGTGGTAACAAAATCTGTACATCCTTATCTTTGTGAATCACATCAGGTTTGTTAAAGAAAGTAGAATAGCCTTGCTCCAAAATGAGGGAGGCTACTGTGGGGCAGGCCAGATAGCTCTGGAAATAAATCTGCCAACTCCAATCACTTGCCAGATGTGGAGGGCACAATGGGATATGTTTAAATGAGCTGTTATTTAATGGGAGATTATGTTGAATTGTCAGCTGCTTGCTTCCCTTTGTAAATTTGTATCTGAAATGGTATTTCACACGATATCTTTGTTCTTTTCTTAACTCTAACATATCTATTTCTTTCCTACCTTAGAGATCCAAATCTTAATTTCTTTTACAGTTGATGAACTTAGAGAAATAACCTTGGTTTACAAATTAGCTCAGCTAGTATTTGTAGAAGGAATATGTGGTGAGAAGCACTTCCATAAAATGAATGATATCAATTGACCTTTTTTGATTTCTGTTTTCCCCTATTCCGAAATATCAGCATGCTTAATATTGCTCTAATCATGTCATTATTATATTATGGTAATGATGTCATTATTATATTATGGTAATGATGTCATTATTATATTATAATCTTAGGACTTTATATCTCTATACTGCTTTGGGATTTTGTCTGTAAGATGGGCACTGCCAGTATTTTTACCCTTATTTTAAGGATGAAGAATCTGAAACTCAGAATAATGTGGTCACTTGCCAATGATTCTAGAGTGTTAGAGCTACAACTTCAACATCTGCCTCTTAGTCCAGGACTTTCTCTGAGGCATTATAAATAAACTCGATCATGATATCACAGAATTGGTTGCAACTGTATTTAGCTGATTGTTCATTTATAGCATTTGTGACATTGTTTTTAGCTCGTTGTCTTCTGTACCATTACTTTGATGTTTTGACAATGACTCAGTTAAGATCATTAGAATAAATATCCATGCTTCAAAAAAAAAAAGTTAGTCTATTAAATTCATTCTCTTTGTCTGTGGTTCTGTCTCAATCTCTCTATCTCCTCCTTTCTCTTCTCCCTCTCTCCCTTCCTCCCACCACTTCACCATCTATTAAGAACAAGTATATACACTGAATCTGATTCTGTGGAAGTACCTATTCAATGACTTGAGAACTCAGAGACTTAAACTATGTAAAATGGAAGTGTTGATATCTAATTACCTATATAAACCTTGGCTGAATCTTTTCACTGGAGTCAAGACCCCCCCGTTAGGGGGGGAAAATAAAGTCCTATGTTTGCAGAAAATATTATACTTGACTGCCCCAAGGCAAAATATTTATTAGCCTTCCCAAGTTGTTCACTATATTTTAGTGACTTCTCAGGAATCAGTGCAAGTAAATTGAGTTCCTGAATATCTTAAGGACTTTATGTTAGAATGAGCAGCTTATTTCCTTGTGAAAAGTTTTCAGATAACAATTAGAATAGAATGGAAAAATAACACTGGACTAAAAATTCGTGTAATAGCTAGGTGTAGCTATGTTAAGAAATACACACACACACACACATATACACACACATATAGAGAGAGAATTTGGAGGCAAATTCAACACTATGACTTGAATAGGCTTGCTTTTGTCTGCCTAGAAACTAACCCAATTATTTATTTTGATGCTTTAAAAAACATTGATGACAAAAGGATTGTTACAAGTAGGACAATTAAAATCTCCTCTAAAATCAGATTTAACCAGTTACTCAAGATTCAAAAGCCTCTGCCTTCCCTTTGATTGAACTTGATTGAAGGCTAGAATAATTGGAATTTGATAATCATTACTTTTAACCATATAGAGAGTTGTAGATATCATATAGTTCTTTCCTAGTTGCTCCTTCAGTTTTGGAACTGTAAGGTTGACAATAGTGTCTTTGGGGAAGCCTGATTTATCTTGCAGACACAGAAAAGCTTCTTTTCCTCCTTTTGTACCTCCAGTTCCAGTTGAAATTCTAATAGGAAGCTGAAAGGGATGGGAGTATTCTACACGAGGGGCATGGTAGAGAAAGCCCTGGAGTATAGCAGCCTCCAAGAAATGAACACATGCCAGAACTGGGCATTTTCTTCAGTGGAGGCCTTATCAGGTTCTATCCAGTCAGAGAGAAGTAGCACTATTGAGAGGTCAACTGTAGGGATGAAATGATTTTCCAAGAGGAAGAGACTGTGGTAATGTAAGAGCAAGCATGGGAGGCTATGAAGCTAATCTCTCTATCCAAAGTTCAGAATATTTTCTATTTTACCTTCTTTGATATTTTTCATAAATATTAGATGTTTGTTGAAGTAAAGAATCATAGTATATGGAACTGGAAAGTGATCATCTTGTCTAGTGAGTTGAGGAAATGATTGAGTTTAAATGACTTAGAACAAAGTTACAATGATAAGAGATAGGCAGATCTTAAATAAGAAAACTTCTCATAAAGTAAAAGGAATGAATTTTAGCAAATTGAGGGCTAGAGAGGCAATTATTATCTTGTATTTTTTACCACCTGCAGCTTAGGATCAATTGGACAAGCCTTAGATTGGATGAATCATATTTTGTTATGGCATTATTTAACTTTAACTTGCATGTCAGGGAGCAGGAAGGGATTTTATCTTCTTCACAGAATTTATATATCAGTATCCTATTTACCAATAAAGTGAAGGATTTAAGTTATACTTAGAAAAAGTATAGTAGTAGTAAAATTTGTCTGAAGTCAGAGGAGATTAGAAAAATCACTGCCCAGTGATGAACTTAGAATCTTATAAAATAGTGGTTGATTTTGTAATTTTGTATTTGGATCTTCTTAGCATTAACTCCTTAATGCTAAATTAGTAATTAAGTTGGCATATTTGCAAAAACAGAATTTGTATTAACTATAGTACCTTGACTAGTCCTATAGAAATCATTTTGATTCCTAACTCTTTGTGATTTTGCTCAAATCACTTATCGTTTCTGAATTAAATTTCCCTTGTCTGTAAAAAGGATTGTAGGGCTAGCCGATGCCTGAGATCTTTACCAGCTCTATTACTCTATCAATTCAAACCAGTATTTATTACTATAATTTTCTAATTCTTTCATATTCTCTTTAATCCTTGGATATATTTAGGTAAAATAGATAATTTAGCTTTATTAAATTAGAAGCCTGTCTTTTGGTGACTAGCTGAAGAATTGTCTCCTAAAAATGGAGTCAGAAAGTCAAAAAGTTGGCATTAAATTCAGTAGAGTGAAAATCCCTGAGTTCAAGGGCTTTTTCATGTTTACTTGGCTACCTCAGAGCCTAACCCAGTGTATGGCAGACAGTAAATTTAATAAATGTTCATCATGTTGAATTGAACTCTTGATGATATGAAGAGCTGATGAAGCTTCTGATTTTGATCTTTCCTTCCTATGGAGCTTTAGATTTTTTCATATAAAAGATTTCTTGAACTGGATTTTAGAAAATGCTTATTTCGATCTTCAAATAAACTTAATTTTTCATCTGCCATAATTTGGCATCTTCATCTCCCAAAATGCATTTTCCCAGGAAAGTAATATTGTGTCATATTCAATTATCTTTTGTTTTGGATTTCAGGGAAAATACGCTAGAAAACATGGAGTATAAAATAAAAGTGTTCTTATTGTGCTATGCAAAGGCAAATTTAATTTTATGAAGCCAAACTGTAAAGAGCTCTTAATAGAGCCTAGACCATCCCAGAAATTCCTTTTGTTAGTGTAAATTTCTTTAGGACCTTCTGTACTTTGTTGTTATTAAAAGAGGGGGGGCAGAGAAAAGAAACAAACAGCTGGTGTTTAATGACTCTGTCAGACCCAATTATAAAACATCAACTAGTTACTTTGATTTGTGTCCCATCCTGCCATGGGGGTACTTAAGAACATTATACTCTGCCAGAACTCATTTGGGCTTTGTTTACATTTATCTTTTAAATGCATAAGACTATTGATGGCAAGTTACCAAGGGTCTAACCCCTTTATAATCATTAATTTTTAATCTCAAAAAGAGTCTGCAAGGCAGCAAGACTCATTTCTATTTACTTGGATGCTCAAACTAAAATATACAGTGCTCTACTCCTGGATAAAATAATCCAAAGTAACCCAGTCAAAGGTTAGGAATGTGATGTCTTTCTCCTTCCAAAACTATGATCATTTAATATTCCCTTTCATTTAATTTAATAATCCTTGAACTTCTTGTTCATGGTTTGAAAAATTTTCCCTAGACATGTTAAAGATGGCTATATATACACGAATGATGAGTTATGAAGAATTTGGTAGATCTTTGGATGTGATGGGGTTGGTTTTTTTTTTTTTATCATAAGAGCAACAGTGGTTTCATTTTTTTTCCCAGAACATTACAGTGTATAAAGTTATTCTCATAATTCTGTGAGATTATTGCATGATGCTGCAGAAAGAACCATAGATTCAAATTTGGTGAACCTGAGTTTGAATCTGGACTAATACTTTCTATCTTTATGAATTTGGGTTAATCATGTAATTTTTCTGGG
Organism: Sarcophilus harrisii; assembly: GCF_902635505.1. Lineage (NCBI taxonomy): Eukaryota > Metazoa > Chordata > Mammalia > Dasyuromorphia > Dasyuridae > Sarcophilus > Sarcophilus harrisii. Next base: position 72,511,490 of record NC_045427.1, read on the forward strand.
CCTCTGTTCTGTAAAGTGATAGGTATGGAAAGATACACTTGAGGATCTTTAAGCACTCTTCTAGCTCTAACTCTTAAGATTTTCTGAAAGGAAGGAAAGCCAAGTAGTGCTACTTCATTTTTAAGAGGAAAAAAAAATGAACTTCAAGTAGCTGGTAAATGAAAAGATCAGTTTTAGCATTTATATCTTTTATTGAGGTGTTCTAATAAATATTTAACAATCTCTTATTTGAAAACTCACAATATACTTTTAAATGTAATTATATCAATGATTTTCTTAATTCTAGGAAATCAAAAACACAATAAATCAAGTTCTGTTGTTTAGGCAGATATAAATGCTCATAATGAAAATTCATCAGCCACCCCCCAAAAAATTGAGGCTGAGCTTCCATCTGTATCCCCTTGATTTTGTCTTTGAACTTCACATTATAGCATTGTTTGATATAATTTTTTATCTCTTCCTATTACATGATGATAATTTTCCATCCATCTAAATAATTTTTATTTTGTTTTAATTCTTATGATGCATTTTTGGATATAAGGACTTTCTTAAAAAAAAATTCCTCTCCCTTTCTTCAAAAGAATTAAATACAACCATCTGATCTCATGACTGAGACTTTTTTTGGTATTTGGCTAGTCTATACATGTATTTTATCAATAGTTTTAAAGTGTTTATACTATTTCTATTAAAATGAAATCATAAGGAAGTTAGTCTTCTTTGTTGTTTAAATTATCTTTTTTGTTTTTCAGATTTACTGATATTAATGATTCTTCAGGCAAACTTGATTTGAGCCTGCTTTCTCCATCTAAGGAAGAGTACTGGGCCATGCTAGCATACAACCGTTCCAAGCTCTGCAATATACTCTTCTCTAATGAGCTTCACTGCCGCTTGTCTCCCCATGGAGTCACATCCAATGCTGTTCATCCTGGAAATATGATGTACTCATCCATTCATCACAACTGGTGGCTGTATACCCTGCTTTTTACTTTGGCCCGGCCTTTCACCAAGTCTATGGTAAGTGACCAACTTATGTTGTGCTTATACATAATCCATTTTAACATCCTGGGCATGAAGCAACAGAAATCCTGATATGTATGTTTTCATTGACCTTTTGCATCTTATAATGAATAAGTATAACTTTAATAATAATCACAGTGTCAGGTATATGCCTACAATATGATAGAATTGGGAACATATTTAGATATATTTCTGATTAAACCTTTCACTCTTAGGCCGTGTTAAAATATTGGTTTGCAATATATAGTCTTTAAATTTTGGGATAACTGTAGCTGGATACTTTAATGAAAATTACATGATATTTGTTGTTAATTGATATATGGCTTATTCAGACCCATTCTACAAATCTGATTTGATGCATAGGACACTTAATAACAGTTTTGTGTTGAGATAAAAACAGGTTTTTTGGGGGTACTGTCAAAATATCATTGGGCATAATTCCTTTATTGTAATTGGGAAACCATATTGGCTTTTCTGAAATCTTTGGAAGGGTAGAAACCTTTCCTAGAGAACTCTTCGTTGGCCAGAAAGATATTTTGCTTACTAAGGATGCCAAACATGAACTGCTTAGATGGCCGAATAATACATGTTCAGCAGCATTTACAGATGGAAGAATAGGGGTTGTATATCTTAGATTGTTGCAGATAATTGACAATCCAGTAATACAGACATTTTTCCCTTCAACATGTTATTGAAGTATTTTGGATTGCTAAAGAAATATGTAGCATTCAGATATTTGTTTATAATTGCACAGAGTACATGTTTGTATCAACTGGTGGAGCTGACTCCTTTGTGTAAGCTTCACAACTAGACACAAAAAGCTCATTGTACATTAAATGCTTTTTTCCTGACCTTCCTCCCACTCCTTATTAGTAATAGAAAGAAAATCATTGCTTATTACTGTTTTCTTGGCACTTGAAGTCTCTTGCTGTGAGGTAGAGTCTTCTTTTTTAAAAGCAGAATTTATGGACAATATATCTTGTGTATGCTTAATGGAATTAAAAGATGCACAAATGTGGCCAGTTAATTTTTAGCCTCATTTTCTAGTTTTAAGCTCTAGAAAATGTCAAAGGTAGCCTAAGTCCTATAATTTTCACATGAATGCAGTTTGAGGGTTACCATGAATAAGGAGGGCATTTGGTTTTGTCATCTTTGGTTTTGGTTTTTGATTGCCAGCATTTAAATATAAGTAGAATAATCAATTCTTAGTATTATGGTAGATCTCAGTTGTTCTGTATAATGTATTACTATTACATATATTGGGGTAAATGAAAGAAATGTACATTAAAATTTCCTCTTGTTATCATCCTTTATAATAGTCATATGATGGGGCAATGTTTTTATATCTTAGCTATAACTGCATCTTATATCTTGACTAACAGACTTATTACATAGATGATGAAATGGATCAGATAACAGTAGGAGATGAGTTAAAAAGTTTTACCAAACATTAAAAAACCCTGTTTCTTCGATGTATTCACTAGCATGGTCTGGTAATAGAATATCATTGCCATGCCCAGTTAAGCCTCAATTTTTAAGTGATCTTTCACTATATTATCTTACATTAAGAGAATAGAAACAGTCAAAAAATAAAGTCTGTCCTTCAGTGTATTAACTAGAATTTGGAACAGACACATATGTTGTATTGAAATTTTCTGGATAACAACACTTTAGAAAGAATGATCCAGATTTAAACGTGGGAATTACTTGCTTCTCTAGAAGTGGAAACATAAGTATTCACAACCAAAATGTATGGTTTTATCAGCAGTGTAAGACTATTCAGGAGATAGACTGTCTGCATTTTTTTCATCCTACAAAAAGCACCAGTTTGTGCCATGTACTATGCCAGGCTCTGTAGATACAAAGGAAAAAACATTTAATCATAATCTGTTTTCTTCCTATATTTGTAAATATTTCAAGTATTGTATTTTTGGAGTGCACTGGAATGACAGAGTGCATTTTTTTTTCTTCTTTGAGATATATTTAGAAGTGAATATTTTAATATTTGACAGCAAAAGTGATGTTTGAGATTTCCATCATTTTGAAATATGTTACAAAAGATTTGTCATATTTTGTCATTACTGCACCGTCCCTTTTCATCATGTATTTGTATGTGAACTCCTTTCTTTAGGTAATACATTTTTAGTAAAAGGTAGAATTCCTATTCAAGAATCGAGTTTCTTCACTTGTGATGAATGATAGACTAACAGCATAGCCAGTAGCCCCAAAGGATGGATTGGCATTAGGTAATGATCTGTGGCCCAGCACAAACGTAGCCTTGGATTCATTTTCTCTTGACATGAGTGTTGCTATACTTCTTACATTCCATTCCTAAGGTCAAGGGAATGCTAAACAGGATGGAATCCTGTGCTAGGGAACCTCGCCTCCGGTTATCTGGCTCAGCTCTCTCTCTTAAGTATTAAACAGCAGTATTCTAATATCAACCTTTTTTTTAATTTGCTGTGACTTGCTGTGACGAGGGTGATTTTAGTTACAGTAATTAGGTCACCCTTCATGGAGTCAGGCTATTTTAAGTGCCTCTTTAAGGAATATTGTTGCAGATCAGTAATTTTACAATTGGATGTTCTTGTGCAACTTTATTAAATGTAATCTGTCTTTTAAATGTTGCTCTTTTACAGTTATACATTTCTAATTGTTGCTATAAATGCATTATCACTTTGAAATTAATTACTTTTTCCATTGTGGCCTCCTGCAGTATAATAATCACTAATAAGAAACTTGTATGAATTAATTCTAAATGTAGCGACCCCTACTGACTAATCAGTATTTTCATTGACCTCCTGCTCTTGTTTTAGTTAATATGATGACTCCATCAGATAGACTGCTAGAGTCAATATTTAAATATTTGTAGAATTTTCTGTCTTTTGATTAGAAGAAATATATAACATGGGCATTGTTATTGTACTTCAGAAAATTATACAGAAATGATTTACTTTTCAACTAAGTTGAAAGGACCTCAGAGGTCATTATCTTCTAAACACTTATCAAAAGCACAAGCTTCTACTTGAATAACTTTATTAAGAGAAAACTCATTTCTTCTTAAGGTAGATCATTGTAGTTTGATATAACTAAAAGTTTTGAAGTCCTTTCTTATATACTTAGCATAACTTTTGTTGTTACTTATCTTGTCATTCAGTCATATCCATCTCTTTGTTACTCCATGTTATCATATTGTCCCTGAAATTTTTCTTGGCAGAGTTACTGGAGCAGTTTGCCATTTCCTTCTGCAGTGGATAAAAGCAAACAGGGTTAAGTGATTTTCCAAAATCACAAAATGTCTGTGATCAGATTTGCATTGAGGTCTTCTTGATTCCAGGCCTGATGTTCTATACACTGAACCACGGAGTTACCTTCTATCTGCATACTGTTTACCTTGGTCTTAATTTTTCATCTGGAATTAGACAAGATACATTTAATCTCTCTTCCAAATGAGCATTATCTTTTAGATACTTGAAAGCAGTAATCATATTACCTCTTAGTTTTCTTTTCTTTAAACATCAAAGGAATAATAAAATAATAAAAGCCTAAAAAAATTGTGAGGTTCCTCCTCATTCTGGTAATGTTCCTCTAGATTCCCTAAATGTTATTAATATCCTTCCAAAAATGTCATGCTCAGAACGAAATCAAGTGCTCTAGATGGCGCATGAGCTGTGCAGGATCCTGTAAGTTTGTCATCTCTCTTGTTTTAGCCTTCTACTGGATGCTTCTATTATGCTACTGCATGCTTCTACTAAATAGCGTAAGAGCTGTTTAATCACCCCTTCCTAATCCCCCAACTCCCAGAGCATGATGCAGTTTTCAGTAGCATCTTTAAATAATTCTGCCATTTAATGCAACAAATATTTATTAAGGTCCTACTACGTGCAAAGCACGTTAGTAAGTAGAGACAATAGATACAGATAAAAAAAAAAAAAGACAGCCCTTGTCTTCAAGGAACCATGCATACCTTATTTTGAAAGCCCTCATATGAAACAAAAAGTCAGGGTTTTTTTTTGCTTAAGCTTTCAGTACTGGTTAACTATGGCCTCCAACACTGAGGGTGGTTAGTTGTATATAAAGGCTGATGCAGAGCATGATCACATGCTTGCTCTAGTATTTCATGCAACCAAATATTTTTGTTGGCGGGTAGAAGCAGAAAGAATAGCACGTGTTAGGCCAGCAAGAGCTTAGCAGATGTTTTAGGGAACTAAAATTTCAAATCCCTTTACATTAAAATCAGCTCAGGTTTGTAGAAGTTTGGAGACTATTGAGTTACGTTTCCTGGAGCTGTGTAAAGCCAACCATTGTACTCAAGTTTTAACAGATGTGCTGAGTTTTTTTTTTTTTTTTTTTTTTTTTTTTTAATGGAGGGGAATAAAACACTGATTCTGTTGCAGTCATAAATTATAACTAGTAAAGCAGAGATTGTCATTCTGTTAACCTTCAATGGCCAAAGCAGGATAATTTTGCCCTTGTATGACCTGCTTTGTTTTGATTTCTATTTTATGATTTTTAAAAATTGAGATCTCGTTTTTTAAGAAATTCACATTTTGAAAGTTTTCTCTTAACATATCTTAAATAAACTATGCAACAGATGATATTATCAATGAAAATCAGCAGTTTTGTTTTTATGTGGTATAAAATAATACATTATTTATTATTATTATTATTATTTTTATTAAATAACAGAGAACTCCTTCATGTATGTGTAGTTACTTTATATTTATGCTTTATAAATTTATATATTTACTTGCTCTCCATTAGAATGTGAGCCCCTTAAGAGAAGGGATGATTTTTAGTCTTTGTACTTTTCTTCCAGGTACCTAACACAGTGCCTTTCATGTAGTAGGTGCTTAATAAATACTTTTTGTTTGATGAGTTGCCTTAACTTGAAAAATATATTTTTTGTTCACAGATATTGCTCTGATAGCCCTTGGTTTTAAAGATGTGTAGGTGACTCATTTAAAGTCCTGTTCTGCATTCACTAACAATCAGTAGGAAGATAGATCATGTGCAATTACCAAATATCATAAATTTTAAAGAAACATTGAAATTTATTTTGAAATTAATATTTTTAAAAATCTCTTTTTCTCTTTGTTCTACTCATCCTTTAGAATTTCTATAATCGCTTGCCTCTTTTTTAAACAGACTATATTGAGATGTTTCTTGCCATATTTTATTACTTATTGTTTTATTGGAAACTCAAGTATCTCATTTGCTCTTTAGTCCCTTCTTCTCTTAGCATATCCTTCTTTCCAGTGATTTTTGGCCTTCTCAGAATTTAGGTATTGGATTCCAGGTCTATTAAATAGATGTCAGAAGCTTATGTTGCCCCTTTCGGATGTTGCTGAGATGTTTCTTCTATGAACATTGATTTCTGTATCACTTACTGTAAAAGTCAATTTTCTCCTGTGAGGTTTAGGATAACATTTTCGTAGTGACAAGAGAGAGGTCTCAACTCTAGTGCAATATGAATTGTTCTGAAATTGATTTTGTGTATCTATCTCTGGACTTATTTGACTAAAACTAACAGATATTTTGAATGTAGGTTTTGAATATACTGGCCTAGGAAGTAGGAAACAGATATTTTGTCCAAGCTTTGTTAACTCACTTGTTTTGTGACCTTGAAAATTCTGTGTACTTTCTTCTGGACTGTACTTTCTTTGTCCATAAAATGAGGGACTTGGTCTAGGGTCTCTTCTAATCCTGGGATAACCAAGATCTTTCTGCAGAGCAGTGCAAATTAGAGCATGCTGGTGGTATTTATATACTTTCAGAAAGCAGAATAATTTTTTTGTCAGTAAAATAGTTTAAACCCTAAAACATTCACCCCGGGTGAACTTCTTCGCAATCTGCTACTTATGTTCTCCTATCTTCCTTTGAGTATGGCCTCCTGCCTTCCCAGAGTCTCTATTCTTACCCACTGGTGTCTGGGCTATTTCCTTCCAACTGAGTTTGTCTTTAAAAGTTGACATTAAGGCATTTTTTGGGGGGTAAAAGTGAAATTTGTGTTACATGCCAAATCAATATAAATTGACAGTGAATGTTCAAGAACACAGGGTCACTTCTATACTACAATTAAGTTCTGTAGGAATATTTGAATGAAGGATAATGATAATGATAATTTTCATAATTCTTAAAACTTTACAAAATACTATCTTCATACCATATCACTGAATCAGATGGTAATGATGTTATTATTGCTACTTTACAAGTAAGAGAATTAAAGATTGGAGAGGTTAAGTGATTTGCCCTAACAGCAAGCAAATAGAGTGGATGAGGCCAGATCTTCTATATTTGACGATATTTGAAATACTCTATATTTCTTCATCTCTTTTCTCCACCTTCATAGAAAGGGTTATTTATTCACAAGAACTGACCACTCTTATCAATAATTATATATACTGTCTTGATCTCGTAAGGTTTTTAGAACTATGAAAGCTCACAAATTGGTTCCACTGCATCTAGTGAAATCAACTGAGAGTTGATCATCATGTTTTGAATGCCTCTGTAAAGTGATTTATAAGCAGTAGTTATGATTCATAATTGGATTTTAAAGTTCCTTAAGTTTTGCCATGTGACAATGTCAGAATTAATAATAGGTCACTCTATAAATTCAGTTTCTCATTGTCATTAGGTAGCAGTCAATAAGCATCTATCAGATACTATGTGTTAGATATTGTGCTAAGCACTCCTGCTTTAGATTGAATTTCAGTCTTTTCTCTTATACTTTAAGTTCTTATATTATAAATATAAGGAAAAATATAGATAGTCCCTCCCTCGCTCCCTCCCTGGCTCTCTTCCTCGCTCCCTCCCTCGCTTCCTTCTTTGCTCCCTCCCTCACTCTTTCCCTCACTCCCTCCCTCACTCTCTCCCTCACTCTCTCCCTCATTCTCTCCCCTCGCTCCCTCCCTCCCTTCCTCTCTCCCCCGTATGCTCCCACTGGCTCCCTCGTGCACTACCTTCCTTGCTCGCTCCTTCCCTCCCTCTCTCACTCCCTCCCTTATATTTATACTATAAGGAAAAATATAGATAGTCTCTCCCTTATAGTATAAATATTATATTATATTATAATATATTAATATATTATATTATAAATATAAGGAAAATATGGTATCTCCCTTATATTATAAATATTATATTGTGTTATATTATTATATATCATATTATAAATATAAGGAAAAATATAGATAGTCTCTCCCTTAAAGAGCTTAAATTATAAAAGAAAAAAACTGAAATTCAGTCTAAAGCAGGAGTGCTTTTCAGAGGAATACAGCCTGAAGAGATAGCTCTTCTGGGTGGTATATAGATTTTTCAAAGGGAAGCATCCCAGAGGCAGGTGATAATCTGGGTATGTATTTCAGAGATGAAGTGATCTTCCAAGTTGAAGAAGTTTCTTGGTGATAGAGATTTTCAAAAGAATGAAGTTTAGTGAGGAAAATACTCTTAGAGGTGGGGTATAAAATGGGAGACTTATTATGTTCTCCATTATACCAAAGTAGATTCTTTGCCCAATCGTTTTCTAATGCATTATTTATAGCTTTGCTTCTTTCCTGTCCCTTTCTTCAGTCCCCTCCTTAAATCTTCCCTTGCTCAATATGCTCCTGTTTCTATTGGTTACTAGAGGTATAAAATGTACCAACTTTGTTGGTTTGTATTTGTAGATCTATGTTTCATGGCTGGTTATAAGATTTAGTCTTTTAATAAGGATGCATATGAAAAAGAATTTTTTTAAAATTAAGATTATATTTTCCAAGTTTATTTTATATTTATTTTCATATTAGAATGTGTCCATATCAATGTATCACTTAAAGCTCTTTCTCAAAGGGGATATTATACAATTTTGGTTGGAATTTTAGACTTTTAGCCAGAAATTCTTCATTTCTTTTATAATAATATATGCCTCAATACTTTCAAGATCAGTGTGTATACTGCTACCAATTCAGATTGTAACTATATCCACTCTCTTCTTAGAAGTCCACAGTTTGCTGCCTATTTTAAACTAAAAATAAGTTGAACATATTATAAGATGCTTCTTTCTCTATAACATAAATTCTGTTTATTTCAGGGTAATAAGGAGTGTTTACAAAATGCTTGTTATTGATTTTGACTTGCAGGTAAAGATTTCAATTTCATCATTATAGGTACTTAACTGAATAGATTTCATCCAAGCCATATCTCAGAACACAGTCTTTTTGAGTTGTTATATGAAATAATTTATCAACTGGGTACCAAAACAAACAACAGACAGTGAACTCCTTGTCCAATGTCCAACAAGTCAGCTGAATTCTCTGGTCCTCAGTTTCATTATCCATAAAATAGGAACTGCAGACTAGATAAATCGCAAAAGATCTTTATAGATTTAAATGTTAGGTTTTTATGATCTTTTGCTGCTTGAAAGAACCTGCCCATGCCTTCACTCTGCTGAGAGAACCTTTTGTATCTTATGGACATCACCATGCCATGAGGTATGATTAGAGAAAAATAGTAGTAGAAAAAAATACAAATATTTGGAGGAATAGGTAGCACCTTAAAATGTACTTAAAGGCAGCAGAAATAAAGTTGGAGAATGATTTGAAATCAATAGCCTTATTTTAATTTTATGGAATAATTGACTTGGAACAAGCTTAATGCAGAGATTGAATTCTACCTAGAAATACTTGGTTTTTTCCTCAAAAATGAGTTTATTTTAGTTATTCATACATGAGGTTTGAGGATACCATACCACTTGAAACATTTTCACCAATCAGTTTCATATGATTGGTCTCCTTCAATAATTTACATTTTGAAAAAGTCAAATATTCTTTATGAAGCCAAAGTCATCTAACAGAACATACAGTGTTTGTTCAGCTGGGTGTCTTATTTATTTGAAGTACTGAGAGAAATCTCTTCTGACTACATATAAAAAGGAATAGTAAACAGTAAGAGTATCCAAGTAATCGGAGCTAGAAACTCCCTCCTTTCAGAGAAAAGTCATAAGAAAGTGTATTTGCTGGATCCAAAAAAAATACAGTATATCAACAACTGAGAGCCCCAGAATGTTTTCTTAGTCTTCTTACTATTTTTAAAAATGTACTTCAAAAATCTGGGACCTTTTTATTTTAATATCTCCTGACAGGTGGATGCAATAAAATGTGTTCCTTTTTAGAATATATTTATCAGTTTCCCTTTGTATGTGTATGGCATGTCCTACATCTTCTCATTGACTTTCTTCAGGCAAAATGAACAATAAAATTTCCAGTTTAATATTCTCAGAAGATTCTTTATAAGTAAAATATTAATAGTATTGAAAAAACTATATATTATATTTAAGTTGATTCATGAAAGATACCCAATCAAAATATTAATTTACAGGCTAATCTAGTTTTAACTGAAAAATTCTGGATTAGGAATCTGGAAACCCTGCTACTTACTGATAGTGTTATTTATCTCTTTTCTCCATGTTTCAATTTATTTATTAAAGATTTAGATTTTGATTATATTTATGGTCACTTTCAATTTTATCATTCTATAATTGATTCAGCTTCTTTCTCTTATCCCCGTCCTACTTCTGATTGTACTAATAACAATGTATTTACCAGTAATCATTCATCAATCAATATATCTTAATTACTTAAGTTAATATTACTTAAGTTAAAATTACTTAAGTTAATATACTTAAGTTATAATTAACAAAAACAGAATGAGGTTATTCCAAAGAGTACGTTAACTGGATTAGATACAATACAAGTATTCCCAAAATAATTAGGAAAGAAAGTTAAGATTTATGTTTTTATCTCCATGCTTCAATGGATAATCACTGATTATTTTATGATTTCCCCTCTTGTAAATGGAATATTCTTTCACATATAATTGTTGACTCTCATCATGATCCCACATATTGAGATCCATTCATAAGAATACTTTATAGGCCCATAGGATTTAGAACTAGAAGGTACCTAAGTGATCTAGTCCAAATCCCTTGATTTATTACTTGGAAAATTAATACTCAGACTAAGAAAATAATCAGGCCATCATAACATGTACAGTGAATAGAAGAATTAGTAATATCTCTCGTTGCATTAATGACAATTAATATCTTTGCTTTTATGACCAATATAATAAAATGTTTTAATTATTACATTTATAAAGAGAATAGGCTAACAAAATTAAATATTTAAGTAGAAACTTACACTTTTAATGGAATAAAACCATTTTACTGTAAGAGATTATTACTGACCTGGATTATAGCCTTGGTTAAAATCATAGGAGGATTGCTGTCCATTAACTGAATAAATATATGATATCTGTTTTAAATATGTTAAATGAAAACACCATAAAAGAATATTATGTGTGTAGTTTCAATTTTTTTCCAGGCTCAGATACCATATTTCAAAAAGAAGATATAGAAAGAATCAAAAGTTCTTCCTTGTTCTATGGTTCTGTGAACGAATACATCTTTTACAGGGTCAATCATTTTGATGAGGAGGCTCAAAACAAAAACCACAAAAATAATTGAGTCAAATTTCAATTTTTTTTGATAAAGACAATATTGTGGAGAAACAGTTGTTCTGCTGAAAACTTAACAAGTAGAAGGTTTATCAAGACCAGTCTGACTTATGGAAAGACCTGCTGCAATCCATTATTAATATTATTTATAGTGTGTAACTATATGCCTCTTTTTCCTTTCAGTAGATTTTGGTTTATATATGGTAAAATAAAGTCAGCTAAGAAGAGGATTGCATTCAGAGTCAATTCAAACCAACGTGATTATCCATCAGAAAAATTGGCCTTTTCGCAAAACCATATTTCATTTTTATTTAGTATTTCCCACCAGTTACATTTTAAAAAATTGTATTTGTTTCTAAAATTTTTGAGTTCTAGGTTCTCTCCTTTATCCCCACCCACAATTAAGATGCAAAATAATTACAAAACTGTGGTTGAAGGAATCAGGGGAATATTTACTAACTGTTGATAAAATATATATCATCCTTCTTAAGTAGTGAGTAAAATCATAGAATGGTACATTATTCTAGATATTTCAAGAGTCTATTTATTTTACCAGTCATAGTTTTGACCACTATATTACTCCTCTCCTTAAAAATCTTAAATGGGTGTAGGATGAAATAAGAACTCCTTACTAACATTTGAAGCCTTTCATAATTTGACTACAACCTACCTTTCTAGCTTTATTTTATATTTACTCCTTTTCATACCTCTGTATTCTGGGCAAACTAGATAAAAATAGCTCTTCACTAAATCCAAATATACTATTTTTGTATATGTTATTTTGCTCAGGCCTGGAATTTACCCACTCTTCAACTTTTCATTTCTGAATTCTTATTTCTTTCAAGATTTAATTCATATGCCATTCTTCCTGCCTATCTGATTTTTTAATATATATGTATATATATATATACACATATATATATATGCATATACATAATAGCTTTTTACTTTCAAAATATGCAAAGATAGTCTTTAACATTCAATCTTTCAAAACCTTCAGTTCCAAATTTTTCCCCCTTCTCTTCCCCCACTCCCTTCCCCTAGATGGAAAGCAATCCAAGATGGGTTAGACATATTTTGCTTGCTTTCTGTGAACATTTCAGTTATTAAAATATTTTCCTCAGGTACTTCTAAAGTACGTTGTATGATCTCTTCTTTTACCCAGGGACATCAAACAATGTTATCAGCATTTTTATATCTTGGAAGGATTCTCTTAAGAATTTAAAATATGAATAAGAATTATCTTTTAAATATATTTTAATGCTATTTTATTGTATATCAAATGCTTTTAAAGTAGTTAACAAGACATAAACATAATGAATGTATATATATTTATAAACATAACAATAAAATATCATTTGTTGGTTTTATGACCATCAAGCTATCTATTACGGGATATAGTTTTAAAATCCTATTTTCAATCCATTATGATGGATATGAGGAATATGTAGATTTTTCTCATATACTTTTTCTATTGATGAGAAAATAGGAATCTGGGTTGGTAGTTATTGATATGTTCTCTGTACTCTAACCTCTTTTTGATCAGTGCCCTCAAAATTGTTTCTCATCCAGCATAGATCTCCTGCATATTTATTTGGTTCTGGTCCATTTGCTGTTCTCATCTTTATTTTCTTTATGGCCATACAGTATATTGTTCTTATGTAGCACATCACAGACTGTGATGGTAAAGTCCAAATGTAATATATCATTGCCATTGAAGAAAAAAAGAGAAATTGTTATTAAAAAATCTTTACAGATATTTTCTATTTATCTTTGTTGTCCTGACAGTTTCATTTTTAAATTACATGCCTTCAGGATGATTTTGCCTAATTGAATTTCATGTTAATCATTCTGTAGACATGTATTTCTTTTCTTTCTTTTTTTAAAGAGTAACTCATGATAATTATTAATTATTATTTATTTGAGGTCTTTTTTCACATCACAAATTTCTGAGGAAAATCAAAACAAAAAAAATTTCTTTTAACACAGGCAGATGGTTAACCAAAAATATCTAGCAACCGAGACTTCAATTAGAAATGTGTACACTATCTTGTTCTAGAAGTCTTATATCTTTCTCATGAGCTTATACTTTTTTCACAACTTTTATTTTTTTTTAAATTGAATTTGAAGTGAAGAGAAATAAAAAAAAGGGACATCATAAATTTTTGTTACCCATTTTTAAAAGTTTATATGAAATAATTTGGAGGAACTGGGCATAATCAGTCCAGAGCAAGAAGACCCCGGGACCATGAGAGCATGATAGAGGCAGTCTTTATGTGAAAGACTATTGAATGAAGGCATGCATATGATTGGGTTTTTTTTTTGTTTGTTTTTTTATTTATTTTGTTTTGTTGGCTTCTTTGGACAAAACTAGGAATTGTGAATGTAAATTGTAAAGAGGCAATGTAGGCTTACTTCAGGAAGAACTTCCTTCCTAAGAATTAGAAGTAACCTAAAATTGAACAAGTAGACTGCTCTCATAAAGTTCCTCCCATTGAGGAACTTAAAGCAGAGGCTGAATGTCATTCTTAGTGGGGATTAATAATAATAATGTTAATACTTAATATTGATACAGCTTTTGCTATGTGCCAGCCTCTGTGCAGTTCTTCTCTCTTCTGATCTTCATAATAATCTTGGAAGGAGATTTTGGTTTTAATCTCCATTTTACAGATGATGAAACTGTCACAAGCAGATGTTATCATGATTTGCTCAGCTAGTAAATATCTGAGAGATGATTCGAACTTAGGTCTTAGTGGCTCCAACCTAGCTCATTACACTTTGTGCCACTTAGATGACATCTGATCATAGATGCAGAGCGGAAAGGCTTTGGATGTCTTCTAATCCAGTTCCTTCCATTTACAAATAAGGAAACTGAGGCTCACAAAGGCGTCTAAATTGTCCATTATCTCATACCTAGTAAAAATATCATCTGAAAGAACCAAGTCTTTTCAATCTGAGTACTTTAATTTCATTAATGCTACCTCCCTGTTGTGTGGGGCTGAGGCTATTTTAGGTGCAGTCCCTTCTCACTCTCAAAATGCATTATTCTCTGACATTTAACAATGGGGTAATACAATTTTCTTGTTTTGTTTGTGTCCTTTTTTTTTTTTTTTTGTTTTGTTTTGTTTTGTTTTCTCCTGCAGATTTTTTACAACATAACATTTAATTGATCTTTTTTAAAAAAAATGCAACTGTTAACTCACTCTCCCCTCACTCTCAAATGTAGATGTTCTTAATCTTTATGAATACATGAATCTGTATTTTTAACATTATTAAATAATATTATTATATAATCATTAATTATATTATTACTATTATGATAACTATTTCAACATCATTCATTTCATTGGTAATCCTATGTATTTTATGCATTTAAAAATATTATGCTAAAAAGGGAGCCATGGGATTCTCTACAGGGCCAAATGGGTCCATGATGGGAAAAATATGTTCCCACAATATGGGGGAACAAAACAATTCAAAAGTCCTTTTACCTCTGCCAAGAGTAGGGAAGAGAAATTCTTGGTCATATAGAATGTGTCTTTGTGTATGTTTGTCTGTGTGTGTGTGTGTGCGCGTGCATGCATGCGTGTCTTAAAACCATGAATGGCCAGTGCTTTCAGTACTGTAATCTTTCAGAATTGTTACCTCTATAGAATGTTTTATGGTGATCAAATATAGTATTGCCTTGTTTTTGTTTCTCTCCTCCATCTCTCCAGTAGCTCATCCCTTCCCCTTTCAGATTATTTTAGACTATCCCATATATTCCCCACATTTATCTAGTGGTTCACATATTATCTCCACCATTAGAATGTATATTCCTTTGGAACAGGCATTTTTTTTTTCTTTTGCCTTTGTATCCACAGTTATTAGCACATTTTTTGGTACATATTAAATGTTTAATACATGATTATTCATGGAGTGACATTGTTTCCATTAGTTTATACAGGTCTTTCAAAGTTTCTCTCAATCTTTAATATCTATCACTTCTTATGGTGTAAAAATATCCCTTTATATTGATTTGCCACCATTATTTAGCCATTTCCTGATTTATGATCATCCTTTTTGTTTCTAATTCTGTTAACCCAAAGGCATGAGTGAGGAGGGATTGTTATATACCTTTTGTAAGTATAATTTTGGGATTTTTTTGTCTTCAATTTCTTTGGAATATGTGCCTAATAGTTAAGTCAAAAAATATTTACTAAACAGCACATAGTTGGATGTGCAACATGCTATAGTAAGCATTGGAGAGTCAAAGACAAAATTTAAGGGAAGCAAAATAAACTTATCAAAAATTGTGAGATTCTACCTGGAATTTGAAGAAAGTTGCAGAAGCAGGAAGTCAGACTTTGAGGAAGAGAAAATTGCAGTTAGGGGATCCCTCCAGTAAAAATTCAAGGGCTCTGGAAATGCAGGGTCTTTTGAAAGAAACAGCAGGGAGTGTAGAGTCCCTGGATTACAGAGTAGGGCAGGGAGGTAGAAGAAAATCTGGAAAAGTAAGAAGAGTCCTGATTATGGAAGGTTTTTAATTAAACCAAAAAAGTTTATTTTGATTTATGATGGAAATAGGGAGGCACTAGAATTTATTGAATGCAGGTGCCATAATCAGATGAATAATTTAAGGAGATTACTTTGACAGTTGAATGAAGAATGGGTTAGGGGGGCAGATTTGAGGAAGAGACTCCAATAGAAACCTATTGTAATAGCACAATCATGAAGAAATGAGGACATGCATCATAATGGTATCAGAAAAGTATCAGAAAAGAAAAGCAGGTGCATAAGAATGATGGAATCAAGAGGATTTGGCAGTAGATTGAATATATAACTGTATGGAGAGTGAAGAGTTAAAATGTGACCCATAGGTTACAAATCTGAATGAGCAGGATGATGGTTCTCTGGACAGTAACTGGGAAATTAGGAACAGGAGAGGGTTTGGGGGAAAAGACAATGAGTTTTGTTTTGTATATATTGAGTGAAAAGTGATTATAAAACATCTATTTTTAGGAATGTAGAATTTCTGTCGATTCTTTTGATGAAGGTGTGTGTGTGTGTGTGTGTGTGTGTGTGTGCGTGTGTGTGTGTGTGTGTGTGTGTGTGTGCACATGCATGTAATATTTGGGGCAGGTAAATGGTATAGTGAGAAAGAACACTGGAATTTGAGATAGGAAAATCTGAATTTACATCTGACCTTGGAAACTTCCTATCTGTGTGACTATCAGTAAGTCACAACTTTTCTATGCCTTAATTTCTGATATAGTAAAGAAATTTTCACACATTAAAGTGATATTTTAAGTGCTATTTATGATAAGCCATTGTTATTCTGTTCCTATATTGAAGCAACTGTTGAAATTTGTTTCTTTGCCTTTTCCTGGGACTTTTGTAAGTAAACTATTATCATTAACAAATAAGAAGTTTTGTCTTTTCTTTATCTTTATATTTTAAATTATATTTTTGTCATTATTTTTGATTTCATTTTTACATTCTACATCTGATTTCAGAAAAGGGATCATTGTTGCTTTACTCTTATATTTAGTGTTTCTACTTTGAATATAATGTCTTTTGGTTTTAGATATTTTTCTCATGTTCTTTAAAATGGTTATTCCATAAAGATGCTTCATATTTATTTTTTTAAAAGCATAAATGAGTGCTGTACTTTGTCATTGGTCCTTTCTGCATCTATTGATATAATCATATAATTTGAGGTTTTAAATGTGATTTATTATGTTATTTTTCTACTAACATTGAACTATATGACTCTGGCATAAATCCAAATTGATCAAGTTGAATAAATGACATATAAGATTGGGGATATTATGTTAGGAACTTTTTAGGTGAAAGAATTGCATATATATTTTTTGAGTAGAAATTTATTAATGATAGTGCATTCTAGTTATTCTTTATATTTTCTTCCTTAGTTTAGGCATTAAAGCAGTAGCTGTCTCACAAACTTTCTTTCTAGAATTTCTCATCTAGCATAATTGTATAGGATAGTATAGTTATCAATTAGTAAATTTTGATATAACTCAGGTCTCTTGTTAGGGAAGCTATTTATTTCTCTTTCTACCATATCGCATCGCTATCCTAATCTTATACTTTCAGATGTCTCAAACTGCAAATAACTAATGGCTCCCAAATTCACTAAGGCAATTGATTGGCCAGTCTTCTAGAATATCTTTTCATGAACTAAAGATTTAAAAGATCACATAATCAAAAGGTTTATTTATAATTCTTATTCCATCTTAAGGCCTCTCTGATTTTGCCAGTTAATTGTAGTATAATTCAGAATTTCTGAGAAATTGTAGATGAGAAAGCTCCTAATTACAAATGCTAACTACAAGTTTTCTGTAAAATCTCATTCTGAAATACGCATTGTAAACATTGTAAACTTACTTCTACCTTTGTCCTTCTTGCTAAAAGACTGATCAAATTGCAAATTTAATTTTTGTTTCTTTTTAGCTTCTACTTAAATATCCATAAATTTTGGTCTGAATATGCTTCTTCTGAAGATACCCCCTTGAGTTTTTGATTGCCCATTGAAAATATTGCATGTGTATTTGATCAACTTAAATATATCAAATAGAGAAATAGAGAATGCTCGAATCTGTTTTCAGACACAATCAGTTCCTTCTCTGGGTATGGAGAGGATTTTTCATCATAAGTCCTTCACAATACTTGTGGATGATTGTACTACTGAGAATAACAAAGTCATTTATAGCTGTTCATCCTAGAACATTGCTATTACTTTGTATATACTGATATTATATACTGATATTTCCCTTTGTTCATGAAGGATTTTCCAGGGTTTTCTTCCCCTGAGAACATCCTGCTCATCATTTCCCAGAGAATAGTAATGTTCCATCAGAGAAACTTGCTTTGAAAATTTTTTTACAATTATTATTGCTAATTTAATTTTACAGTTATTTATAAATTGGCCCATGTAGTCATTTTTCTTTTCTACACTTCCATGCAAAGGTTTTTAAATGGATCCCTAATAGATAGCACAAATTAACCTCAGAGTCTTCTTAGTGGATGGGGTTTCTCCATTTATTTGGTTTCATCCACAAGCAACAGCAACAACAACAATACATGATTTTAGTCAAATTATTCTTAGTATATAGCTAGGTGACTTGGTGTACAAAGAACATTGAATTTGAAGTCAGAAAAACTGACATATTCTGTCTCAGACACTTCATAGATTTTTAACTGTGGCTAAGTCACTTGGTGTTGCCAAGTTTCAGTTTCCTTATCTCATAAAATGAAGAATGGGATTCCAGGAGTGGATGGCACTTCCAATGGGTGAAGTGGTTTCTGGGATGTTGTAGAGAAATTCCTGAAAGAATTAGTGCAGCCTGAAGAAGAATAAAGAAATCTCCTAACATTTAGATGAGCTATAATTATGAAATTTACCTATTCACATATCTTATTTTTATATCACCTTAGTTTTGAAGAGATAAACCATGTCATAGTCAGCAGCTGTCCTCAAAGATAGGAAACCTGGGTTCAAGGTCTCTTTCTTTCATATTCTGCCTGTGTGACTGAGAAAATCATTTTATCTCTCAGTGTTCCAGGAAACTCTCTAGGAGTAATAGAGAAGCTAATGGCCTGAATTTTTAAAAAGTTACTATATTTGATGTTTTTTTCTGTTGTACTAGTGGAATCACAGTTCACATCCATTCCTTTACCATTTCTGAATATGTCTCCCTTGCTTGGTGAGCTAGTGCTTATAAAAGGGGGGTGGGTGGGGAGAAAAAAAGAAAACGGGAGAAAATAAAACAGTTTAGCAAAACCCACCAATATATCAAGGGAAGCTTACAATTTATGTGATGTTTCATATTCGCAGTTTTCTCACTATTGTGAAAAAGAGGGAGCACATTTTTCTCATTACTTCTGTGGGACAAAACTTGGTCATGATAATTACCCAGCTTTCCAATTCATATTTGTCACTGCTATTGTTTATTCTTATTTACATTTTTGTGATTGTTATGTATTTTGTTTTCCTGATTCTATTTCATTCTGCATCAGTTGTATTCGTTGTAGTCTTCCCATGCTTTTCTGAATTCTTCATAGTCATTCCTTCTTAAGGTAAATAACAATATCATAACAATGTATCAATGATTGATTCCAAAGCCACTTTGACAAGAGTGTATTGTGGGACACTAAAATAATTGTATAGGATGCCTGCCTTGTATAAGTGTTTTCTTGATAGATCTACCTAGGAGTAGAAAGAAAGGAAAGAACAGAAGCAGGGGAATTAAAATATGAAAAGTCTTTAGAAATGCCTAATTGCTTTTTGTTATGGAAATCTAAAGTAATTTTATCTTTGAAAAGTTCCAGATACACACTTTGGCTCTCTCTATCCTCTGAATTAATCAAAGAGTGTTGCTGCTTTAACTTGCTCAGTTGGAAATCACTCACTTGCAAGACTCCAGGCACTGAGTAATGTACACATGGAGTGCCGAGAGTTCACCACAGAGACCCCCGAGTACGGAGATGACACAGTATATTCATAAAGTCATTCAGCACATTTCTTAGGAAGGTAACCCCTCAGCGGGTCATTTTTCTCTAGTGTCCATAAAATCAAACCTGCGCAGCAGCTCTATCTGTGGGTGAGAGGAGATTTTGCTGATGATTTTCAAAGTGGTTTTTAAAAAATATTTTAATATGCATTTAACTATGTTGTTAAAAACTCAGCATTCTCAATGTGAATTAAACTTTATTCTACCTGTTTTCCATTTGCTAGATCACTCAGAATTTTTTGATTCTTAGCAATAAGGAACTTTAGAGATCATTCAGGATATACTCTCATTTTATAGAAACCCAAAAGAGTTTTAGTTTATTGTCTGTCTATTGTCATACATGGAGGGAGTAAGGTGATACCATGGTGCATAGAGTGCTGGACCTTGCGTTTAAACTGAGCTTCAAACATCTTCTAGCAAGAATGTTCCTGGACAAATGACTCAATGTTCCTTTCCCCCAGTTTCCTCATTTGTAAAAGGGAAAAATAATGCCACTTATCTCTTAGGAGGGTAAAATGAAATATTTTTGAGGATTAAATGAGGTATTAAAAATGTATTGTAAACCTTAAACCACTATTTGAATGTAGTTGTTATTATTAATAGTAATCATTCCCACAATTAGTAAGTTTCAGTGCTAGGATTTTAAAAACAAGTCTTCCAATCAAGATTTCTTTCTTCATTCATGCTGCTTTAGAACTTGAATTTTGATGTTTACATTTGGACACATTCAATCTGACAATAACGTTTCATTGACTTCACACTTTTCAGGGGTTTGAGTTCAGAGATGAGAGAAGGGAAGGTGAAATATGCCAAAGATATCAAAAGCAAGTTTAAAAATTGAAATAGATCTCATTATGGTGTTATTTCATAGCTATGATAATGGGAAATTCAACAAACATATAATAGAATAATAATAACAATAATAACAACAGCAGCAACAACAAAAAGAAAATCCTTATAATTACATTACAATTTTTCTTTTCTGCCTCCTGCCATATATCTGATACTGCTCCTTGAAGACCTTTTGAAGAAGAGGAAAAGCACTGGCAGGTCCTATTAAACCAAGAGGATTTTGAATTTAAGATATTGAATTTGTATTTAGTTCAAACCTAGTTTGGTTGAGGGTTGGCTAGTAGGGAAGGAAGATTTTAGCCCCAGTAACTTATTAAATCACCTGTCTTCACTAATATCAGGAGGGACATTATCTGCAGGTAAAATCATAAGCTCTTGACATAAATTCAGAGTGTTGTGCTTAGTACCAGCATAAATACTATGATAAATAAGACTCAGTACTTGCACTCATAGAACTTATAATAATTAGCTGTTAATGCATATAGTCAATTAAGTATGTAGGTAAACCCTAAAACCATTAATTGATTTCATGAAAGTATAGATAACATTAACTAGTGCTTCAGGGGCATTCAGTGACAGAAGAATATGTTATAAAAGGAGAAGTGAGCAGGCCTACAATCAGGTAACTTTAGCTCAATTATCTTGACTACCAATCAGTTAATATTTGGGGTGACTGATGGAACAGAGAACCATTCTCAGATATGGTGGGGTTTGATCATAACATATTATAGATATTATTACTAGACAACATTGTTGGGAGCATATAAACAAGCCATATAATAGGAGAGAAATATGAAACATTTTAGTTCCAATTTCTTTTAAAATCTATTGGAACAATTCTTAGAATCATGGGATTTAGATTTGGAAAAATCTGGGTGTACCAGAGCTCAACTCTCTTATTTTGCAGAAACAGAGTAAATTGACTTGCCCAAAAGTCACCGAGTAATAATAGCACCAGAAATCAAATTCAGATCTTTTAACTTTAAAGTGCAATCAATGCTCATCACATTATCTATCGTGAGATGTCTCTCCTAAAACAGTTGGCTTCGCAACATTGTATGGATAATAATATGCTAGTAGTTGCATATGCTGACTGGGTTCACTAAAAATTTATTTAATACAAATTTGAGTTTATTGGCTCCATAGCAATCATTTATTTTTTTTCTTGATGCAACCTCTCTTAAACTCTTCACAATGGCTATTCCAAATTTTCTGTTCTCTCTCAGGTCCAATGTAAAATATCTCTGTCTGCCAATAAAAGATACTGTCTTTTACTTTACTGAAAAAATCAAATTCATCCACTTTAAGCTTCTTCCCTCTCCTGCTCTTCAGAACTTGTCTGTATTATCCCACATGCCCTCTTTTACTACTCTCTCTAAGGGAAAGGTTGTATTTCACATTGCCGAGGCTAACTATTTGTCTTCATGATTCCATCTTTTTCTATATTTTAGAGAAGTCAACCCTCTAAATCTCTATGTCATGTAATCTCTACTTATCCACTATTTCTTTTCCAGAAGCCTAAAAACATATCCAGGTTTCTATCATATTGACAAAAAACAAAAATAAAAACAACAACAACAACAACAACAACAACAAATCCAATCCCTTGATCCTTTCTTACTTTTTTAATTTTTATCCAGAATCTCATTGTTTCTATGGAGAATCAAAACTTAGCGTTGTAGAGATGATCTGGCTACATATTGATCCCCTTTAGATCAATCTTTTAGGGATCTTGAGGTAAGAAGGGTATCTCTGTTTAATGCTATCAGCTGGAACATCCATTCTGTAGTGCTATTCTCTCTCTCTACCCCTACACATTTGTAGCTGCCAATGGTTTATTTCTCAGTTCCATTTAGCCAGTTAATATATAGCTTGGTTTTACCAAGGGACATTTGGTTTAAAGATATAACAAGATCAGGAATACAAATTTTTTTTCAACCAGTACCATGTTGATCTTTTAGGAGAGTGGTCTCAAACTTAACACAACTTCTCTGTAGCATTTTCCCTAACAGATTCACTTCAGCCATTGTACTTATCCTCATCACTTGCCCGAGCACATGCACACACACACACACACACACACACACACACACACACAAAATTTTAAGGTTTGGAAAACACTTTATACAAATAAGTCTCAGAAGTATTATTATTATCTCCATTTTACAGATGAAGAAACAGAGGCAAACATCAATTAAGTGACTTGCCCTGTTTTTCATACCTTAAAAATGTCTTGAGATTTAGTTTGAATTCAGGCTTCCTGACCCTAGGGCCATGCATTCTACATAGTACACAATCTAGCTGCCTAGCTTTCAATTGTGATATAGTTGTTGGATGAGACTTTGCCTCAACTGCCACTTTATTTCTCAAGTCTCTCAAGTCAGCTGATCAGAGAAGCTGGCATGGACTTTTGTTTCTGGATCTCTAGTTTTTCCACCACTCTGACTTTTTAAAATTTACAATTTCGAGTTTTTGTCTAATAGTCCTTAACCTAAAAGTACACACGAAGAGGCAAAGAGGGCCATATTGCTCCCAGTTAACACTGTATTTGTCTTTAGTGGGAAGACGATGGTCAGAAACTTTCAACAACATGGGTTTCTTTCTCACTTTCCCCAAGGAAAAAGCTAGTCTGAGAAGAGCCGGAAATAAGACATAGATCCCAGCTGGATATTGTCTTTTGAATGTACCTCATTTCTAGCCATATAGCCTGAGAATAGTTTGTCTGCTTGCCATGTGATTAATATCTATAGCTAACTACAAAACATCTTCATATTCCCCATATTTAGAGATAAGGAACTTCCATTAAATTTCATCCTGTATTAATGAAATGAGGCTCCCCAGCCCCTTCCTTCCTTGTGAGTGATTGTGACAACCCTCCCATTGCATAGTTCATTACTAACCTCCTAGAAAGAGATGTGTTCATTTCTTCACTTGACACTTGGTACTCAACTTCTTGTAGTCTTTTTTCTGATCCCAACATGTAATTGAAACCGCTGTCACCAAGGATACTAGTTATCTCTTAAATGATAAACACAGTGGTCTTCTTGGTCTTCTTTTATACAGTTTATGACAATGTCAGCCTCCCTCTCCTTCTGGCTATTCTATTATGCCTTTTCTTTCAAAATATTTTCTTTTTTCTTTTAGTTCTGCTCCTTTATGTCTGACTATGCATCTCCATTTTTTTTTTTTTTTTGATGGTTTAACATCTATATCTAAGGTCTTTCTGGGAATATACCCTAAGACTCCTGATGTGCTTATACTGTAATCCTTGTACAAATAACTTTCACATGTATTTAGCAAGCTCACTCTCTGATGGTCTACTTCTTCATCCTTATACTTACACATCCAATTGGAATCTCAAGTTCAGAGTGTTTGAAGATAACTTAGTATTTTCCACCAATAATACCATCCCTATTCTGCACTTTCCTACTTCTATTGAATGTTGCCATTCTTCTAGTTTAACCTGCCTTTTAACTTGAAATGATCCTTGAATTTTATTTTTTTCCATCACCACTCCAATCCAACCAGTTGCTAAGTATTGTCAGGTTCCCCCCAACACACACAAAAAGCTTCTCACAATTATTATTCAATTAATCTAGTCAATTAACAAGCATTTTTAATTGCCTATAATTTGTAGAGAAGATGCCAACCTGCATTGATAGATGAAATTCCCTTATCAAAATTCCCTTATCTGGCTGTTCCTGATATGAATGAAATCAGATATCTAGTTTCTATCTTTATCTCTTTATGCTAAGTATTTTGTTAGGCATGGGGGATACAGAGATAAAAATTAAATAAACCTTGTTCTCTGGGAATGTTTATTCTGTCTAGGAATAAAATATGCATCTATGTATGCAAAAATTTGTATATGCACACATATACATGAATACTTCTATGCAAACATATATTAAAGAACCCACCTATATACCAGTCATGGGGCTAGGGACACAATCACAAATAATAATAATAAAAAAAATTCTATTCACAAGGATTTAATATTCTAATGAGGAAGAAAATAAGTATGTAAAATATAAACAATAAATATATAATGAATAAATGCAAAAATATATAAAGTATTAATAGGAAGTCATTTTGGAGAGAGGACACTAGGAATTAGGGAGAGATCATGAAAGATAATGTAGAATTGCTCTTTGTACTTCAACTTAAAAGAAGAGAATAGCTCTGAGATAGTGGGTAGAAATAAACCTTGCTTTCCAGATATGTGGAATAGCAGGGACTTCAGGAGATAAAATGTCATGTGTGATGAACAGAAGAAAAGTTGCTTGGTTGGATGACAGAATACAGGAGGGAGAATAATGTCCACTGAGACTGGAAAAGAATGGGTCCAGATAATGTAACATTTTACATACATAATAAATGTAAGGTGATTAGTTGGAGGTGGAGACAACACTTAAAACAGAGATAATGTCATCAGGAAAAGATGTCAGGAAAAGATGTAAGAGCTGTCTCCTCTTCTCTACCCATAATACAACTAGCCTAGTTTAGGCTCTCATCATTTCTCATCTAGATTACAATAGTTTCTTAATTTTGCTTCCTGCTTTTGGTCTCTCCCCTCTCTAATGTAAACAATCAACTATTTAATGAATTCCAAAAATTTATCATTTTGCACTTCTATTCAGTATTCTTCTGTGGCTCCTTTTTTCTCCTGGGCTAACAAGACTTTAGCCTGGAATAAAAGCTCTATGTTCTCTGGCTTTTATCTTTCTTTTCAGACTTATTTTATAGTACTCTCCTCCCTATATTTTCCATTACAACCAAACGAGTCTGGCAACTAACAGTTGACCTTCTACTTCCCATCTTGGGCCTGTGCCTGATACAGTAGTGACTTATTTTGCTCCTTTAATCTTTTGGGATCCTTACATACCTTCAAGGGTGTACTTAGGTAATAATTCCCAGGAAAAATCATACTTGATACTCTGAGATATTAGGAACAATCCCTGCCCCCCTCACCTTGAATTTCCTATGTTTTTACCCTCCTGAGATTATCTTGCATTTACTTAATCTAAATACATGTTATATCTACCAATAGAATATAAACTTTTTGAAGATAGGGAAAATTTTCTTTATAGTCCTAGAATATAGTCAAAGATTTTTCATATTATTGATACTTAATAAATGTTTGTTGCAATAAATTACACTGAAATAATTGTAAAAATATCATTTTAGGAATATAGCATGGACATGTCAGAAAACTCTGGACATATAGATCTGAAAATACATCTGAAATAAATCATTAGCTTTATACGATCTTTATGTTAATTTTGCTGATTTATAAATTTTAAGATATGTGACAATTATTAAAGGAGTTGTCATTTTTAGGGACCTGTTGGACCCAAGATAAATTAGTTTACTTATGTATATATATATGTACTTACATGTATGTATTTACATAAACGTCTATATATTACAAATTATATAATTATACTTTATAATTATATACAAATATAATTACAAATATATAATTATAAATAAATAAATATATAATTATATTTATTATATTTAATTATATAATTATATGAATTATATTTATTATAAATTAATATATAAATGTAAATATATAATTACAAAGCCAAAATAAAAAAGGCAGTTTATATCATAACTATATATTCACTTAGCCCACTTCAGCTTGTTTTTTTTTTTTTTTTTAAGACTCTGTAAGAGGTTGTTCTAGGTACTTCTCATGACTAGTACATTGGTACTTTTCTTTGAAGAGAGAATTCCATATGAACTCAGCATAACAGATTAAACTGGCAATGTTTGTCAAAACTGAAGATTGTTAATTTTAGAATTATAAATCATCTCAGATATCTTCTGGTTTAATCCTTTCATTATACAAATGGGCAAGTAGCAGCTCAGAGAGGGAAAAGAGCGTTTTCACAATTTCACTGGATTTTTGGCAATGTCGGTGTTTGAATCCATATCTCCTAACTTCTCATTTCATTGCTTTTTTTGCAGACTCAAATAAGATTCTATTTGTAAAAGTCACTTAGCCTGATATATAGGATGTTCTGTATAAATCCTTATCACCTTCCTCTCCTATACCAATAAATTATCAAAAGATTATTTCTTAGAGCTATAAAAGATAATTAGATTCCTTTGGAAGAACCAGAGTATAAGGATATCAAGGAAAATAATGAAAAATACATGGAAAGAGAGCCTTAACATACCCAACTTCTAACTCTATTACAAATTATTAACCATCAGAATAATTTGGAGCTTCTTTAAACATATAGAAGTCATTCAGTAGTACAGAAAAGTTATACAATATATAAAAGTGTGTGGTGGTATAACTACCCCATATCCTGATGAAGAAGTGAGAGCACTCATACAGAATAAGACAGACATTTTTAGATGTGGGAAATGGGGGAAGTTATTTTGCTTGATTTTGCTTGCTCCATAATTGTTACAAAGGTTTTGTTGTTTTTTGTGTTTTTTTCTTTTCTTCCAAAAGCAGGAACAAGGTGAAATGGAAGGAAAATAAATATTTGTTAATTGAATAACTCAAACAAAATAAAAATCACAATAACAACAAAAATAACCTGGCCTCATTCTAGAAAGAGAGGGTTGGTAGATTATCAAAATGATGTTTCTGTCTAGTCATTCAAGAAAATATTCTAGACCCTGGCTTGTCATAAAATATTTTCCCAGTCCCCTAAAAGGAGTAGTTCTGATTTTGATGTATTTTTGTCTAAACAATCCTTTGGAGTATTGTTCCCATTGTATTTTGTTCTCCTTTGCATTTGTAATTTATCTTGATGAAACACTAATTTGTTAAAAAAAAAAAATTATCTTTTTCTAATTGTTCTTATTTTAAACCTTGGAAGTAGTAGAAACATTGACATAAAAAACTGGAAGTGAAATGGACCTTAGAATGACAGAGCTAAAAGCAACTGTACATTGAACATCAGATCTCAAAGAATTTGAGAATCCATATTTAAAACACTCCCCACCCGAGTTTTATAGGGAGGGAAACTGAAGCACTCAAAGGTTAAATGAGATACCTAAGATCATACAATTGTTCACAGCAGAGTCCAAATCCCAAATTCTGGACAATGAGTCCAGCGTTCTTTCCACTACCCTCTGTTCCAGACTGAGAAGGAGGAATCCTAAGCCATCATTTAAATCAAGAATCACTTCCCAAACCATGGCAGTGCACAGACCCAAAGGAATGCTGAAAGTCCTTCCATGAATACTTGGAATGTACCCCCATGTAAAAATATACTTCAAGTGTGTTGGTCCCACACTGTGAATTATGCCTTATTTACGGTCACTGAACCCTGAGTTTTTTCCATTATGATTTAGAATTATGGGCTAGGGTAGTTCTTAATACTCTATTTATTTTAGGGGAGGAAAATGTTTTTTCTTTAACCACAACATTCATGCAATACCAACTGCTGGCAGTTTCGCCTGCATTTAAGGAAATATTGTTGTACAGCTTTTATGTTCTGTACTTCAATCAGCCCGAGCCAGCAGTATCCCCACAGAAGGACCCTCAACAGACCATTTTCAGCATTTTGCTGCAATTAAACTCCTCTGGTTTTAGCCCTCAGGCAATTTAGTACCTTTTTACATATGCACAATCTGAACTTTTGACCAGGGCCTGGTAGTCATATATTAGAGAGCAGCTTTTGAAAGCAGACTTAACAAGTTCCTCTGAGTATTGCAGTTGGAGTCAGTTGTAGAAAAGGTAATTTAAGCAACTTGCAGTGAGGCCATTCAGGATCTTACTGATGATCCTAAATATGTCTTTTTTCTCTCCTTGTTTCCTCTGGAAGCTGGTGGCAAGAGCTCTCAAAGTGTGTGATTGATCTTTTATTCAGTAGCTAACGAGGGCTGTGATTCTATTAGTGCTCTACAAGGCAAGGGAACAGTGATTTAATGAAGTGTCTAGTGAGCTGCCCATAGATTTATCCTGTTGTCTCTAATTTGCAGTGCCGTTGTGAGTATAAAAGAAACTGTACTCACACTGCCATTAGGCAGGTATTTCCTTAGTAAATTGTTGTAAGGTCAGGTACAGTTATCTGAGCAAAGGCAATGCCTCCCCCGCCTCCCTGTCTCCGGATGACAGCCGCTGGGCTAAGCATTCACTGAAGCGGAAACATGGAGATCAGAGGTCTGTCTCCAAGTCCCCCTTAGCTGATGCTGGAGCAGATGAACTGCCAAGTAGGACTAATAGAGTCATAATTGGCGATTAGAACGGGAAAGGTGCAATAACATCTTAATACAAACTGGCGGATTGTATAGTCACTGTCAGTTGTTGTAAAGTTACACAGAAGCCCAAGTTAGTTACATCGAAAACACAGAGAAATCAAGGCGCGCCTCTTAAAAGTCATATGTCACCAAATAGTAGAATATCAAAGTCGGTATTGCTTTAAAGTGACTTTATCTTCTTTGTTGGTTTAAATGGGTATGACACATAAATCAGCTATCTTCTCAGACCAGATGTACTCACATCTCCTCTTTACTTGGAGAAAGGACATATTGTAAATTATTTCTTTTATTTTTAGTTAAAGCTGGGAATAATTGATAAAGTTGATTGGCTACTCAGGTAGTGAAAATGGTTTACCACCATTAGTGGTACCCCTGAGATAATAATAATAATAATAATAATAATAATAACCCAACAACTCTGAATATATTTTTATGTGGAAAAAGCAGAAGGAGGACTTGGTATAGGACATCTAAGCAAGAACCACATCAGTGAGAAGAAGGGAACATGGTGGGATCTGAATCAATAAAAGGGATGCCTGAATAAACAACTTTATCAAAGTCTTAATACAAAAGCATAGTAATGTTGAACCATATCCATTGTGAAGACCATTGGACTTGTTTTTGATATATATTTTGCTTAGGTGAGTGTTATCCATGTTGTTGATAAAATCAG
The DNA here is from genome assembly GCF_902635505.1 of Sarcophilus harrisii. Classification (NCBI taxonomy): domain Eukaryota; kingdom Metazoa; phylum Chordata; class Mammalia; order Dasyuromorphia; family Dasyuridae; genus Sarcophilus; species Sarcophilus harrisii. The sequence continues at coordinate 72,541,265 of NC_045427.1, forward strand.
TAAAAAAACAAACAAAAAAACGGAATAAAAATTATACACAGCCCTTATAAAGCATGATCACAGAGTGGAAAAAACAAAACATGTTTGAGAATTAGTCTGAAGTACAGTACCTCTGTGTCTTTAAGTGTCACATTTTTCGAAGACCAGAGAAGGATTTATTTTTAATTTCATAAGAAAAAGTTAAGAGAATTGTTTGCATTCTTGGAGTGGCTATAATATAAGAAAATATAGTCCTTTGGCCACCCATGGTGTTCTGATACTAGATAGGATTGGAAAGATATTAAATAAATCTTTTCAATTAGAGAAGAAATGAAGAATCCAAGGAACACCTCAGGATTCTTAGATCCAGGAACTTAAAATCTTTGCATTTCTATAATCAATTTTATTCAGTGGGAATTTGTTTATTGGTAGTGGCAGTACAGTGATGGGATAACATACTAAGTTTGGAACCAAAAGACCTGGGTTTAAATTTCAGTTCTTCCATTCTCCTGCATGGGAACTCTTGTTTCCAGTGGTTTTTGAGTCTGAAGACTTGAGTTCAACTTTACCCTATTACATTCATTCCCTTTGTGACCTTGAGCAAGTAGAATAACATCTTGGTCACTTCCTACTCTGGAGATCTGATCTGCTTGCCTTGGGCAAGTACTTTATGTGATCTATGATTTTAATCTGAAAAGTAGCTGGTATATGTACTCTGTACTATACAAGAGAGATACAGAGAAAAGGGAGACAAAGTATCTTTTGTTAACTTAAGAGTTGGTAGAGTTGGGGGTGGAATAGGAGGGAGGTCGGGATAATGTCGAAATTTTCCTTTAACATTTCAAAGATCATGTAGTTATGGAGAGTCTTTGCCCTAAAACATATTGGAACCCATCTAAGGGCTTATTAGACAGTCTTTGAGGGTGGCAGGCACCAACAGATTTTATCATCTGATGACTAAACAATCAGCCAGACATTAAGCATTTATTAGGCGCCTGCTATGTGCTAGGCACTGTTCTAAACCCAGAGTATACAAAAAGAGGCAAAAGATGACCCTTACTCTCAAGGAGATTACAATCTAACAGGAGAGACAACATGAAAACAACTATAATCAAACAAGTGTGCACTCTGAATCTTTCTGTGTCTCTCTGTTTTCTTCTGTCTCTCTATCTGTCTGCCTTTCTGTCTCTGTCTCTCCTCACACGCACACACACTACATAAGACTTAATCAGAATCAGCAGAGGAAAGGCACTAACATTAAGGGATGGATGGGGAGTTGTGGGGGACATAGTCAGAAATATTTCCTCTTAAAGATAGAATTTTGCTGGGTCTTAAAGAAAGTCAGGGAAATCAGATTCAGAGATGAGAAGGGAAAGCTGTGAGATGTGAGAAGACTGGAGAACTGGGAGAGAGATGTTATGAAATATGGGAGAGAATGCCAAGCAGAGAAGTTTCTCTTTTATCCTGGAAATAATCATTTAATGCTTAATTTAATATTTATATATATAATATTTATAAAATTATTTATAAATATAATATATAATGAGAGATTGAGGATGATTCCTAAGTACACTAGGAGAATGGTGATGCCCTTCATAATAATAGGAAAGTGATTACAAGGTGAAGGTTTGGGGGAAAGATAAAGAGTTCAATTTTGGATTTGTTGAGTTTAAGGTGTCTATAGGACAGTTTAAGATGTCAGATTGGTAATTGGAGATGTTAGAAAGGTCAGGATTAGATAAGTGAATTTGAGAATCATCTGAATTGGGATGATATTTGAAACCATAGGAGTTGATGAGAACACCAACCAAGGGAAGTGTAGAGGTAGATGGTAGATGACATGCACTGATAAGCATATTAGAAAGTATTTAAAGTTCATAAAGGAGAATATAAAGCCTGAATGAGATAAAGCAATGATCTGTGCAAGAAGGAGATCAGAGAAAGCTTCCAGAAAATATGGTTGTATTGGTAAGTGGGTTCCTTCTGTATACTGTAGTACAAGACAATCTCAACAAAAATTTCTAGTCTTTTGTAAATAAGTTAAATATTGAGGAAGAAGAGGACTAAGCTAAAACAAAAGAGGTTAGTTCTCTCTCTGACTCTCTGGTTTAGAGAAATCACTAAAACAAAGCTTAAATATGGTTTATATCAAGAGTTTTCTTGAAAAAAGGTAGCACGTACGCACTGTATAATTTAGGTGTTAGATATAGAGAAGCTTTATTTCTCTTCACAGAAAATTTTAAAGATGCATAGGTCTAGCAGGAATTCATGAACAAATGCAGAAAACATAAAATATCTCAAATAGTCTATTACCCTCATTATACTTTCCCTCCCCCCAGATACTAATGACCTTTTGTGGAACTGATGAACAGATATTTTGCATTCACTTCAGATCTGCATTGTTCTGAGCAACTCACAAGGTCCAGATGTCTTAGTCAGCTAGGACAGAGTTTTCTTCAACACTCTAGCTGCTAGTGGTGCTCATACTGGTGATGACACTTTTTTTTCCCCCTGAGAAGTAGGCTACTATTGAAATATGTTTCTTCTAATCAACTGATGGCATAATCCCAGCTCTTAAGCTCCAAAATGATTTTCTTTTATTTGAGACTTGACATCCCATACATACTCATAGTGTTCATAAAGAAGTTGGTTTTCAAATGATTCTACAGATGATTTAAAATAACAGATCTGAATATTTATTTTCTGATTTAGACTTTTTCACCTTACAAGATCATATTATGTTTTTAATCCCTATAGATCCATAGTTTCAAACAGAAAGACCTCAGTGGAACTAAGATACCAAACTTTTTAGTTCATATATCATTGCACTAGAAATCTCTGCAAATGACTTATTGTAATTTGGATGGTGTGGATCAGAGCACATTGAAATAAAAAAAATAGTCAAAATCTGGCAAAGTATTCTTGCTCTTATTGTTTTCAGTGTATTCTGCTTTTTCTGGTATAGCAATTCAAATTTACATGCTCAAATTCTTATTTTAAAATATGAACATATTTCCCAGTGATCCCAGGATCACCTGTCTAAATCTCTGTGAACTGAGTGTATTGTATAGAGGGGCAGTTCTGGTAACATGTATTGTGGTGTGTGTGTGTGTGTGTGTGTGTGTGTGTGTGTGTGTAAGTAAATCCCTTCATAGGTAGAGTCAAGAAATCTAGATTCACATTTGGCTACAATAGTTATTTAGTTGTGTGACCTTCACTTTAGACAAGTTACATTACTAACTAAACCAGGATTTTTTTAAAAATTGGTTTAAAAAAAGAGGAGATGGGTGGTTGTGTGCTTTGGTTATGATGGAATACTATAAGAGATCAACAGGATGGTTTCAGAAAAATCTGGGAAGACTTAAATGAACTGATACAAAGTGAAATGAATAGAACTTGAAGAAAATTGTATTCAGTAACAGCAATATTATATGATGATTAATTGTGAATGACTTAATTATTCTCAGCAATACAGTGATCTAAGACAGTTCCAGAGGACTTATAATTAAAAATGCTATTTCTCCCACCAGAGAAAGAACTGATGGAGTCTGAACACAGATAGGAGCATACTTATCTTACTTTATTTTTCTTTTTGGTTTGTGTGTGGTAGTGGTGTTTTTGACAACAATATGGAAATATGTTTTGTGTGACTGTACATGCATAAACTATATCAAAATGCTTATCCTCTCAAGAAGGGAAGGGAGGGAATTTGGAACTCTGAATTTAAAAAACAGAATATTATAATTGTTTTACATAAAACTGATAAAAATTAAAATAATTTTTTGAAAAGAGAAAATGCCTGTTCATAATCTTAAATTATTTATCAATTGCAGAATTACCCTTAATCTCGTAATTCAAATCAATTCTTTATATATCTTGGCAACAATAATGTAACCACATTTTAAAGATTTTTGCAAAAATTTTTCTGTACTAAAGATTTTTCTTATCATAAAGATGTTTAAAATTTCCTTCCTATTTTTATTTATTGTTCAAAAACATATATGTATATGTTTCTATGTATGTGTATATACATATGTAAATATAGAGAGAGAATCAAAATTTTCCTTTTCACTTTGTGTTCTTCTTTCATTTGTTAATCTTCTGTCATTTGTTAATCTCTTCTATCAATAGATCTAAAGGTAATTTCTTCCTTGTTCCTCTCATTTGCTTATGAGGTAATCTTTTATTGCTAGGTCATGAAACCTTTTGGACCTTTACTTACTCATGTGAGATATTCATCTATACGTCATTTCTGCCAAGTTGCTGTCCAGTTTTGCAAACAGCTTTTGTCAAATAATGAGCTCTTGATCTAGTAACTAGGATCATTAGTTTTAATCAAACACTGTTCTACATGTATGCTTTTATATACAAATGTTTGTTTTTATATGCTATGTACCTAATCTGTTCTACTGACGATTTCTATTTTTATTAAAACTTTATTTTTAAAACATATGCATGGATAATTTTCCAACACTGCCCCTTGCAAAACCTTGTATTCCAAATTTTCCCCTCCTTCTCATCATCCCCTCCCCTAAATGGTAAATAATCCAATATATGTTAAACATGTTAAAATATATGTTAAATCCAATATATGTACACATATTTATACAATTATCTTGCTGCACAAGAAAAATCAGATAAAAAGGAAAATAAATGAAAAAGAAAACAAAATCCAAGCAAACAACAAAAAGAATGAAAATGCTATACTGTGGTCCACACTCAGTTCCCAGTCTTCTCTCTGTGTGAACGTGGCTCTCTTTCTCACAAGATCATTGGAACTGGCCTTAATCATCTCATTGTTGAAGAGAGCTATGTCCATCAGAATTGATCATTTTATAGTCTTGTTACCATGTAGAATGATCTCCTGGTTCTGCTCATTTTACTTAGCATCAGTTCATGTAAGTCTCTCTAGGTGTCTTTAAAACCATCCTACTGATTGTTTTTTTTTTTTTTTAATAGGACACTAATATTCCATGGCATTCATATACCATAACTTATTCAGCCATTCTCCAATTGATGGGCATCCACTCAGTTTCCAGTTTCTAACCACTACAAACAGGGCTGCCACAAACATTTTTGCACATGTGGGTCCCTTTCCCTTCTTTAAGATCTCTTTGGGATGTAAGCTCAGTAGAAACACTGTTGGATCAAAGGGTATGCACAGTTTGATAACTTTTTGAGCATAATTCCAAATTGCTCTCCAGAATGGCACGATTCATTCACAATTCCACTAACAATGTATTAGTGTCCCAGTTTTCCCACATCCCCTCCAACATTCAGCATTATCTTTTCCTGTCATCTTAGTCATTGATTTCTACTTTTTTTTAACTTATACCAAATTCTCTGTAGTACAGTTTTAAGTCTGTTACCTTCTCACATTTTCCCCATTAATACCTTTTCAATTTTGTTACTTTATTTTTCCATCTCTATAGAATATTCTTCTGGGACTTTAAGTCAGAAGAAGTAAACTAACTTAGATGATATTGTCATTTCTATTATGTTTGCTCAACCTATTCATAAGTAAATAATTTCAATTTTAAATCTTTGATCCTAAGTATAATACAGTCCACTTTTGGGTACCTCTTATTGTTAAGATATTACTTATAGTAAGCCTAAATCTCTCTCAGCATAACTCTAATCATTTATTCCTAGTTCTTTTTCTTGGGTCAAAGGCAACAAATGTTATACACAGCTACTAAAAATTAAGAACAAGCCCCATGATGAATAATTGTATAGTAGGATGTTTATGGAAACAAGAGAGCTAAACAATTTCTAATATCTTTGGTAACTGACATTTTGTGTTACACTTCAGCTTTTATGTCTTGTTCTAAACACCTTGCTATCCCTGAAATTTTGTGTTCTCAAGTCCCTTTTATCCTCTAACATTGTTTTCTTTCATTTAATTGTCACTATTATCTATATGCTTTAAAGATGTAACTTGGACTCAACTTTTTCTCTTGTATTTAAAAGTTACTCTCTATACTTCTTGCTGAATTTGGTTTGAGAAAGGACTATCTTAATTAATTGGCTTATATAGTTTCCTGATTGGTGCCTGGATATAAATTGAGATTTTCACAATTCTCAGGATTTTTCTTTGTGCCCAAATAAAACTTGGGAATTTTAGTATTTTTTATTTGTCAAGGATAACTACACCCCCCCCCCGAAATCACCCTGTTTCACAAGCCAAAAAAAAACATAGAACATTGTGGTATAGTAGATAAATCTATTAAGTATCAAAAGCATTCCTAAATAAGAATTGGAAATTTTTCAGGTCTATACAATTTTTTTGTTTTGTTTTTTGGATAACTGCTATTTTTACTTTTGGAAGGGTCATCAGGGTTGCTGGAGATGATATGAGAATCAAAACTTTAAGTAACACTCTTTTGTTTCAAAAACTTTACATATAAGCCAAACTCTCTTTAATCCTACCCTCATCTGTTTCCAGTCATTTACATATAACTGGTTCTATACTTTGAATTGATTTCTTCCACACCTCTACTTGTTGGAATCCTTCTTTGTTTTTAGGGCTCAGTTCAGTTATTATAGTCTCCATGAAACCTCCTCTGAACTATCAACTAAAAGGGCTCCTTCCCACATAAAATTATGCAGGTCTATCTATTTGACTAACTTTTATCACATGTTAGTATATTATAGATATTTCTGTGTGTATCAGTCTTTTTGCATTTTCTGCCCTCTGCTCCCCCAACCACATAGTTAAGATTATAAACTCTTCAAGGATTATATCTCTCTTTTCCCCCTCATATTTTCCCCTGAACTATGCAAAATGGTACTTTAAAAATATTGGTTGTATTTTATTGAATTGATAGTAGTCCTAAGTAATAGAAAGATCATATCCTGGTCCTTTTAGCCTATGATATATTTTTGATTCCAGAATATCAAATTAGGAACAGAATTTTAAAACTAGTCTACCTCCATTCCCCATTTTACTGATGAAGACACTTATCAGTGTATTTTATTATACCCTCACTCCATAATGTCATAACCAGATTTCTCCTTCCTGTACCTCAATGCTCTAGTTTGTTGTTGTTGTTGTTGTTGTTGTTGTTGTTGTTTTGTTTTTTGTTTTTTGTTTTTTTGTTTTTTGCCATCAAAACATAAATTCTTTGACATCAGGGATTGCCTTTGTTTTTTTTTTTTTTAATTTGAATATTCACTACTTAGCACATTTATCAGCACATAGTAAATGCATAATACATCATTTTTTCTTTCATTCATTCATTTAAAAGGGGAAAATGACCTACCTAATATTTTCTCAAACTATAAATCACCTCTATTAGTCTGTTGTGCCTCCTTCCTCCAACTTTAAAAAAAAAAAAAAAGACTTTCATGATACTTAGGGAAAATTCTGTACAGTTTTCTTTCCATTCAGTGTTGGGTAATTTCCTTCTTTATTATTTGTCACTAGCCAACCTGCCAGCACAGTCATAATTTTGCTTATGGGGTTGCCTTTGTTGATCTTCATAAGAACTCCTTTATTCAGCATTGTATGGATGAAATTGATAAAAATTCAGTTGTCTTTGAGCCCCAAAAGCAAATGTATGAGATGTTTGCCTTCTTTCTTCAATTTTCTTTTCAAAATGAAATGCCAGAAGCATGCCTCAAAATAGTTGTGATCAGTTTTGAAGATATACTCATATCACCTTTGCTGAAATTCCTGTGATAATTGATTAGAGGAGGTTTTCTAAACCCTTGATTAACAACAGTTCTGAATGCCTTGTACTATTGGAGCTATATGAACTTATATTTTAGAAAGCATTTTTGTAGGTCAAATAAACTCCATATATTTTAGATTTAAATGAGACTAGTACACCAAAATGAATTTAGGTCATGACATGCAATTTATTTTTTTCCATCAGCGTTAACAAAATATTCCTATCACAGTGTAGGTTATAAATGATTGGCCGCCATGTTTAGAACAAATCTGAAGAGTGCCAAGGATGATAGGAATCTATAGTGTGGTCAAAACTATAGAGACAACATTCTCAGCTGATCATTTCTGGACCATGCTATTGATCAGTTATGTGTTTGCCTGGGTTATTAATAATGTATACCTTGAAAAAATCTATGTGCATTATGGTCTTTGATCTTGTCATGAATTTCAAAGCCACGATTGCATTTTCTTTCCTTTTTTTATATAATTTCCACAGCTAGAATGGAAGATCATTTTAAAACTTTATATTCAGTAGAAGAATTTCCAACTGACACCCATCCATGTTAATGAGGTCTGTACATTAATATGGCCTTAAAAGAAAGCATTCCAAACTAATACAAGGCTTTTACTGTACGCTGCAGGTGAAGAGTATTTGAATACAAGACTTAACCATCCAATAGATTAAAACAGAAATTAAAGACTTTAGGCTAAGAAGAGATCAAAGGCTCTCTTTTCATTGTTTCTTTATTGTTTATTGACTTCAAAGAGACTTTTTAGTTGAAACTGACTTTAATGTCTTTTGAATGCTCTTTTGTAAAGTGACTTTGAAAACTCATGGATAATGTTTTCATTAAGTAGAGAAAAATCTTCAGGAAAATCTAACTGTAACTTGGCTTTCATTAGAGCAGAAAGAGATAAAGCTTTTCTTAATTAATGTCTATTTTTCCTTCAGTTTGGAATTATAAGGGAAAAAAGAGTAGTTGAAAGTTGAACAGCTTGAAATAAACATTATATTCCTGAATCCCAATTTTCTGTTGATCTTGGGAAATTTGAACTTTTCAACTGTATGTATAAGCAAGGGTTCTCGTATACAGTATATTTCTCTTTTAAGAAAATGTCCATAAATTCATCCCACTTTAGCACATTTAGACTGGTAAAAATTTGATTGGGGAGGTTAAAGGATTATTTTCTTCAAGGATTTGAAGGATTAGTATGTAGAAGAAGAGTTTGGTTTGTTTTTCTTGGTCCTAAAGGATAAATTTAGAAACACTGAGGGGGTCCCAGAGAGGCAAATTTCAGATAGAGATGAGGAAAAAACTGGAATTGTTAAGAAGTCCATTTTCGGACATAGTGGATTTTCCCTTCACAGGAGAGCTTCGAAGGAGTTTGAGTGCTTATTTGATGGAGTGCTATAAAGGAATTTCTTGCTTAATTTGACCTGCTAATAACTTTTCTTTACTGAGATCATTTGACTATTGTATCTCTTTTCATTATTTAGGCTCAAATATCCATCTTCCCATTTGACTTATACATTTTTGCATTTTATTTTATTTTATTTTTTACTACTGTGGACTAGAAGCGCATGAATTTCTGTTTAAATCCCAGCCCTCTGAGCGACATTGGACAATTTCATCTGTGTTCTCTGGGCCCCATTTTCCTTTTCTTTAAATGAAAAGGTCAGACTAGATAACCTCTAAATTTCTTTCCAGTTCTATATCTATGATCCTGTGTCTTAATGAACCATGAGATGTGTTAACACTTATTTCACAGTATTGCTTCTGACATATGCTACACTCCAGCTCTACTGCTCTACTGGCTAATATTCATATTTCCTTCTTTAGCCTTTCATATCTTTGCATAGGAATGTGTCCCCCATGTCTGGATTATTATTCCTTTTCAACTTGACTTCTTGAAAATACCTTGTTCTTTGTAAGACTCAACTGAAATCCTGCTACCTGAAAGAGGCCTTTCCTAAATTTCCCTGTTGTTAGCCTTTCTTCCATCCTCAAAATTATTTTATGTTTTATTTCTCTATTTTGCTTTTCCTTAATCTGTATATATTTATATATAGCATTTACCCTGAAGACTGAGGCTTTTTTCTCTTTTGTCTAAGCTTCCTCTGTGAATTGCATACCTGGAATATAGTAAGCACTTAATAATTGCTTGTAAAATTGAAGTGAATTTAAATGTAAATAACTCATATTTGAAATGCTACAAAATTTACATGATTTACTGTAACATCCCATAGATACAATCATTTCTTCTATTAGTACAGGTAATTGAACTTATAAACCAGTACAATACCTGTAAAAATACTTAAGGAACTTAAAATTAAGATGTTTCAATTTCATTTCTTAATATCTAGAGATGAAAAAATCCTCAAATTCAACAGAAGGCAATTTTGTAAAACAATGTTTAAAGACACAAAGTCTGTTGCTAGCAGCAGGAAAGTAAGTGGCTAACTGCAAACAAAAGGGAATTCAAAACTGATTAAATATTCTCTTGGTGAAATGACAGGACTTTTTGATGAAAAGTGATTAGTACTCTTATTAGTATCAAGTATGGAAGTATACTGGAGAGTGTTCAGAAAGTTTTTTGAAAAAAAAAATTTCCTATTTAAGAGATGCCCCTCAAACTTTAAAAAATAAACCTCACTACTGTGATCTCTACAAAGCCTTCATAGACATCTAGAATAGTTTAAGGATTCCCATTAAGTTTAGTTTAGGGATATATGCCACTTTAATATAATTTAATAAAGTTTTCCAATCAGGAAATCACTATAAGCACTGACTGCTTGTAGAGACAAAACAATTTAAAGTAACAATTCAGATGACTTTTTATAACAATGTAATCATTCTATTTGATATATGCCAAATAAATCTAAGTTCGAGCCCAAAGTGTCTATTGTTAATGAAAATAATAACTGGCACCTCTTTGTTAAAGTTTGCAAATAGCTTTCCAGGTATTGCACTTATTACTCTAGTTTCTCGTTACTAGACGGAAAGGATAGATTCTGTACATACACTATCTCATTTAATCCTTACTACTGTAAGGTTAGGAATTCATATTATTATCTGCTAAGGAAAATAACAGTTGTACCTGTGTAATACTTTATGACTTTCCTCCACACATACCAGCAAAGTAGATAAAGTATTATTATTATTATTGGCATGTGTTCCTGTTTTACAAAGAACTGAATTTCGTTGAGACAAACTGTCCTATAACATAGGCTATATAAGCATTTTATCCTTGTTCTATAAGTGAGGACAATGAAATTCAGACCAAGTGACTTGCTGACGATAAAGCAACTAGTGAGCCCAAAGTGAATAGCTATATTTCAGTTAATACTGATTATAAAAAATTGTGGGTGTAAATTAGACCTAGCTAAATTGAATTACATTTTCTGATATCTTTTGGAATATGTTCCAAAAGTTTTATTGCTGTTTTAAGTTTTAACTGAATAAAATTGCACTAGGACTTTTGTGATACCTTCTCTTTTCTAAGATGAAATTATCACTCTTTTGTTCTTTATTGGTATTTTAGTTTCTAATACTTTCACTTCAGATGTCTTCCTCCATGCAGAGAGTAATATTATTGAAGACCTCCAAACAAATATTCAGGTAGATCAGAGAACACATAAATACTTTTAAAATGAAGAATCTTTTTGAGTTGAAATTATCACAATAAAATACTTTACTTTTCTGTAACCCTTAAAGGTTTTCAAAATGTTTTCTGCACAAAATCCTAGTAAAAGTATTGTCATTCCCTTTTAATCAGTGATAAAACTGAAGCTCAGAGTGGATATAAAATGTGCCACATAGTGGCAAAGGTTCCATGGTGAGGAAATAAGTGCCAGAGTCAAAACATAGCCTCAGATCTTCCAGACTCCACAGCTAATGCTCTTTCTATTATCCCACACTATCTCTTAATTATCTTTCATGTTTCAAAACAAACTTCCTGAAGAGATATTTGGTGCCAGTTGGACACAACTGTTATCTAAGTAGTAAAATTTTTCTTATACTGCCTCCTGCTGTTAATTGTGAAAACCTCAGATAATGAGTGCAGTAACTTCATAAACCATTTGTTATTATAACTAATGAATAATATATTCCCAGTTACTGCATTCGAGGTAATAAGATGCAAAGTCATTGTAGTCTTTTAAATAATGGAAAAGTTTGTAGACTTGATAAATTGCTCAGTGGGGTACATTAGAGAAATGTGAGAATATGTTAGTTGAAGCTAAGGACCATTGTTATTCTTGTTGTAACCCTTCAGAATACCTGAAACTCATTTATCTTGTTATATTAATTCATTTAACAAATATACATTAAATATGTACTATGCTTGTTTTGGTGGAGGATTTCAAAATAAATGATACATATTCATCCCTTATACATATGGAGTAAATTTTGTGAAGGCATTTTGTTATTTTGTAGAAAATAGTTACATTACATAATTAAAATATATTTGCAGTATAAATCATGTAGTGTTATTTTACCCAATGATCAAATAATGGTTAGAATATATATAAAGAAAAGTTGCATCTTACTCATGATAATTGAGAAAAGGATGTATTCATGGAATTAGCTAGACTGTGATTTAGCACATGGATTTGTCCAACTTTGAAGAAAATGTAAAGGGGAATTGGAGGTAAAGATCAAAAGCCCTTATTTACTTTGCCTTGTCAATATGTCAGGGTTTCCCGAGTTTATTCCTGTTGCCACCAAGTCTCAAACCTGAATTTCCCTAGTCCATCTTTAGTCTTCACTTATTATAATATCTAGTAAATATTTTTAGCACCACATTATACTGGAAATACAAGGTGTATGAATAATACTGCTCAACTGCCAGGTAGTTGCACAGGTAACTTGTTGAGATAGTCTATCAGTATGTATATTTTAGAAAGGTAACTCGAGAAATCCATTGAGTTGGGTCCAAAACTGAGCAGGAAAGGCTATGTTAGATCATATTTGGAGAATTGTGTTCTGTTCTTGTGATTCTAAATTGCTTATTGTCAAAAAAGCAATTTTTCTTTAATACCTTTGTCTTCTTATGGGTGTCCTGAGTTCGTGAATCATGAAATACAAAATGGGAGAAATAAAATGGTAAATTATTTAAAAGGCAATGAAAATATGCAGGATTAGAATAAAAAGGTTGTTAAATATTACCAGTGATGTACATTTGAGGAGTGGTATATAAGAAATTATCAACATTTATAATAAGAGGGTATAGGTACTATTCAGGAAGACATGAAGGGACAATCTTATGATACTCTGAGATAACAAATAGAAACCTCCTGAATATTGGGTAGATCCTTTCTTTCTGCCAAAATCTGATCCTCCTTCTAATCTCTTTTTGTTGGGGTTCCCACATCTAGCCCATCATTAATGTCTATAACTTTGGAAATATGCCTGATTCTTCACTTTTCCTACTCTCTTGTGTCCCATGTCTTATTGATTTAACTTTCACAGAATCATTCCTATCAGTCCAGTGACATTCATTCACACTATAGCCACACTCTTTCAGTCTTTTATGACCTTCAAGCAGACTACTAGTATAGCCTCCTAATTAATTTCTTTGCTTCAGGTCTATCCTTTCTCCAATTCATCTTCCAGAGAATTCCCCAATCTTCCTAAGATACATTTCTGACTGTGTTGCTCTCTAACTTAAAAACTTCAATAGTTCTCCATCATCATTGGGATAAAATATAAACAGCCTAGTCTGAAATATAAAACATTTCCTTCACTGATTCACACTTTACTTTTCAGCCTTATTTCATATTACTTTATGCATGTATTCTGTACTTGGACAAGTTAGGTTGATTTCCATTCTTGTTGCCCGAACTTGATTCTCCATTTCTGTCATTCATGCTTTTACACAGCCTATTCCATATGTGTCCAGTGTCTCTCAACGGAGAAAGAAATATCTTTGCCAAGAAAATCCGATAGACAGTATCAAAATGAAAAAAAAAAAAATGTGGCATTAGAAGATGAGCCACACAAATCAGCAGATTTCCAGCATTACTATGGAAGGAATAAAGAGGTTGTTAAATGGTACCAAATGAAGGACAACTTCAGGTAGCTCCAATACTAATGAAGTGTCTGGATTGAAACTGAAAGGAAGCTCAGCTGTGGCTGTGTTGGGTGATAAAAGGAAAATAAGATCCTGTAAAGATCATTATTACATAGGGACCTGAAATGTAAGATCTATGAATCAAAGTAAGCTAGACATAGTCATATAGGAGATGAAAAGTTTAAACGTTGACATCTTGGGTATCAGTGAATGTAAATGAACAGAAATGGATAAATTTAATGCAGGAGATCATTAGCAATACTGCTATAGACAAAAATCCCTTAGAAGAATCAGAATAACATTCATGGCCAATAAAAGGGTAAAGAAAGCAGTACTGCAGTATAATGTTAACAATGACAAAATGAATTTTGTTTGAATATAAGAAGAATCATTCAACTTCATAGTAATAATTTCTGTACTGCAATCACTGATACCAAAGAAGCAAAAGTTGCTCATTTCTATGAAGACCTACAACATCTGCTTGAAATAAGAACAACTTAAAAAGATTGTCACATTAGGAACTGAGTGTGGACCACAACATAACATTTTCACTCTTTTTGTTGTTGTTTGCTTGCATTTTGTTTTCTTTCTCATTTTTTTTCCTTTTTGCTCTGATTTTTCTGGTGCAGCAAGATAATTGCATAAATGTGTGTGTGTGTGTGTGTGTGTGTGTGTGTGTATAGGATTTAACATATATTTTAACATATTTAACTTATATCAGATTACTTGCCATTGAGGGGAGGGGGTGGAGAGAAGGAGAGGAAAATTTGGAACACAAGGTTTTGCAAGGTTGATGTTGAAAAATTATCCATGCATGTGTTTTGAAAATAAAAAGCTTTAATAAAAACAAAAGTGCTACATTCATCCTAGGGAACTGGAATACTAAAGTAGGAAATCAAAAGATAATTGGAATAATAAGAAAATTGGCCTTAGAGTACAAAATGAAGCAGGGAAAAGAAATAATAATTTTGTCAAGATAACTAGTTGGTCATAGCAAACACTTTTTTTCAGCAACCCAAAAGGTGACTCTAAACATGAACATCATCAGTTGGTCAATATAGAAACCACATTGATTATATACTTTGTAACCAGAGGTCTCCACTTTTGTTCTGTACCTGTCAGTTAAAACAAGACCTGGAGATGACTATGGCCCAGTTCATGAGGTTTTTTGTTTTTCTTTTTGTTTTTTTTTGCAAAATTTAAATTACAGAAAGTATGGAAAAAGATGTGACCTAAATAGCATTCCTTATGAAAAAGTAGTATTGATGATGAATAGACTTAAGGGATTAAATCTGGTAGAATCACTGAAAACTAGTTCACAATATTTTATAGGAGGCAGCAACAAAAAACATCCCAAAGAAAGAGAAGATCAAGAAAGCAAAATGACTGTTTGATGAGATTTTACAATAGAAAGCAATGGTAATGGATAAAGAAAAAAATATATTCAACCTAATGAAGAATTCCAGAATAGCAAAAAGGTTTTCTTAGAAGAGCAAATCACAAAAATTAGAGACAACAACAGAATAAGAAACACAAGAGATCTCTTAGAAAAAATTAAAGATAACATGAAAATGTTTTATATAAAAATGGGTGTGATAAAAGATGAAAATAGTAGGCATTTAACCGAAATAGAAATGATTAAGAAAAAGTGACAAGAATATATAGAAGAATTCAATAAGGAAGATCTTAACATCACTACTAACTATAATGGGGTGGTTACTCTTGTAAAGCCAGATCTCCTGGAGAATGAAGTTAAGTAGGTCTGAGGAAGCATTGCTAACAATAAGGCTAGTGGGGTGTTCCAGATGAGTTACTTAAATATTAAAAAGATGATGCTATTAAAGTGCTATATTCACTATGCCAACAAATTTGGAAAACTCAACAGTCGCTGTTAGATTAGAAAAGATCCATTTATGTACCAATCTTAAAGAAAGGCCATACCAAAGAATTTTCAGATTACTTTAACAATTGCATTCATTTCGCACTCCAGCAACTTTGTGCTTAAGGTTATGCAAACTAATGCAGTGGTCCAAGACAATTCCAATAGACTTGTAATGCAAAAGGCCATCCTCATCCACAAAGAGAACTATGAAGATTGAATGTGGATTGAAGCATATTATTTTCATGTTTGTTTGTTTGTTTGTTTTTTCTTTTCTCTTGGTTCTTTGCCTGTTGGTCTGTTTTTTTTTTTTTTCCTTTCACAACATGACAAATATGGAAATATGTTTCTAAGAATTGTAAAGGTTTAGCCTACATCAGATTGCTTGCTGTCTTGAGAAAAGGAAAAGAGAAAAAATTTGGAATACAAAATCTTACAAAAATGAATGTTGAAAATTAATATATTTGGAAAAATTAAAAAAAAACTTTTGAGAAAAAAAATGTGTATGCAAACAAGCCTTCAGTAATATTAAACTTAGAATTACCAGAAGAGCAGACTGAGTGTTGAAGAGGCAGTGGAACTAGAGACCAAATTGCCATATTTCCTGGATTTTGGAGAAAGCAAGGGAATTCCAAAAAAAAAAATCTACTTCTATTTTATTGACCATACTAAGCTTTTGGCTGTGTGGATCACAACAAAATGTGGCAAGGTCTCAAAGAGATGGGAATACCAGATTACTTGTTTCCTGAGAAACTTGTATGTAGGCTAAGAAGCAACATTTAAAACTCAGCAAGGAAGAATTGATTGGCTTGAGACTGGGAAAAGAGTATGACAGTATAATTTTAATTTATTTATTTAATTTATTTTAATACTTTTTATTTATTTTAATACTTTATTTTTTTGAATTACATGTCAAGACTATTTTTCAGAAAAAGTCTGGAAAAACTTGTACAAACTGATGCTAAGTAAACAGGAGCACTCATTATTCTTTGGCTCAAAGATCACTGAAGATATACACACACATTTGCACGTGTAAATCCTTTCCTACTTTTTATGATCCTTTTCAGATAAATGGTATTGTCTGATCAAAGAGTATTCAGAGTTTAGTTGCCCTTTGGTCATAATTCCAAATTATTCTTCAGAATGGTTGAATCAGTTCACAACTCCAACAACAGTATGTCAGTCCCAATTTTCCCACATCCTATATAACATCTAGCTGTAGATAGCAGCTGCAGCTATGAAGTTAAAAGATTTTTTTATCTTTTTTTTCTTGGAATGAAGGGTATGGCAGATCTTCATATCATACTAAAAAGTAGATATTACTATGTAGGCAAAGGTGGTTTTTTTTCTTATGAAATCTGCCTGTTCTTTCTTATTTCTTATTGCACATTACATTACATTCATATGCCACAGCTTGTTTAGCCATCCCTCAACTTATGTGTGCATCCTCATTTTTCAGTATTTAGCCATTATGAATAAAAGGAGCTCTCTCTCTCTCTCTCTCTCTCTCTCTCTCTCTCTCTCTCTCTCTCTCACACACACACACACACACACACACACATATACACACACACATTTGCACGTGTAAATCCTTTCCTACTTTTTATGATCCTTTTCAGATAAATGGTATTGTCGGATCAAAGAGTATGCAGAGTTTAGTTGCCCTTTGGTCATAATTCCAAATTATTCTCCAGAATGGTTGGATCAGTTCACAATTCCAACAACAGTATGTCAGTCCCAATTTTCCCACATCCTATATAACATCTATCATTTTCTTTTTTGTGTCATACTTGCCAATTTGACAGGTGTGAAGTGGTACTTCACAATTGTTTAAATTTGCATGTCTCTAATCAAGTTATTTAGAGCATGTCTTCATATGCTTATAGATAACTTTGTTTTCTTTATCTGAAAACTGCCTGTTCATATCCTTTGAGTAACAATCAATCAATTAGGGAATGGTTTGTATTCTTATAAATTTGATTCACTTCCCCATATATTTGAGAAATGAGGCCTTATTTAATTTATTTGCCAACATCATGTGAAATGCCAGGTTTCATAGATCAAAAAATGAAATTAAGGTTGACTGAAAAAAATACCAATAGTCTCATATATACAAATGATGCCACTTTGATGGTAGAATGGGAAGAAGAATCAAGAATCCTTTTCATGAAAAAGAAGAATCTAAAAGCTGATTTGAATTTTAATGTTTAAAACACTAAAATTAAGATCATGGTAACTGATCGCATAACTTTCTATAAAATAGAGGAAGAAGAAATGGAAGTAGTATATGATTTTGTATTCTTAGACTCAAAGATCATTGAAGATAGCAACCGAAGCTATGAAGTTAAAAAATAATTGTTCTTGGAAGGAAAGATATGACAGATTTGAAGATCATACTAAAAAGTAGATATTACCATGTGACAAAGGTCTGTTTAGTCAAAGTTATAGTTTTACCAGTAATAATGTATAACCGTGAGGTGACTTTTTTTAGGAAAGCCGAGTACCATCGAGTCAACCCTTTTGAACTGTGATACTTGAGAAGATTTTTGAGAGTCCCTTGGAAAGTAAGAAGATCAAATCTGTCAGTAATTAAGGAAATCACTTCAGATGATTCATTAGAAGGACAAATTGAAGCTGAAACAAGTGCTTTAACATCAAAATGAAAAAGATAGATTTCATTGGAAAAAACCTTGATGTTTGGAACGATTGAAGATAGAAAGAAGATGGCAGAAGATGAGATGGATATACTTCTAGATAACACCTACTATAGTTACTTACTAACCCACTATATTAAAGAAAATAATTACAAAAAAAAAAGTTCATCCCTCAGGAACAATGTTATTAATAGACTGTTTGCCAAATAATATTATAGCAATGTCATAATAGGGTTTGGTTATGGTGTATTAGTGAAAATGATGTTGTCTAAGGCAGTGTTATAAATGGTTTATAGCTATATACCATAGGAAAATGTGGTAAAGATTAATAAATGTGATTTGTTCTGATCAATTAATTCCTTTGGGAGAATTCCATTCAGAAGGGATCATTATTAAATAAATAATAAAGTTACCAATTCAAGTTACCATTTTTCTAGAAAAATTTAAATGTGATCGGAATCTAAGAAAATTAAATGATATTGAAGGCACCTTTTTTATGATAATTATGAGGTTTGACAGTTGAACATATTGAAAATGATTTTTATAAAACTATAGTGACTTGTGACTTGTAGTGGACTAATGAAATTTATAATGTTAATATAAGCTATGCTTCCAATAACAAGATTCCACATAGCTACAGAACTGTTTATATTTGACATTACACCATCCATACTTGTAGAGGGCCAAAACTCTGAAATCAAATACTGTATTTTTTGTGTCTTATACTTGAATCAAAGACTGCTGTCCTTATAGTTAAGCACCTACTCAGTGTGAGATAATGGTTCTCTAAATATACATTTAATATGATATGGTGATGTAATGGTTGCAAATGCTCAGTTGCTGTAGTTGATGTAATTAATGATCCTTTTCAGATAAATGGTATTGTCGGATCAAAGAGTATGCAGAGTTTAGTTGCCCTTTGGTCATAATTCCAAATTATTCTCCAGAAGGAGGACTGGGAACCAGCCTCTCTCAGTCTCAGACACAGAAGAGTCTCAGACACAGACACAGAGAAGATTCTGGACTCCATCTTTGACCAGCCTTGTGATAACTCTCCTGCCTTCATCACTTCTCCTTTAAAGACCAAGGCTTGTCCTAAGACCCTCCAGAGAGCTTGCCTGGACACTACACATACTAAAGAGATTTTATATTGTAATTTCAGTAATTTTATTGTAAGGGCTCACCTGTTTATATTTTAGTATATATTTCATTTTTTTTTAAATTTAATAGCCTTTTATTTACAGGTTATATGTATGGGTAACTTTACAGTATTGACAATTGCCAAACCTCTTGTTCCAATTTTTCACCTCTTACCCCCCACCAACTCCCCCAGATGGCAGGATGACCAGTAGATGTTAAATAGTATATATTTCCAATGAGGAAGGAATACTGTATTTTTTGTGTCTTATACTGAAGAATTCTCTAAATTATTTGTTATTGACAGTGGCTACTAGAACAGTTATGCTGAAAGTTATAGATAGAGGAAAAGGAACTTTTTTTTAACCCACTACCTTCATAGGTTCATTATTTACTGTTTTACCATCCATTGAAATTATAATTTACTGAATCAATTTTTTATTGGTAAGACAAAGCAAGTGTTGAATAGTGGAAAGAGCACAGATTTAGATATTATGTTTGGGTTCATATCTCATCTCTATGGCTTACTACTTATGTGAAGTTAGGCAAGTCAGTCAACCTTTCTTAATCTCAGTTTCTTCATTTGTAAAGTGAAATTATCATGTTACATGATTTCCAAGATCCCTTAAAGCTCTGAAGTTTTATTCTAATGCAGATGTTAACATAGATGGTTTCTTAATTGTAACCTATCCTTATAGCTACCTAAGAAATAACATTTCTTCTGTAATACTTTCCCTATTTTTAAACTGGAAGTGAATTTCCCCCTCAATTCATCTAACAATATTGTACTCTTGCTATCTTTTAAATGTGTATTGTATTTGTTTCTTGTGCACCTGGGCAACTGGATAGTATAGCAGAGGAAGTATTCATATCAGAAAGACTTAAGTTCATATAGGCTTTCAGATACCTACTTGCTATGTGATCAAGGGCAAGTCACAATTTCTGCAAGTCACAATTTCTTTGTGCTTCATTTTTCTCATCTATAAAAGAAAGATTTTTATAAGGCACCTGTTTTCCAGGATTATTTTGCAGAGAAAGTGTGATAGTTTCTTATCATAGCCCTAATCACATAATTGGTACTTAATAAATTGTTATCCTTAGTATTGTTGTTGTTGCCATTGATTTTGTGCTCATCATTTTGTAGACCTAAAAGACCTAAAAAAGCTCATCTTTTTGTAGACCTAAATTTCTATCAAAAAAAAAAAAAAAAGGAGTCAGAAGAACTGGACTTTGTGTTCCCTAGAACCCTTTGTGGGCTTTCATTTTCTCATCTTAAAATGTGCAAGGTAAACTAAGTGGCTTGTGAGGACACTTAAAAGTTCCATGATTCTTGATCCTTTGGGTCTTACCATACCTAGTCTTTACCTTGTAGAAAAGTTGTCATTTCATTTCTCCATCTCTTTCATTCTTACCTATCAAAGCAAAGCAAAACAGTTCTTTTATTCCTTTCACAGATATCCTGGACTTTGTTCATAGTAGGCATTTAGAAATTTTTGCCTAGTGAATAAAAGAATATATGATTTAAACAATCATAATGTTAATTATTGGGCCAACCCTCCAGTCATCTCTTTATCATGATATTACTTAATTTTTATTAAAAACTTGGGCTTCATTCCTGGTTTTACTGATTCTGCTTTGCCTTGCCTGAGCCTAAGCCTCCATGATACTTTGCTGAATTTTCTTTACTAGATCTTATCCTTTTTTTTCCAGCACTTCCTTAGGTCTTCTCTCATTAGAATGTAAGCTACTTGAGATTGGGGACTATTTTGCTTACTTGTATCTGTATCTCTAGTGTTTATCACAATGATGACACATAATAAGTATAACAAATAAGCAAAGCACTTAACATATGTTTTATATGACAACAAAAATAATAATTGTAGTAATATTGTAACACTTTAAGGTTTGTAGAATATTTCAGAGATTTATCTGGACTGATTCTCACTACAATTCTCTGAAGTAGGTGCTATTATTATCCTCATTTGGCAAGATTTGAATTACTTGATTCTGAATCTATCACTAAATGACCATTTCTGCATTCTTATAGGTTTAGTAGAACTTAAGTTCTGATGGGTTGTTAGCTTAGATAGGTAATACAAATCCAGGAGTGACCTCTATGATAGTCTCTATGTTTTTATGAACCAGCTCAGCTAAGTGCACATCAAGTGTAAATGGAGCAAGTAATGTGGAAGGGGAAGAGTTCTAGCAGGTTCTAAAGATTAATTCTTAGATCCCAAAAAGGTTGGAATTTGTCATTTCAGTGAAAACTCCCAATGTCAGAAAAATGTTTGGCCCTTAAATACTTTGTTTTGCTTAATTTTGTGCCAGAGAGAAGAAAGTAATAATATGAGAGGATATCACAAATTATTCACTTAAAGATTTTGGTATTTACCTTTGGACTACCATGACAGAACATATAATTTAGAGCTGAAAGGCATTCTAGAAATCATCTATTTCAGCTTATTCACTTTATGAAGGAGGAAACAGGTTCAAAAAGGACATCTGTTTCATTATAACTCACTAAGTGAATTGATTGCTGAAGAACATGGGGAGTAATAATCAAATTTTTTTTTAATAAATGGGTAGGATAAAAGAACTGGTAGATCTTATTTATCCTTGTTCATAAAAACCATTGTCTATTTTCATTCCCTCTCTGTTCAGCACACATCAATTCGTATTTCTGAGCCTTTCTTTTCTCCCCTGTAATAGACCTACATACTTTTGCTCTGTATCTCTTCAAGGACTGTTTTGTTAAATAAGAGAATAGCCATAAAGTGCTCTGTAAACTGTAAAATAGGATAAAAGTATGAGATAGTTTCATAAGAGGCAAAGTTACTCAGCACAAACTTGGAAATTAGAAGGTCTGCATTCTTAACTTGTGTCTGTCACTTATAAACTGTGTGACTTTGGATATTTCCCTTATTTTTTCTTGTGCCTTAGCTGCCCATACATATATTTCTTCCTTGAAAACTTGTTCTGAAAAGAACGCTTCACAAATTAAAGGACATATAAATATTAACTCCTTTTTTATGGTTGTTTCTCTTGATTTAAGTCTTGTATCTCCAACTAATTGGTTGCCCATGTTCTTTCTTCCTCTCTGTTCTTAATTCCATATTTGACAAAATACTTCATTGGCACTGACACTTAACTTGATGAAAGTCCAGGTCCATTCAGTATAAAAGGCCACAATCCCATAACTTTCTGGTTTTTGTTTTGTTTTACCCATTGTCCTCACTGTGAGACCTAATGGTGATTCTTTCATCTACAGGTTGCCCCTAATACATAAGATTTGTCCTTCTAGGAGCTCTTCATTACTGTTTACCCCTCTTCCTATGAAATATGTAAGATCCAGATCATAAAGAATTGTAAAGAGGATCTAGTCTAGCACCTTTATTTTACAGATGCGGAAACTGAGTTCCAGACAAAGAAGTGGTTGGTAAATATCATGGGCATAGTAAGTCCAAAGCTGATATTTGAACCCAGTTCTTGGAAGTTAAAACCAATATTATTTCTATTATGTTTTTGCTTTTAAGAAATCTGATGGCCAAATGTCTGGTAAGAAAAAGGTGGTAAAACTGGCAGATTTATGTCTTACAAATCCCTTTGTTCTTCATTATCTCAGAAATTAGAGAGTAGACTTAAGTTAGAAACTAATTGCTTCCTTAGTTGGTTATTTAAATGGGTTTTTGTAAAATGTATGTCTTAGAATGCTGAGAAACTGACACATAATAGGTAGTTAATGTTGAAAAGACCTATATGAAAAGACTCTTTGCATTTAACTGATAAAAATGTGATCAGATTGTTATCCATGGCTACCTTGGCTATTATTATATTTCAAAATCATGGGTTCTTGCTAGTAATTAAATTAATTATTTATACATTTTACACAATCTTGAATTGCTCTATGATTATCTTTGGCATTCCAACATCTAAGAACACTTGAAAGCAAAATCAGAGCATAGATATTCCATAGCACGTCTTACAATCTAAATATTGCTCTTAGCCTAATCGAACCAGCCAGAGTAGTCACAGCAGTTGATGGACTATTTTTCAAATTGATTTAAAAAATGTATTTAAGGGGATGATCTTCTACTCTAGATTACCTATTGATTTTTAATATGAAAAGCTCATTATGTAAGCAGTAACTGCATATAAAAACCTAGCAAACCTTTGCATAAATCCTTTAATTGAATTTCCAGAGCCTGTGGTTCTACTTTTTTTTAATTAAATCTATTTCTTTTTGTAAGTGTTACTGTGTAATTTGCATGCTGTGAAGTGGCCCTGTCCCAGATAAAGTGCCATTGATCCTTATTAAACCTCACCTCTGGGCTTGCTTAAAACTAACAGGAAAAATTAAAGTGTTCATGCCGCAATGCACTTATTGCTTGTGTGATAGGATTATGGAAAAAATAATAAAACTAATTTCCAGGAGAGAATTTGTAATGTAAGATTTTATTTTTTTCCAATTTGATAATTAATAGTGAAATCATATCATATCTATAAATCATATTTGAGCTCATAAAGTGGTATGGCAATTAGGAAAGATAATATATACCAGTGTAAAGTTATCATGTTATACATGGATAATGTTAGAATTTTAATTTTTTAATTGGCAGAAGAAATGATAGAATCAGTCAAATGTATTTTAAAGGAAATTTAAATAGGGCAAAAACATTTTTCTTATGTAATACTTTATATTAAGGCAGTTCTTTTTAAAATATATATAAATATGAAAGATAAAAATTATATTTTAGAAATATTCATGCTAAAATTTATATATTAGAACTATCATGAGAAGGAAAATATAAAAGTTGCAATTGGTTTTTCTATTTTTTATAATACCTAACATTTGTTATTTTAAAAGCAATAAAATCCCCTAAAGAAATATTCATAATCAATAAGTACACAAAATATGGAATATATTAACTGAGTTATAAAACTGTTTGTAGGATGGCACAAAATGAAACACAGAGCAAGTTATGTATGGTTTAAAGTGTAATCAATTTTGAGGTTGTATACAAGGATATAAATGATAAACACAAGTACTAGCATTTTTAGTAAAGGCTGTTACAAAAATACCGTATTTATGGCCTATTCCATTCTTTTTATAGCTCATTAATGTAGAAAACAAACACAGTGGATCCATCTTCCTAGACAGCTTAAAATTCCCTTAAATGATATTTTTAAATGTAATGTCAAGCTCATTTAGAACTCTCCCTCCTCCCAAACCATGCTTTGCAAGCTGGCTTTCTAGCAAGTGAGCTAGTGGTTATTACAAAGATCAGTTGCAGTCTATAGAAGAGATAAGTGAAAGTAATAGCGTCATTGCCCTCCATGAGAAAACCCACATTTGTTCTTAACCCTCTTGCTATACTGGAAACCATATTAATTCCTCTTGATAAAAAGTGTGATCATTCAACTTCATTGAATGAGTTCTGTGGTGTTTGGTTCAATTAACATGAGAGGCCATATCCAGCCATCATTAGAACTTAAAATTTGGTTGTCAAAACAATTTGTCAAATTCAGATTTTTTTGAGAAATTTCACTGAGTCATTGTGATACTTTAAAACACTGAGAACCAAAGTTTGGTAGGCTCTCATTTGGCTTGGGGTATATCTAGGGAGGCATGGAGTGGGGCTTCTTCATGAACTACTTTCCATCCAGCACCAAGACAGTTGAATTTTCGCTGGCCTTGCTTCATTTAGGAAAAGTAAATATCAGTGATATTTTGGGACAATTCTCTAGTTCAAGTTCATATTTTATGTAGAAATATTGGTAATTTGCATATGTTTTCTTATTATCTAGGCCTTGTATCTTAGAAGAAGAAAGAAAATCTTTTAAGTTCACTTCTGGCTTTTCAGGATCTGTCAGTCAGCTTGCATTATTAAGCACTTAGTGGAATAGGCTCTTGGCCAAAACCTCATGACATAAAGAATGGAAAAAACAAAGAACAAAATAGCTCCTTCTTACAGAGAACTGGCATCGCAATGGGTGAGAAAACATGTAACTAGTTGTATACATAGCTATATAGGATATATAGTCATTTTTAAAGTATGAAAGCTTTAGCAGCTATCTAGGCAGGAAAAGGCCACCTAGAACAGGTGAAATTAGAAGAAAGCCAGGGATACAATTAGAGAAAAAGAAGGAGGGAGAATATTTCAGATAGTAGAGCTAGGAGACAGGAAAAAGAACATGGTATTTGAAAAACAGCTAATATTGGGATAGCTGGATCATAGAGTAGAAGGGAGTAAAATATAAGAAGACTGAAAGTATGGGAAGGTATTAGGTTTTAAATAACCTTAACGTCCAACAAAACATATTTTATTTGATCCTAGGAATGATGGGTAGCACTTGGGGTTTACTGAGCAAGGAGATGGCATACTCCTACATTTGCTTTAGGAAAAATTACTTTGGAAAGTGAATGGAGAATTATTTGTAATAGAGAGGGACTTGAAATGGGAAGACTAGTTAGAAAACTATGGTAGTAGTCTACTCAAGAGATGATTAGCTCACATAAGAAATGTTGTGAAGGTTAAAATTATTAACTTTTGGCAATAGATTGGGTATATGGGGTGAATGAAAACAAGAATTGACACTGATACCCAGATTGAGATCTTGAAAGACAGTTTATTGATGGAATTTGGGTGATAATCCAATAAAATGCAAGAAGGAACAGCCATACGGTAGAAGGAGAACAGGTAGAGGACACTGTCCAAAAAACAAGAGTATAGTCAGCTATGTCAAATACTACATAGAGGTCAAAAAAGGTTACATAGAAGTAAAAGACCATAGGATTTGGCTGTTAAGTAGTTATTAGTAACTTTTGAGAGAGCACATTCAGTTGAATGATGAGGACAGAATGATGAACATAATTTTAAGAGGTTGAGAAATGATTGAAGGGAGATGAAATAATAAAAAGAAATTAGTATTTTCTAGGAGTTTGGATATGGAAGGAAGCAGAGATATAGACTGATAGCTTGATGGAATGCTAGGATCAAATGAGCATTTTTTTTTAAGGATACAGAAGAATTAAGCATGTTTGCAGGTAAAAAAGATATGAACCAGTAAATAAGGAGAAGTGAAAGAAGAGGGAACATGATTGTGGGGGCAAACTGATGATATGGGATTAAATGGAATAAAGGATATAAGTAAAAGGAGCACTGGAGTAATGGAAAGAACAAGATCTGATGTCTTGAGGTTTTGAGATGTAATACTAAAGCAGAGTTCTCAGCAGATAAATGATTCTACATTTTTGGTAAAGCATGAGACAAGTCTGGTGAGAAGATGGGAGAGATATGGATGACAGGAGAAATGTGGAGTTTGAAGAAGAAAGTAATAATATTCAAGTTCAGATTGGATGATGTGATTATAGAACAGACAACATTTTTTTCTCTGACACTATTGGATAGCATGTGACTAAGAAGAACAAGAAAAAGAATGATAGTAATGATCTAGTATTGGGGTTTGTTAAGGCACAAGAGACATAAGGCAATAGGTATTTGAGAGTAGAGCATAGTGTAAACATTGAACTGATCATCTGTAGATATATATCTATGTCTTTTATAGGGTCAAGATTCAGTAGAGGGGAAAGTGAAGGCAGACCATGTGTGATATCTGGGAGAGTACTGATGACTATGGGGGCGGGGTAGAAGTTGTGATGAGCATGAAGAATAGATTTAGGAAAAGCCAAACTAAAAGCAATGGAACAAACGAAGGTGATGGTCATAAAATTTCAAAATTTGTGATCATAAAAGTATAACATTTGTACACAATGGCACAATCAAAAACATGACCATTAATGTGTGTGACTGAGATAGAGTGGAAGAGGTAAGGGGAGTAAAGAAGAATGAGAAACTGAGAATGCAGGATATTTGAGGGAATGTCGGCTTTTGAATCCTTAGTATAAGATCAGGTAGGGATGATTTTGACATCTCTGAGAAATTAGGGAGAATGATGTGGTTGTTGATAGATAATGTCCACTAGGATCTGGATTAAATTACACACAGCTCTATGGAATGAATCTCAAAGGATGAGAGGTTGTTGACTTATGATCACAGAGGGAAGACTAGAAGTGACAATGAAAAGCATAGTGTATGCTAACTCATCCTCTCAAACTATTGTAAAAAGGCCAGTGTATCATTGTTCATGAATAAAGATATAAGTACAAAGGGATAGACAGAGAAATATTATCTTTTAAATCAGGGTTCTTAAACTGAGGCCCATGAACTTGTTTTAAATATTTTTAGATTTAACTATACAAATATAATTGGTTTTAGTTTTATATATATATATATATATATATATTTGTGTGTGTGTGTGTGTGTAATATTCTGAGAAAGGATTCAGGCACAAAAAAGGTATAGCACCATTTTTTGTAGAGAACTAAATCTGCTTGTGCCAAAAGATGGTACAAACACAAGAGGGAGAAATCAGTCAAAATTATATTTATTAATAATATAACAAATTATATTATATAACAATTAATTAACAAATTATTAACAATCATGAAAGGAGTGAGTAGTGTTGGATTGGGATTTGGGAGTCATAAGGAAGGGAGAGAATAGGAAGTAGTAACAAAAGGGCAGTAAAGTTTCTTCCTTAGAGAGGGTGGAAATACTACCAGAATTCTTTAAATTTCCATCCCAGGACAGATTAATAGCCTGTGGTATAGTTTTAATCAGTGTATCTTAGTCAAATAACTAAATTCTTCACTTAAGCAAAGCTATGCTTCACAGAGTGGTTAGAGAGCTGGGCTGCAGTGAGGAAAAACTGGGCTAAGATCCCATATCTGATAAACATTGGCTCTTTTATCCTAAGCAAGTCACTTAATCTTTCACCTCCTAAGAAACTCTTTAAGTTTAATATAAGAATCACATATTATTAGAGGGAGTTTCCACATCCTGAGTCCCCTATGTAAATGGAATCATAGCTTCAAATTTGCACCACCATCACAACTGTGTAAAAACAACTGCTAAAAAAACTTATTTATCTTTTTTTTTCTTGATTCTGATTCTTCTATTGTCTCTCAAGAAAGGGTTATATTTTCCATTTATTGAAATTTTGGGGAAGATTTACTCATACAAATCAATCATTTTTTCCAAATATAATTCTGTCCTCTTGATGACAAACTTACATATTTCATATATATCCTCTAAAGTTAATTTTGAGACAAATAAAGCAAAAAAATAGCTATGCTGTGATTATGAATAGAGTCTAGTTGACTGGATGAAGGGCCTTGAAGGTTTCCAGAATGTTTTCTATCTCAAAGCATTCCCGGACAGAATGCTCTATTTTCTGTTCATATATTGGTGAATTTGCTGGAGTTTCCTAATGGTCTTTAGTGAAGGAAGTAAGTGACACTGATCAGTGAAGGCGGACAGTAAGATTTATAATGTATTTGTGCTCCCTGATTGCCAACAGAACCTGTCTTTCCCAGTGGTGCTCTGCACGGACTTGAAAATCAATAGGGATTAACCTCTGACCTCTTTCACATACTTATACTGTGGTCTGCATTGCTTACCAATATTTCATCTGTTTCACTTAACTGCTGTTACTTACTCAATAATGTGTGGCCATTCTTGCCAGATTCTAATTAATTTTAAAAAATGCAGCCTCACTTGAAATTGTGATAAAATATCACACCTTCAGAAACTAGTGCCCTATCTTTTTTATTTAATAAACTCCCATTAATTAGCCCTAATATAAAAAATAATTGAGAGAGACATAGCTACAGCTCATGATCAAAGCCTGGACTGTGTTCCTTGCAAGAAACCCTGTTGAGTTTAGCAGTGGGGGGAAATTTGATTTACTGTGCCACTTGCTGTGACAGCAATGCAAGTAGAGAGGAGAATCTCTGTAGAAAAGAGAATCTCAATGACATGTAAAATTTAAGCCCAAACTAATGTTGCTAAAGATATTTATAACATTTAGAGTCAGATGAATTTGTTCCACAAGTAACTTATTAAAATTTTGTTGGATTTTGTTTAGCAATTGATTTGGAAGACTCTTGGTCAATATGTGTATTTGATGAGATGTTAATGGCTAAATTATTATTTCATAATATGTATCACTACTTACCGGATGGATGCTCCATGTGGTCAGGGGCCTTACCTATATTAAACATGTGTTACCCAATACTCAACTTGAAGTTTTGAACATAGCAGTCACTTAAAAAATATTTGCTGAATGAATGCAATATAGCAATGAATAACAGTGTCTCAAGCAACACATACTGGCCTAGTCATTTAAAGTTCAGGAGTATCACCTTATTTTGGTAAATATTCTTTTTCATTCTCCTTTTAAAAACAATTAAAACTGTGTCACATTTTCTAGTTAGGCCTTTTATTTTCAGATTTTTTTCCCCCAAGTGTACCTTTTCCCTAGAGTTTACTTACAGTTTGCTATTGATCTAGTAGCTGGTATTTGAATTGGTCGATGTGCTCTGTTACTTGTTAAGATACCTTACCTGAACTATTAGTTTAAATAATGTATTCATAAATTGATTAATCATTACAGTAAGACTTATTAGCTGCATTTATATCTGCATGTTGTATGCAATTGACTTGTAGCCTAATAATTGTGAATACTTAATCCAAAGTTTGGTTTTACATTACAATTTATTAATTATCAAAGTAGAAAACAGTAATATTTGTATATAGTTTGAGAGCTTATGCATTAAGTCTTAATGGAGATCTCATATATTTCCAGTCTCACTTAATGTTAGAGCTGGAAGAGGGACCCTAGCAATTACTTGAATTTAATTCTTCATTTTATAGATGGATGACAAAACAGAAACCTGGCAATTCCCTAGTATGCCCAAATATTCTGGCTCCCTTCATTGTAATTTCAGCCATATAGTTTTACCTCTTCTAGTGGGCACTAAAACTACTAATTTATTGATCTTTATTTCTCCCATTATTCAATTAAATTCGATGGTTACATATTAAGTTTCAGAGGGGTGTAAGGGAAATACCACTGGCTTTTGAATCAGGCAACATATGTTCAAATCTTACTTGCCAACTTGTGATTTTGAATAGGTCTCTTAATCTTTTGGTCTCATTTCCTTATCTGTGAAATGAAGGACACTTCAAGGTCACTTTTAGCTCTATCTCCTATGATCCCCCGAGACTCTAGTATGTGCCCATGCCTGTGTCAGCACTGGGAGAATTACGGTGATGAAGAAAACATCCTGACTCAGCCACTTTCTAACTATGTGATTTGTGAGCATCTTGTCTTGTCCAAGTATCCCTATTCCTTCTATTATTCTTAATGTGGGATGATCTCAAGTCCCTTCACCTTTCTGGTTACCCTCTTCTTATATATTCTTGAACCTACTAAGGTCAAACTTTCTTGGCTTTCAGATTTTGCCTTGGTAGAATTTACAATTTTATGGGGGATTATATATTTGCTTGGGAAAATTTGAATGTATAAATGTTTTGCAGGTATATAATTTCCCATTGTGTTAGATTAATATATGGTGAATTTACATTAGTGACTGAAGAATTAGTTTGTCTTCTAATGGTACCTATTTTTAAGAAACTTTCACTCATTATATGCAGGACATTTTGAGCAGTCTTTTATTGTGCCCATAGATGAAAAGAACAGTTTGTCATCATCCTGCTTAGGTTAGGAGACAACAAAGCAAAGTAGAAAGTGTGCTGGACTTGGAATTGGATAACTTGGGTTTAAATACCAGTTCCATCCACTCACCAGCTGTCTGACCTTGGGCAGATCATGTATCTCCCCTATCGTCAGCTGTAAGATCAAGAAGATGGACTATTGACCTATCAGGTCCCTTCCAGGTCAAAGCTGTGATCCTCTGAGATATCCTTGGCCCAGCAACTTGCTTCCCATCTTTGTGAGAGGAAAGCCATTCTCTATACAACCTTTCTTAGAAGCACTATTCTCTTACCTGTCTCATTCTGAATGTTGGCATGGAATTCCTCCCTTCAGATAAATGACTCATTAGAACAATCAAATATTTTATTTACAATATTTAATTAGAAGTATTCAGCTTTATTAAACCTCAGCTACTAGACAGAAGGGGCTAAAATTTGAATGAGGTAAATGTTTAATGAAATACAGTCCAGTTATGAATGGCATATTCCCAAAAAGCCAATTGGTACTATGGAAGGGACAGAAGAATCAGAAGATATTTGGGTTTCAATCCTAGTGCAGATACACTGGTTGCCAATACAATTAAACAAATTCAGAAATCATTTAAGTTCTACTGTATCCAAGACACTGTGCTAGGCTTTTGGCCCATTAAAAAGACAAAAGTAATTTCCCTGAAGCAGCATTCATTATCTTGAACCATACCCCATGTAGAGAGAAGTATATGCAAGGTAATTGAAGGAGGAGTGAGAGATATTCACTCACAACTGGGTAAATGAAGGATGATCTCATGGAGGAAATAGTACCTGAACTACATCTTGGAAGAAAATATGAATTCTGAAAGTTGAAGGTGCAGAGGGATCATACTAATTATGGTGG
Source organism: Sarcophilus harrisii (assembly GCF_902635505.1). Lineage (NCBI taxonomy): Eukaryota > Metazoa > Chordata > Mammalia > Dasyuromorphia > Dasyuridae > Sarcophilus > Sarcophilus harrisii. The sequence goes on from NC_045427.1 coordinate 72,573,150, forward strand.
GAGCCTTATACAAATATATAAGAGTAGGAGTTGGGAGATAGAATCTCAGTTTTGCAGAATAAATATTCCAGCTTTCTAGGGCTTAATTATTAATTAATATTGTTAATTAATCCAGATATGAGCACTGCGCTAAGCCCTGAAGATACAAAAATAAAATTAAGACTAATCCTGGTCTCAAGAAGCTCACATTCCAATGTAGGAGACAACACATATTGAAGGTTTTAGGGGCAAAGCTGGAAAGCTCCTAGGGTCCTTTACAGCAGATGAGAGCTGCTGCTACTCCCAGGGCTCCTATGCCTGTCTCATATGGATGTCAGTTGGTTAGTAGTAATTTCCTGTGATGTTGGAGACTTTGAGTACTTTTCTACAATGATCCCCCTCAATGATGGTTGCAGAAGCTGGCCTGATTGATTGAGTTTTTAACATTTTACTAGAAAATATGGGGACCTACTGGGTTTCAGTAATATGTTCAGAACTGTGCCTTAACACTATTTTAGAAGAGACAATAATTAAGAGATTACTAGCAGAGTCCATTTGGGAGTTGATGAGGGCTTGAATTAGGTTGATAATTGTGTGAATGAAGAGAAAAGTAGTAATATGAGATGTTGTGGACTTTATAGGACCTAGAAAGTGACTGAACATGAAGGTTGAAGGAGAATCAAGAATCAAGAATGACTCCAATGTTGATTGACTAGGTAAATGGTTTTATACTTAGTAGAAACTGAGAATTATGGAGAAAGGATAGATTTCTTAAGTAGAAATCTTAAGATTTCTTAAGTAGAAATCTTAAGATTTCTTAAGATAGTGAATCTCTAGTTTGAGAGGGTTGAGTTTGAGATGCTAGTGGGACATCCAAGTAGAGATATACTACAAGTAGTTGATGATCTGAAACTGGGGATTCAAGCTAGACATATTGATTTGAGAGCCACCAGGCAGAAATGATAATTGAAACTAAAGTCACTGATGAGATCATCTGGACTAGGGAAGAAGCCAGTGAATAAGAAGAGATTGAAGATAGAAGGGTGGAAATTAATTAAGAGAAATATTCCTGGAGAAAAAGGGAAGAGTTGGCACAAAGGGAACAATCAAAGAATTTCAGCCTCGACAAGAAGGACCACTTCTGTTTGTAACAAAGGAAGAGAGGATGTATAGAGATATGCATAGGTTCTGTGGTAAGGGAAGTAAGGAAGCTTAGAGTATATGGGTTCTATTTTCTAACAAATTAGAAGGTAAGATTAGCTGCTTGGAGAAAGGAGGAGTTGGGGTTATTGGTGGTTTGTAAAGAGAAGAGTTCTTGGCTGTGACTTATTTTCTTCCTATATAAAATGAACATAGTAATATTTGACTATCTGCAAGATCAATCAACCAACATTTAAGCATTTACTATGTTACTGGTTTTATGCTTGAGATCTAGGAATATAAAGACAAAACTAAAGGAGCCCCCACCACCACCACCAAAAAAATAAAAAAGCTTATATCCTGGTGAAGGAAACAATTTGAACATATCAAAGAATATATCAAATCTGTGTACAATAAATAAGTGCCAGTTTGGTGGGGCAACACTATTAGCTGGGGAGAGGATCAGGAATGGATTTATGGAGAAGGGAGCCCTTTTAGCCAAGTTTTGATGGAAACAAGATATTCCTTAAGGTGGAGAGAGAAGGGATTTGGAGAATAGACAGGCAGGGATATCCAAAGACAGAAATATGGTGTGTAAAAGCAGGCCAGGGTGCTGGAGAAAAGGGTAGGAAGGGCAGCAATATTTATTGAGTCTGGAAAGGTAAGTTGGGTAACGATGATGGACTCTAAAAAACAGAGAAGTCTATATTGCACCCTAATGGGAATAGTGAGCAATTGGAATGCATTGAATGTGTGTGTGGGAGTGAAATGGTCAGACCTGTGCTTTTGGAAAATTACTTTGCAGTTCTTTGGCAGCTGGATCAGAGCATGGAGAGACCCTAGTTGTCATGATGAATTAGAAGGTTCTTGCAGTAGTCTGGGCAAGAAGTGATGTGGGTGAACTAGGGCATTGGCTGTGTGAGGGGACAAGAGATGAATGGAAAAGATGTTGTGGAAGAAGAAATGACAAGACTTGGTTATTAATTGTGTAGGTGGGGCAAGGGAAATAGAGGTCAGTGGGAGCCTTCATTCTTACTTAGAAAGTCCTGTCCTTAACAGAAACAAGAAAATTTGGAAAAACCTGTTGTTTTTTTTCCCAAATTTTTTCCATAATTTGTAAACCTATGAAGTTCTATAAAAATAAGAGTAGTTATTATTAATAATGCATAATCTTAGATTCCAAGTTGGAATAGTCTGCTATAGGCAGCTAATCCTAGCATTTCCAGGATTTCAATCAAAGGGAGTCTGATTCATTTAAATGAAATTTATCATCTGATTGGTGATTGCTTTTTTCTGACTTATTTTAAAAATGCCCCAGTCCTGATTTACTTCACTCCCTAATCTTTTTTATCATTTATGTGTGTATGCATGTATGTATAAACCTAATGCACAGTATATGAGCATACATACACACATATAAACATAGTTGTACGTAGACAATACATTTATTGTCTGTACATAGTTGTTTGCATTTTGTTGCCCGTTAGCTTCTGAACTCTTTGAGAACAGGGACTGAATTTTACCTTTTTTTATATTACCAGGGCTTGGCACAGTCTCTGGCACATAAAGATATTTCATAAATGTTTCCTGAAGGACTTACTGACTAATGAGGTACCATGGTGCTCTTTAAATAACTTTTCCTTCTCTTCCCCCACCTTCAGGTTCTAAAACCATGAACCAAGATCACAAGAATTCTACTGAATGAAAATTGTTCATCTGGGGCCCCTCTGATCCTTCTAACTCTCCTTGGAACTTTGTTGATCACAGTGCCTCTCCCTGAACATCACTTCCCTTGTATGCTGCCGCCTCCATTAGATTATAAGCTGCTTGAGAGCAGGGATTTGTCTTTTTTGTATCCTTGTTTGGCAAAATACTTGGCACATAGTAAGTGATTAATAAATCCTTTTCCATTCATTCATTCATTTTCATCAAATGTTAGTTTAAGTGAATTTATAGTTACTGATGCATAGATAACAGGTGGAAGAAACTTTAGAGGTCATCTACTTAAATTTCCTACATTTACAGAGAAAAAAATTAAATTTATTAATTAGAACTAACTAGAAGTGAATGAACTTCTTTAGCATATATATGGGATTCTTCTTCCTTAGAAGTCTTCAAATGACTGTCCCTTTGTCAGGGGATGCTGGAGAAGGGATTCCTTGGACTTCAGGGCTTCTGAGGTTCCTCCTGGCTCCGAGAGGCTGCTGTGCTTTCTGTGGTAGTAACACTGCTATCTGCAATTTCTTGTTTTCCTAATCTTTTCCTCTTTCCTAGTTAGTTGTTCCTGATAGCAGATCCCCATAGACTTTTATGACAGAGTGACTAGCAGTTTGGCATCCTGCTAAGTGTCCTGGACAGCAAGCAGACATCCATGGCACGCTTGGCAAATCTCAGGTTTTGTCTTAGTGATGTTAAGGACAACAGTGTTTTGCCAGAAGCTATAACAAGATGATTTTGTAACAACAACATTGTGACACCAGACTGTGTTCTGCAGTTTTCTTTAATATTTATGCTGGATAAATTATTTATCCCTTTTTTCCTTCCATTTTTTCATCTCTTGCAGGTGATGTAGACAGGTGATTGGCTTCACTGAACACCAAAGTCAGGATTTGGCTTTTTTATTTTGGTGTAAAGAACAGATGCGTCAGCATAATCTGACCTCTGAGAATTGATTCCCCAACTGTGTACCCTACTACTAATATGAACTAATGAGCTCAATTAAGGATCTGCTCACATATTTGAAGGAAGCCACTTATTAGTCTATCATCTTTGTAATTCAAAAAAACTATACACAGAAGAACTGGAAAAGTTAACCATTGTTGAGCTGTCATCTGTGTGATCCATGTCAATCTATAGATTTTTCATGTGGATTCAGAATAACTGGATTTAAATCCAGTTCCACTACTTAACAGCTATATAATCTTGGGACAGTAACTTAACTCAGTTTCCTAATCTACAAAATGAGAATAAAAATATTTTTTTTTACTACTTACAGCATGGAATAGTTGATGAGAGAGTAAGCTTTGGCAGGATCTGAGTTCAAGGGCTGCTTCCTAGAAGTGCTGGCTGTGTGACCCTGGCCAAGTCAATTAATATCTTTATGCCAGATACTCTCTAAGACTGTAAACTTTGGCTCATTTGCCAAGATCCACTGGTATAGATAGTTTCCCACTGGGAGTTCTTCATACCAAGCAAACCACAAACCTTCTCTAAATCCTACCTTTCCTTTGAAAACAAGGAAGAAATATGACAATTCCCTTTTGGGAAGCTAGGGCAGAACTGATCTCTTTTCCCTGGAAGCTGGGTCAGATCTCAGCAACTGGCTTAGAGATCAAGTGCAGGAGGTTAATTCCAGTGATCCTTCTTTAGCATCTAAGATTTTTATAACTTAACTTCCCTATAAGGCTCCTTCAGGCAGACCCTGTCATTGTCTCTGTGAGTTTCTACCAGTAGGATTGGAGCCAAAACCTAGTTCTCATGAGGTAGAATGAGGATACAAGTCAGGAAGGTGTCCCAGCATAAACCAAGTTATTCCAGGAAGACTCACCTAGTCAGAGAGTGGGACAGAGGAAGGCAATCTAATTCTGAAGTAGGAAAAACATCAGAGAATTGGAACCAAAGATGCACAAATGGAGAATTGGCATAATTAAGAGTTCCGTGGGCTAGTCTTATCCTCCTGCCTTTTCTAATCCTGCCTTTTTCTCTGTTCCTGAAAAGACAACTCTTAACTATTGGATGTGCTGAAGAAATCGTGAAAAGAATAGACATTAGTCCACCTTCTGGCTTTTTTTTTTTTTTTTTTTTTTTTTACTAATTAACTATATGTGAGATCTTGGACAAGTCATTTAATTTGGGGAGGCCCCAGGTTCTTGACTGGGGTAGCAGTGGATAGAGTGTTGGACCTGAAACCAGGAAGACCTGGGTTCAATTCTGAGTTCATACACTTTATCACTGTGATTTAACCCTGGTTTTGGCTTTTGGGAAAACTTATCAGTGTGATTTAACCCTGTTTTTCTCAGTTTTCACTTCTGTAAAATGAACTGAAAAGGAAATGGCAAATTAGTGCCTTTGCCAAGAAAACCCCAAATGAAATCATAGAGTCTGACGTGACTGAAAATGACTGAAAAAATAACAAAATTACTTACCTTGGAAATACGAGGTTTGAGTGAAGTTATCCCTAAGTCTTCTTCTAGATCAAAATTCTGTTATGATTAGTATTGATTGTGACTCTAACCCAGTTTTTACCTATCTTCTCATGATAACAGCCTGGAGCAAATCTGGCTTCTCTCGTGGTGGATGGTAGTGTAGTACTCTAGAATTCACTTTCCTGGTGGTCCCCTCTAATGCATCTGTGCCATTTAAGCTGTTCACAAAAATGATTTTCACTAAGCTGTCTCCATCACCAAGAACTGGGTCACCAATTTAGATCTTATAAATCACACTTTACAAGAGAGGATACTTTTAGAAATGAGAAGGGAGGTCAAGTGTTACTAGTTTATTTTTCCACAAGAGATGAGACTGTATTCTTGTTTCTCCTACAGATCAATATCTAAAGTATATTCTTTTAGGCCTTAGGCAATGGTCATTTATCTCTCTGAACCTCAGTTTCCCTGTCTGTGATATAAACTTGACAGCAATAATGAAGAATAAAAGTCAAGTAAAGTGGAAAGTAAAATGTTTTCTTTTGGTTGGATTGTCCAAAATCAAAACCTCTTTAAAGTATCCGTTGAATTTCTGTAATACATCCTCAAAAAATGACCTTTTGTCTTCTAAGCAGAATCCTAGAATGTCAGAGGAGAGTAAGAGTATTACAGAGATTTTATTCCAAACCCTTAATTTTACAGAGTACTACACCTCTTATCCAAGTGGATTACTTAAGGTTATACAATTAGTGACCTTCCTCTTCCTTATTTTTAATATCTATGTTGAAGTTTTCTGCCTACATATCTTCTAAAAACATATTATCCTTAGAGAAAGGTATGGGATGTGATGTGATAGTCTTTCTATTCTTTTATAATTGCAAAACATAATTTAATTTTTAACTCTTCATTGGAATTTTTCAAATATCCAGACTAGAACTATGGGGATAATTTTTAACTTGATCTGTATTTATTTGTTACTTCAAATAATATAAAATTTCAAAGTTCATTGATTTTATTGTTTTGATTACTCCTTTCATTGATGAACAGCATAAACTTGTTCTTCTTTAATGAGCTGGATTGCATTATTGTAGTAAAAAGGAAAAAAACCACTCATGACTTGATTGTCAACACTTTGCTAATGAGCTCTCACTTAAATGGAGGAGAATAGTCGATTGATAATAAAACCTGTCAATGGCCTCTTTAAGAACTCTTGGTCATTACAAAGTATCAGAAGTTTCTTGTTTAGAGAATATTTCACCTATCTACAGTAATTACGATGACTTCTTTAAGAGCCTTCAGTTTGACTCTTGGCACATATTGCAGCTTTAGAAGGCCAAAATTTGAAGGGTTTTCATAAGACATCTTGTTCAAGATGCATCTATATAACACTGATATTTAACTTCTTGACTAGTCTATCCTATTATTGAACAGAAGTGTTAAAAAAAAAACATAAAACCTTTTATTTGAATTTTGTTATTGTTGTTGTTTAAAGTCTCTCTCCTCAAAGGAAGGTACCTCCCCTCCCTTGGCTGTAAAATATAGATGTATAAGAGGAATTTTGTGATTGTTCAATCACATACAATTCCTATTCAGCCATGGACCATCTTATCTATGAGTTTTTTGGCGTTGTTTTTTGGTCACAGATTGTGGAGTGATTTGCTGTTTCCTTCTCTAGTAGATTAAGGCAAACAGAGATTAAGTGACTTGTCCAGGTTCACACAGCTAGTGAATGTTTGAAGCCAAATTTGTACTTTAAGTCTTCCAGTGCTCTGTTCACTGAAGCAGTTAGATGCCTCCTGGGCAAGTGGAAGTTAAGTGACTTGACTAAGATCACATAGCTAGTTAGTGTCTGAGCCTGATTTGAATTCAGATCATTCTTATTCGAGGTTCAGAATTTCACTCAGTGGATAGAATCTGAACCACAGTGGATTCACTGTGCTACTTAGCTACTTCATAGGACCATAACAGACTTTATAAAGTCATGGGCTAAAATCTTTATTTGACATTTATAATGGCATAAGACTGTTATCTGCATGTCTTTGCATTTAGTAGAATTGGAATTTGGGAAGTACTTTGAATAGGTTGTATAAAAACTAGGACACTGGTTCTAGCCAGCACACATAAATGTTATTGTTAAAGCAGCTGATAACTAAAGAGTGTATTGTTGATATGGATAACAGTTGCGGGGAAAGGAGGGGCCATAGACAGTTGGATGATTTTAATGTTTATATTCCACTGGGGTGAGCTCTGACAAAGGACTAGCATTCCCCAAATAACTAATTCTTTTAAAAGAACATCTGTTGAAACTGGTAATTTACATTCTTCTTAAGTAGAGAGCGACATAATTAACCCTCTGGGGAGACTAATATTAGTTTATTAGAGACAATTTCTAGTTGTTTATTTTTACACTAAATGATTTGTTAAAATTCAAATCATAGTTCCTTTTCTGTATCTCACATTTTCATCAAATGATCACACTTTAAGGATCTTTGTGGTACATAACCAGTCTTTTTACTGAACTCTTAGTATATCAAACACTATTCACTGGTAAGAAAAAAATGGATGAAAAATGTAAATAATCTAAATTATAACATGAAGCTGAATGAAATATGTAAAGTTGATCAGGAGCATGCTATTGGGATGGTGCACAATTTGGGAAACTGAGTTCAATGATCCTCATACATTTGTTGCTATAAAATTCTATCTTCCAGTGATATTATATGGGTACAAATGATGGAATTACTAATATTTTAGGATTTAGAACTAGAAGAGACTTTTATGTTGATCTTATTGGACCCCCTAATGATGTTAGAAGTAAAGGAAGGTGTAGTAAAGAATAACAGTAAGTATGTATAAACTAACATGTACTAGTGATGATTTGCTTTTTTCCTCTCTTAATAGTATTTTATTTTTCCAATTATATGTAAAGATTGTTTTCAATATTTACTTTTGTAGGATTTTGAGTTCCAAATTTTTCTTCCTCCCTCTCTCCCTTTCTACTTCCCCAAGATAACAAACAATCTGAAGTAGGTTATAAGTGTACAATCATAATAATCATATTTTCACATTAATCATATTGTAAAGGAAGAAACCTCCAAAAAGGGAAAAATCACAAAGAAACAAAAGGAAAAAATACCAAAAATAATGAAAATAGTATGTTTCTATCTGCAGTCAGACTTCATACTTCTTTCTCTAGATGTGGATAGCATTTTCCACTCATGAGTCTTTTGGAATCTTTGTATGTCTTAGTTCATTGTATTGCTGAGAAGAGCTAAATCTTTCAAAGCTGATCAATGCACAATGTTTCTATTACTGTGTATGATGTTTTCCTGGCTCTGTTCATTTCACTCAACATCAGTTCATAAAGGTCCTTCTAGGTTTTTTCTTTTCCAGGTGTACTGGGTCTGCTCATCATTTCTTATAGTACAATAGTATTTCATTATATTCATATACCACAAGTTGTTTAGTCATTCCTCAGTTGATGGCCATTTCCTCAATTTCCAATTTATTTTCTACCACAAGACAATCTACTATAAATATTTTTATACATGGAGATTCTTTCCTTCCATTTTATGAACTTTGGGATACAGACCAGTAGTGGCATTGCTGGATCAAAAGGTATGAACAGTTTGATAACCCTTGAGGCATAGTTCCAATTTCTTTTCAAAAATGGTTAGATAAGTTCACAACTCTACCAACAATGCATTAGTGTTCCAATTTTGTGGGGATTGATTTTAAGAAATAATGTAAAAGATATCACTGAGGACATAATTGTAAGTGAAGATTGTTTTCCAAACTGTATTAGGGGCAGAAAGTATGAAAAGATCCCTAAAACCAACTTTGCCCACATAAATCTAGTTGGGAGCTATATAAGGCAGACATAAGACTACCTTACCTTGGACTGGGGACAGCTCACATGGAACACAATTATTAGGAGAAGGGGTATTATCTGGCAGCTTCCTATTTAACTACTTATCATTGCTGATTAGCTGTTAAATTTGCTTGTTGCTATTTCACTGTAAGAGCTGTCAGCCTCTAAATTTAAGCTTCCTAAGACAAGTTCCCTCATCATTCTTCACTTGGCAATGGTTCTGAGGCCAGAAAAGCAGATCAGGTAGTCATGCATCCATAAAAATATAGTGGACCAACAACCCAAGTTCTACACTAGAATTCATTGGATAATAAAAAATGGAGGAATTTGATCTCCAGAGCAGAATGATTATAGAATCTGAACAAGAAACACGTAAGATAAGAAAGTAGAGAACTCATTAGAGATGGATATCTACATACCTAGGAAATCATGGCTTATTCTCAGTTTTCTAAACATGTGTTTTATAGAGGGAGTAGGAAGGAAAGACAACACGCTGCCCATTGAATCAGCTTACTTTGGCTTAGTTTTGTTTTGCAGTTGAAGATCTGAAACATTTTACATACATGATCCCATTTGACCTGGCCACTTAGATTATCCTCATTTTAGGGGGAGAGGAAGGTGAGGCTCAGAGAGATGTAAATGACTTAACCCAGATCCCAGCTAGAACTAGCAGATTTTGATTCCAAGTCTAGTGTTCTGCCTTTTACATTCCCAGCTCTATGCGTTTCTCTGGCTATACTTTGTGCCTGGAATGCTCTTGCCCTCACCTCTACCTACTGGCCTTCCAGACTTCCTTAAAGGCTCAGTTTAAATAATAACTCTCTCTTCCTTTTACTATTACTGCCTTCCCTATGTATCTTGTATGAACATAATTGTTCATATGTTATCTTTCCCATTAAATTGTGAAGCCCTTCAGGGCAAGGATTGCTGTTTCTTTTATTCCCAACATTTAATATAATAGCTTTTGATGAAGCAGTGATTTCATATATTCATGTTGACTCATTGGAAGTGTGTTGAATGTCCTGTTCAAGGTGGGAAGTGGGGGTGGGTAGTCAGACTGAACAGGTCTGAGACTGTGGACAAAACTTGAAGACATGGCAGTGGGAAGTGACAAGAAGGATGAGCAGCGTCTCATTAGAGGAAGAAAGAGTGAAAACCAGAGTCTATGAAACTACTGGGAGGACCTTATCCATTGAGCAATCAGGTGGGGCAAGATACTTAAAGAAATGGCTCCAAAGACAGAGTTCCTTGGATCAAACAGGTCCATGTACTCCAAGAAGATGTAAGACATTGGTAAAGAATAATGGAATGAGATCCAGGAATTAAAATGTCAACTTGATATTTTGACTCATCCTCTGTGGAAAGGTCTATTTATGCAAGTCATCCATATCCCTACTCTCTTGGTTCAGGGAGAGGCATCTCCAAGAAAGAAGAATCTGAATGCTATTTTTTTGACTTCTTTTGAATGATTTGCTGTAGTCTGAAGGTTTTAATATTCAAAGGGGTTTGGTTTAAAAAAAAAAAAAAGAGGGTAGTCTACATTAGCAAAGCAAAGTGGTTTTTTGCAATTAAATAAATAACTCATATTTCTGTAGCTTCCAAAATGTCTTCTTTAAATTTATAAGTGGCAGAATCCAGATTGGACTGGAGTCTAAATGTACTTTTCTTTACCACTGCACTACTCTGCCTGTCTGTGACATAGCAACCAACCAGGTACATTGGAAACGATTTTTTGTATTAATCCATTTTGACCTATGTAGGAAAAAGTGCCCAGGTTGTAAAAGATTCACTGGAAAGATTCCTTTAAATAGAAAATTTGCCTGGTCTTTTTAAAATAGAATTAAATTAAAATAAATGCACCTTTTCAGAAATACATCTATTATGTAAGGCTTTTTTATAGTCATGGATTCCCATGAACATCATTGCCCTCCATTGGATGGTAGGAGTAATGTGTGTCTACAATGCCAATTGAAGCTATTTATGCATTCTCTCATTCCATTTTCATATCCTGTATGATTGCATGATTAAGTTTCAATCTAGTGTGTGTAGATAGAGCAGAGGCAGCTAGCGGCCCAGTGTGTGCTGGGCCATAAGTCAGGAAGACCTGAGTTCAAATTCTGTTTCAGACACTTACTCTTACACAGACTCTGGGAAAGGCACATAAAATGCTCTGTTTGTTTCTATGTCCTCAACTGTAAAATTAGCATAATAATAGCACTTTCTTCACAGGAATACTTGTAAGGATCAAATTGACCAATCATTATATATTATAGAATATTTTTTGAAACACACCCACACACCCACACCCACACACACACACACGACTTAGTACAGTCCTTGGCACATAGCACTGCTGTAGGAATGCTTATTCCTTTCTTTTCCTTTCATATCAATGGGTTTGGAATTAGGCTATTTGGGCTCAGTACCTAGTGCTTTCTTTTACTAACTTAGCAATTTTAGGAAAGGTATTTAACTTAGCCTTATTTTACTCATCTATATAAAATAGCATTAATAATATTTAATTTTGGGGGGATCAAATGAAATAATGACTAAATACTTTATAAACTTTAAAGGTTTATAAATTCCATGGGTAGTTTGAGCTGGAAAAGCCCTTGACACTCATCTGGTATCATTCTGGCCTCCCTCATAATTCAGCTCATAATGACTTTCTTCCCTTCTCTCTCCCAATCTCCTTTCCAGTCACTTGCCATTCTGATCCCTATACATTATCTTCTTCATTAGAATTTAAGTTACTTGAAGGTGTAAAGTGCTCACAATTTTGTTTTTTCTCTCTATCACAGTGCTTAGCCTGCATGGTTAATTGGTTAATTCATGATTCAGACTCAGAGGCTGAGAGAGGGAAAGGCAACTGACCCAGGTCATAGAGCTCGCTTCTGTTATACCTGTAGCTCCTGGCTCCCAGATCTCCCACCTTACACTGTAATAGTGTTCTTTTGGTTACAATATGCTATTTGCAGAAGGTAATGTAACTGTGACCATTTTGTAAAATCTAAGAGACACATTAAGCATTCAAATTGATCCTAAAAGAGAACATGTTTGGGATCCAGCAGTACCTGGAGAGTGAACAAAATGCTAAAGATAGATGCAGGTATGATTTTTAATATATATGTATAGGAAGAAAACTTTGTGGAGTCTTAAAAAAATCTTTCACAATTATAACTTCCTTTCATTTGATGCTCAATAGTATGCTAGTATAGGGCATCAGGTATTGGAAGCTAACTTAGGGTTTCCATATCTGTTGGGTAGTTTGTATTGGAAATTTATCTAACAAAGTTTGAGCCTCTAAATTGATTATTGGTGCTATTTTTAAGAATCTGCTGTGTGACATAATGAATAGAATGTCATGCCTGGGGTCAGGAAAACCTGAGTTCTAAATCCAACCTCAGCTAATGACCTTGTATAAGCCACTTAACCTCAGCTTGACTCAGTTTCCAAATTATAAACTATACAACTATATGAGCTATAAAAGTATATAAAATGGGAATAATAATAACACGTACCTTCCAATCAAATGATCAAATGAGATAATAATTGCAATAATTGTAAGGAACTTAGCACAGTAACTGGTCCATAGAAAGCACTTTATAAATGTTAACTATTATTATTATGGAGAAGTGAAAGTTTTCAAAGGGACAGACACCATCTAACCATTTACAATAATTTAACAAATATTTATTGATTTTACAGCATCCTGGATTAACAGCTAATTTATATAAAATATGATCCTTGGCATTGTGGAGCTCATTGTGTAATAGCAGTATTAGTCGCAAATATAAATATAAAGGGGAATATCACATATCAATGAACTAAATAAATATAAAGAAGGATTTGCAAGAAGAAGAAAGAAAGGATAGGTCGGATTTCAGGAAAGCAAATAGAGGAAAGACAGAGCACTCTCACCATTGATAAATAGCAAATTTTGTTGAGCATTTACTGTGGGCCTTGTACTCTGCTAGTCACTGGGAATACAGAAATAAAAATAAAATATTTGGAAATATGTATCAGGACAAGAGATTTCAATGCCAAATAGATTTGATGTCACCTTGAGGACTCAAAAATTGTTCCTAATGACAGTAAGTAAGTAAGTAGTGAATGCTTTTGAACTGTTCACTGAAGTAATAAATTTTCACCTTAGGAAAATTTTCTTGGCAGCTTGGTGGAAAATGAATTGAGGATGGGAAAATCCAGAAGCAGAGGAACTCTTAGGATACTATTACAATATTCTGAATGTAACCAAAAGAACAAATGCATATAATGTTAGGGAAATGGGATCTGACAGGGTTTCACAACTGGTCAGAGATCGTGAGTGAGAGAGAGGAAAGAGCCAAACGTCTTTAAGATTGAAAATTCAAACCTAACTGACTGGACTCAAGGTAATGCCTTCAACTGATTTAGATAGCAAGATTAGAAAAGGGGGAGGAATAAACAGTTTTATTTTAGATATTTGGAATGGTAGTGATATATTCATGTGGAGATGTCTATCGGACAATTCAGGAAAGTGATTCAAACTGGATATAGATCTGTGAGTCCAGATCCAAATTTCCAAATGTCTGATAGACATCTCCAATGAGATGTAGTACCACTGGAATCTCAAACTGATAATTCTTAAAAACCAAACTCATTATCTTGATTCTAAGCTTGCATTTCTTTTAAAAGGAAAGAGCTTTATTACCTTTAAATCTACTGAAATACAACTCATTATTATTTCTTCCTTAATATACCTTCTTTAGTTAGTTGTAAAATCTCTACTTGTTCTGTGAAGTAAGCACAATAGTGATTTATTTGAGATTGAATATTATAAAGGCTAAAAGATTAATTCTTAAGACTTTTAGTCTATTAACTATATGAGGTTTATTTTAATAGTTTAGCTTAAGGCAAAAATGATTTTATTCTAGTTTCATCCTTGTTGAATCAATAATTAACTTAACTAAGTTTTGATTAAAAATAAATTTTACTAAGTTTAAAATTCATTCTGAGTTTTTATGCATAGAAACACTCTTGGGTATGTTACTGTTTGGTTCATAGCAGCTGTAATAATAAGAGCAACACTAATTGATTTTTATATAGTACTTTAAAGTTTGTAAAATGCTTTGTGCAGATTCTCTCATTAAAGTGGTGTGCAATAATAGGAAGAACACTGGATTAAGATTCAGATCACCTCAATTCACATTCTACCTTTGACACTACTTGTGTGATCTCTGACAAATAACTTAGTCTTTCTGAGCCTCAGTTTCCTCATGTGTGAAACCAAAGGATTGAACTAAGTGACCTATGAATGCTTTTACAGCTTTGGATCTATAATCTTCTGATCCAAAACTTACAACAACTTTGTGATGGAGTTACTTCAGATCTTTTTATTTATGAAACTGACTCAGAGGGGTTAAGTGACCCATGGTCACACAGTTCATAAGTGTCAGGAGCAGGATTTGAAATCTAATATTTCTGGATTCAAATATGATATGCTATGCTTCTATCGGGGGGAGGAGGGGGTTGGGGATGTATATACTTTAAAGCACCCGGGTCCTTTGAGATCAGATGCTCTTTAGAGTTTAAAAAAGGCAGCAAAACTGTTTTATTGGGTATTTTGCCACATGGAGTGTTAGCATAAAATGGGATTTTGATGGGTTGGTCTATCCAACTCCACTTAAGACCCTTCCTTATTTCTATTTCTGGCCTTCAGTTTTGGCCTGTGGAATTTCTTTTCCACATCTTTACTTTTCCCTCAAGCCACAGGTGCAGACTTTGAGAGTGGGATGAGACCTTGATTCTTTAGCAAATTGGAGCAAGAACTTAACATGTTGTAGATAGAATGATGAAGCTTTTAAGGGTTTTGAACTATTGTAAGGCATATAACATAATGTATTTGTTGAAACAGATGTCTTCTTGTTTACAACTTCTTTAGGTTATTAAGGCTAGTATCTGTTTCTATCTCTGATGGCATTTTTTAAAAAACATACTTCCATTGCTCTTGCCAATAAAAACAAGTCTATAAATATTTAGTCATCTCTGCTTTGCTAAATGAAGGTGACCAATGATGATTACTCCTAAGTGGGTTTTAGCTGTGGGGACAAATTCCACATTTTACAGGGAAAAAAAGGTGTTTTAGATGTGGTCAGAGTTTTAATCAGTTGCACAAGATATTTCATTGTGATATAGTACAAATTGTCTGGGATTTGGAGTCAGAAGGTCTGGATTCAAATTTCTGCTCTGCTATTTCTGTGTGACCTTGGACAGGCTGTTACCCCTTCCTTCTCCAGAAAAGCTCATATTCTGTATCTGGAAGCTGAAGATTTACAACAGATCACCTAGTTTGTCTCTTACATGTTTAAATATGATCTATCAGGGCTGACTATTATGTGCCAAACATTTCTATCTGTCTGAAGAAGTGGACCATTTACTCATCCCATTGAGATCATGGCTTAATTTGTGAGCCTAAGTAGCCCAGCATCCTAGCTACCTTACATATTCTACAGCCCTATGTAAATAACTTATATAGTCAGGGAGACATTCATAGCCTGTAGCTCTGAGCACAGGTGTCTCCTGGACTAAAAGCTTTGTAAGGATATAGCTGAATCTAACCCATAAAGCAATGTGTCTTCTACTCATTTCTCTGCCTGTACTGTTATTCTAAAGATATATTTTTTTAAAAATTGTGAACCATGTGCACATATTCCAATACTTTCTTCATTGTCACCCAAGTTCTCTATCAACTTACAAAATAGAATGTATAAATTTTAGTTGAAGCAGACAATTTTTTTTTTTTTGGTCATCATTGATCTAGATATACTATCATACTCATACAGTGTGATTTTAATGGAAACTGTACCAGCTTGGGAGTCAGAAAAATTTAGAGTTTTGACTCCACCACTTAAATAGCTGTGTGATTTTAAGTAAATAGCATATGCTCTCTAAGTCTCCAAAAAATGAGATGTTATTTCATTATTCATATATTCATTATTCATTATCCTGGTTCTTCTATGTGTCTGATTTCTCCTCAGTGTTCTTGGCTGGGTATTCATCTATGATTACTTTCCTCTTATACCGCATAGATTTTGTGTGTTTTGTCTGTGCATGTCTTATTTTTATTGTTTCCCCATTTAGAAAGTGAGCTTCTGAGGATAGGGCTTTTCTTTGTTCTCAGAGCTCAGCTCAATGACTGTCACATAATTGCTTAATAAATGCTTGTTGACTGACTTATTGTCTAGATCATTTTAAAGCTTTCTTTTAACTTTGAAAGTCTGTTCAATGTTTTAAAATGTCTTCCAGCTCTGAAGTTCTATACTTTATGTTCCAAGGCCTTTCTGTTCTAAAGTTTTTCTAGCTCCCTATCCTCCAGTTATAAGATGTGTGTGTGTGTGTGTGTGTATTTTTCTATGTTGAGAGGGTGGTGTGGAAAACCCAGATATAAGATCATACCTATTCTTACTTCAAGGAAATAGAGTTTAACTTCATTTATCTTAGAATTAAAATGACTTGCCAGTGTAATATTTGAATTGTTCCTACTGTTTTTCCATTTACTCTGCAAAAAAAAAAAAAATGTGATTGTTTTTCCTTTTTATCTCTCCCCCTTGTTTGTTTTTTTTTCTTTCTGAAAGCAGCCTATTTCCTGATTTTTCCTCACGTCAAGCCAATTGTAGCAAGAGTTGCCAGAGCCTACTGCTCAAACACATGGCTGATAGTCTAGGATCATCTTCAGGTGATGGGGTGCTAGAAGGAGGTAGATTGTATGCAGAACTGAGTATTATTAAAGTTTCCCAGTCTTTGTGGTAAAGTAGAAAATGGGGTGTCTGTCATTTTGACTCTTCTGAATGCCATTCCAGCTGGACTAACATTTCAGAAACACATGTATGTTTGTACTGGAAGCCTAGGGAACATCAGCTAATCCAGAAGCTTTCTTCCATGATGAATTATTCAGGCGATGTTTTCCAAAAATGTCATTGATCAGTGTGCAGGCCCAGATATCATGTAGTACAACTTGTATGTCAAAGACGGTGCACAGTCAATATTTTCTGGCACAAAGATTTTCCAAAAGAAGGATTTCGAGGTTGATCTTACATTTTCTGCAGGCAGTTTTTCAGGGGGGTACTACCCCTCCTTTTTTTTTTTTTTTTTTCCTAAATAGAAATAGCATAGTGTAGGAGAAAGAATCCTGAAAAGGAAGTCAGAAGACTTGGATTCAGGATCCATTTTAGCAATTTAATTTCATGGGATTTAAAATAAGAAAGAACCTTAAATATCCTGTATAATCCATCTTTCCCCTTCATTCTTCCTACTTTGCAGTGACCTTTCCCCTATTCTGGGATTGCTATAAGGATGAAAGACCTGAGTTCAAATGTGGTCTCAACTGTTTTCTAGCTGAATGACTCTGGGCAAATTACTTGATCCTGTTTGCCTCAGTTTCCTCAGCAGGAGGAAGAAAATGGCAAACTACTCCAAGTTCTTTGCCAAGAAAATCCCTTAAGAGGACATGACTGAAAACAACTGAAGAATAACAAGTCATTACTAATAGCATGAACATGAGCAAATCACTTCTTTGTCTCAATTTACTCATTTGTGAAATAGGGAAAATAGGAACCAGGCTACTAACCTTACAAAGGCCTATTAAAAGTGCCATTTTGTAAACAATCAAACATTCTGCTAAGTCAAGTGTTTGTTATTATTTTATCCCTGGAAACCATTTTGAAATATGTATTATCACAAAGTAAAATTGTATTAAAAGGAATGAGAACTATACTTTATGCATATATTTGTTTAGGCAGCACAAATTAAATAGAACCGTGACTGTGGGGCAAACTATCAAACTGGTATTTCACCAGGTTCTTAAAATGGCAGATCCTTGAGAGTAAGGGTTATTTTATTATTTTTTTTTTGTATTTGTATTTTCAGTACCTATTATAGGTCCTGCTACATAATCATTATTTAATAAATCCTTCTTGACTGAGCTATTATGTTTTTGCTTCCATTGCTTTTTATTCTGTACTACTGACAACATTAGTAACAAAAGAACCTACACAGTATTTTAATAAATTCAAGGAATATTGGAAAATTTCTCATCCTTTATTTTGGAGAGTATGAAAGGCAGGAGTCTTGACTTGTAATTTTGTTATTTTGAAAAACCCTTGGTATGTTGAAACCCAATCCAACAATATAATCATTGACATATCAGTAATGTATAGCTTTAGAGAATTACCACTGAGATGTCATATGACTTGCCAATGGTCACTTATTTTACATACACCTATTTTCAATGAAATGATGCGTTTTAATTAAGTTGGTAAATTTTAATCTGCCATCATGTAAGGATGTGAAATTTAGATATAACAAAGTCACTGCTTTTATACAGCTTACTGTCTAATCACATTTCAAAGGGCCATGGGAGGAATGACTTCTTATCTGTACTCAAAGAAGCCTTTGAGGAATTTCACACTGGTTAGGTGTCCTTTATAAAACTTCTCTAGAGATTAGAATTTAAACTTTAATATCTGGATGGGATCAAGGCAGTAGAATATTATTGGTCTTCATCTGTGTCTATTCAGTAACTAATAGAGTTTTATTATACCTCTTCCACTTCAGGGAGCTAGGTATCTCACTAAAATATAATGAAAAGAAGACTGGATTTGGAGTCATATGAATTGGATTTAAATTCTGGCTCTTCTACTTATTCTTCAAGTTACTTCTGGACTCTAACCCTCACTTTTTTCCACTCTAGAGTAAGGATGTTAGATACATCTGTAAGTCATGTCTCTTCTTGACTACTGTTTTCCCTTCTATAAAAAGAACAAGCTGGATTAGATGTCCTCTAAGATAATTTCTAGCTCTCAAATCTCTTATCCAAAAAGAGGTCTTCTCATCTTGGGCCCACCATCAGCTGTGTGACTTTGATATTTTTGAGTCTCAGTCTCCATAGGGAAAATGGGCAGGATAACTCTTGGCTTCCTTTCACAGACACCATAAAATGTTTTGTCACCGAAAAGAACTCTGTCCCCTTATTATTTAAAAGTATCATTATTGTTCTTATGATATACGAGCCAGTATTTTAGACATTCACATTTAATGCATTCGTACCTTCTAATAACATTCCCTCTCATGTTTAGCTGGCTGGTGTGGTGATTTATTAGGCCTAACTCACAAGCAATGTGTGTCTGGATTAAGTAAACCAGAGAAGAACTATTTATGTCTGACCCAAGAAAATTTTCTTTAAGCTGCTTATCTGAGGTGCATGCTGAGAGTCTGATGGAAAGATGGTGTCCTTAGTCCCAGTAAATCCTGGATCTGCTCTTGCCCCACTTTTAGGTAACTACAAATAAGTACACAGAACTCTAATGGCCATTTGTCAGATTTTGCTGACAATTTTACTTAAAAAAATACCCTAAAATCCACATTTATTTTCTCACAATCTGAGCCTGAAGAATAAAAGTAAAATAAAGTTCTTACTCTTCATTACTTTGATGGCTC
Source organism: Sarcophilus harrisii (assembly GCF_902635505.1). Taxonomy (NCBI): domain Eukaryota; kingdom Metazoa; phylum Chordata; class Mammalia; order Dasyuromorphia; family Dasyuridae; genus Sarcophilus; species Sarcophilus harrisii. The sequence goes on from NC_045427.1 coordinate 72,592,758, forward strand.
CATGATCACTTTACTATGAATACATCTTCCTCTGGTACAGATGGCTGCTTAGCTGTCCCTTGCCAATCCTGTGTAATTCTCATTCATGACCTTGCTTCAGGCCTTTTTGAAGATTCATCCACTGAACTGAAACCCTTTCCCTGCAACTTTTACTCTTTCTTGGATGCCAGAACAACACTGTCGTTGATTATTTAGGACCACTCATTGTATTGATGCTCATGCTCCGCTTTCTTTTCTGGTTATACACAGCACCAAGTATGTGTTTTATTCCGTTCCTTACTTCACAAAAACCCTGAAAAGAGAGGATGATATACTAAATGACTCTAGAACTAGATTAATCCAGAAAAACGTTAAAAGTAATTCATAAATAAGATCATCTTTGCCTAATCCTTTACTTATCTTTTTTTGAAGGTTACTCATCATAAATTCTATTTTTATTCTCAATTTACTCCTAAATTTTATGTTTTAAGTGCGTATCATGGTTTTTAATCTCATTTTAAGAAGGTCTAAATTGTCATCCTGGCACTCTAACTAAATAGTTGCATTATCTTGAATGTTCTGTTATCCAGACCTCAGTTTCTTCATCTTTTGTAGAGGGCTGGATGAGGAGTGCCCTCTAATCTCCAGTTTGGGCCCCTAAATCTGTGAATCTCTTGAGAGTTTACACAGCCAGGAAGAAAATTCCTAATTGCAGTATTTCAGAATTTTTTTCCTTTCTACCACCAGGGGGCATTGTGGTTTGATTGTCTATTTCAGAAAACCTGTATTCCATCAGTTTGTGTGGAAAATAAAGTCTAGGGAGTGTTTCTATTTTCTTCCAAGAAGGAATCATATCTGGTAAAGAACAGATGTTGATCCTTTTTCCTCACTAGCAAACACTGGTGTAGTCAAATTTGCTAAACTTGGCCAGTTGAAGATTAACATGCAATATAGAATGTGTATGTACCGTACGCTAAGATAAATAGTAAATCATATTTCTATGCTTTCTCTCAACCTAAAAGCTGAAAGGTTTGTGTGTGTGTGTGCATGTGTGTGTGTTACCGTGTGCATGCATGCACATGATGTGAGGAAATAAAATTCAAATAAATTTTGAAAATGCCAGTCAGAAGATAGAAAGACAGTGATATTTTTCTTTTAAGTTTTCCTGCTAATTTTTTTTTATGTTTTCAAAGATAAAAAACTAAAAATGCTTGATAAATGACATAAATAATCGTTAAAAAGAAACAAACAGACAAAATTCTGCAGATTTGGATTATGGATCATAATCATTAGGAAAATTCCATAGAAGAAATAATTCTAGAAAGACCAAAAAAAAAAAAAGGGTAAAAACAAAATCAAATGAATGGGGGAATTGTGAAATGATATTTTAGACAGCCCTATATCTCACCAATTCTTTCTGAAACAATCAAAATGCATACACGTTGTCTGTTATACATATATAAATTATATACATATATAATATGTATATGTATACGTATACAAATATATATACTTTTTCACACAAATGCTCTTTTACATATACAAAAACCTCACACACACACTATTTCTCATGTATATATACCCACCCTTTCTAACAAAATCACAAACAAAAACACAGACCTTTGACTCAAAATGCTTTTTCTCTTTTTAAAGTAAAACATTTGAAGTCAAGAAAATCTAAGTGCAAAACTTGTTTTCAGAATTTACTAGTTATGTGACTATGGGCAGGTCACTCACTCTGAGACTCAGTTTTCTCATCTGTACAGTGGGGAAAATCACACTGTAGTGTCTAATTTAATAATGTTGATATTAGTCTCAAATGAGATAATAAAGTATTTTGCAAATCTTAAAGTGGCATATGAATTTCAATTATTATTATTGTTGTTATTTCACGTGCTGTCTTTTTCATTCCTTTTGCCCAGTCTTTCTTACACTCTCACAAATATGGCCTCTCATGCACAAACATTCTTTCTCTAATTCACAGATGTAATTATATAATCGGTTCAGACCAGCTGGCTTGTTCTGACAGAGTGGAAGGAACCCTCTAAATTAAATTCTGTGGAATTTTTCCATAAACTGTCAGAAATTTCCTTTCTTTCAGAGTTCTAATTTGATGACTTTGGGCTTATATAGAAACATTACCTTTTTGTACCACAATTTAGAAGGGTAAGATTGTTGCTAATTTTCTAATAAATAACATGTTTTTACCATAACAACTTTATTTTTGAATGTCACATCTCTTCTGAAATATCTGAAGCTCAAACTTTATCATATATTTTATCGTTGTATCATCTCTGGGAAATAAAGACCACATACAAGTTACTCATTTATTATAATTTTTAAAAAGATTTAGAAATGTTAGACACTAAATGTCTTATTTTAGGTATATAAAACAATAGCATCAGAACCAGAGACAGGAATGCAGGCCAAGGCACATAAATATAGCCAGAACAAGAATAATGCATTTATGTGTCCATGACAAAGCTTGGAAATGGCATGATTTCAAAAGTCCATCTAAAAAAAAAGTCCCTGGTTTTTCCCCTACATGTTATATGCAAAGCAGATGTCTATCTTTACTTTCTATACCCCTGAACTAGGTCATATATCATGTAGGTATTCAATAAGTGTTTCAGGTTTGTATAGAAGAAGGGAACCTGATGTAGTGAGAAAAAGTGTGTGTGGGGGGGAATGAATCAAACCTCATTCAACCAAAATAATCATATAAAAATCCCTATTTCGTACATACCATTTATACAATCATCTTTATACAGTTTACATAATCATTTTTACTGTCTAACTGTATTTTTTGAGAGTGTTTGCTATAGTGGAAAGGGACTATTCAGCTACAAGGCAGCATATCTATATTTGAGTTTTGACTTTAGTATGCTCTTGGCCTGATCGCTGACATTTCCTTCCCCTTTAAGATAAGAATAATATTTTAATTTTCTTTCTGATATGGCTGTTTTAAAGAAAGTGTTTTTCAAAAAAAAATTTCCTTGCTTATTTTATTTATATGTTCATTTATCTGTGTATTCATTCCTTTCTTTATCAGTTTATTCATTTGTTCATTTATTTGTTTTACCAGATATGGGTTGTGTGTGTGTGTATGTGTGTAGCTAGCTCACACTGAGGAATATGAAGATTGGCAGCTCTCTATAACTTATGGTCTATGAGAGTTGTGTGGTAATCTTGGTGGTTAAGTGAGTTTCTCAGAACTAAGCTACTAGTGTATAATCATTGTGGGATTTGAATCTAAGTCTTCTTGATTAATATTTGAAAATCATATTAAGATCTACAAAACACATTATTCTTATTAACCTTATGGAGTAGACAGCATAAGTATCATTATTCCCATTTTATAGATGGAGAAATAAATCTAGAAAGGTCAAGGGACTTGACCAGAGTTTTATAGCTAGTTGAATATTTTGGGTTGAAAGATGCCATAAATACTAATATCTATTTAGTTTTGAAATCTATCCTAAGAATTAAGGAACAGGGAATTTAGCCCTAACTCGACACAAAGATAGATCTGTCCCAAGATGTTTAATGACTCCTTTGCTCCAGGGAACTACGAGTGTTTGGTTTGACAGCAGAATGGCCTGCTGAATGGAGCCAGCCAGTTCCATTGAAAATAAACTTGCCTGTACTGAAATTGGGGAGCTCTATGGAGGAAGGAGGCCTAAGAAGTCCCTTAAGTCTGATCCTGATCTTGTCGTGTTAGTCTTGATAGTGTGTGGAGCACGTTTTCTTATGGTTGGATTAAGCTCCAATAATTTGGCCACAAAGAAATAGCTAGTTCCAATTGACTTAATGTTTCCATTTTTAAAATGACCCAGATGAACCAATTTGTATAGTATGTGTGGAAAAAGAAGACCCTGCCTTTCTCTCCCTAATCACGAACAGTGGGATTCAGAGTAATAAGTAATTGTTGGCTTAGCAAACTCCTTTCCTTGGCTGAACTCCAGAGTGGAGAAGTGATCCAGAAATAAGTAATATCATCTTCTGTTGGCCCTTTTCAGATGCCTCTCCATGGAGAGATTCCTGTACGCTCTATATTTAGTGTTGTCTCACTGGTGGGACCATTTTGGCTGGCCAAAGGCTGAATGGGAAAGGATAGGTTTGTGGTGCATAAGCAGTGCTGCTCTGGATGGCATGAACCGTCTACCAACTGATGAGGAAAGAAAGCATCCTTCAGAATATCTCTTGGCCTTTCTTCTCCCTCTATAGACAGAGAAACTTTCTAATGGTTTAAGGCCCAAATATAATTTTAGCAGACTTTTATAATTAAGTATGCTTTCTGCCCCCAAAAGAGAAAATGGTCAGCCTTAGACACTTTTAAAAATAAGGACCATTACCAGAAAGCATAGCATCATGGGAAAATTATAGATTTGGAATTAGAAAACATTAGTTTTTAACCCCACTCAACTATGTAACATTGAGCATTTAATCTCTTTGCGTGTCAGTTTCCTCATCTTTAAATGAGACTGTTATAACTGAATCACGGGTTCCTAACTTGGATGCCGTAAACTTTAAAAAATTTGATAATTAGATTTCAGTATAATGGTTTCTTTTGTAAACCTATGTATTGTATCATACATTTAATTTTTTTTTTTCCTGAGGAGGGATTCTTAGGTTTCCTCAAACAGTTGTCCAAGGGATCTATGTCATAAAAAAATTGAGAACCCAAAGATTGGATCATCTCTATAGTTCCTTCCAGTTAGAAAGATTATGATTGTGTCTGGTTTAATTGAATCATTTCAATGCATATTATAAAGTCATTTTTTAAAAAGTTAGGATAGTGTGATACCATAGAAAAAGTTATAGTTGTGTTGTCAGAAATCCAAGTTTCAATTATGGCTTTGCCATTTACTACTTGAGTTACCTCAAGGTCTTCATCTGTATAAAAAAAAGTTGAATTAGGTGATCTTTAAATTCCTTTCCAACTCTAAAAGTATGAATATTTAAATAGAATCATAATATTTAAAATTTAAAATGATCTTAAAGATCTATAATCCCATTTTACAAATGAGAACATTGATGTCCAAAAAGAATATATGAATTATCCAAGAACATAAAGAAATCTAATAAGAAGCAAAGTTGAAATTTCAGCCCAGGTCTTCTGGCTACAAATTTGGTTCCATTTTTACTAAATTATTCCCTTTTTCTCTTTATTTATTGCTAGGAAACCCATCATCTGAAGATTACATCCACTTTTGTACTCTCATCTCATCATTACCTTCAATAACTTCTGTACCTTGATAGGAGGGTTGAACAACAACAAAAAAAAAAATCATCCCAAAATTCCATTTAGAAAGGGCTCAGAGTCCTATCATTTCCTATCAGACATATTTCTTGAATTGAACTCTACAATCATCATTGTACTAGATTCCTTCTGCCTCCCAACATTCCACCTTCTTTTTTAGCTTCCTTTTCTGTGGTGTTTTCCCTCATAAAATTTTAAGCTCTTTGAGGACAATGTATTTTATATGTGTCTTCATCATTTAATAAAGTGCCTAGCATAGAGTAGTTGATTAATAAATGTCTATTTAATTGCTAAATATTTAGCCTCTTACAAATATTTAGAAACAGGTCATCAGATTGAAACATTGGTGCCTGCAAAATACTATCAACTTTCTGAAGCCTCATTTCTTATACCTGCCAAGATCATTCTGATGTCTGATTTGATAACTGTTAAGCATCAGTATCCTATGGAAATAAAGAGCTCATCTTCAGTTGTAATTTTATTTTGCATTATTTGTTCCTTCATGCCATTTTGTTTAGAGTATAGTTTTTTCATCCCAAATTTTAAATCCTATGAATTTAGCCTACTCCATGAGGCCTCTCTAAACATGAGAGAATTGAAGCCAAAGAAATAGCTTGTTCCATTAAATAAATATTCATTAATGCCATCAAAAAAAAATGAGGAAAAAACAAACAAACAAAAAAAAACTCTTTAAGTTAGAGAAGGGAGAGTGAGAACTAAACTAAAGTTCTTTTATTAAGATCAAAATTTTTAAAAATTCTCTAAGGTTTCTAATTAGATTTAAGATTGAAAAGATTATGGCCTCATAGAGCATTCACTTTGCTGTAATAGAAGCTGAGTTCAGACTCCAACTCTATTGTTATATGACTAGAGTCAAATGACTGTCTATCTTTGAGCCTCTTCCTCATCAGTAAAAATCTAGAGATTAGATTAACTGAGCTTCTCTAAGACCCTTTCCAGGTCTAAATCCTATGATTTTTCTCCAGAACCAGGACTTTTTTTTGACTGACACTAGGTTGACATAGTCAAAGGAGAAAAAATGGCATATTGAAAAGATAGCAATATCTTATACTTTGTATTTCATAGATGTTTTGCAAGCCTGAAGTTAGTATTCTATCTATTCTCTCTTAGCAAGAATACTCTCTAAGTATTCTCTCTTAAAAACTGCCTGTTTCATGTGTAGAATCACACACACATATATAACTGTACATTACATATTTTATCCTGAGTGAGAAAAGTATAACATCCTTCCCCAGCACATCCACATGTTCCCATACCCTTCCCCTGCTTCAACATGCCCTCCCAATTCAGAATTTCTTTATAGTTCTTAGATAAGCCTGTATTGCTCTTCTTGGTACCTACATTTAACTGTTAGGGACAAACTTGAATAATAATGCTGTATAAATACACACATACACACAAACAGAAGCACACACGCATACCCTACCTCCTGTAATGAAGGCTGCTGATGCTGCTTTCTCCTGCCCTAGGGAGAAGAGCTACCTCTAATACAGTTCCCAGGATTCAACCTTGCTTAATAAGGCATAGAATTGCCTCTGAATTCTTGCCTTTTTAGACTGCATAAAACAATAACAGATCTCAGAACCAAGAACTAATTGTCCCATAGCACTGGGCACACTGATGTGGCCTTGATATTCTATTGTCTACATTTGTCGAACTATCCCAGGATCAGACCCAGAACAGTCCTTAGAAATTAACCCAGATAAACCCCTTCCTTTCACAAAGCTCTTGATCAAGGGGAGGGACTTTTCTTTTGAGTTCACCCAGATAATGTTAATAGAATCATCATCAGAACTCAGGTTCTCAGGCTCCAAATCTGGGCCTTTTCCCACAAACCACAGCTGTCTTGCCCGATGTCCACATGTTACTACTTTGTCTCTCTGTCTATCTCTCTCCCCATTGTAGATTGCACCAAGATCAGACACTTAATGTCTCTGTCTTTTATAGCTAAAAACCGATTATATACTTGTGAGAAAATGAGAAAGAGAAAAGTTTGTTGGTAGGAGAGAGAGAGAGAGAGAGAGAGAGAGAGAGAGAGAGAGAGAGAGAGAGAAGAGAAAGAGAGAGAGAGAGAGAGAGAGGAGGAGGAGGAGGAAAGTTGTAAGGTGGGTTGGATGGCAGGATTTCATAACATTCTGAGAATGAGTCATTAGCTGAATCTTTTCTCTGAACTCATTTGAATCTTTTCCACCATAGTGTCCTTCCTCACTGCTGTATTTCCATCCTCACCTCAGCATTGGGAAGAAGGTGGTAGGAAGTGAACTTAGTTATTTTCTTTTGGTTTTGTTATCCAGTGGACCTTCCACCCCAACCCCAACAGAATTTGCGCATCCATTTTCAGTTGTTTATTTCTCCTGAATTCCTCAACAATTATCTGGCACTGGTTAGTGGACCAGTGGTTGGAGGATCTAGACTACTGCTTGCTACATCTGATCATGGACAAACTATAGTTCTTCCTCTATAGAATAGCTTGGTAGAATTACTCTCTCGGGTTCATTTCTACTCTTAATTCCAGGGACACATAAATCCTATATTGTATATTCCTAGAATGCTTTGTGTCTATCTCTGTGCACATATATTTGGATATGCTTGGAGCACATGTAGCGATTTCCAATGACAATTCTTTCCCCATATTGACATGTATTCCCTTCCATCACAAATTCTGGATGAAACATTTTGAAAAATTGACTTGAATGTTACACTCTATTGCAACTGGTCTATATATATAACAACTTCCTTCTCCATGAGCCTGAAAAGCAGAAATGCATCCCTTGATGTCTATATCTATAAGGAACCAAATTTTATCTTACAAATCATATTATGTTCTCCTCCATTTTAGGTCCCTAAATGTTTAAGGTATATTACCTCCTCAAAAAGTTACACAGAATTCCTTTACAGAAAAGGAATGACAAGAAGTTAGAAAAGTCAGTCAGTCACTCTTTCTTACTCCTTCCCATTTCATTGATTCCATACACAATTAGCACTATTTGGAACCCAATTAAATCCAGTCTTTCAGTGGTGTTCCAGGGAAATTCTGGGCTATAGAAAAACTCGATTTTCATGAGATCTAGAGTTAGGGAAGTGATCTTAAATTTTATCCTGTTTAAAACCCTCAAATGAGGTGCAAATGAAGCTTAGTTTCAGAGACATAAATGACTTTCCCAGGAACACATTGACAGTCGGTAACATAGCGAGGTTTAAAACTCAGGGGTTTTACATTTTCTTAGAATCCAGTTCTGTACATCTTCCCTACTCTATACCACTCTCCTGACGAATGATGCTTGCTTTCTGTTGTTCTGTTTGGGATGGTGGGGCAGCCATACCTCCAAATTATAAGCAAGAAAACACCTGACTGAACCAAAGGGAACTAAAAGGCACTTTTGAGGAGTGTTGAGAACACCTTTGAGATTTGGGGGCACTCCTAATTAAATAGTCATTTTTTTTCTTTCCATGAACCAACATTTTCATGTTTCCAATCTTTTTTTTACAAGATGTCTCCAGAACAGGGTGGTTTCAGAGTGATTACAGGACCTCAGCTGCTTACATATCCTTGTGTATTTCTTGTTATTCCACTTGAGTACTGCATTCAGACAGAGGTTGCCAATAAAGTTTATTGTAGAAACCAAGTGTCAATATCTGTAGTACCCCCCGCCTAGGGTGCTTGTAATTAAAATGCCACAGATAGTCTGGAAGAGGCATGAAAATTTGATGGCAAATTGATTTCAGGTTCATCTTGAAATTTGTCCTCAGCTGGACTCGATACTCCTGGCAGACATGGGATGGCTTTTGTCAAAAGGGTTTGCAGGGATGAGACAGAGATGCCTTGATCTGAATATTAAATACAACAACACACTGCTTATGACAAATTATCCATTTAGGGCTAAAATAATCCTGTTCTTTCCCCTTTTACTTTTCTCTTCCAGAGAATATTTGAGAAAAGATAACTTTAATCTGCTTTACGTCAGAAGAGAAGTTATATGAAACTGGCAGAGAATATGAAAGAAATCTTACACATATTGGCTTCATGTTTTAACCTTATTTTAACCAAAAATCTAAATTTAGAAATGTTATTTCAAATTCATGAAGCCCTGGAAATATTAGTAATTATGTTAAGATTTACTAATGCTTTAGTGCTGGTTGCTTTAAAAAAAAAAGTGCACTTGTCTCTATACACACACACACACACACATTTAACATGTTATATAATAAAAATCCCATTACATATTTAATATTGTGAATGGCAGTTCCTATATGCTCTCAGATCTTTATCAATAACTTAAAATCACTCATCCTAATGTAGTTCATCAATGATGATAATTAAAATATTTTTCAAGATTAAATAAGACAATTTTTATTATGAAAATGCTGGATCTTGAATATTTGCCTTTTTTTTTTTAAAGAAAAATGTAATGTCCAGTTGAGTCTCCGTGTTGAAAAGGAACAATAATACATTTTTATATTGTGGAATTATTTCTGATAGAATTTTTATATTAATAATTTAGTATATTATTTGAAGTAGAAAGATTATTTTTAAAAAAATATAATGATCTTGTTCATTGAACAAATATTTACTGACTGCACAGTCTATGTGATGATATTTCCTGGGGGAAGTCAGACATAGCTGCAAGTCTTGTGATTAAGAGGACAAAGACCTGGGTTTTAGTCCTGGCTTTATGGCCACGATGAAATCAATTAACCTTTCGTGGCACCAATTTCTTTCTTTGTGAAATGGGGGTAATAATATTGATACTACTGATCTTGCAGAGCTCTTGTGCGGAAAATACTTTAGCGACTTTAAACTACAGTAAAATGTGACCTATTATTAGTTTATATACTATAATTAGTGAGGAAAATATCTCTGTTCTACAGAGAATTTAATGACATCTAAATCACATGCTATTATATAATTAATAAATGATTATTACCTGTATAGAAATATAACCAAAGCACAAGATTAAAGTTAGGCTTTAGAATAAGTGAGATGTATGTTGCTGCATTTCCTTTTAACTGTGCCATAATAAGAAATTTGAAATCCCCTTTCCCTCCCTATTCTTACTTTTCTGAGCCCTGCCATCCATTTGGGCAAACACTCCTAAAATGAATCCTTATGTAGTTATTGTTCAGACTTGATTCTCAGACAATAGTCATATGTCAAGCCAAATACTGCATTCTGAGATTATGGGAAATTATGCACTGAGGTTCGGAAGAGGATTTTCTTCTTTATTTTTAAGAAATGTTGATGCTAAATTTATAGATAGCTCTTATGCTTCAATAACGAAAGTTAAAGTAGAATAATAAAGATAATGATGGCAATTCTTAATTGTAGTTTGTTTAATTTCTAAGCAACTTTCTTTTGTGTCTCACGACATTTTTCATTTAGTTTGTGTGTGTATGTGTGCACACATGTGTACAATTGTGTCTGTGCTTTATTATTATTTGTGTTATTTAGTAAACTGTGAGTATTACTGGAGCTGGCCACCCAACAACCAAAATGTATTGCCCCCCCATATGAAGTATAGTAAACATTTAATAAATGTTTGTTCAGTAAATAAATTAATCCTATCAATCATCTTGATATGAAAAAAGTATTTAATGTAAAACTATCCATACCAGATTTATTTTAATTAAATAATTTTAAATGATTGAGTATCTTTTAGTATTTAGATAAGTCCTGATGGTATTTTATTAATTTTTGGCAATTGTATATTGGAGTTAATATATAATAAAATGATTAATAATACTTTCATTATAAATTTAGAGATCGGAAAGAACCTTAGAGATCATTGAGTCCCATGGTCTGTTTTTACAAAGAAAGGAAATGAAGCTCATAGAGTTTAGAAGTCACTTTTTTAGTATCATATCACTCAACATCAGACCTAGTATTCAATTACAAGTAACCTAAGTGCAAATCTTATGCTCTATTGAGCTAAACTGGATTCAGTTAAAACTCAAAGTCAGTGGAACTTATCTTTAATTTCGTAGATAAAATGAGTATAAGATGGGATCTTCTGAAGGAGAATTAATTATCCAAGATCCCACAGAACATTGTGGGAAAAAAAACTAGTCTAATCACAACATGTACCCAGGAAGGAAAGGAAAGGAAAGGAGAAGGAGAAGGAGAAGGAGAAGGAGAAGGAGAAGGAAGATGGGAGAAACATTTATTAAGCTCATACCATGTGCTAGGCATTGTGCTGAGTACTTCACAGTTTTTATATCATGTAATCCTCACAACATCCCTGGGAATTAGATGCTATCATTGTCTCCATTTTTCAGTTGAAGAAATTGAAGGGACTTTTCTAGGATCACATAGCTAAGGAAATAGCTAAGGCCAGATATGAACTCAGGTTTTCCACATATCAGGGCCCCATCTCTATCCACTATGTCACCTAGCTGCTTCTAAATTCTTGTAAAATGATACTATATTACTCATAACCTTAGAGAGATAAGCAATGGTTTAGTGAATTTTGCATAATTTTTTTTTAATATTCAGAAATCCTTTGGTTTTCTTTATCTTCCACTAGTGAAAGCCCACTGAAGAGAGACTAAATATAAGACAAATATTTTTCATTATATAGTATAGCACAAAGACTTCACCAGTGTTGTAGAATGTCTAAAAACTAGTGTAACTAACATTTCTGCAAAGAGGTATTTTGAGACCTCACAGTAACAATATTGTCTTCACTTACCCAGAATTGAAGTAGGAGGCATTATCAAACCTTAAGAAAAAATGAACACGATAGAATGTTTTCAAAAAAAGGTGCAAAATCTTTGAGATAGAAGGGGCCTTCATCCAATAAAGTCTTTCATCTAGGACATGAACTAAGGGAGGGCCAGAATGGAGAAATAACTTGCCCAATGATAAGTTAATTATTTGTAATTAGTACATTAGTCATATGGAAACACTGCTGTGAAATGGTTCCAAAAGTGTCTGAAACTAGTTAATTTGGGTTCTTTTTTTTAAAGTGTGTTCAACAAATTCTTTTTCCCCCTCCCTTTACCAGCATAACTATGGTCTCATTCTTAATTTGCTTGATAAACATCTCATATTGCTTGATTTCAGATCTGATTCTTTGAAACTCATTAGTATCCCCATTCTTTCTTCTTAAACTAAGCAATACTGATCCCAATTCTGCAGGATAACCTTTTAAGAATTTAAAGAAAACTATGTAGACTCCATAAATCTCATCTCCAAATCAAAGATTCCTCATTTTTTTGACCAAAGCTTGATATCCAGGCCCTTCATCACTCTGCTCACTGTTGTTTGCATATATTATGATTTAATTAATTTCATTTTGTCATTTATTAACTGCATAGTTTATGTAGGGTTTAGTTCTAGGCACTAATGCCATCGTCCTTATTCTGAACTTTTTTTATTTTATGTAGCTGAAGATGACATGAGTATTATGGATATACGTAATGTACTATAATGTTTCATATGGAATATGTTCCTTGTTTCACATAATCTGTTGCATAGCCATCTGGTGTTTATATGGGATGAGTTTAACATTGTGTTTGAGATGCTGTAGACACTTTATGCATGCTTGGTCACTACCCTATTCTCCAGATACATTGACTACGTATATTAATAATCATATTAATGATAATTAATTGGTATTGATGACAATTAATAATAGTATTAAACCATTTTACATTCTTTTATGTGTTAGATGGTCAAATAGAAGGTCTGAAGATGTTTGAATGATACAGTGCTTGTGGGATAGGAGGACTGAAGGAGGGGTCAGTTTCTGGAAGAAGTTGTTATAATTTTTATTGTGAGGTAAACTGGAGAACAAGTGGCTATCTTGATGATGTGTAACTGCATCCTAGAAAAGTTAACTCTTGGTGGCAAGTAGAATCTTCTCTAGAATTATTATTTAAGTCCCTGAGTTCATGTGGTCTCAGCCTTGCTCATTCTAAGACGAAAGCTAATATTGACTTCATCCTTGTTTGGAAATTTCATGCATTATCAAAACTGGCTAAAATGATAAGCATTTTCCTTGCTTGAAATCATTATTATAAGGAAAGTTTCTAAATCAGTGCTATTTATGGTGAGGTCATTGTGACCCTGAACTTCCTTATTTGATTGACCCAGTAATGACTTTGAGAAAAAATACTAGTGAGCTTCTGTTCCCCAGATAAAATGCTTTAACCTGCCAGGGGGAGGTAAAGAAAGCAGAGGAGGGAAAGTGGGAGGGAATCCAAGCCTCTTCAAGCACCTGCCTTTCCACCTGCCATTACCTCGTCTCTTACTCAATCTGTTTGGTCAGCACATTCAGTGCCTTTCAGGCAAAGCCTTTTTGGCCTCCTGAAAGTCAGCAAAATTATTTAGGAAAAAAAAATCCAATTTGTGCCTGTTTCCATTTTGGTAAATCCTCTGTGGTGGGTAAGATGTTTGCTTTTGTTTCTGCATTCTATTTTTCTAAGGGAAATTCTAAGGGAATTCAGAAATGTTTTAACATTTGGAAACATTTTATAAATTTATGATATAGCACTGAAACTACTTGCAATTTCATAGGATCAAAGAGCAGTTGATCTAGTTTAAGGACATTAGGGGTCATGCGGTCCAACTTCCTTATTATACAAATGGGCCAAGTAAAAGGTAGGATAAATGACTTTTTCAAGTGCAAAAGGTAAAGCTTGGACTAGAACCCAGGCTTTCTGGCTCCATTTCCAGGACTCTATTATATTATGCTGGCCCACATTTTGTGGGGAAGAAAATGAGGCTTAGGGAACCAAAGGGACAGAACAAGGACTTTATTCCCAGTTTTCTGGGATTTTATTCCTAGGATTTTCTGAGCAAATCCATTGCTTTTTCAGTATTACATGTATGTATGTATGTATGTCTACCAGATTATCTTCTTCAAGATATTTTTTGAACATGTAATATCCCCATCCCATCCAGCCTTTTTTGTTCATATTGTATTAGCAGAATATCCTGTTGTGCAATCAAAAGTCCTGCTAGAAGAACACGTGCTTACTTTAGCAATTCAAAAAGCTTATTCAAATAATTCCTCATGGTGGGCAATCCCTTCATACATGGAGATATGTATCCCTCTACTTCTTTTCAAGTAGACAGTATCTTGTGGTTTTTCAAACCCATTGTACGAGTTGTCTCTTTGCATTTTGGCATACAGTCTTCAAAATCTACTATTTAGATTTGAGGGGTAGGGTGTATCAAGAAATATAAATAACTTATTAGAGATTGTTTAGCATTCAGTGTCTGAATTAAGACTCATTTATCTTCATTATAAAATTGGATTCATGTTTATAGAAAGACTAGTGGCAAAGGTTAGAAGAAAAATAGTTTCTGATTATCCAACTTTTAAATAGCACTGATTTGGTATTAAAAATCTAGAGTTCAAATCTTAGCTTTGCTACTCAAAAGTTGTGTGACATATCACTTCACCTCTTCTCTTACATGAAGGGGTTGGTCTAGAAGATGATTTTAAAGTTCCCTATCAGTTCAGTCCCATGATTCTCTGATTTGAAATCCAGTAATTACAAAGTGTCCTGTCCATGACATCTTAGCTATACCTTCAGTACATATGAACAAGGAAGGAACTTAGCCTTCTGTTTCAAAGAAACATTTTGACATGCCCTGGCCTCTATACTCACAAATATGGAAGTTTTTTTTTCTTTTTTCTGCCACAGAATAGTAATAATTAATCCAGATGATATGTTTTGAATATAATCTCTTCACCCTGACTCCCATGACATTTTTCACTGGGAATCCCTCCCCTTATTCCAAAGCTATTACATGACCTACAGATCTCTCTTAGACTCCATGTATTACCATTAGAAGACATCTACACTGGGAAATCACTCTGTTCCTGTTTTTGATTAATATTTGATCAGCCACAAGAGGAAATGGTTTAGCAACACTAATAAGTAATTGAACAGATGAGATAACCCTACTAACTTTGATTTAAAAAATATATACATATCTATTTATCTCAATATATCTATACCTATCTGTAGTTTAAAGGTGAAGAGTATTGATAACATGCAGGATATTTGAAAACAGTTTAAATTCAGAAAAAGTTTTTAATGTGAAAATACAAGAATAATGTTAGAAGAAAATAAACAAGGAATTTATAAAAGAAATAATCATGTATTTCTCAAAGAATAGTAGAACTGGAAAGGAGCTTTGAATATTAGAATTGTAAGTGTCTTAGAACAATGAATGTGAGAATTCAGAGGAATCTTAGAATATATAACATAAAATATTGGAATTAAAAGGCATCTTTCACTTTATTTAATTGAACACATTTCAGTTAAATAACTGAGGATTAATGAAACTTTTATAGTTATTTTACTAATTAATGGCGCCCGTGTTTAGAAGCAAGATGACTTTTCTCTAAACCTAGTACTATTAAAGTAATACCAAGCTTCTTCTTCCCAAATAATTTTTACTAATACCCAACACCATTAAAATATTATATTATTATCATTACTATTCACACCTATAATTACCTACCTATAAATGAAATGTCTAACCTATTCTTTTCTCAGAGTGTCTAGTGCAAAGTGAAAATCTTAAAACTATAAAATGTACTTTAATGTTCAGTAAGTACTGAAAATATTGTTTGCTATGCTTTCTCTAAAATCCAAATGCTTTTATGAGAGGGGAAGTAGTTTAGCCATTGGTAATAATATTGTCCGGTAATTACCATGTCATAAGTGTTTTTGGAGATAAAGGTCATAGATTTACTAGCAAATCTCCTTGGACTTGTGAAGTTTCTATCATTTGATAATTATCATTTGATAAATTGCATTCAAATAGTGGTCTGTTAATTCATATTTGATTGTCTATTAGAATCGTAATGATAGTAATAACTTTTATTTACATAAATGTTTATAATATATTTTTATTAGTGTTGTCTCTGCAAGTATTCTTTTTCCATTTTCCAGATAGAAAACTGAAGCTATGAAGAAGTGAAGCAAGTTATCCAAAATCTCATAATTATTAAGTTCAAGGGTAATAACTTGAACTCAGATTTCCTGACTCCAAGTTCAGGACTTTCTTCTTGACATTTTATCTAGACTTTAAAGTCTAGAGAGCAATGCTAATAAGATCAGTTAGGAGTTAAATTCACGTTGGTGAATTCAGAGGGAGAGGAAGAATCTGCATGTTTAGGCAGACAAAGTCCCAGAGACTCATCCACTCATGAACTCTTTTAATTATTTATCCCACATGATCAAGTGACTGCTTATTATTATTAAACAGTGCTTATATGCACAGATGACCTTTATTTCTACTTCCGGTATTTGAGATTCTAAGATTAGTGTCTTTCAGAAGCAAAAGACTACAAAAGATTGCAATGTAATAAATTCCATTTAGTTACAAAGATATGATTTTTCTTGGAAAATATCAAGGGAATTCAATTACTGCATAATAGTAATTATAAAGTATAGTATTTCAACACATAATTTAGAATTTTTTCTTTTCTTAGCTCTTTCAGCCAGAGTTGATTTTCTCAAATTTTAAAATCAATAAATAACTGACAATTTTCAAAGAATATTGACGTCTCAGAGACTAGACAGTATTTTGTTGTTATTGTTCAATCATGTCTCACTCTTTGTGACCTAATTTGGGTTTTCTTGGCAAAGATAATGGACTCATATATAGTACCAACCCAAGACTTGACTCCCGGACAATTACGACTCCTAGAGGTAGACAATTAAGTAGTTCTTCCTATAGAACTTTCAATTCGAATGTTAATCTCATCAGAGGATGCACTCCATGCATGGGCAGTACCTTCTCTAGGGCTAAAAGCAGATGGAGTGCCTTTCCTTTTCCAGATCATTTTACAGATGACAAAACTGAAGCAAATAGGGTTAAGTGACTAACCCAGAGTCATATAGCTGAGTTCAAATTTGAATTCAGGTCTTGACTCTAGGCCCAGTACTCTATTTACTGTGTTACTTATCTGCCCTGGGAAATATTGCTTAAGGAAAATGACAGCGTACTTAATCTAGATAAGAGAACTTTATAACAAAATTATGTAATAATTGATTAGGATTTGCAACTCATTAGAAAAGTTTGGATGGTCAAGACATTGTAGAAAAAGACTTCTGTTTAATTAAGAATTGGATTGAGATAATTACTGAAATCCCTTTCAATTTTGTGATTCTATGTTTATATGATTGAATATTTATTCAAATTTCCAAAACAAAGTTCTGCTAAAATCTCCAATTCCTCCTATATTAAATGTTCATGAATTAGGCTGGAATGGAATTAATTGGCCATATAGTTTTTGTTGTTTGTCAAGTTGTAAGATTTTCCACTTAGCACCTTATTTCATCTTTTGCTAATGAGCTTATTCAAAAGTATCTAGTCTTCAATGTGATTACATTCTATATTCTGATAGATTAAGCAGATAATTATAAAACAAGATAGGGTGCCATGATAATATGGATTCAAGAATCAAACAAAATACAGAAGGAAAATTGAAGTAGGACAAGAATACCTTTTTTGAGGAATATCAAGAAAATCTTTATAGAGCAGATAGCATCTGAATTGAGACTTGAAAGAAGAGGACTCTACAAGGTGAAATTAAGGAAGGATTTATTCCAAAAATAATAAACAGCAAAACAAATTCATAGTGAAATGGTTTTATGTTTAGTTTGGGGGAGAGTATCTTAGTAGTAGGTTAATTTGACTAGAACACAATGGTTGTGAAGAGGAGTGATGAAAATAAGGCTGGAGAGGTAGATTGTAACTAGGGTATGGAGAAAGCTTTAAATGGCAAGCTGAGGAGCTTGCATTTTATCTTTGAATGCCTTAGGGTACCATTAAGATTATTGAGTAGAGGAATGACATCATCAAAGCTATGCTTTAAAAAATCCTTCTCCCCTTTTTTGTAGTTAAATGAAGGATATATTAGAAAGCAGAGATGGGAAACTGAAAGATGAGTAATAGTAGTTCAGTTCTAATGTAACATTGGTCTATACTAAATTGATAGCAAAATAAGTGGAGGAAAAGTAGCATATATGAAAAATGTCATGGACTGAATTGTGGATTGAGTTAGAGGGTGCTTGCAGAGTGTTGGGCTTTGATGACTAAACAGATGGTAAAACCTGAAACAACAGTAGTAAATTTATGAATAAGTGACAGATAGTTCAGGAAAAATGATAAATTATGTTTTAGAAACACTGAATTCAGATCCCGGTGGAACATTTTAGTGTATATATCTAGCAGTAAGACTTCAGTTCAGTAGAGATATTAGTTCTCTAGCTTTGGGAGTCATGAATCTAGAGATTATGATTGCCCCAAGAATAATAATTCATGCTTTAATAAGATTTAATGAATTTTATTCAGTCTTTCATTTTCATTTTGAATATATTATTTTTTACACATACTCCATGTATACAAAAGATTGTTTCATTTTGTTTTCTTATACCTTCTGCCATTCTCTTTTATTTTATTGGATTTTGCAATCCCTTCACATTTAAAGGCATGATCATTCATTTCTTCTACATTGATTTTATCTTCTTTTCCTTTTATGTTGGCACCCCATCTCTGTGATTAATTTGCTTGGAATACATTGCTGCTTGTCTGTTCTGAGAGACTCATTGCCCACTATTTAGTTACCCTCTCCCAAGGTTTTTTTTCCCAGTTTGCCTAAACACTGATTTCTGTCTGTCTGCCTAGAATAACATAGTTATATGTATCTGAAGCTGAACTCAGGTCTTTCTAATTCCATATGCCATTCTCTGTCCAGTGTGCCACCTAACTATCTTAGACTGGTTCATTTTCTTCCTTTATTTCTTGTGATGGTGGAATAATCCTGAGTTATTCAAATTCTTTCCTTCATATTAGAAGCGTTTTCTCCTGATTCCTATTGAAGATGTCATTTGTTGTTGCAATTTAAACACTTTATTCCTTGAATACTAAAGTGTGTCATATGCATGTATGTGTGTGTGTGTGTGTGCTCATGTGTATATTTCCAAGAAGCAATCTATAGATTCTGTCATTCAGCTACTTTGTTGTTTGTTACTGTTTTTTTCCTTTATTCTCCCATGCTTAACATAGTATCTTTCACTGTGAAGAGCATACATGTGCATACATGTATTCCATCACAGAAATCTACAGGTTTTATCAGTTATTGCTTTATTATTTATATTCTCAAGTTCTAGGTATTTTTAGTATTTTTCTTGCACTATGATGTCCATGTTATTTTATTTGTCACTCTGTACATATTGTCATTTAGGCTTATGACCAGTGACTTATGGACTTGGCTTCAGCTACATTGTATCTGACGTATGATTTCTTTTTTTTTTTCTTTTTTTAAAGTTTCAAGTTTTTTGAGGATCACAGAGAGCAATTATTCTGCCATCTTGTTCAATGTAATTTATTAAATAACTTTTTCTTTCAAATTGTTCTCAGAACCCATAATTTTAAAAATATCTGGGTTGGTTATTAGTTACTGATGACCTATTTAAAATGGTTTGTTTTTCCCTTATATACTGTATATAGACAGTGAACAAGAAAGAAAGGAGGGAAAGAAAAGATGTGATAGCTGAATAGTTTTTTTCTAGCACATAATTTTTTAACATAGTTAATTTAGATAGCTTTCTATGTTGTGGTTAAAATAATTTTTTAAGATTGGAGACTTGTGGTTAAGTTAATTACTGGGATTAGCTAGAAAGTAGTGTGGTATAATGGAATTGGATTTAGGAGTCAGAGCTTCAAATTTCAACCCTAACATTTAATAGCCCTATGACCATAGGTAAATTACTTAAATTTTGAATGAATGCTATGGTGAGATCTATGCATTAGAAAGATTATATTGTCTTTGCTTAAAGGGTAGATTGGAAAATTGTGAGGCTGAAAGCAGGAAGATCATTTAGGAACTTATAATAATCTAGGTGAATAGGTGATTGAAGGCCATTGAAGATGAAGAAAAAAGGATAATGAATGCAAAAGACATTTGGGTAGTAGAAATGCCAAGACTGGGTTAAGGGGGCTAAGGATTGATGAAAATGGTGAAGTAATTTGGAGAGTTTGCTCAGAAGCCTGGATCTGATTTTGATTCTTACTAAAATCTTATGTAATGCCAAAACTTCCTAAGCTTTAATTAGTGAAGAGACACTTCACTATTTTATATTTTAGGAAGAGAAATAGAAGGAGGAAGTTCAGTGGGAAAGAATGAAAGATAAAGGATGTTTCTGAATTGTCATATTTTATCCAGAAGAAAGGCATAAAATCAAGCGACAAGAATAGGAATCAGTTCTTATAGTCCTCAGGAGAGAAAAACAAAGAAACAAACAAGCTTCTAGTCTAACCCAGCATTTTACAATTAAAGAGGCTGACTGATTTGCCAAAGAATTTTTCTTTCTGTACTATGACATATCAGAGAATTTTAAAGAATAAGAAATTGGGATTGTGAATGGGAGACAAGGAAAAAGGGAATACTGACAAGTGTGGTCATCAGCTTTAAGTGTAGTTGGATGAACTAATAGATGGTCAGTAATTACAATAAACAGGGCAAAGTTCAGCAGTCTTGTTCCTCCAGGGCAGTACAGGATCTATCAATGTGGGTCCCACATGTGATGTATATACAAGTCAGTTACTACCTTCAGTTCCAGCATCAGAAGAGGATTAAAGATGATTAATAATATATTGCAATAGTTTTGTGGATCATTATCTGTCACTCTAGGTAATTGTAAGAACATCCCATCTCAGTCCTGGGACAGCTTTTCATTTGCCTCTAAATATTCTCATTTAGGAACTTCATCAACTCCCATGGGTTTAATTATATTTTTATGCAGATGACTTCAAGATTTCTTACCCAGACTTAGTCTCTCTCCTGAGTTTCCATCTTACATCATAAACTTACTTGGAGTCATTTTGCCTGGACATCTCACAGGTATCTTGAACTCAGCATATGTGAAAACATATTTAATTTTCTTTTCTTCAAAGACTACTGCTCTTCCAAAGTTCCCCCTTTCTACTGAGACATCACCATTCTTCCATTCACTTAAGTCCCAAATCCCAGGATTAACTTCATCTATTTTTTATCTCTCATCCCACATATCCAGTCTGTTGCTAAATTTTGTTTCTTGTATTTCCACATCATCTCTTGCATCTATATTGTTTTCATCATTCAGATAGCCACCCACCACTTTCTACTTTTGGCTTCTGTGAGTAAAAAAATGAGAGAAAATGGCTTGAGCCAAAGAAGTTTAATGTGAGGCCTCTGACTCTTTCCACTCCCTTCATCCCAAAGTTTACGCAAAATCTCTCTCTGCTTCAAGTGTTTTATAAAGGGAGGAGGATATGATTTCTGCTGAGCCAGAAGAACTGATGATTTGGGGTTCTATACCCAATATAAAGAAGATGACTTCTAGCCAATTGTTAATTTTATGTCTCTACATGTGTTTTCATTGAGATGGAGAATAGATGGAGAAGGCCATTCTAAGGGATGGGGACTCAGGTAACAGGGCTATACCAGGGTCCCTGATAACATAAGCTTCTTTTGTGGGCTTCTTTCCTTTAGTGCTTTCTAGTAAGCACTAAAAGGTCTCTACCAATGGTAGCTGACATCTTCTCCTTCCTTTTTCCCTAAGCAACAGTGCAAAGAGGAGGCCTAAATAGCAACAGGAATGGGCTAGTACCAAAGAAAGAATAGGTGATTAAGGTTGACTATTGATTGGAAAATGCCAGATAGAAGCAAAATATGAAACACCTAATTAGCAGGAGCTTTGAAGAAACTGTTCCATGTTCCACCAAAAAATTGCAGTCAACTCTGCAAGTAATATGTGAGTTACTGCATTCCATTGTTTATTCTGTAATGCATACTATGGTTTTCTTGTATTTTCATGATTTTTTTTTGTGGTTCCTTATTCATGCTAGTATACTGAATACCTCTTTTACTTATTATTTTTGGAGAAACTCCTAGGCTAGTGACAAAAATAAAATTGTCTCTTGGAAGCCTGGATGAAGGTGATAAACCCTATGGCTATGAAAGTGGAAAGCCTGGTCACCTATAGAAAAGTCAGTCTCCTCTGTAGTGAACCTAGTATAAAGCTATGTTAACTACGTTATCATATAGGTAGTAGCACAGCTCCCTATCCCTGTGAGTTCCAGTAAATCACTTCTCCATACTTTATATGCTGAATAATAAAGAACAAAATCATATGAATTAGAGGGGTTTGGAATAGCAAAGCAGGACTGTATTTAAACTTGGGAAAGAGGCATTTGTCAGTATTTTAAAGAAATTGCAAAACATTTGAATGAAAATAATCTCCAATCCTAAATACTATTCCAAACAGTATTTCTGGGTTGATTGAAAGAAGAAAAGACTCAAAGGGTCAAGAATGATTAGAAAAGAATCTGAAGGGGAAAAACTCAAGAAGGATAAAAAGAATACAGTTAGAAATATAAAACAAAGCAAACAAGGAAAGATAAGTGAATCAATTACTTGGAAAAGCACATCAACAGAATGGAAACGTAATTGGGGCAAATTGATGAAAGAACAAGTTTCTACAAGGCTGAGGGGGAGGTGAGTATGGCTGTTGAACAATAAATTGATGCTCAGGTAGGAATTTGACAGCATGACCTCTAAGATCCCTTCCAGTTCTGAGAGTCTGATTCTGTAAAACAATGATCTGTTAAGGTCCTTTCCAGCTATAATATCCAATATATTTTGGATGGAAATTGATGTTAATTCTTTTTGGTAAATTGCAGAAAGTAAAGACTGATAATAGCATGTAAGGAATCATGTGAGCATAGCTTTAGAAGGGGAAGGGACTTCAAAGTTCTATTCTCTTTCTGATGAACAACTTCAGATCTATAAAGATGCTAAGTGACATTTATTATTACATGAGTAGCTAGTGGCAGAGGTGGGATTGGAAACCAAGTCTTGTGACTATCTCTAGTACTCTTTTCACTGGACTTGTTTCTCAGAAAAAAATTAACTTGTAATGATGCACATCAGGATGGCTTTGGGACTTGTCTAGTCACATTCAAAAGCAGAGGAAGTGAGTAATGGAGAATGATTTAAGACTGAGAATTAATTGGTTGTGTCATTTGTATTCCCTAAAGACATAAATATGTTAGCTATTCAATACTAAGACATTAAAAACAAGATCCTAGGTAGAGAATCTGAGGTCAGATAGGAGAAGTTCCATGGTAGTCATTAAATACAACTTGCTCATTTTATAGAAGAGGAAGCTAGCCAGGGCTGGTCAATAAAATAGCAATATCATCTATGAAAAGCCAGTATACCTCCAGAGGATTGATGGGGATTGTTAAATCAAAGGAACATTAGCATGATGGAAAGGAAGATAACTCATGTTTGGTTTGCTCAAAACTAAGTGATCACAATTTTCTCATAGTCACTTTTTTTTTTTTTCAAGGATATTACTTTTTTTTTAAAGCCATAGTTGCCTTGTGGTAGATGGGAGTACTCTCAGAAATTGGCTGTGGCAAGTCTGGGTATTAAGAGAGTTAATTTTTTGAAAATGGAAGGAACCCCCCCACCTTGGAATCAGAAAATCCAATCGAAAGTTTTTCTTTCAGCTTCATTTTTCTCATCTATGAAATGAGAATTGTAGGACCCAAATCACAAGTGCTTGTGGTAGGGGATGTGCTTTTTATAACCTATGAAGTTATTAAAAAGTTAATTTATCATCAGCATCTTTTCAATGTTCCCCTATAACTTGTTCTCTTAGTTGCTTACTCTCCTTTTATGCCATTCAGGGAATGGTAGGGGGGGAAAAGGTTAGTAAGAAAGACAATAACCAATTCTACTGATTTTGTTACCTTCTGCACCACTTTTTTTTTAAACAAAATTATTTTAAACTGCTATTGCTTAAAGCTGAATAAAGTAGAACATTTAATTTTTGAATAGTAGTAGGAAAGTATAACAAAGATCATAGATCAATAGTTGGATGAGATCTCTGAGTCTATCTGGTATAGTCCTTTTAAGCAGATTTTATCTACTTCTTCATTTTTACCTCTTGATTCAAAACAGAGACAAAGGACATGGGGAAATCCTACTTTTCTGACAATGTAGCTCTTTGGAACACATGAAAGTGAAGGCAAACTATGGGAAAAGAAACTTATTAAGTCAAATTGTCACTAGTGAGGATTGAGTTTCTGGCCTAATGTGGCCTGTCCTTGATGTCGCCTCTCCTACTACGTTAAAGATGTTGCTTGCTTCTCCATCCGTACAAAACCTACAAAAATCCCCTCTTTGTAAAACAAGGGGTAAAGCCCCCTAAATTCTCTTATGAGTTCTGAAATAGGGAGAGTCTGAATCCTGACTCTGCCACTTGATATCTCTTTGACCTTGGCAAGTCATAGCTTCTCTCTGGGTCTCTGTTTCATCATCATTAAAATAAGGAGGCTGGACTAGATGCCTTAAGAAATCCCTCAGCTCTAAAATCCCATGACTCTTCCCCTCAAGTTCATACTCCCCAGATGGGAAAATCATTATATTTAGGAGAACACATTGAAGTTGGGCAGTTCTTTGGAAGAAAATTAAGTTGCTGATTGCAGTCCATTCTCTGTGCTTCTGAAGAGGGTAGATTGTAATCTTTAATTAATCTATCACTCATCCTGAGAAAACGGGAATGGTTCATATCACACTGATTTGGGATGGCTGGGAACTGCCGACGGAGGCACAGGCTGCAATTGCTGGGCATTTCTGTCAACACTCTGCACATTGATATGTTTGTTTAGAATTTTCATTTTCCCTCGGAGCCTCAACGAGAGAGCCATGTGCACTTTTAGAAGTGGTGTGTGCACTCTGGCCCTGACTCTGCTGTGGTAATGAAGATGAAGGGACCATAACGCCGACCTTTCCCTGCCTTTGTCTGTAGCCTGCCCTTCCCTTTAACTGAACACCTTTCAAATGAACATGCTCTGAACTCTTGAACTGCTCATTCTGTTCCTTGAGCTTTACTGCACAATTGGCACTTTATCATTATGGGCCTCCCAAGATTTTGTGTTTCCTATATTTGATATTGAGAGAGAATTTTTCATTCGTTAGCTATAACTTTGATTGTTAAGGGACTAGATTAATAATGTTTTTTATTAGTGACATCTGACTTTAAAGCTTTGATTTAAAGTGGTCTGTTCTTGCATTGCCCACAGTCCCACATCTCAGAAGAGATGGACCTGGAATCTAAAGTTTTATCAATTTATAGCTCTTTTTTTTTTTTTTTTTTTTTTTTTTTTTTTTTGAGACCATTTGATTTAGACTGGAGTTTCACTGATGGGGAGAAAAAAAGCCTTAGTTTCAGAAAGTAGGAAATACTTTAGACACAGTTGCAGGCACAATTGCACAAAGGAAGTATCACCTGCATTTGAATTTTGGAAATTTGAGTTTGCAGTCTAGGACCCCTTCCACCACTTCTCATTACCTATCATGATTTTGTAACCTGAATAAGTGACAAAGGCTAAATATATATTTTGCAATATGAGAAGCTAAGTTAATGTAGTTTATTTTTGTTTGGTAGAGTACCTGTGCACCTAAACTTTTCTTTTTTCACTATAAAATCTAGTTAATAATGCTTATATAATTTCCCTCAGAGAGTCATTGTGGGGAACTACAGCAAACATTTATAAAGTACCAACATTATGTGAAATTTTTTTTGTTCACATTGCAAATACAAAGATAAAGATGGAAAAGATACTACTTTCAAAATTTTATAATCTAATCCTTAAAATCTTATTACAAATCTTAAAGCATTATGCAAATGTGAGCTATTATTCCCATAACTCATATGTACTTTGGTAATTATCATCCCAACTCCAGCTATTCTTGATCATTTGAACACCCAAAGAGTTGCTACATCAAATCTTCAGGATTGACGACTCCCCCCCCTCCCACCAAGGCCCAGGGTAATTTCTCTGAGATATAATAAATTAATAATTGTAAAGTGCTTAGGACAATAATCTGCACCTAGTGTTATGTGAATGTTAACTGTTGTTATTATTGTTTTAAGTCCTCTTCTAGTGCATTGCCTCCCTACTCTTACTTAAGTAGTATCATCTCTTCCATGTTATTTAACTAATGAGTAGAGCCCCAACATTATTTTAACCAGTCATTATCACCTAAATGTCACTGATTACCACCGATTCACAAATGTTTTCAGTAAAAGTATAGCAAGAACAAAAATTCAAAGTCATCCCATTGAACTGGCATGCACACTATGTACCAGACATTGGGAAGAGTAGGCTCAAACTTAAATGCTTGCTACAAAGCCCTCCTCCCTCCAGGTTCACTTCTGAGTGCAGCATGGTATTTGGACAATTCACTTCTTTATATCTGAGCACAGTGTCCTGGGGGCCAAATTGGTTCATTGGTTCTTATAGTTGGTTCCTCTTCAGTCTATCCACTCTTACTTACTGAATCCCTGGTAACTGTTCTGAATTTACAAGCTCACAAGTTTTCTAATCTGTGTCATCTCTTATAATAATTCACCTAAAGGGAGGGAAAAATGAAAAAGAGATGTCAATTCCTCCATTGGAGCCTTTTGTGTGCAGACTCACTAATCCTAGTAGAGTCACATATTTCCACTATTATTACAATAACCTTCTAATTTATTTCCTGCCTTAAGTCTCTCCTTTCTCCACTTCATTCAACACAAATTGACATTTCTAAAGCATAAACATAATTATGTCACCCTGCTATTCAAGAAATAGTGTCTTCCTATTCTCTCAAAGACAAAATACAAACTTCTCTGTTTGGATTTTAAAGCCATAAAGTTAGGCTCTGAAATATCTTTCTAGTTTGTACATTTTTCTTCTTCTAATATATTCTTATACATATATTCTGAATTTGAGTCTTCTCTTCTTAGTTGTGAGCCCACCCTCCTGTGATAAAGGAAAAAAAGGAAAAGAAAAAATAATCTTGTAAAAAATAATAATAGTCAATCAAAAACAAAAACAACACAAACAAATACCCACATTGTTGATATTTGCCAGATTTCCATAGCAAATGATATTGAAGATAGAGTTTCTCTAAAATTTAAAGACACCTGGGAAACAAGAGATTTTATAATTCAGTTCTCAATAGAACAAGAGGAATCTAGGAATCCAAGTTGGATCTGGTCATTATTATTATAGTTTTTTTTGACACTTGTTAGAGAAAGTCCTGGTTTTAAAAGGAGGAGAGATTTGGATTTCCATCGTTCCTCAGATTCTACTTGTCTTCTCTATGACCATTGATAGCTATTTCTTCTCTCACTGCTTTAGTTTCTTTATTTTTAATATTGGGGTGGTATTTGTCAGGTACACTTCAGAAGAGTTTAAAAATCAAATGAGATTGAGGATCTAATGTAAAATGTTTTATAAATCCTGACACAGTATATAAAGTTGTTATTAATTATAATTGGTCAAAAATTTTTATGAAAGTGTCTACTTTAATGTGGTAGGAAGAACATTGGGCTTCGAGACATGAGTAAGTAGGGTGATTTTAGACAAGCCACCCCATTCCTCCTTTCTAAATTCATTTCTTCATCTAGAAATAGAAATGCTGATGATGCTTGAACAAAAACCCTCACAGGTTGTGGTGAAGAACACAGAGAAGCTATTGTTGAAAAGTAAATGCTCTATCAGTGGCCCAGCCTCCAGGGCAGACCCTGCAGGATATTATCCTGCTATAGGTTTCAAGCATTGACATCTTGAAAAATTAATACTTTTATTATCAATCTGCTGACAAGCCAATGGTATTCTTTAAGTGTCCTATGAATTTAGATATTATTCATAGAATATAAGGGAAAAAAACAAAAATAAAATAAATGTAAAAACAATCAAGTATTATGTTCATGCAAGATAGCTCATTTCTAGTCCTTTAGTCTTACATGCCAGTGTTTGGGGCAGAACAACAATAAATTTCCCTAATTTAAGGCTATTTTATATATCTAAACAACCTACAAGCATTTTAGTGTTTACTAGATAATAGGCATTAATATTAGGCACCTAATAGATAGAGAGAGAGAGATTAGAAAAGTTAACATATTTCTATTAATGTTTTTCAAAGCATAAATAATTCCTTCCAAAATCTACAAAATTGAATTATATATAATATAACCAATTTTCAAAACTTTCAGACTTTGTTTACTCATCTTGCTTGGATCAGGCATCAAACTTTTGCTTTTCTTACAAATTTAAAAATTATTTCACAGGTGTAGCACTCTCTTTGGGTGGCTTTCCCAGTGAACATCTACTCCTTCAAGATGAAAGGGCCATCTTGAAGGTTCCTACTCCTAAAGTTTAACTAAGAAGCTCCTGCCAGTGTGTATGTATGTATGTTTGTGTGGGTACACATGTGTATGTATGTGTGTATGTATATGCATAAAAATCTAGTATATTATAGATAAATATATAGATTGTATGTGTGTGTGTGCTGCTTCAGAGTTTTAAACTGGGTTTTTTAAAAACCTTCTGTCAGAGGATCTGGGTTCAAATCTTTGCCACGTATACATGTAATCTTGAATAATCCCCTTTACCTCAGTCTTTTCATGAGTGATTGAGACTATATGACATCTGTGATCCCTTAGAATTCTAAATCTGTGATCTTATTTGAAATGAGTTCGTCTTTCATGGATTACTGTTCTATCTGCTTGCCACCGAAATTCTTCCAATTTATTTAATTAATTTTAAAGATGAAATTATTTTGTGCAATAACTGTAATGTTAATGGGATTCTATGTAATGGTCCAGTTCAGGCTTGTTGGTTTGAAAATAAACGCCTTCATTTTACCATTTGCCTTTTGGTTGCAGTCCGTTAACCTGTCACACAGTGTAACCTCATTAACATCACAGCTTAATTGTAAATTAATGTGCCTTTTTTTGTAAATCAGATTTTGGGCTTGGCTGTTATATTATGTGTAATATAAAATACTTTCTATAATCCAGAGTTGGTGTTATTAGGACATCATATAACAAAGATGAAGATGTAGGGGCTCTGATCACTGGTTTAATAATACAAGTTTGAACCACTTTTTTAAAGTTGAAATGAGTAAGGAAAAGGATCTTTACCTATCAAAGCATGATTTTGACACTGAGATTCACAGATATGTAGTACACTTGGAAATGAACGATATTGGGAATGTTAAAGGAGGGGCAATGTAATTTCTGAAGAACTGAGGAAAGAATTAAAATCTACATGCTAATAGCATTGCTGCCAGTCATAAATAGATTCATTCTTCACATCTTGGATACATAAAGCTTAGTTCAAAATAAATTCTGGAGAACATTCAACCTGATTGGATCTCCTGTAGCTGAGTTAATATATTTGTTTGAGTCACTTGCACTCAAAGCTTCTAGATAGAATATCACTTTTTTATATTATTCATGGTAATGTAATTCTCCCTTTTAATCTCTTCAGGGTTTCCCATTAAGTCATGATATGCAGTTCAGAAAAATTTGGATCATCCATTAATCACACTAGCTGTACTTCTGTTGATCTACTTTTTGGCCATCTCTTAAATTAGTAACTTGGCAGTGGCAAAGATGTGGGTTACCCCAGGAGGTCTGATCGAAAAGTCCCTGCTTAGGAGATTAAGTTGTGAATGTGTAAGCAAGCTAATGGAAATCATTTTGGAAGAGCGGAATAAAGCTTAACAATATTAGAAAAATCACAAAATTGTATTAGAATCCAGTACATTTAATAAAACTTAATCTTACCTTTTGAATATGCCCAATCTAAGAGTAAAATTAAATAAAATCTTCTTTTAATAAATAACCAAAACACATATTTGTAATTTTGCATATTAATTAATGTCATAATTACAGCTATGGGGACCTAACAACTCTATGTAGAATATATCTTTTGTAAATGCTTTGGAATGAAAAAGTAATTAACTTGAATGGAACCTGAAGAAAAAAAAGAACATTAATATGTTCTTAATAGAAGAAATATAAGGATTGCTCTCAAGAGCAGTGGACATCCTGTATTCTGCATTGGTATTTTGAAGATGTCAAAGGATCATTTCAGGCTTGTACAAGTCCTCTAGGTCATTAGCCATCTCTTCTGTGGCAGAGAGTGTCTTTTTTGTCGTGGAC
Source organism: Sarcophilus harrisii (assembly GCF_902635505.1). Lineage (NCBI taxonomy): Eukaryota > Metazoa > Chordata > Mammalia > Dasyuromorphia > Dasyuridae > Sarcophilus > Sarcophilus harrisii. The sequence continues at coordinate 72,623,044 of NC_045427.1, forward strand.
CTCTTTGATAATCTTGTGAAGCTTATGGACCTCTTCTCAGAATAACATTTTTATATACATAAAATAAAAAGGGTCAACAAAAAAACTGAACATATTGTAATAGTTATCTTTTTTTTTAAGCAGACTTCAAGTTAAGAACACTTGCCTATTAAAATCAAAAATGTTTATTAAACTTCTTCCATCTTTGTGCCAAATACTGGAGATACAGAGTTCAAAATAAGGCACTGATTGCCTTTAATAAAGTTTCCTAAAGAAACAAATACCTGATGACATTTCTTATGTCATTTTTCCCATCTAGGCCATTATTTAAAACATTCTGCACCCTATTTACACTCCTAACTTCTCTTTATTTTGTACTTTTATTCAACTATAATTTTGATTATTCAAAAATTTGATTATTTAGAAATTCTATTCTAAAATTAATAGCCATAAACCATTATGAGGAAGGAATTAGTCAAAGGATATTGGATTTTACAACAGTTGGCATCTCAGAATTAGGAAAAGTACTGCATAACCTAATTGGATTTGCTCCACCCCTTTCTTCCTGTTCAGTACTGGGTTTCCTTAGTTCACATTTGTTAGTGCTTAATATACACATATACACATCATATGTCTTTACACATGTTTATGTATATAAATATATCTATATACATGTAAACATAATAAATCAGTTATGTGCCAAGCTCATTGCATATCTGCAATATCTCTCTAATATCTATGAACCTACTGATTATCACAGTGTCCTGTTCATCCAATATTATGGCTTAAATATTGTGGGTTTAAATAATTGTTGTTCAAAAGATCATCTTTCATTTTTATCATGAAGAGGGTCCATAGGCATATATCGAAACATCATCCTAACAGTTATCTACTTCAACACCCCATTTTACATATAGAAAAACTGAAGCCTGTGGAGAGAAAATTATTTCTCTGTGATCACATTGATCACACAGTTGGCAAATAATAGTCAGAACTCTAAGGGCTGGTCTTCTGATGTTAAATTAAATTCTCTTTCTACTACACATGCAATTCAATTAAACAGATGCTTATTTATCACCAGTTCTGTGCACCTTACCATGGTTTAAAGATGACCATGGACTGATGCTTCACCATAGTATAATGGTAATACTTTTGAAGGTGATGATAGAAAAGTACAGATTTTGGAGTCTACTATCAACCTAGAAAGATTCTGTATTCTAAAAGGATTCTGTATCTTTTATCCCAATATATGCTTAAGTCAGAGTTTATTCCCAAGTTAGTTACAGGAAAATGGATTTATTTAGCCACAGGCATTCTCAAAAACTATCTACTAAGTTAGAAATGAATTATGTTAACCAAAGAAGCATCAATACCAATGCAATCATGGACATTTAAAGCATTGCAATATTATGTAAGACATAGTACTAGGCGTTCAACACTGAAATCCTCCTACTTTCTTTAGGATTGTCCAAAGTCTACCCAGGAACACACAAGAAGGCTATGAATATTAGACCCATACTACAGAACTGTGTTGAAAAATAGTGTCTAGTGACCAATCCAGGAGATGTTTAAAGAGACACCTTTCAGACTAGAGGACACAGCATTCATCGGCCTTACTGAAGCATCAATTCTGCTGCTGTGGCAGCACACCCACAAATGAGGTGCTGACCAAGGAGGAAAAAAAAAGAAAAGGAATCAGGAAAGTCAGGAAGAGACTAGTAGACAGATTGTAACAGCATTGCATCATTAAAGTCCAGACGGAGCTAATGTTCCCAAACTCCTGGGAGGAAGGAAAAGCTTTCCTGGCTGGAAATTTTCTGTTGGTCTTAAGTTAAAAAAATACTGACCCCCATAACCTTATTTAAAACAAAAATAAATTAGCAATAACTATATGTATACATGTCAATGTGTATCATATATGAATATATATATATATGTGTGTTCTGTGACCTATATACTGACACATATGTGTATGTATATGTGCATGTTACGTGTGTGTGTGTGGAGAGAGAGAGACGGAGACAGAGACAGAAACAGAGAGATAGAGGGGGAGAGAGAGAGAAAGGAGAGAGACAGAGCATGCCAGAAAGAATGTTGAAGGTGGGAGTAGAAATTCCTGGTTTTTCTACCCCTTATTAATATATGAATTTACACAAGTCACTTCCTTTCTTAGGTTCTCATTTTCCTCATCTATGAAAGGAGGGTTTTGGACTAGTTGATCTTCAAGATTCTTTCTAGATGTTAACATCTGATGTTCCCTTAGGTTCACAGAGAACAAATTCTTCTCTCCCCACCACCAATGGATAAAGAGAAGTTTATTTATCCTGGAAATAATAAGGAAGCATAGATACATTGTCTTCTTTCATCTACCATTGCCTTTGTGGATGTTAAACAATAAAGACTATGACATACAGCATCACTTGGCATATTTCTTGAAAGTTATTTAGCTTTACAGTTCACTATGCTTTATAATTATATAGTCCATGACTTTAATTACATTATCATGAAATATTGAAACACATTTCCCTAAGAATGATGCTTACTCACACTTTTGTAAGGAATTGCGGTCCACCCAGTTTGTTATCAAGAAGCAATAGTCACACTTGAGCCTTTCTCTTGGTTGCTTCCTTTATAACCTTGAGCAAGTCAATGAACTTCTCTGGAATTCTGTTTCCTCATCTATAAAATTAAGGAATTTGAATAGATGGTTTCTAATAACTCTTATAACTCTACCTAAACTAGTTCTTAAAAACTGGTGGGAACCTATCTCCTTCAGCTGATCAGAAATCCTTTTTGAGATCCCCTTTCTTTCTCCAAAATTTAATCCCTTTTTCCCTACTAGAATCTCCCCACCACAACATTAAACCCAGTGTATTTTTATATATGATCTCAGAGATGTTTTAGCATCATTTTCCCCTGATCTATTACATTCAATTAAGCCAATATGTACATATCCAAAAGATCCACTTGGGGAGGCAAGAGATAGTATATCCTTAAGGGAGAGGGATGTTTGAATTCTATAATGTATTGAAGAGAGAACTATGGGTATCTTCCCCCTATATTTTGATTTGGAGATTAGCACTTCTAAGATTGTAGGTTTAATCATTGTAGATGGAAACTGAAATGATAGCATCAGCAAACACAGGAGGCTGGAAAATTCAGAGTACATTCTGAAAGACAGATCTTCAGTTTGTTAGAGTGCTTAGGAGTGAATGTGAAAATGTTAGGATGAAAGAGCTAAAGATTGTGGAAGGTCTTGAATGACATGGAAAGCAATCAATTTATTAACAAGACAATAGACACATGTCCATTTACACATGTATATGTATATAATACATATATACAAATGTGCAGGTGAGTCATATCATAGCTGAAACTATGGAATCTAGTGAGGTTACCACACAGAATACAAAGGAAAAAGAGAAGGCCCAGAATAGAACCCTGAGTAACACGCATTTAAGGGATATATAATATGTATAATGAGCCAGCAAAGGAGATTGAGAATTATCATTCAGACAAGTAAAAGGAAAACCAGGAGAGAAAATCCAGGAGGAGGAGGATCAAAAGTGTCAAGTATTGCAGATAGGTCAAGAAGGATTAGGTCTGAGAAAAAGCTATCAGATTTGGCTGTTAAGAGGTCAATTTCAGTTGACTGAGGAAGTCAGAAGACAGATTGAAAAGGAATTTAGGAGTGAAAGTGAAAGTGGAGACAGCAATCATAGCCAACTTTTTCATAGAGTTTGACTAGGAACTGGAGAAAAGGACAGTAGCTGGGGTGGGGAGTAAATTAATTTTCAAGATTGGAAGAAAATTTGAGTTTTTCTCAATTTTTAATAGTTTATTTTTAATTAAAAAGCATTTTACATTCATTTCTCCCTTGCTATCTCCTCTTGTAAACAGAGGTTGAATAACATAGTTTTATAATGCACCTAGCCATTCCCTCCATTCAGCTGCCTGTGAGGAGGAACAGGGCAGCAGGGTGGTGCAGTGGATAGAGCAATGGGCCTAGAGTCAGATCTTTCCTGAGTTTAATTCTGGCCTCAGACACTGTGTGTGACCCTGGGCAAGTCACTTAATTGTTTGCCTCAGTTTCCTCATATGTAAAAAGTGCTAGAGAAAGAAATGGCAAATCACTCCAGTATCTTTGCTGAGAAATCCCCAAATGGGGTCATGGAGAGTTGGACATGATTGAAAAATAACTGAATGACAAAAGGTAGAAACAGAGAAGGCAGATGGTGGGGAATAACCCATATCTGAGGCAAAACCAAAACTGAGAGTGGGATAAAGAGCCTGGAGGAAAGTGCAGAGCTGAAGTAGCTGTTGTTGAGGCCAGAAAATGTTGTTAAAGCAGAAAGTAATGGCCTGAGAAAATTCCCAAGGGGTAGAAGGGTTGATGAGAATAAGGAAGAAGTACAAGGTGTTGGAAGCATAGGGAGATTGTCATCAGATGGGGGAATGTCAGAGTTTTAAATTAGCACAGTGGGACATTTGTGGGTAATGGCAGATCTAGGATGTATCCACTTCCGATATGGAGTCAAGGAGTGGATTATGAATAGATCTTAAAGAAGTTCAGGAAAGGAGAGATTAGGAAATTTGAGGGATTGTCTCTCTGGATATTAAAGCCCCCTGTTATAAGAGAACATTTGACGGGGAAAGGGAAATTTCTGAGATTGTGGCTGACCTCTTTGATTACAGAGTTAGAATGACTTGAAAGTTTGTATACAAAAGCTACTGTAATGTTATTTATTAGGCTTCAAAGAAGGATAGGTTTCTGAGTGACAAAGTTAAAAGGAGAGTTTGGCAATTCATAAGCAATATTCTCATCTGCATTCTAGGACTAATGTGGCAGAGAGGTTAGCAAGGAGTTATCAGTGCTGGAAACTATAGTTGAGGATGTAGCATTATCAAGGGGGAATGAGATTTCAGGGAAAGCTACTAGAAGGAAAGAGTGTAAAAGTTAAGTAAGAAATAGAGACCATTGAAGATTTTTGAGCAATGTATTGACCTGCTCTTATTATATCTTGGATTGGATTTCTGGAAATCAGATAAATGACTTTTAAAAAAAAAAAAACATCCAAGGCTGCAGATAAACTCTCCCATTTGTGTTTTAGAAAATGTTTCATTTTCTTTTCTTGTAGTTGTTCATTTGCAGAAATTTTTCTAGAATACTCAATATTTATATTACACATAAATTGTCAGAAGTGAAACAGACTCCAGAGATCATCTCCTCCAACCTTCTCTTTTTATATAGGAAGGAACTAATGACTAACAGGGGAAGTTACTTGCCTAGGATAACGAAATGAATTAATGGTAGAGCAATGACCCAAACCCAGGTCTCCTGATTCCAGTCCCAGTGCACTTTCTATAACACTGTGCTGACTGCCAAGATCAACAACTCCAAATTCCACTATCTGTGTAGGGTTTTTTTTCTGCACATTGGAAAGAATCTCTTATTTTAACTTTTATATCCAGATATCTGAGGTTGACTCAAAAGCAATGGCAAACAGAAAAAATGAGAATGCCGGCTTAAATAAATGTTATCAGAATCTCCCTTGAAATCATGATTTATCAAATTTTTTTAGAAAGTGTTTACTACAGAGTATTTATTATTCAATAGTCCACTGATGAAATCAGGGAACAGAGTACCATGATTGGGGTGGGGGAAAGGGGGATAGAAAGCAGAGAGAGAAATACAAGATGAAAAAACAAAACAAAACAATAACAACTGAGAGAGACAGAGGTCCAGCCAAACCCTGGCTATTAATCATCACCCTCCATTACTTAGCGAAGATTCATTCATTGTTCCATAAAGGTACCTAGAGGGTCAATTAGACACCGCAGACAGGATTTTTCCAAGACACCGGAGGCTCAATTAGGCCCTCCTTATAATTTTCTGCTTTAACAGCAGATGTCAGCCTATCGCGCCCCAGATACAAGGGGGCTCAGAAATGAACAGGGCCCTTGGTTTGCTGTTGTTGTTGAAACAAGATATCTGAGGCAGTTTGCTGTTGATAACATACAGCCTGCTGTCACACCTTGGTCAACACAAGGCAGAGGGGGTTTTATCATTGCGACTTGTAAGAAGCAAAGTTCTTTTGAGGTCAGAGCATATGGAATGATCAGGGAATTTCTATGATGGAATGGTCTGTTCCTATTACAAAGGTGATTCATTTATCTTTGGAAAGATCTTAACTAAACAGCAGCCCTACAGTAAAAATTTAAGTTATCTACAACTAAAATGTTACCTGAAATCAATTTAGACTGACATCAAAAATGACATTTTGCTTGAATCTGCCTGGCATGTGACTCTCTCCCTTCCCAAGCTACTTCAGGTGGAAGCTATTAAGTCAAATGACTACCTCACGTTGCTATTATATTCCATATGGAATAATGGGTGCATCAGCAGCTTGGGAGTCAGTAAGATGGACCACAGATCTGTCACTTCATGATCTAGAATAAGTCACTCAGTTCTAGGCTTTAGTTTAGTTTAGTTTAGTTTTTTTCTCTGAAAAGTGAGAATTGGATCTCAAAAGTTTCTTTCATCTCTAACGTTCTCTATTTTAACATTTGTTGTTATGATCCCTGCAAGCTCTCATAGCATATGTTCTTCTATCCATCATTCAATCGATCAGTATATTCCTGATGCAATGCTAATAATAATGAAGATAATAAAATTGTATAAAGCTTTGAGGTTTAAAGAGCATTTTTACCATAATATCCCTTAGAGGTTTGAGGTAAGGGAGAATATTACACCCATTTTAGAGATGAAAAAAAGGTCAGAAATTTTAATAATAAATAAGACCATATTAGTATTTTAAAATTTATATTTAACTGACAATTATTTAAATATTAATTTTGAAATAGATGATATTATCATAGATATAATATTATATGTATTATTTTAGAATTTTCCAAAGCACTGTTCCCCACAGCAATATACAAGCAGAAAGTTCAAGTGCTATTTAACAGAAAAAGAAACTGAGGCTAAGAAAAGATGAAGAGACTTCTGGATGGTTAGAATCAAGTAAATTCTATATTCAAGATTCAAGCCCATCTATTCTAGCTGCCATTTCAATGTTTGTTCAGTATATCACCCAGCCTCACTGTGTACAGTACATTACTTTCTGGAGAGATACATTATAACCAATATAACCAAATAACCAATTACTTGTTTCCTGGTGTGCATATATTTGTCCACATGGATGTTTTATCCTCTCCTTTAGGGAAATTCCTTCCCCTCTCTAGCCTCCTAGCACAGAGTTCTAACTAATGACTTTAATCACGTGAATTCTGTGTGCAGACAGACAAGACCATCTCCAGCCCATTTATCTTGCAGACTCCAAGTGTACAAACATGCCCTTTGCTATTTTGCACTTTGCCTCAATTTACGCTTTGGCTGCCAATCTGCTGCAGAGAGCCCGACTTCCTGGCTTCCCAGGGAATATATGTTTTCTGTTTTCCCTGAAATAGCCTAGACTTCAGAAGCTTGTTGTTCTCTCACTTCAGAGAAATTTGTGACATTGAACATATCAAATCGTTTTTAATATTATTTTGATCCTAAAAAGAAACTTATAAGGTAGTTGGATGATACTAGAAGAGAAAACCCCCACAGCAATTTTTTTCCTGTATAGGAAAATAAAACTAAACAGATTTAATGAAATATCCCTCTCTTTAGGATAAATTCAGATTGTAGTGTGGCCTAAAGTAAATGTGAAGTTCTTTTCATGAAATTGCAAAAAAGCAATTGATAAAATTAATTACCAAATCCAATAAGTCAGCACCCCTTGAAATTTACTTTGTGTTTTCTTTGTACATATTCATATATATATGTTTCTGCCAGTGGAATAGAAGCTTCTTGAGGGCAGGAGGTTTTTTGTTTTTATCATTGCATACCCCATTACCCAGCAGAAGTAGGCATTTAAAATTGCTTGTTGATTGATTGATATCAAGAATATCAGTGCCATATAATAAAAATAATCACTGACATTGTAATAAGATTTTAAGTTTTATAAAAGCACTATATACCTATATCTTTTTAACAATCTAGTTCATGAGATAGATACTACGGGAATTATCTCCATTTTGTAAATGACAATATTTAATTCAGAGAAGTTGTGACTTGACTATGTTCATTTACTTGACAAGTGTCAGAAATGAAATTTTTACTCAAATCTGTCTTTATTTCACATTTAGTACTGTATTTGTTATGTCATACTTGTTATTGTACAGCCATTCAATTATTTCTGGCTGTTTGTGACTTCATGAACTAAATCATGTAAATGCTCTCCATGCAGTTTTCTTGACAAAGATACTGGAATGGTTTCCCATAACCTTCTCCAGTGGATTAAAGCAAATATAAGTTAAGTGACTTGCTCAAGGTAACTTAGCTAGTAAGTATCTGAGGCCACATTTTAACTCAATTCTTCCCCACTCTAGACGCCACACTCTGTCCATTGAGACACAACAGCATACAAATTATAAATTATACAAATTATAATACAAAAATATGAATTTGGTTCATCTCTTGGAGGAATGTTTTCTAGACTACATTCTGGTATTCTTTTATATATGGGAATATAGAATGGAAAAAAGCATCAAAACCAAAAAAACCCAACAACTTGGAAAAAACAAAAAACTGCTTCTAATAAAAACAATTTTATAGTGAGAAAGTTGAACTTGATAATCATTAATTATACCTATAATAATTTTTGGGGGAAACTCTTTAGTACCATAAATTCAAAAGTGTTATACAATTAATGTGCTGATAACCTACCTATATTATGGATTATAATACTTAATACTTTATTCACTTATGAAGCTTTGATTTCTCATGTTTTGGGAGAGGTTCATACATCTCTATGCCATAGCAAATTGTTTCATGGGTTGCTGTAATCAAAAACATTAATCACCGCCTGGTCAAACTTATAATAATGAGCCTTGATACAATTAGCTAAAGAGGTTATTATATGGAAGACATATATTTCATTGCTTGTAACATAATCAAATCCTTTCCAATCTGTTAGAATTTATTAGAGTGTCTGTTTCGTTTTCATAGTCTTTCATGGATGAATGGATGGATAGAAACATGGGTGGACAAGTGGATGTATTATAGTAGGGAAGTGATCAAATAATCATTTATTAATAAATTACTACATTGAGCATTGTAGTGGGATACAAATAAAAACATGAGATAATCACTACCCTCAAAGGATCTACATCTCAGTAGAAGCATACAATACATGTAGGAGTGTAGGGGCCAGGGAGTGGATTTTTCTCTGCAGAATCTCCGAAACTGTGAATGAAGTTATTGTACACTAGATTGGCATATTTTTTCTAGTGGCAATAGCGTTTTGTTTGTTTTTACTGTTGTAAGAGCAAGAGGTATGTGAGTTAGGGAAAGAAGTAGAGTGGATGATAGGATGGTCTGAGATCCCTTAGATATTGTGAAGTTGATGGCTTTGCATTTATTCAACCACCAGTCTGAGTAGCTGAGTCCCATGATGTTAAGCCACATTATAAGTGAATTAACTGGGGGGAGGAAGGAGTGGTTTAGGGAGGTAAAATCTTATTGGGGAGGGGCAGTGGCCTGGTAGATGGCAAGATATACAGGATAGGCAAAAACCTTTATGGTATATAGCTAGATAGGATATATGAATTTTAGAATGAAGGGTGGTCTTTGTACCGGGAAGAGTCTCAGTAGAAGATTTTAATAGAAAATTAACGTTCATAGCTGATGATTATGTATGAAATTTCTACTACTAAATTTGCATCACCATTTTAAAAGGGTATTTTTTTCATGTACATTATCTAGTTTGAACTTCATAAGAACTATGTGAGTTGAATTGAACTCTGTGAGTTAGTTGAAATCTAAGAGCAAGAATTATATTTTACAGAAAAAGCTGCACTATCTTCAGCTAACATAGCTAGTCAAGTGAGTGTTAAGTTATGGAGATGACCCAGCTAGTTAATGCTTAAAGCTGGGATCTGAACTTAGCACCTCTTTCCTTTGTAACTAGGTGGAGCAATGGATAGAGTGCCAGGCTTGGAGTCAGTAGAACTCAACTTTTTGAGTTCGAATTTAGCCTGAGACACTTAATAGCTATGTGATTATAGGCAAGTCACTTAACCCCAGTTTCCTTACCTCGAACAATGAACTAGAGAAGGAGAGGGCAAATCACTCCAGTATCTACTACTTTGCCAAGAAAAAGCTAAATAGGGTCATGAAGATTTGGATATGATTGAAATGAATGAACAACAATGGCAACCTTCCTCCTTGCTCCTTACTCCTGTTAATACAGACTAGTTCCCTTTATTATAGCATACAAATTTTTTAATGGCACTATTCCTTATTCATGCAGCACATCACATTCTAAAACAGAATTATCGATCCATTTCTGACTTTGCACCTTCTTCATACCACTCTATCAGGCTAACTGTAATGTAGCTCATTTTCCCTCTTGTACACAGACAGCATAGAACCAATCAGGTTTGAAAACTTTTTCTTGAGGGTTAAGTAGTCAGTGTCTGTAGCCAGCTATTTCCAAAGGAATATCTGAAATCTAGAGAAGACTATAGAAAAATAACACATCATTTGTATTGCTAAAAAACACAAGTCATAAGACCTTTGGAGAAAACTTTTCTTTTCATCTGTTTTCTTATGAATTGGGGAAGACTTGCCCTGATAAAATCTCTACTCTGGAACTTCTTTGCTGTATATCTTTAGACAAGTGATTTTCCATTTCGAGGTCTTCATTTCTTCCTCTAAATATTATTAAGCAGGTTGGACCATTTCATCTCTAAGGTCCAATCTAGCTTTGAATTCATTGGACTCTTGGAATTTTGTATATAGAATTGTTTGAAATATATTACAATGTGAGCGAGGTGCTCAGAATAAGCAACATATGACTGAATTGTTAAAACAAAGACTAAAACAAAGGCCATGAAAATGTTAATTATAGTAATGATTTCCATTGTTATCATCTCTTTGATTCATAAATCTCTTTACAGTTTATAAACTATATTTATGTCCTTTAGCACATTCAACTCTCCCAGCATTCCTGTGAGGAAGTAAGGGAAGTATCATCTCCCTTTAACCTAAAAAGCAACTGAGGCTCAGAAAAGTTATACAGTCTATGATGAAGCTGGAGCTTAGTCTTGAGTCCTCTGACTTAGGTCCAGTATTCTTTGTAAATGTCAAAAATAATCCTTACTTTTGTCATCATTATTTACGAGGAATAAACAGAATTTAATCTTTGTTTCCACCTATGCACATTAGGCCATAAGTTGTTACATCCATTTACAAATTCAGCTAAACCAGAGGTTCTTATATTTCCTCCCCCATTTTATGTCATGTACCCCTTTGTCAGTATGGTGAAGCCTATGGCTTCCATCTTAGAATAACATTTTTAAATTCGTAAAATAAAAGCATATGAGTACAATTACATTGAAATTATATTATATTTAATTATATTGATTGTATTTATTATTTATTATTTATATTTATTTTATTATATTATATTATATTTAAGTCAATCAATTGATAAACATTTATTAAGTGTCTACCATGTGCCAGATACTGTGCATGCTAAGTACTGGAAATACCAATATACATAAAAACAAAGATATCCCTACCTTCCAGGAGCTTATAATGTAATGGGAGAAAACATACAAAAGGGAACTGAAAATTTAAGAAGAGGAAGGGAGAAGGTATCAAGCACTAGGGTGTGATGTAGAGTTCCAAAGAAGTTACAAAACAATGTGACTGATAAAAAATGGTAACAAAAACTTTCCTGAGTCCCCCCTCTTTAAACAGAGAACCTGGAGGCCCATATTTCTTCTCTCTAGTCAGAAGCTCCAATCAAAGGGGCAGAAGGGACTGAAATGAGGGGGCATGGCAGATCAATTTTTTGGCATAATAGGATTTAAATAGTATACAAACACACATGCACACACACAGACACACACACATATATATAGGTACACATATGTATATACATGTGTGTATATATATATATATATATATATATTACATATGTTCATACTTAACCAATACATACATACATATACACACCCTATGTTAAAAATCCTGATCTAAACCATTCAAAGAAATTACATAATTATCTTGAATCTTTAAAATTCTCTAGTACCAGAGACTCATGTTCCATGAGTACCTCCTGAAGTATGCCCAATGTGAGTGTGGAATTGACTAAAAAAATACTACGTGATTATCTAGAAAGCTTTGGTCTATGAGGTGAACCAGAAGAGAAATATACCTCCTGACCTCTCTTCTCTCCATTCTTAACTGAAAGGCTCCTGGTCTCATGGAAGCTACTATGCTATTTCTTTCAATGTTAGTAATTATTGAGAGATTATGAAAGTCTTTTTCACACTCAGGAGGTGGAAACTGTCTCTTGGCTCTCACACCTTCAGATAGTTGTGGCATTAGGGACAAACAGTAACTGGGACTTAAGACATAAAAAGTATTTTTTATTATTATATTCTTCTACTGTATATAGCAGGGTTACAGAAAACTGACTCAACCTACCCTTTCTTTCACTAAAGACTTTCTTTTATCTTCCTCATTTGTGCCAAAGTTCCCCCCATATTCATTCTGAAATATATTGCAGTATTCCAGAATACTCCTCAGTTGGTGCTGTTGTGTTATATATTGTAACAAAACATAATATTCTCCTAAAGCTTATCGCAACACTATCCTGTTTGCTTTGTCTGGTAGTGGTCTTTATTTCAAGGTCATTGGCTATTTCCCAGTTAATTAATACTTTCACAAGGAGCAGCAAATCAAGAAGAAAATTGAGATCAGTGAGGTGAGGTAGTCTGTGAAACTTAAGGTAAAATCAGGAATTGAGAACAGCTATAGTTGTCCATTATCCATGTTCTCCCATCCTCTACTGAAGCAGATCCAACCCTTCTATATGTTAGTAGACAGTTTCATGAGTTGTTCTGGTTTAAAAAAATAAAAAGAAGAAGAAGAAAGACGGCTGGTAACCCACCTTCTGGTAATGAATATGACCTTCATTTAGGTTTGTCCTTAGTCAAAGCACTTGAAAACTTTCTTGCTTAGTAGAATCAAACAGAATTTATATTCAGCTAACATAGACTTTGAACGGTCTGGATTATCTCCTTGACACAATGAATGACACTTCAGAGATGAACTTCAGAGTACAGTATTATATTGGAACACTGATGGGCAATATTCTCCTCCTACAAAATCTGAATTTTGTTAAAATTTGAATTTTTCCTTTAATCTTTTTAAAATCTATATGAGTAAAAATGCCTATAAAGTGGAATCATTTGTTCACCTTCACATTTGACTGATTGTTCTGGTTAGATATTTGGCTTTTGTTCTGTGGTCTAGATTAAGAAGGGGATAATAGTAAAGGAGCTATGATTGGTTTTAAAAAGTTAAGTTATTGAGTATAAACGGAAGAATTCATGTCTAAAGGAAAAAATCTTGAGATTCTAATCAGCTCTAAGTTCCATATAAATCAACAATAATATGGCAGCCCAGAAAGCAAGTTTCATCTTAAGCTGAATTAATAAAAGTGTAACTTGCAGTCATAGGTCACATTCTGCCACCAGCATGATAAAATTAAAGTTCTGTGATCAGTTCTGAGGGCCACAGTTTAGAAGGGACACTAGAAAAGTATGTAGAATAGGACCACCAAGATGCTGAAGGACTTCAAGTTCATTTTACATTAGAAGCTGTAAGAAGGATTCAGGGATGTTTCTTCTGGTAAAAATTTGGGATTATATGACAACCATCTTAAAATACCTAAGGACTGTCCTGCCAAGGACAATTTGTTGATATAGTTTGTTTTTATATCACATGTATTTCCTACTGTATTCCTCTAGGGTCCTGTCCCAGAGCAGCCTTCTCTTGTAACAAATAATGAAAGGACAAAGAAAAAATATTTAAAAGTTCCTCAAAACTAACCAGTATATCAAAACTCCCTGATGCTATATGCAGTATCCAACACCCATGATACCCCCACTTCTTTAAAAGAGCAGAAGAGAAATATCTTTTGATTTAACTTCTGTGGGGCCAAGCTTGATCATTACAATTTCACAATGTTAAGTTTGAATTATTTCATTATTTGTATTGTTTCTCCTCTCATTCTAAATATTATTTTCTTTATTCTTATTACTTTATGTGAATTAATAGAATTCTTTTCTTGCTTCTCCATTTTCATCACATTTACTTCTTATAAAATAGACATCGTGCATAGTAGCATTCATGTGCTGCAATTTGTTTGGCTACTTCTTAATCTATTTTGTTTCTACAAAAAGTGCTGCTATAAATATAGAACAAATTTATTAATCAGAACATCAGGCACACTATGTTAGGAATACAAAGATAAATACATAAAGCCTATCTTGTTCTCAAGGAATTTTCATTCTAACAGGGAAAACAACATAGATACTACTAAAATCTAAGTAATTGAGTGTGGGGGGATGAATGAACTGAAAGCTTTGGGAATGAGGAAAGGACTCCCAGGGAGAAGTGGCACTAGAGCTAAGTTCTGTAAGAGCTCAGGGATTTTGAGACATGAAGATAAGGAGGAGCAGAAAGTGGTGCAATGAATAAAGCATTGGGCCTGGAGTCAGGAAGACCTACATTCCATTCAGGCCTCATATACTTACCAGCTGTGTGACCCTAAGCAAATCACTTCCTCTTGTTTGCCTCAGTTTCCATCTGTAAGATAAGTTGAAAAAGAAATGGAAAACTACTCTAGTATTTTTTCCGAGAGAATTTTAACTGGGGGCGGAGCCAAGATGGCGGAGAAGACACACGCGTCTTTCTAAGCTCTTCTCTTACCCTCTTTATCAATAATATATCAAACCTCAAAAATAGTCTTGACTGCTACAATTCGTAAAGATAAGAAGTAGAACAACTCACCAGCCGAAAAAAATCTGCAGTCTCGCCAAAAAAGGTTGGTTCGGGGCCAGGGGGAGTCAAGGCAGACTGGGAGAGAAATTAGGTTCCGAGGAGAGTCTCAAACCGAGGGTGAAGGCACAGATCTCAGCATAAGCGCAGCCCCAACCCGCAGTAAGGGGCTTTTCCTTGGGGCAGTCAGGATCCTGCACGGCAGGAGGACACAGCCCGGGTTAGCCTCCAATCTGCACAGTGGGGAGCCGGCTTGGGGCCATAGAGCTTTTCCAGGGCGATTTGCATCAGGCAGAGACACTGGGGCAGAGTTTGTGGCGGTTCGCCTGCAGTCAGCTGCAATACTCACAGTCCCACAAGAGGCTCCGCCGCGGTGACACTTTCACCACTTAGTCTCTAGCCGAGGGCAATCGATAATCCACTCAGCCCTACTAAGCAGTTTGATAGCTCGGCCAGTGCTGAATCCACCTCCTGTTGGGGAAGGAAAACTCTCACACAGAGCACTTCCCCATACCTTGGAGCGAAATCGGTTTACATCTCTCCCTATTCTGCAGAGGAAGCTGGTAACCCCTTGCCTAGGAGACCTACCCTAAAGGCTTTAAAACATGAATAAAAAGATGAAAAGAACAATCGACAGCTTCTATGCAGAAAAAGAGCAGGTCAGCAAACCTGAAGAGACCTCAAACAGCAAAATGCATCAGACTGTCCTCCTTTACAGAATGCTCTCAGAAGAGGCCATTAAAAGTCTCAAAAGAGAGTTAGAAGATAAATGGGGAAAGGAAAGAGAAGCCTTACAAGAGAGCAACAACTTCCTGAAATACTAATTGGAAAAATAAAGAATTCACTACAAAGTAGGATTTGTGATTTGGAAAAGACAAAGAACTCTGAAGAAAGTAGGATCCATGAATTGAAAAGACAAAGAACACGAAGAAAGTAGGATCTGTGAATTGAAAAGAAAATAATTCACTAAAAAAAAAATTAGTGAAATGGAAAAATTCCACAGACCAAACAATACATTCAAAAACTCAATTGGACATATACAGAAAGAAGTAAAAAAGCTATTGAAGAAAATAATTCTTTAAAAATTAGAACTGAACAAATTGAAACTAATGATTCATTGAGACAGCAAGAATCAGTCAAGCAAAACAAAAAATGACAAACTGGAAAACCACGAATTATCTACTTGCAAAAACGACAGACTTGGAAAATAGATCTAGGAGAGATAATCTGAGGATTATTGGACTTTCTGAAAACTATGATGAAAAAAAAGAGCCTAGATACTATTTTACAAGAAATCATCAAAGAGAACTGCCCAGATGTAATAGAATCAGAAGGTAAAATAGGATTGAAAGAATTCATCAACACCTTCTGAAAGAAACCCTAAAATAAAACCCTAAGGAATATTGTGAAAATTTCAGAACTATAAGATTAAGGAAAAAATTTTACAAGCAGCCAAAAACCATTTAAATACCGAGGTGCACAATAAGGATCACCCAAGATCTGGCTGCCTCTACATTAAAGGAAAGAAGGGCCTGGAATATGATATTCCGAAAGGCACAAGAACTTGAGATGCAGCCAAGAATAAACTACCCAGCTAAGCTGAGCATTTTCTTCCAGGGAAGAAGATGGACATTTAATGAAACAAATGAATTCCATTTGTTTCTGAAGAAAAACCAGAACTAAACAAAAAATTTGATCTCCAAGAATAGAACTCAAGAGATGCAGAAAAGGTAAAAATAACCTTTGAGAATTGTATTTCTGTTGTGGATATACAAAAAGAATACATGTATAATTTGATTGTACTGATATAACATAAAAAAGGGAAGTAGATATGGAAAAGGGATGATGGCAGAATAAGGTGGGAAGGAGGGATAAAAAGAGGGGAACCACATCCCACAAAGAGGCTAAGGAACTTATCATATCTGAGGGAATTTAGAGAGGGGAGGAACATTGTGTGAATCTTACCTCATCAGAGTTGGCTCAAAGAAAAAATAATTGACATTTGTTTTAGAGGAAATTCTCTCGCCTCATTAAAAACGGGGGAGGAAAAGGGAAAAGAAAAGAGTAATAAGGGAAGGAAGGGGGGAAGACTCAAAGGGGGAGGGAGGGATTATAAAGAGGATAAGATCGTGATACAAGAGGGGTACATAAGTTTAAAAAGGGGGAAAGAGGGTTGGGGGAGGCAAGAATAAGTAAAGCACAATCTGGGGTTATTAGGATGGCAGGAAATACAGATTTAGTAATTCTAACCGTAAATGTAAATGGGATGAACTCCCCATAAAGAGGGAGGCAGATAGCAGACTGGATCAAAAGTCAGAACCCTACAATATGGTGTTTACAAGAAACACATTTAAAGCAGGGGGATGCAATAGAGTAAAAGTAAAAGGCTGGAGCAAAATCTATTATGCTTCGGTGAAGTCAAAAGAGGGTAGCCATCCTTATCTCAGATCAAGCAAAAGTAAAATTGATCTAATTAAAAGAGATAAGGAAGGTAACTACATCCTGCTAAAGGGTAGCATAAACAACGAAGCAATATCAATATTAAACATATATGCACCAAGTGGTATGGCACTCAACTTCCTAAAGGAGAAGTTAAGAGTTGCAAGAAGAAATAGACAACAAAACTGTAATAGTAGGAGATCTCAACCTTGCACTCTCAGAATTAGACAAATCAAACCACAAAACAAATAAGAAAGAAATTAAAGAAGTAAATAGAATATTAGAAAATTAGGTATGTTGGATCTTTGGAGAAAATTGAATGAGATAGAAGGGAATATACTTTCTTCTCAGCAGTTCATGGAACCTATTCAAAAATTGACCATATATTAGGACATAAAGACCTCAAAATTAAATGCAAGAAAGCAGAAATAGTAAATGCTTTCTTTTCAGATCATGATGCAATAAAAACTACATTCAACAAAAAGTTAGGGGGAAATAGACCAAAAAGTAATTGGAAACTAAACAATCTCATCTTAAAGAATGATTGGGTGAAGCAGCAAATTATAGATACAATTAATAATTTCACTCAAGATAATGACAATGATGAGACATCATACCAAAATTTGTGGGATGCAGCCAAAGCGGTAATAAGAGGGAATTTTATATCCTTAGAGGCTTATTTGAATAAAACAGAGAAAGAAAAGATTAATGAATTGGGTTGCAACTAAAAAACTAAAAAGACCAAATTAAAACCCCAATCAAATACTAAATTGGAAATTTAAAATTAAAAGGAGAAATTAAAATATTGAAAGTAAAAAACTATTGAACTAATTAATAAAACTAAGAGTTGGTTCTATGAAAAAGCCAATAAAATAGATAAGCCTTTGGTAAATCTGATTAGAAAAAGGAGGGAGGAAAATGAAATTAGTAGTCTTAAAAATGAAAAGGGAGAACTTTCCACCAATGAAGAGGAAATTAGAGAAATAATAAGGAGTTATTTTGCTCAACTTTATGCCAATAAATTTGATAACCTAAGTGAAATGGATGACTACCTCCAAAAATACAGACTTCCCAGAGAATTTTAACTGGGGTCATTAAGATTTGAACACAATTGAAATAAATCATTAGCAACAGCATTCATATAATAATTCATAATTCATATAACAGCATATATATAATAATAATGGCTTAGTATAGCCAACCATGATCCTAAGTATTTTACAATTGTGATCTCATTTGATCTTCACAATAACTTGGGAGCTGGGTGCTCTTATTATCCCCCTTTTACAGATAAGGAAACTGAGGCAAGCAGTGGTTAAGTGACATACCCAATGACACACAGCTAGGAAGTATCTGAAACTAGAGTTGAATCAAGGACTTCCTGAGTCTAGTACTCTTTCTACAGCACTCTCATATATTCCATAATGAAGCAAAAGCCATTCTTTGAAAATGTTAGTTCATGATAATGTCCTTTTGGTATCATAGTTTGAAATATATATGAAGTTGGAAATGATGAGGTGAAAAGTGTCTATCACCTGAATTACAACTCCCCTCTAGGATGTTTGGACAGAGCTGTGTCTTCTTTGGTGAAATTCTCAACTCTCCATGATGTTCGCAAACATTTTAATATGTTCCCCAAAGGAGATCGCTCAGGTTCCTCTAATATTTCGTAAGTACTGTTACTATCCCAAAGCTGTTCCTCTGTTATCCTTCAGTTTCTGTACCTGACTTGCTCATCATTTTTTCCCATGTAGTAGAAGGAATGCTACATTTTGAGTCGAGGGAGTTCATCTCAAATCCTGGCTCTGCCACATAATGACTGTATGACTTGGAACAAGACAGTTGACTTCTCTCAGCCCCAGTTTCTTTTTTTATTGCAAGATATTGTCCTACATAATGTCTGAGTTCCCAACTGAGCCCTTGAATGTTGTTGCTCTTGTTGTTAGTATTTCTGTGGTGCTGCTGTCGTTCTTGCTGCTGCTGCTGCTGCTTCTGTTGTTATTCTTTCTGCTGCTGGAACTGTTGATTTTTTTTCTCTGTTGTTTTACACCACTCCTTTCAACAAAATCCTCTTTTGTAAAATGCTGTACCCAGCCTTCCTCCATCCTGTGTGCAGATTTCCCTGTACCATTATCTTTCACAGCCATCCAAGTGCCAGTCCTTAAAAACAGCAACACAGAAGCCTCTCAAATGAAAGGAAACATGCTAATACTCAATGCATTCAGAATGATCCCTGCATACGTCAAATTCTTACCCAGAAGTCTTTAACCACCTCTTTCTAAGTTGTTTTTTTTTTTTTTAAGAGGCTTCCAGTTTCTTAAACTCTAGAGACAGCTAGCTGTTAGTTAGATGTCACACTATTAAGTACTGGTTTCCATAAATACCAAGGATGTCTGCTTTCTGCTTGTGTCTTAAGTCTTAAGGGCCATCAGTGGACAAGTCTAACAATACTCCCACTGTCATATTTACACTTGAGGGCTTGTTATATATTTTTCCAAGCTATGTAAACAGATGAACAACTTGAGTAAGAAGTGGTAATATCATCTCACTTTTCCTCTCTTTCCAGACACCATGCACAATGAGATTGTCAAGGCCTGTTTGTTAGACTCCATGGCTCATTACAGGTAGACTGATCTTTACAGAGATAAAGCCATCCTGGAGGGTCAGAAGGGGTAACTGAATAGACTACTTTATCTGTCTTCAGCTCACTTAGGTTTATGAATGGTAGCTTAAACTTGCCAGACACTTTAGAAGTTTTTTTTTTTTTTTTTTTTTAATGGGGAATTACACAAGTGGCATTAGACTTTACCCAGTTAAAACACTTGCTTAAGCAGTTTGATATGATTAAAAGCCAGTGTGCAAACTCCTATTTGTTCTTTTGTGTTTTTCTTTGCTGAGGTTGTTTTTTGATACCATGACGGAGAAGTACATTGTAATGGAATGAACAATGGACATGAAACAAAGACATGGCTTAAAACTAATCCCTAACATTTGCTAACTGTATCTGTGGGCAACTCTTCTCTCCTTTCCAAGCCTCAGTTTCCTCATTTGAACATCAGTTAATTTGTTGTTGTGCAACATCCCTCCCCTAAAACAGATCATAAGTAGTATATATTTTATAATAAGCATATGGGATAACTGGAGGCTTAGAGATATTACAAGACTTGCTCATTATTCATACCACTAGTACAACCAAACTTCTGAGTGTGTCTATTCTTCTTTCTCCTATACCAAGATGCTCTTCCTTCTTCATCTACTAAACATACCTAAAAATACTCACACTTCTTGTGAGGCGTGCATTTTAGAAACCTTGTAGTGATACAGAAATGTGAGTTATTATTTCTATATTCTTTTTGATTCTATTAAAACCATTCCACTCTGTTGACATTTGTGTAGTTATTTCAGGTGGTGATGTTTCATCATTTAAAAAGGAACGTTTTTCCATAGTATTTGAAAGGAGAAATGTTAAATGTTAAGGGTTCTTTTTCTAACCACAATTTCATCAGTTTCTTATTATACATATATGATTATAAAGCAATTTGCATGAAATTTACACCTTTTTGAATTTTGAAAATTGCCTTGTTGAAAAAGAATTGCTGTACTTCTCAATACCACCCTGATTAATCACAGTTATAGAGTAGACATAACACTTTTATTAAACTCTCACTGAGCAGGAAAATTAGCACTTCCTGCAATAACGATACTAATTTCATTAGTGAACGTTTTCATTTATAAAGCTCTACTTCCTTATTCTGCATCTTTTATCTCTTCTTTACTGACTGGAAAAAAGTACGTGTGTGTGTGTGTGTGTGTAACAATCAATTTCTTGCTATAATTCTTCACCAAACACAGTGACAATGTTTATGTAGACTCCTTGATAAGTCAGCTTTGTAACTGGTCACTTTTAAGGCCATTACATACTTATTGTCACATGACAGTATTTGAACTTTTAGAAATTAAACTGTAGTAAGACTCAAATTACAGAACCTTCAAGTTGAAAGAGACCTCCAAGGACTATGATTAATGCTGGGGATACAAATAGAAAAGTGAGATAAGTTATGTTCTCAAAGAGGTCACATTTTAATAGATCATACTTATGAGAGGAATCTGCAGCAGAACAGGGAAGGGCCCAGTGATACCAAGTGCAGAACTTGGTAATTACTGAGGTAATCCATTCCTTTTCTTGAACAATTAGTTGTTAAAACCACAAATTGCTAAATAAATATGAACTTGACATACTTACTTAATAGATGTTCATGACAACTTTTAATCTCTCTGAATCCCTGTTTCCATTTATATTAATATTGGGAACAATAATACTTGAATAAGCTACTTCACAATATTGTTCTTTGTCTTCTATGAAATCTTGTCACCCCACCACTCCTTATCCAGTCCATTGCCTGAGTTTTTCTTCACTTTTTTCCTCTGAAAATCTTGTTGATAACTAACTCAATTTTACCCTGTTCTCAATCCAAAATTTCTTGCTTCTTGTCCTAAAATCACTCTTTTTTTTGCAACCCTTGACTACCACCATTCTCCACTTTTTCTGCTCTTACACAATTTCCTGAATGCTATTAAGAGAAGCCACAAAATGATATCTCCTGTATTCACCAAAAATTTGTGTTGCCTACCCTTGATTTGGGTATCATTGTTTTATGGCCATACTTTTACTCTGCAACCACTTGACTCCTTCCCATACTTCCTGCAGTCTCTGTTCTAAATCTCTCATCCAGGAATTCTGCTTGAACTTGTGTCCAAGCTGTGTTTTTCAGTTTTTGCCTATGGATGTTTTGGAGATACCTTTCTTTTTCTCAATTTGTTGGGTATCCTGCCTCCATAACAGCTCTTAATGGCGGGTTTTTGTTTTGTTTAGTTTTTACTCATTCCTTCAGCTTTTTTGACTATAGACTATGTTATTGTCAGGCTCTATGCATTTCTGTAGAGGAATGTCTGAACTGAACCTTTGTTCTCTTTGAACTTTCTCCTGCTTTCTTGCGGTATTGAGTGTTGTTATTCCAGATGTTAAGGATAGTTCAGGGTTGGGACCCACAAGCTTTTAGTGCTTCCAAAGTGATATGGTCTGGGGTAAGATCTGATCACAGGCCTGAATCCAGCAAGTTCCTGATCCAACTTTTGATTTGAGACACACTCATGTCTGTATCTCATCTACTGGAAGTTTTAAGAGATTTATATTGGACTCAGCTATCATTGATTAGCTGTAAATCTCTGCATGTTCATATCATCTGAATCGCAAGCTTCTGTTTGGTTTGAAATTCATGCCCTGTTTATTTCACTGCAGGGTTCAGACTGTGTAGAGGCTAGAACTAAGGTTCAGTTGTGGCTCTGGAATCACTATCACGCAGCTACTTTTTGCTTCTGCAATTCTCAGTACACTGCCTAGAAATCTCAACTATTCCCAAACCTCCCAAATGTCCTTGGATTTTAGATCCTCTCCTCATTCTGTTCTGGGTCTGGAACCTAGAAATGAGTACTGAGGGATTGAGCTGTTAGTTGACACCTCTTCCCATGGCTTCCATAAAGTCACCCCAGTGTCCTGGTATGGATTTGGGATTTCAGCTTGCCTCAGAGTGAACTTTCATCTTCTTTCAACCTATAGATTCTAGAATGCTCCCTGTCAACTGCTCTATTCTTGATCAAATTTACTCTCAATGTTTGCAGACTTCTCTATCTATTCCTCTAAGCAAATCTGGCTTGGAAAAATGACCAACTGTGATTGTTTTTTCTTAGATTTTCCATTCAGGATTTAGTCTGATGTTCTCAATCTTTGTGGAAAAAAGTGTAGAGGACTTGAGGTTTACTCAGTGCTGATCTAAGATATATTTAACTTACGTGCTAATTACATAGGCTACCTGTCCAACTGCATGTCATCTTATTCTGCACAAAGAGACTTGATCTATAGAAAAATCTCCTTTGAGTTTTCTTATTTGGAGAACTAACCCAATCAAAATAATGATCCTATTTGATAGCATTTAGATGTTCATTTTTAACTGTAGAGTTTGCTTCTTTCTTTTTTAAAAAAAAATAGTTTTTTCCAGTTTTTAAATTTATTCACAGGTTGTAGTATCAATATGTAACACTTTCTTGTACTTAAAATGCAACATTCCTTAGTAAATACTCAGAAGGAGATTTTTAAACATGTAAAAAATCAGTTTTCATAAGGTTACATCTTTTTACCTCTTTATATAAGACATGCTATATTAAAAGAGAGATTAAATTTTACTCTGCAGAGTAAAATGCAAACACAAAATTATTTTTTCATTTTTCAGGGCATGCACAGGATTATCATTTATTTATGAGACTTTTTTTAATCTTGAATCTATGGAAATCTTTTCTTGAAGCACAATATAATATTGAATTGGGAATGTTGTCTGACAGTTTCCTCCTTACAGTTGCATAGAATGATTCTACTGTATGAATTTTTTAAAGGAGCCTCAATATACTCTGCATTTGAAAGGAAAGAAATAATCACTGTAATCTTGGAGAATCTTTTAAAGATACTTTCTTCTAGGTTTTTTTTTTTCCTTCACATTTCAGACAAACTATTCTCTAACAAATAATGTATTTTTTGTGATTTCTAAGACCTCACCACTGTCCAGTTCTTTTATCTTGTCTAAAAATTTATACCTTTACATACATAGAAATTCATCTCATATACTCTTAGAATTGGAAGGAAACTTAGAGATCATCTGAACCTACTCCTCTTTATAGACATGAAAAAAACTTGGGTCTCAGGGAGAAGGGATCCCCTCAAGGTCACCTAGTTGATTAGTGGCAAAGTCAGTCTTTTCTAACTTCAATATCAGAATTCTTTCTCTAGTGCCAACCTTTCAGCTTCCCCAAGACATTTTTGTAAATGTATAGCTATGAATCATCCATTATCCACTTCTTCAAACTGAGTTTTTTCCTCCTTCATGTGAGATACTATTTGTTACTTTTACTCTGATCATAGGAGATGCGATAGTATTCACATATCTCACAAAATGTTTGGTATAGCTTTCCTTCATAGGCTTTCCTTTTTATCTATTATTATTCTACATAGTGAGAGCCCACATTGGAATTAATCATCTCATCTTTCATCTTTTAATTTTTGTCCAAATCAGACAATAGACATTCCACTAAAGATTCTGTTTCTCAAGTAGCTACATGATCATGTGGCTTCCAAACTCTTAATTCAGATATGATCATCTATCTGATCTCTAGGTAAGGTGATCCTATTTTCACGAACCCATTTTTACTCATACTCTGATGGTCTGGCTTTCTACCTACTTTCACCAACATGAGCACACTCCCTTATCCCTCCCCCAAATATAAAAGAATACTAGGGACTCCAAACGGTACCTTTCATACATGGCAACTGTCATGGCTTATAATATAACTGGTCTCCAATGATAGCATTGCCACATGATGAGAGAATTAGGAATAGTGTTCACTCTGTTTTACTGAGGGGATGCATACTGAGTGGGAAATGTGCTTCAGTTCACTGACATGATGTTCATTAACCCTGCATTTTTAAAGTGAATTTCACAAGAAAGGGTGATCCCAATCCAGAGTTTGTGCACTCGGCACTATTATAGATAATCTGCCTGTTACTTTGTATTCTAATTCCTACCATTTTGCTCTGCAGTATTTTTCTTGTTGTTGTGTGTTATTATATTGTTGCTATTGGTCATGTGCTGGTACTCTTTCATATCCCTAGCTATTCCTAGTAAAGATTGTATTCTCTTTCTCTTCACCAAATTCTTGTGTAAGCTGTCAAAAATGAAACAAAACAAAACAAAACAAAAAAACACAACAACAACTTTAACCTCTCCTTCTTCCACAAAATTCTATAGGATAACTTGACAATCCATGATGCAATTTTGATAATCTCTTTCATTGTCCATTTTACGACCATCAGTATTTGTACTGCTTTTCCCACCCCCAAACTCATCTCAACCAATAATATGCCCTCTGTTCTGATAATCCTAATATCAAACTCCTCTTGTTCCTTAGGCCTCATGAAAGACAAATGTCATTTATCCCAGTCTTCTGAGTCAGTTATGGGAAGACACATAGTCTTATTCTAACCCCTGTTGTCTATCTGGTGGATAGAGCACTGGACCTTGAGATGAAATCCAGTCTTGGACACTTATTCTGTGACCCTGAGAAAGTCATTTTACTTCCTATTCACTTCAGTTTCCTCAGCTGTAAAATGAGGAAAATAATATCATCTACCTCACAGTGTTACTGTGAAGATCAAATAAGATATTTGTAAGAATTTCTTAACTTAATATCTGGAACACATTAGGCACTACATTAATGCCTATGCCCTTTCTTTCCCCACCTTCTTCTGCTATCATCTGTTCAGGGATCAATTTCCAGATTTCTACTGAACAAAATGTCTCCTGGTTCCATCTTAGTAAAAACAACCATTCTGTGGCCCACAGTACTTGTGGGGAGGAAGGGGGTAGAACATAGCCAGCAACAGCTCTGAGCCATCTTCAGCTCAACTCCATAACTGCTCAGATCATATCTTATTTTTAGTTGGGTCGTTAGGAATCATTTATTCTAATGCTATCTTTTTTAATAGTTGGGGAGATTCATGAATTCTCTTTCACTTTTATTATATGACATATCCACCATATGTTTTTGCACAATAAGGTGCTTTTAGTTTATACCCACCCTTCCATGGAAATTTTTAGGTATCATTTGATCCTTAGTGATATGCTATATTTTTGTTTCTTCCATTCAACACCTGGTTCTCTTCCCTGGAGATTTCATTTCCTCAGTCTTTATAGCATTCCTTTGGAACAAGACTATTTGAGAAGGCATATGGGGTATCACTTTAAGAAGGATCATCAAATTCTAGAATTGTAGACCATTGCAGTTGTAAGGAAGGCTCATCACTTCCTTAGACATTGGTTTCTCCTGATTTTGTTCCTACCTGTATAATTATGTTCACAATCTCTTTTAAAGGTGTTTTATGTATACTCTTTCTTTTGAACATCCCTATCACTTCCTAATGACTCACTGTTCCCCAGAAAACCCTCTCTTATTGCAGGAACAATCAGACAAAATAAATCAATACAAGTATCTCTCTAAAAATTTAGACTTCTTTCTACACATATTATCTCCCACCTCTTTGTGGATGGAATGAATCTTTGCCATCAAGATCATTTCCTTTGTGTGTGTTTCCCAAAACCCTACAGTGGGCCCTTCCCCTTGGGCTGTCTTCTCTCTGTATATTCTTTCCTTGGGGTTTTTATTTGCTCTCATGGTTCAACATTACCTCTGTAAAAATTATTTCTAAACTTGAATATCTAACTTCAATATCTCTCCTGAACTCAATTTCTATGCTAGAATGTACCTCTTTGTCTTTTCCCCTTATGTATTCTTAGGCACTCTAAACTCAGCACCCTCCAAATACCTCCTAATCAGGACCTTCTCTAAACATCTTGATTTCTCTAGAAAGTATCACTCTCCTGTCAGTCACATGGATTTATGACTCCTGAGTAATATTTGACCCTTGCTTCTCCTTCCTCATATACTGCCAGTTGCTAAGTCTTATTGATTCTACTTCTACATCATCATATAATCTGCCCCTTTCTTTGCATTCACCTAAATATCAACCTAATTCTCTTGCCTGGACAATTGAAGCAGCCTTCTATTTGGAGAAGCTATTGCCTATCCCCCTCCCCAAGCTCCCATTTTTCATCCACCACACAGTTGCCTACACTGTGTTTCTAAAGCACAGGTTTGTCCTAGGCATTCTTGCATTCACAAACTTTCTCCCCAGAATAATAAACTCTCAACATGGCATTAAAGGCTCCTGACTATTTTGCTTCTTTTTCATCCTTATTGCATATTCTTTTCCTTCATGGAGTATATAGTCCAAACAAAATTATCTGTTCTCTGAACTCAGCAATACATCTCTTGTTTCCATGAATTTCTATAAACTATCTTCCATGTCTAGAATGCACTTCTTTCTCATTTTCCCATCTGTCAGTTAGTCAACAAGTATTTATTAAATGTTTTATTATCTGCCAGGAACTGTGATAAGGGATACAAGATTCAAAGAAAGGCACAAACAGACCTTGCTCACGTTTTAATGGGGGATTCAACATACAAATCATAATATCCATTCAGGATATGTTCAGTGAAACTCAAAGGTAATCTTAAAGGTCAGGGACTAGAGAATACCAAAGAAACCTCATATGGAGGTCGGGATCTGGGCTGATTCTTTATGGGAGCCAGAGAAGCTAAGAGGTAGAAGTAACAATTTTAGAGTCCAGGAATTGGAAGATGGAATGATGCATGAATAAGTGGCAATGCACCAGTGTAACTGGATTATAGAATGCATGGAAGGGACTAAAGTGGGGGAAAAAATCAGAGGCATAGAATGGCACCTGTTTGAAATGGACTTTACATTTCAAGCAGGATTTTATATATAATCCTGAGTTGAAAGGAAGCCAATGAAGTTTATTAAATAGAATTTTGATATGGTCAAACCTGTATGTTAGGAAGATTTCATTAGTAGATAAGTGGAAGATATTTGGAATTGGGAGAGACTTGAGCCAAGGAGAACAAGTATAAGGCTAACACAGTAGTCCAGGAGAAAGATGATGAGGGCCATGTGATTAAAATAGAAGTGAATGTATAAAATAAATGTCATCAAATTAAAAACAGTGAGATTTTATAAGAAAAAGGATGTTTAGTTTAATTGCTAGTGAGGATTAAGGATGTTATTAAGATTGAAAGACTAGGTGACAGGGACATAGTGCTTCTCTAGCCTATAATAGAAAATTTGAGAAACAATATTTTTTGGGAAAGGAAATGAATTATGTTTTGAATATAATTGAGTTTGAGATTCCTATGGTACATCCAACTCAAAATATCAAGAGGCAGTTGTTAACATGGTACTGGAGCTAAAAAAACAAAAAACAACAAAAAAAACAAGATTAGGGCTTGCAATATGAATCCGGGAATTATCTGAATAGAAATGATAATTAAACTAATGATGAAATCACCAATCAAGAGGGAAAAGAGAAAAGGGCTCAAGACAGTCTCATGTCACATAAGCAATAAGGAAGAGAACCAGGAGTGAACCCAGGTCTCCTAATTTCAAATTCACTTGCAGTAAGAGAATTGGACAAAGGAAAGTTCCTATGCTCCATTATGAAGTATCTAGATTAGAATGAAGTAGATGCATCATCTTTCTCTGAATATAAAACAAGGTTTTTTTGGAAGACCTTCTGCATTGAGGAGGTTTGTATATAGCAAAATATTCACAGCAGTACTTTTTGTCTTAGCAAACAGTGAGAAACAAAGTCGCTGCTCTTTCATTGACACATGACTCACAATTGTGATAAAATGGAATAAAATGGAATATTATATGAGAAATAATGAATATAAAGTATTCCCAGGAGTATGAGAAGACATGTAACTAAGAAAACATTAAACACAGAGAGTACAATAACATAACTAGAAAGAACAGTAAGGAAATCAAAACCCAAGATGGAATTCTTTGTTATTATAGAACTAGAACCTGGAGAATATTGTTTTTATATTCCTCCAAGGCTGAGCTCAGGTATTGGTTTGTCCGTGAAGCCTTCTCTTGACTTTTTCAGTCATTAGTGCCTTCTGAACTTTATTCACCTCATATCATTTTTACTTGTATAAATGTTCTAATCCCAGTACCTTCTCTATACAACTCAGTAGTCTTCATGGTAGGTGGGTGGGGATTCCATGCATAAGAATGCTCTCAAAGGACTGAAAATCCAATTAAGTAGCAAGAAATATTATCTTTGAGATCTTAGTCTGCATTAAGAAAGTTATAGTTTTATATAGTATTTATATGGCATTAAGGTGGTATTAGTTCCTCACCATTATGCTACTGTCATTCCTGGATGACAGTCTGGATTATTGTGTTCAGTTCTAGACACCACATTTCAGGAAGAAGATTGATAGGGTGAAGATTGTCCAGTGAAGGGCAGTCAGGATGTTGAAAGACCTTGAGATCATGTCATTTGAAGTCTAATTGAAAGAACTGAAAATGTTAAGCATGGAGAAGATTGCTAAGGGACAGGGACATGATAGCTGTTTTCAAGCATTAGCTGTGGGACCCTGGATAAGTAATGAGCTGAAGAAGGAAAGGCAAATCACTCCAGTATCTTTGCCAAAAACACTCCATATAGGGTTATGAAGATTTGGGCATGACTGAAACAACTGAATAACATCATGAGAAAGGTGCAGAACCAGCAGCGATGTGTGGAATTTGGAGTTAGTTAAAAAGCATTTATTAAGTTAAACCATGTGCACTAAGAATTAGGATCTAGATTAGTTGATGGAGATACAATTAATTAGTTCATAAACATTTGTGAAGTACTTCCACAGTGCCAGGTACTATGTTAAGCACTGGGGAAACTAGGAAAGACAAAACTAAATCATCCATATATGATATAATAAAATTTAAATTCAGAGATCTTAACACTTGCCTAGAGTCTGATGGCACTCAAAACCAACCAATTTCTTGATTTCAGATGTAGTATTCTTTTAAATACATTCTACTGCCTCTTAATAAATTTTTTTTGGATTGAGTTAAATTGAATTAAATGGAATGGAACCAAACATAACAAAATAAAATAGCACATTTCACACAAAAGTTTCAATATCTGTTGAGTGACAGCTAAGGAACCTCTCTTAGAGGTAGAGACTGGATTTGTAGTTGTGCATAGACTTGACTCTTGATTCTCTCTGTGTAACTGTGAAATCTACTTTCCTTTTTGATGCCTTGGTTTTGTTCTCTATAAAATAATTCGAGGAAGCATACTAGGTGATACCTTAGAGGCTTTCCAACTTAAGATGACATGAAAAAATATATCTATATAAGCTTCAGGAAGGTAGCAGTTCTTGCTAACCACAGATTCTAGCAACTTCCATTTCTTGAGTTCTTCCTCACAGAGATGCTCTCAGGACTGATCAAAGATGTAGGAAACCAGTCCTATGGAACATGGGCCAGTAACCAGAATGAAGGACACAGCAAATGATGCAGAAACAATTTCTTTAGTGTAAGTACATTTTTCTACAACATTAGCTTTATAATTCAGTGGTTCCGATGTTAGTCAATTACAGAAACAACATGTGATCCCCACCTGGTCTCTGTGGGATATTAAAAAATTAAAATTAAAATGTTGCTATTTCTTCATGTTGAAGGAAGAACTTTATAAAAGAGACAGTGATGTAAAATAATAAAATAGCAACACAAATATGATTTTTAAAACTGAGCTCAAAAAAGTTGAGAAAAGGAATGTATAGTGTTATTTCCCTTTTCCCCTTATTTTTTTTTTTTCATCTTTTACAGTGACATATGACTCTTGTTTGCTCAGGCTTTTCTCCTTAGACTTTATATTGTTAGGGGTTTCCACTTCTTTCTGTCATATGCAGTTGTGAAGTGAGGATGAGGGAGGGGGATGGGTTGAGAGATATGAGGCACACTATCATTGGAAGGACACCAGATAATACAAATTCCAATATCCGCTGTAAACTGGCATCCTTTAACTTCCTTTGCCCTCAGTTTCCTATCATGTAAAATTAAGGACTTAAATTAACTAAATTACCCTCAAATTCCTTTTGTTTCTAGATAAAAGAAATAGAGCATCTCAGAATTGAAAGTAGCCTTCAAGTCTTTAGTTTCAATATGTCTAAATAAGAATCACTTCTATGAATACCTGAAAAGTGACCATCTCAGTTCCCTTTATGCAAGGCCTTCTTCGAGGGTCTACAGGCATTCTTAGCCTTTGCAACAGTTCCAGTTGTTAGGCACTTTTCTTTAATAATGAAAACCTTAATTTGCAACTTTTGCCCCTTGTTCCTAGTTCTTCTAGGCTCAAACATAGCAAATCTAATCCTTCTTCCACCTGAAGGCCCTTCAAATACTTGACTATTCTGTGATTCTGGTTCTATGAGCAAGTCAGATCACCTCCCTGACCCTGAATTTCCTTGTCTACAAATTAAGGCTATTAATAATACTGGCATCACATACTTCACAGAACTGATAGAAGAAGAATACTGTCCAATCTGTAAAATGCTAGAAATTTGAATTATTATTAATGGTATTGTTATTATTAGTCATTAATTACGAATATCTAGTTTCTACTGGAAATCCACAATGACAAATAATCATTTGGTACAGCTCATGAGGAGCTGTGAATACACTGTCAGCCAAAGCTTTATCAGGACAAAATATGACATATTTTCTTCGGTCTCTCGCTCTTGATACTTACAGATTTTTTCAGCCAGCATTTGTTGTTATTTTATATCCTTAATTTTTGTATCACAATATTTTATAACATTTTTCAAAATCAAGTATTCTGATCTTTTTTTAAAAAAAATCTATAAAAAAGTTACATATGGTCATTGAACTAATTGCTAAAATGACACTACATTAATTAGATAATTAAGGACCTTGAACATGTGGCTATTGTATTCATTGGGCTGAAAGCCAACATTTTCTATAGTTGAGAAAATGTGTTATCATAATTCAAAATTCAATTGCTGTACCGTTTTTCATATGAATAGATAATACAGAATGGGTCTTAAATCTAGATTGAAAAAACTAACAAGAACTGGTTTTATTTTAATTGAGTTTTCAAGTACTCCTTCGCCATCTCATTGTCTTTAGAGTTTAACCCTTAGTGATTTTGACAACTTGCTTCTTATTCAAGTTATCATCCTGCTAATTAACAATAATGATTTTTAAAAATTTACTATTAACCTTGAATATGTTCTATTACTCTTATTATTATATGTTAATAAATGTTGTATAACCTGATTCTGAAGTACTTTTTTTTCCTGTTGAGAATAAACGTTTTCTGTATATTTTAAAGCAGTGTATTGCATAGACATGCATTGTTTCTTAGGTTCCATAGGATTTAAAGACAGGCAAAATCCTTTAGCCTAATAGTTTTATTTTTTTGTTTGAGAAACTGAGGCTTAGAGAGAACTGACTTTCTCTTACTCACTAAGCTGTAGAGTGTCAACAAAAACAAGTCTTATTTCAATGGCCTTTAAATGTTTATAAAGTTCATTTGTCATCACAGTATTGTGAGATAGGTTAGTGTAGGTATTATCCCCATGTGGAGAGAGATTGAGAGATTGAGATTGGGAAGCTGAACAGTTTTTTTTTTTTTTCAAATTTGTTTTATTTAAAGAAATACAATAAGAAAAAAGAAAAACAAAAAGGAATATTAAACAAAATGAAACAAAACAAAAGAGAACATTATCATGTGCCTCATAGAATATAAGGGAGGATTCAAAATATTCCAAAATATATAACAACAAATATCAGTTCAAGAAAGTATATATGTGTGTATATATATATATATATATATATATATATATATATATATATAAATGCATATATATATGTGTGTGTATTTATATAAGTGAAAGAAATTATATTCATTAGTGTCTATCTTTTCTTTACTTCCTTGTAAATTGTTCTTTTGTCTGAATGGAGCTTTCAGTGATCTCAAACTGCTTACTACTACAAAACCCCCTTATTAACACTGATATTTTCTTACTTATGTTTTATGTCTGCAAATTATAAAATACCCCTATTATCTCTAGATAATCAAAATTGTAGGTGATCCAAATATTTCCATCATCTTTCTGTTAAGTAGGCTGTTGTGTATTATCAATGATTGTTGTATGTCAAAGGAGACACCACAAACATCATTAAGTACATGTATGAGCAGAAAAAAAGCAGGCTGGCAATACAGTAAGGATGAAACATGAGATAATAAGTCTTACTGCTGTATTGATATCCCAAATGTTAAAGGATTTAGATATACATATATAAATAGTTTTGTTTGTTTGTTTTGTTTTGTTTTTGGTAGCTTCTTTGTCACTGTTTTGGAAAACTGTGAACAAGAAGCATATAAAATGGAAATAACTGGTTAAGTTCTAGTCTGTACCCATGGAGGGAATATCCACTTTAAAGTGATCATCCTCTAGTGAAATATCAAAGTGCATTTTAAGAATATAAGACCCATACTTTCTCTGTCTCATTGCAAAAAAATGAGAACTCCTGAATTCAATTCTAGATCTTTCTAGTCTAAGTTTGAAATTATAGGATTTCAAGATTTAGAGATGGAAGAAACAGTCTTTTCCTTCTATCTTATTTTATAGTTTAAGAAACTGAGGCGGCGGATGATAAATAATTTTCCAAAGTCATACAAATAGAAGTGGCAGAAATGGAATAAGCCCAAATCTTTTGATTAAAAATCTAGTATTTATTCCATAATGTAATATTTTTTCTCTTCTGTCACATGATTATAATGCACCTAATGTTCATTATGGTTTTGTAAAAATACATTGGGTGAAACAGTGGTAACAGGGGCAGTTATTTCTGAAGGAACATTGAACAAGTGACTGAACAAGGTTGCAGTGGTTTTTGCATCATTACAGTGGTGTTTGGTTGTCTGAATGACGTTCATTGGTAGGGCAGGGTTACACAGGGTCTGCCTGTTTCAGCGAATTTGCCATGTGCCTTAACTTATCAAGGTTATTTGTCAGCAGAATTATGTCTTGTAACTTTAGCCTCCATTTCTTTAGATGACAGGACTTAATGCAAAAGTTTTCCCCATACCCACCAGTAGTCTAAGTTGATTTCATATTCTTTTATTTTATAAAGTTTTGCTTATCAGGTTTGTCATCCTCCATTTGAAATTAAAATGTGTGGTCTCAAGATGACCTTAAAGTAACTGACCCCCAAATCTAATCACGGCGAGCGCCCGTGGAAATCGACAAATATGTCAGGTGTAACTTGGAGCATCAAAACATTGTTTTAAATATTTCATTTGCAAGCAAGGAAAGGATCATTCTTCAGTGAGTCCTCTGAGTGGAAAAGAAGGCAGGGACTGGCAAGTGTACGCTTTGCTGTTGTATAATCAGTACTCGTTATCAGGGGGTTCATATGAGTTGAAAATTTAGAGTTATATATTCTGTGTGAGTGAATTATTGATCACATTTACTGCTGGAAGAATGATCCTAAATGGTCAATGCATGGTCAAATAGTGTCAGGTAAAGGTAAAAATAAAATAAACTAAGATCTATATTTTTGATAGGAATGGTTGTTGCCTGATTTTATACTTGTGATTTGGGATTATTATTGAATACTGCTAAAATTTATACTTCAGGGTTCCATGATTTCATGATGCGTGAATCCTCTCTCCACTAATGTAGATTACAGTGCCCTCTATTCCTTTGAGGTAGAGCAGCATTGTCTGATACAAAAGAGCACTGAATTTAGAGTCAAAAGATTAAGGTTTGAGTATTATTGCTAATAATTCTAAATTGCATGATTGGAAAATCAGTTCATATCTCTAAGCCTCAGTTTCTTCATTTGAAAAATAAAATGATAGTAATTGTGCTCTTTATCTCAGATTATCATGAAAGATTTGTGCTTTATAAACCTTAAACCATTATTATATAATTGGAAAATAATGAAGTAATTAAAATGTATTTTAACAACACATTGTTGCAATACAAAATGTCAGAAATTGTAAACAGTTTCATGAATTGCTGTGTAGCAAATAATTCATCATTCATATCCTAATTCTGCCCTTAAGTATACTGGTTAGTATCTCAAGACCTCAGAGTCAGGAGGTACTTCAGACCCAAATCTGAGCAACAATCACCTTGACCCTAGCCCCTTCCACATGCTGCACACATTCTATAAACACATGTTTATAGCAGAATGTTTTTGTTATAGTGAAGAACTATTAACAAAGTAGGTGTTCATGGCTATGCAAATTGTGCCATATGAATCCATCACTATGCTAAAAGAAATTAGCATGAGGAATAGAGAGAGGCATAGTAAGATGGACTCAAAATATGTTATACAAAGTGAAGCCAACAGAATCAAGAAAACAATATACACAATGATTACAGCAATTGAGGTAGAAGTAATATTAGTAACAAAACAATTGAAAATGAATGTTGCAAAGTTATAAGGAATGAGATTAGTCCCAGGAAAGAGATATGAGAATGTTTTTACTTTCTTTGCAAAAGTGGGGGGGGGGGGCAGGAATGTATATTTAAAACACAGCATATAATATCAGACAACTGTCATATTGAAGATTTTTGCTGAACAAATATATTTTTCCCGTTTTTCCTTCCTCCTGCATAAGATAACTCTGAGGGAAAAGGAAGAAAATGTTATATTTGAAAATATAGATGACATAAAACTAAACAGTATCAAATAATATGATTTTTATAAAAAAAAAAAGAATGATTTATATTTAACAACCATAGGAAAGAATTGAAAGGGCAGTGGCCCTTGTGTCAGGGAATTTAAGTTCAACTATTGTCTCTGATATTTTTTATGTATGTGACCCTGATCAAATGAGTTACTAAGTTGGCATCTCAGTTCTTTCAGAAATAAGGGGTTTGGGAGAGATGGTCTTTGAGGTCCCTTCCCTTTCAAGACCTTTAATCCTGTGATCTTTTGTGATATCTTTTATCCTTTGTATGCTGAAGAATACTCTAATTGTGAAAGAAGTCTGACCTCATGAATTTTTGTTTTGTTTTGTTTTGGTAAATTCTGGGAAATCTTATATTCTATTTAGATATCCATTTTGAGTTTATTATGGTACAAGATATTGTTTTAAATCTAATTTCTGAGAGTTTTTCCAGTACTTATTAAGAAAGCGTCTAACTTTCCTCTATGGAAAATAATAGTAACTTTTGATTTTAGATATATTATTTTTATAATGCTAAGAAGAGCCTTTACACAACTTGTGTATTTTTTAGTGTATGTGAATTTTGTACTTTGTCAAAGGTTTTTTCTGCATCTATGTAATTGATCTTATGATTTGGCATTTTATTTCTCATGTAATTAACTGGTTTTTACTAATATTGAAACATCTTTGCATGTATGTAAAATATGTTTTCAAGGAATTATCTTTCAGGATCAAGACATCTAGAGGAAAATTCTCCTTCCACCCCAGCAAAGTGGATGTTTCTACCAGAGAATTTACAAAAGGAAATAGACAAAAGATGCATAAAAGACGGCTTAGTAGGCTACAATCTGCAGAATTGGAGAAATTTCATTATGATTTTATTGCTCCAGATTATTTTGAAATGAATCATTAAACATTTATGAAGTGACTACCATTTACGAGGCACTGTACTATGTATGAGGGAATCAAAAAAAAGTAAAAGACACTCCTTGCATGCCAGTAGTTCACAGTTTAATTGGGGAGCCAACATGCAAATAATTATGTACAAACAAGATATGGACAGCATAAATGGAAATAATCAACAGAGGGAAATCACTAGAATTAAGAGGGAATCAGAAAAGGTTTCCTATAGAAGGTGGGATTTTAAGTGAAAATTCAAGGAAGCTAAGAGGCAGTGATGAAGGAGGGAGAGCATTCCAGGCCTAAGGGACAACCATTGAAAACATCCAGAATCAAGAGAAAAAGTCTCTTATCTGAAGGAGCGCAAGGAGGTCCATATAATTGGATCTCAGAGTAGTTGAGGATGCTGTATAGTGAAAAAAGAGTTGAAAGTTAGGAGGAAGCAAGATTATACATGGCTTATAATGCCACACAAATTATATATTTGATCCTAGAGGGGATAGGGAGCCACTGAAGTTTATTGCATAGGGAGGTGATATGATCAGATCTGTGCTTTAGAAAGAGCATCTGTGCAACAAATACTGAAATAGAAAATAGGGGAAAAACAATTCAGCAAAACTAACATCTTCTGATTATGACAACACATGCAGTGTCCATACCATAGGTACCCTGGGACCAATGCAAAAGTGGTAACGAGGTACATTTTCACATCTCTTCTCCAGGGATAAACTTGCCCATTATATTTCCATAGTGTTGGAATTATTCTTTAATGAACACAAACAGTATTCTTATGGTTATAAGGAGGATGTTGTCAAAAGATGGATCCTGAATCATCATGATGTAATAAAAAGGTTTCTCAACCTAGAATCAGGAGACCTGAGTTCAAATCTTTTCTTTACATTATAAGTTATGTAATATTGAATGTGTCTTTCTACTCTTTTAAGACTAAATTTCTTTTTCCTTGGATATCAGTAATATTTGCATTGCCTTACCTCACAAAGTTATTTTACAAATTGCCTTGTATGTGCTAAAAGTATTATATAAATAGGAGAATATTATTTTTACTATTACTAATGACACAAGAGAGCACTAAAATATAATATTCCCTTCCTATGTCTTCCTGCATGTGGTAAATTTTTTTTTTAGTTCAGGTACATTTGGTACTGACCTCTGCTGGAAGAGGCCTAGGGATACCATTCACTATCCCCCTCCCAACATCCATTGCAAATAGATGGAATTGATGCAGTGAGAAAATAACAATAATGCAGAGGGCAGAAATGTCAAGCCATCAGGTAGGGGAATGATCTGGTGTAGAAGGCACTGAACCTAATGCAGTATTGGTGATCCAAAGGATTTTAAATTAAGTGTTTTTGACACATAGAATCAAAAGTCAAGGACGAAGCTGCTTTTTAAATGTTCTTGCTGAAGAACCCAGAGTAGATGTAATTGAACCTCTCAGGTGAAGAGCTTTATTAGAGTAAACTGGTTAGTGTCTCACCTTCATTCTGGCATATTTAAGGTATCTCCCTATATCTGGTCTGTGACATTGCTAAAGGGCTTCCAACATCTCCAGCATTCCTAGAAAAATAGGAGGAAGGATGTACCAGTGTAAAGAGCACCAGACTGGGAGACCAGAAGCCCAAACTTGAGTCCGAGCTCTGTGGCTTCCTATATGTGTAACCTCCCTCTCTCTGGCCTCTCTCAAATGTAAATTATTTTGTCAAATTTAACAGTCAGTAAATATTTTCTTTTATTACTACTAGCCTGGTGCTACCCTCTTTTACCTATGCTGGAGTTTATCATATACATTGTGCTGTGTATATTAAAAGATACATGTATTAGAAGGCCACCACAAAGTGATTCTACCTCTTATGAGCTATATAAAATTAGACAAGCCATTTAACCTCGATAAGCCAAAGGAGGATGTCAGCCCAGATGATTCACCACAGGATTTTAAGCAAATGCTATATGCCTTAAAGTATGTTTGGAAAAGGAAAGACATATTTTCTTATGGAGCTTCCAGTTTGATATGGGAATGATAAAAACACAATTGTATAATAAAATATAATCTATAAAATTACTTAAGTGTATTAGAGTTATGTAAAATATTTTTGGAGGTCTAGTTTGGAGTTATAGTTAACTTGCAAGAAAATAAGGCGGGGTTATCTACAGGAAGAAGTGGCAATTGGGTTGTGTTTTAAAAGATGCTAGCAACTTAATAAGAGAAGATGAGAAGAGAGGTCATTCTTTTTATAAGAAAAAAATGCTGAAAAATTTTAGGACACAATAGAAGAGCAAAGTATTCTTAGAAGACCGAGTCTACATTAGTGAAAGATAGGGATTTGGACTTTACTTGGTAGACAATAGGTAACTACAGAAGATTTTTTTTTCTTTATAAGATAGGAATGACATAATCTGATAAGGTCCTTTCCAATTCCAGAGGTCTATGATATGTTTTTTTGGAATGTCATTATTTTTATTGAGGTAAAAGAGCCTGCCAAGAAATTAGATTATTGGAGGAGGAGGAGAGAGAGAAGGCTTTGATAGCCTGTGCCTACATTAAAATTTTTCAAGGTTCACTATTCTTGTGAATTTACTCATATTTCAGGCCTTTTTTCATCCATCTGAAATTTATGGGTACTGTGCTCTGTTCCCTAATAACCTTTTCTCTACTGTCCAAAGTTACAAGTAGCTCATTTGTTAAACTAAACTAGAAAAGTTTAGAAAGTTTTTGTGAACTTAATGTTACCCCTACACACATACACCCCAGGTAACATTTTCATTTTAGAAAGGCATTTCCCTAGGTAATGTTTTAACTCATACAAATGACTTTAGATTAAAATTTCACGTAAATGGCAGAACAATTATGGGAGGAAGGAGGAAAGAAGTGGGGTAAGGAAGATAATTTTGAGCATGTTATCTAGGCATTTTTGGTATCTCTCACATAAAACTGCTGTTGTGTTTAGAGTTCTCAATCACACACTGAAGTGGTTATCAGACTCTGACAGATGCCTTATAAGAGATCAAATCTAATTCTAACTATATAACCTTTTCAGAGAGACTTTATCATCATAAATTCGCCTCCAGCCAAGAGAAATACCAAGCTTTAGCCACAGCCCACAAGACGCCCAGGGGGAAGGAAAATATAGATACCATACACTACCCCTCTGGTTTCCTTTCTTTGAGTCATTATACCAAATGAGACACACTGAGAAATATCCACATTAAAGATGATTCCCATCATTACCAAACTGTGCAAATCTACCTTGTCTGAGCTCTAGAAACTCACATGATTCAGAGACATTCCCTATAAGACAAAGATCCCTCCAAGTATCCAGTCTATCAATAGTAAACTGTGGCCTTTTCTCTTCCTTAAAAAATAAATAAGTAAATTTAAAAAATATATATATCACTATTTCTTTTTTTGTAGGGCTAAACCTGCTTTCTTCCTATGCCTATCTCTGCTTCTGATCTTGGTGCTAAAAGCTATATGTTCTCTTTATATAGTCTTTAGAAACTAAAGGCTAATCTTTAGGAACTGTCACAGTCATTACTGCAAGTTTCAATATGGTCACTGGTAGTCAGTCCATTGGTATGTCATCTACTTAGTACTTAGAGTATAATAATTAAGAATAAGAATAAGAGAGCTGAATAAAATTTAATAAGTACTTAGAGTACTTAGAGTATAAGAGTTAGAAATTGAATCTGAGTTCCAAAATATTAAGTAAGAATAGTGATAGACTTGGGGAGTGGAAGAGGGCTAATAGGAGTTTAACAGAGAAATTAAATGCCAGGTACAAGGGGCGATGCTATGGCCAAAGTCAGACTCCTTTTTTGAACAC
Source organism: Sarcophilus harrisii (assembly GCF_902635505.1). Lineage (NCBI taxonomy): Eukaryota > Metazoa > Chordata > Mammalia > Dasyuromorphia > Dasyuridae > Sarcophilus > Sarcophilus harrisii. Next base: position 72,663,351 of record NC_045427.1, read on the forward strand.
TAGAAGTGACTTAAGTTGATGATGTTATACTTGACAGTTTTTTCAGGGTTTTAATTTATCAGCTGCTGGGTGAGCAGACCAGTGAACCTATTATTTTTTGGTTTTGTTGTTAATGATGGTGATGAGAAAAATAATAGTATTATAAAAGTATGGAGGAATACTGAAAAGATCATATGACTAGGCATCAGGAAACCAGTGTTTGAATTCTGGCTCTTCCTGTTAATTAGCTTTATGATTGAGTAAATTGTTTGACCTTTCTAGGATGTAGTTTCCTTATTTATAAAATAAGAGATTTAGATGAAATTATCTTAAAAGTCTTTTGTATGTCATACAACATAGTCATTTATCACAACAAATCTTAAATATTTCAAATATTTTCATTATTTGTATATTTCAGTATTTGGTTCTATGGTATCAAATCACTCTCCAGTAGCAAGCATTGCAATCCCATGCTAGTTCATCTTGTGCAACTCTCATCCTTGCCCTTATATAAATCCACCAAAAGGATATGAATTTCCTTCCAGATCGCTTAATTTTATGTGTATACCATTAAAAGGGTATGAGGCTTTTAAAAGACTCATATATATGTGTGTATATATATATATATATATATATATATATATGTCTGTCATCTAAGAAATATCTCGAGTATCGTTCACTCTCTCAACATAACCAGTCCATCTTTTTTTTTTTACTTTGCTATATTCAGAAGAATAAACACATGTATGTGTATCTATGTATTGATGTGTGTATATTCTTTTTATGGCATCATTTATGCCACTTTTTGGATTTCTAATATATCACAATCAATTCACACTTACCCTAGACTTTTCCATTACTCTTTTAATTTGCAGCCATACAGCATCCTCAAAAGTATATTTGAGTTTTAAAAAATGGACTATAATTTTTTCTTTGACCCTCCAATTCTTGGGATTAAATTATTTATACTAAGAGTCAGGAAATGGCTGCTCCAAGGAACTTTTAATCCTTTTGTCAAAGACCCTTTAATTAATATAATTACATTTACACATACATATGTGTATATGTATATATACATATATAGATACCTTTGTTTGTAATTCATTGTTGTCATTAAAGGTTGTGTTTAATATCAATTATTTTCTGCATTTATTTATAAGGTTTTAATGTCCTAATTTTTGCTCAACTTTTGTAAAGGTGCCATGAACATCTCAAATGCAGTACTTTCTTTGACCAATCAGTAATTGTAAGAGAGCTGTCTAAATTTTCTGAAATTGTTTGTAAATCTTTGTTTCTTGTTTATCTTTTTTTTCAGCTTGTCTAGGTCTAAATGGGTATGTTGAAGTACCCAACTATTATACTATTTATTCCTGTAATCAGATTAGCTTTTACTGTGATAGAGGTTCTTAAACTTGTGTGTGATGTATGTATATATCTATATGTGTTTGTGTGTATGTATGTATATATAAATATGTATATGTATACATGTAAATATGTATGTATTTCAGCACAAAGCTGAAATTATTTTCATACTGGTATTTTTACACATGCTTATCATGAACACTGAAATGTGAGATTTCCAAATATTTCATACACTGATTTCTTATCGCAACCACATGCCCAATAAAATCTTCACCAACTTCTTTAATTAACTTTCAATTGAAAATCTTAAAACCATTCTTCCATTTAGTTGCAACTTCATTTTGTCTTCTGGTTTCATTTATAGTAAGAATTTCAAGATTGATATCATTTAGTGTGTCTAATCATGTGTCTACTTATTATTCACTTATAGAATACCAATGGTGTCATTAATGTTTAAAGAGTTTACAAATTCTGCTAGTCTTAGTACTCTATGTTATTTTTTTTCATCACTAAGTGATCAATACATTGGTAATAAACCTCTCTATGCACTGTCAAGGTGGACATCAGAATAGGTACATTGTCTGTTTCTCAAACTAATTGAAATCATTCCAGCATTATAGAATTGGCCAGAGAAAGTAGAACCTTCATGGACCTAAAATCATCTCTATATTATAAAGGAGCAGTAGAAATTTGTGCTAAAATTATGACTAAATAATATTCATAACTTGAATTTCTCTTATACTTTAAGTTGTATTGTTTATGTTCAATTTACAAGCTTTTTTCCTCTCCTCATCCCCTGTCCACCCCACACTGAAACAGAAGGGAAAAAAAACCCTTCTAACAAATATTCATTGTCCAGCAATATAAATCTCCATATTGACCATGTCCAAAAATATGCATCTCATTCTGCATATTTAGTACATTACCTCTCTGTCAATACAGAGGTAGCATTCTTCATCATCAATCCCCTTGATTCATGATTGATCATTGCATTGATCCAAGTTCTTACAGTTTTCCACATTGTTCATTTTTATAGTGTTATTATAAATTGTTCAATTTCTTATCAATTTACTCTATATCAATCCACAAAAGTATTCTGTTTTCTCTAAAACTTTCCTCTTTGTTTTGTCTTACAACAGAACAGTTTTTTATTACATTATTATAAAATAATTTCTTCAGCCATTCCCCAACTAATGACCTTAGATTGCCTTCCTTTGCTACAACAGAAGAGTTTCTATAAATAAATTTGTACATATATCTTCCCTTTTTCTTTGTTCTAGTTAAGATATTGGCTTAGCAGTAATATTGCTGGGTCTAAGAATATTCACAATTTTGTAATCTGGGGACATAGTACCAGCTTGCTTTCCACTTTGGCTGGACCAGTTTACAACTCCAACCAATGTGTAAATGTGCCTGGTTTCTTGCAGCTTTTCTGATGTTTGCCACTTCCCTCTTTTGATAACTTTGCCAGTCTGATGGGTATACAAGAGAACTGCAGAGATGCCTTAATTTTCAATATAATTGATCTTTATAATACTTTTTTCACATTATAGAAAGCTTGGACTTCTCTTGAGAATTGCCTATCCATAGCCTTCAGCTATTTAAGACTTAAAAGGGCTTTTCCCCTACTATCACACCAATTCAATGAAGTAGTTAGTGTGTAATATTTTACAGATGAGAAAAAAAAGTAGAAAAACTCACTCAATTGTGAGAAATGACCACTTGCTTGTGGTAATTCAGCTTTTAAGTTACAGAACTTTTTACTTCTCCCTTACAAGTGCCAAGTACTAAATGCTTTTTGGTTCCAGCCTGGAGCTGTTTTACAAACCTGGTACCTCACTTGGAAATGAGCAAAGCATCCTAATGAATGGCAATTCGTTGTTGTCAGAAGTCATTACTTTTCTTAAGTGACATCCTTTTTCTGCAGCCATTTACCTGTTGTTTATTTAAATCAAACATCATCTCTTCTTAGCAATGAATAGCAGGAACTTAACACTTTTAAGAATCAGTGGAAATAGGAATATCATCAGAAAACCCTATAATTTGGGAAACGAAAGATTGGGTTTACAGTCAGCTTGTCTATAAGAATTTGGCAACATGGGACCAAAGGAACTTTCCTCCCCTTTATCTTTAATTTTTCTTTTCCTAACACATTCTGCATTTTGCAACTTCTGGATCTTTGTTCACACACATCCTCAGGCTTGGGATTTCATCTTTTCTCTTCTATCTAGTCTTCGAAAATCTAAATGTAGTGCCACCTACTTACTTCAGTCTGTCAGTCAGTAAATCAACAAATATATATTAAGTTCTTACTATTTCTCACACCAAGTATACAAATACAACACTTGATACATACTCCCAAGGAATTACAGTCAATTGAGTGAAACACCAAGAAAACACACACACAGATAAAATATAAAGAGAATCAATTCAAGGTAGTTTGGGGGCAAGGCATTAGCAGTTGAGTTTGGAAGCAGGAAAGACTTCATGTGAAAGTGATTACCTTCACATATGTCTTAAAGAAAGTGAGGGATGGATTTTATGAAATGGAAATCAGAGCATTCAAAGCATGAATAATGTCAAGAATAAAAGCTTAGAGGCAAAAAAGGAGGTGCCCTGTATGAGGGACAGCATAAGGCAAATAGAGAGCAGAAATGGGAGTAACTTATAATAAGACTGGTAAATTTAGCTTAGATAGTTAAAAGACTTTAAAAGCTAAACAGAGAAATTCATATTTCATCCCACAGGCAATGGAGAGAATTGACTGAATAGGAGTGTAATTTGGTCAGAACCACACTTAAGGAAAATCACTCTGGTGGTATTGTAGAAAGTAGACTGAAGAGGGAAGATCCTTGAGGCACGAAGAACAATTAGCAGATCATCACCTGGTGTTGTGGTTAAGAGGGCACTAGGGTTGGAGCATAAGTGGTTGCTGTGTAAATGGAGAGGAAAGGTCAGTTGTGAGAGAAACTGTGAAGGTAGAAAATGCAAGATTTCGCCATGATTGTTTGTGTTATGTAAGGAAGAATGAGGAGATAATTGAGATTATGAATCTGGGAAATTGGGAGAAAAAGATGGTGTCTCCTATTGACAGAAGGGAGTTTAGAAAATGATTTTCATAAGTTGGGGAGAGTGATAAATTCCAGAAGCATTCGTTTATTTCCCCTAGGTGTAAGGACTTTACCCCCTTGTACATTATTTTTCACTTATTTAATATATTTATGTAACAAAGATTGATTGACTTGTGTAACATTCTTTATAGCACACAGATATTCCCTCCTTTGATCTAGTTTTCCACTTGGAAACTTATGGGTATCTTAATTTTGACCACATGCACCTCATTATTGGGGTGTTTATATTGTCTGATGATTTTTTTTAAAAATAGTTCTCTAGTTTATCTTCTGAACTGAATATTCAGAGTTTTCAGTAGAAAATGACAGTGAGCAGTTGATTGCTAAGTCAGAATTTCAGTTTTACAAAAGGGAGTAGCCTGTGTATCTTTTTTTTTTCTTGGAAAAATCTTAGGCATAACTGGTTTGAGTGCCTTTCCAGGAAGCAGATGGGAGAAGAGCATCCTGTCCCATTCCCCACTCTGTTATGGTGGCCATGAATAAATGATTATCTCTCATTCTTTGGTGATTCTACTTTTCTAAATATGTCACCAAGCAACAATTTTAATATAGACATATGTTGAGACCATAGTGAACTTGGAAGTTTTGGGGGTCCCATCAGACTTCCATTGAACAATCCAAGCAGATCTGTGGAAGTAGTTACAGTATTATCAGCACTGCATTACCTGATAACAAAGAAGCATCTTTATGTGGAGTAGAGAAACACATCAAGCACAGATGGTTATGAGCAAAGAGCCACTTGAGGAATGGCAGCTTCAGAGAAGGCAATCGTTTGTGTAGGAGAGACTTGCTGGAGACTTTGCCTCAAGAGTAACTGAAGAGAGAAGGGATTTCCTTTGAACCTCTCTGTGATGAAAAAAAGGGAGTTTCAGGAGGACCAGGAGTTATGAATCATCCCTGACTCTATTTTTGTTCTCTAAGTTTGAACCCAGTCTTAATATAGAGACTGTATGTGTTGGTAAGGATGGGTGTCACAGGTTTTGTACCAACTGTTCTTACAAAATCACTTTGCTAAAAGCTAATTAAGCCTACTGGCTGATGGATAATGGAAAACACACCAATAGGAACTTAGGGAGTAAAGTGTTAGAATATGGCCCTACAGGGATGCCTTTAGAATCTTCAATATAAGTTGCTCCTTTGAGGAGATACACATACACACACAGGCACACAGACGAGTGTGTGTGTATATGTGTGTGTGTGTGTGTGTGTGTGTGTGTGTGTGTGTAAAATATATGGATTGGATTTGGCCTCTTTATATTCTCATTTGATCCCTCTGTTCTTTATACAAGTACTGGGTCTTTGTCCCTCTTTAAACTGTTATCTCCCGAGGACTGACTACATTGCTTTCCATACAAAATAAGCACTCAATAGTTGGTTATTTAATTGAATCAAATGTAATCATTGATATTTGTGGACTAAGTAAAAAGAAAAGGGAGAATCTTCTCAGGTGGTTCTACTTTGTATTGCTCTGAATGAGAACATGCTTAACATGCATTCTGCAGATAGGAAGACACAGTGTAATTCAGACAGCTTCAGTTTTAACTGTGTGCAGTTCTAGGCAAACACATTAAAATGAGCAATCTACCAATGGTGAGATGGCTATGGATGGTTCACTATTTAAATACACAAATTATGTCTACTCTTTATCCTGAAAATTATACTTAGGACTGAGCCACAGATATCAATAAATATTTAAATACATTAAAAATGCAGTTTCATTGATGTGGGGAACTTTTCCTACTAATTCAGTTTATAAAATCCTCACATTTTAATAATAAACAGTTCCCTAAATAAGTTTTGCTACAAATACGCATCCACTGGCCTCTAACCTTCTGGCTATAAACCTCTCCACATTTAGCTGTAATGGTTTCTGAATTTCAGGCACATCATCTATCATTAGATCTATACTTGAATCCTTTCCAGGCATGGCCTTCAAGATCACAGGGTCTCCTTCATACCAGGAATAGCCATCCGCAGACTTTAGTGGAGGCATTCAATAAATTTTTGTTCCTAATAAAAAGAGAACTTTTTTTTAAACTAATGTTCACAATTGTGGTCAGAGACCTTACCCAAAGGAGGATTTACCTTCAGTCAGACATTAATTTCTTATACCTTCACACAAATTGGTCAGCAGGCCTGAAGAGGCCATAATGTGCCTTCATGAATATTGTGTTTGAACCACAGCTCTGATACTTGAACTTCAGGTATGAATTTAGGGTAGTACAGCCTTCTTTCTAAACCTATTTCATAATGTACTAAATGAGAACACTTGGAAGCTTCTAACTCACAGTGTTTTTGTGAAGAATGGGATTTTAAAATTGAAACCTCTATGAATATGAACTGTTTTAAGACATTTTGAATTGACTGTTCCATAAGCACATCAAATTCATTATATCCAAAAAGATATAGTATTTTTCTTCAAAACCCACGCTTCATTTGAGTGTACAACTTTCCTTCCAGTTTACCTCAAATATCAACCCTCAGAGTCATGATTCTTACTCTCTCTCACCTCACATTCCCCCATCAGTTGATATGATTTTACTTGTATAATATTTTTCATATCTATCCCCTTTTCTCCATTCACATGCTCACCATGCTGACTCCACTAGCCTCTTCATTCATCTTCTCATCACAGGTCTTTCCTGTCTAATCCCCCCTCTCTAATGTGAACATATGATAATAGATTTGGATCATCGAGTCCATACCCCTCTCCTTTTATTAGTAAGGAAGCTGAAGCACAGAGAAATTAATAGACTTATCCAAGGTCAGAGCTTGAAAGTCACTCTTGAGTTTTTCTCACTGTGTTTTCACACTGTTTTCACACAGTTTTCACACTCTGCCACCTGGGTCTCACCATGTTACTCATCCACTCGATAATTTCCACAACTCCCTAGGATCAAATACAAATTCTTCTCATTGACAAGTAAATTTCTTCACAACTTGTCTTCATCCTGCCTTTCAGCCTTAGTTTGAATTGTTCTCCTTCACAAACTCTTTGACCCAGTCCAACTGGCCTTCTGGCTGTTCATCATCACAATACTGTCTTCCATCTCTGTCTCTAGCATGCACTTTGCAGTCTTCAATCCAGCCCCCAGCTCCTGGAATACTTTTCTGCCTTAGAATGCCTAAATAGCTTCAAGGATCAACTAAAGTGTCATCTCCTACATAAGGCCATTTTAATGACAACCCTCTCCCCAAAAAAGATTGTTGGCATCCCCCTCCCCAAATACCTTGCATTTATTGTGTACATATTTTTTGTGTAAGCATAGAAATAAGTTTCCTGAGGACAAATATTACATTTCACTTTTGTCTTTATGTTTCCAGCATTAGGCTTTTAATATATAAAAATTGATTGATTGATTGATCAGTGAAATAAATACTCTGAGTCCATTAGGGATGGTGGGGAAAAAGAAAATACCATATGCGAACTCTGCAAATCTCATTCTTGGAAGGGTCTGGATTGTTCACTGATGCTTGGTTTACTTAGTGGCACATTGTACCATGGTTTATCTTTTTGTTTGGTGAATTTGACCACAGTAGATGAGACAGGAAGGCTAGTCATTCATTGAGGTGCAACTACAAAGAAGGTCAAATCAATGATTCCAAACCCTATCACTCTTTGCTCCACTTTCCTTAAGGCTTATGCTATGCAAAATGGTCACTTTCTTTTTCTTGAAAGTGACTGTTCCATGGGCACAGGCCAACTTGGCATTAAGCAGTCACCTTAGTCAGTAGCCTTGAAGATTTTTGTTTATTTGGACAATTTACCTATTTCTCCAATCTCAGATCTTCAGGACCAACTGAAAAAGACACTAATCTTCCAGAATATTTGCTGCTCTTGTCCCTGTTCTCTTATGCAACTGGTAAAGTAAAGAATGCAACTACCTCCTGTCCCTATCAGCTAACAAAGCTAATTGACCAGGAAGACTATTTCTTATGAACCTCATGTAGAATGTCTAACCTGAAAACAGGAGTCATGTTGTGAGGACAACTTATGTAAATTTAAGCTCTAATCACAACTGAGATAATACACAGTTTTTATTGCCTCTGAAAATGTAACGATATTATCTATTTTTTAACTTTTTAAAGTTTTTTTTGATAACTATTTCTTAACTATTTAAAAAAAAAAAAAGCTTAGCTCTTTATTGACTGACTGACCTTTAATAAGTTGTTTGAGCCCTTTGAGCCTAAGCATAGTCATAAGTACAATGGGGATAATGGTACTTTCATTACATGATTTCAGAGGTGTTGTGAGCCCTGCATCTCTGAGATCAAGTAGCTCTGTATCATAAGATATTCTGATTTTACAATGCTCTCCTTAGACTTACTTCCTTATCTCTCCTGAGGCAGATTTAACATTTGCAAATATTTGGGCAAAGACAATCTTTGCCTGACAGTAAACGAGGATGCTTTAAATCGAGGGAGCACAAGTTAGGTTGATGCTAAGGTATGTGCAGAACAGCAGATTCAAGAAGTTGAAAAGTCTGACAGGAGTAGAGACACTAGTTGTCCAGTTGTCACACTGAAGGCTGTTCTTTAAAATGTGTTAGCCTGAGAAGACTAGTTTTGTAATTGGCCTCTATTCTCCCTTCCCCATATAAAACTTTGTGTCAAAATGTTGAGGTATTGGTCAAGAATGCTGTGCTTAGGCTCAGTTCAAATGCCTCAGCAATATCTATCAATGATCAAATTGTCAGTCACCTCAAGGAAGAGAACCCAGGCACAGTGATTTTAGAATAATAAGACCTGAATTCAAGTCTCCATGGGTCTGATGCTTAACAGTTATATCATCCTAAATAGGCATAAGGTTTCACCTTGGAGATCTTTGCTCATATGTTTGTGGGAAAAATTATCTGATGACAACTACCGCTTTGTAGAGATATTATGATGGAAGTACTTTGTAAATCTTAAAGTGCTATTGAAATTATTATTATTATTATTATTTCTGCTTCTATGACTTATTGTTCTTCTACCACTAGTTGTTGAGAGGGAAAAGGGCCACTGACCATTTTCTGTACAAACCTATGTGAATGACTGTAGTGTTTGTAACAATGCAAATATTGACTTCTTATTTCAATAGATATCCAGATTTATTATCCCTCAAGGTAAGTATTGATTTTACCTTTGTCTCAGTCAATATTTGCCTCTTAGGTCAATACATGTGGATATTCACCTCGGATTCAGTCAATACCTATTTCATATTACAATATATGATGTACGTATATGAAAATAAAGGACATAATTATAAAGAAAATATAGTAGTAGATAAGAGAAAGTTTGAACAATATGAGTAATTCCAAGGGTTTCTTGTATTGCTTTCTTATGAGAAGAGATTCTTTTTTTCATTAAATATGTAATTTTTATCAGAACTAGTATTTTGAAGCATGAAATGAGTCTTTTGGCAGCAATTTATAGATCATAACTTGTTCACATTTCTATTTTACTTTAAGGTTTGTAAAGCACTTTTCTTAAAACAACCATATGACCTGAAAACTGTAAAAGTATCCTCATTTTATAAGTTGAGTTTTATTATTGTTACTAAATGGGTCTAGAGAATTTAGTTGATTTATCACATAGCTCACAAAAAGAAGAGAACCTGAATGAAGACTTTTAAAAGATAAATGTTCATAAATTTAATTAAAACATTAGTTACAGGGGCAGCTAGGTGATGCAGTGAATAGAGTCATAACCCTGAAGTCAGGAGGACCTGAGTTCAAATCTGGCCTCAGACATATAACACTTCTTAGCTGTGTGACCCTGGGCAAGTCACTTAACCTCAATTGCCTCAGCAACCCCCCCCCCAAAAAAAAACCCCAAAACATTAGTTATAAATCTAATATTTAGCTTTGTGTTTATTAATTAAATGCATTTGAATACACACACACACACACACACACACACACACACACACACACTCAGACTCTTATCACTAATACACGTGAGTTTTACTAAGCCATTCAGCCTCTCTGAGTTTCGCTGATCTTGTTTTTAGATATAATAAATTGGATTTCTTTGGCCATATCTAAAATGCTGTGGATGTCATTGTTCTCCATGGCTTTTTCTTGGCAAAGACACAGAGTGGTTTGTCATTTCCTTCTTGGAAACAGGGGTTAAGTGGCATTCCAGGGTCATACAGCTAGTAATTATCAAAGGTCATATTTGAATTCAGGTCTTCCATGCTACACCAGGCCACCTCGCTACCCAAATGAACTTTAAGAACTTTCCAACTTGGATATTCAAATATCCTATGACATCCTAAAAGAGGAAAGCCATATCTAGAGTATGACAGATTTGAGTGATTGCCTCAGTTTGTAATTTCCATTAAGATCAATAGCACTAAGAAGTGGCATATAGAAAAAAAAAGTTTTTAAAAATGTAAACTATATGAAACATCACAAATTATTCTTCCCTCCCTCTCAGAACTAATATCATCAAATAAGCAAGGGTAAATATGGAATGTTTTGTTGTCTCCTCAAGTGTTCTTATGCTATATACTCTCTTTGAAATGGAGACAAAAGGATTTATTAGCATTTTAAACTGTAAGACACCTGAGAGATCATTTCCAAATCTTTCTTTCTCTAGATAAGGAAATTGAGGCTCAGCAAGACCAAAGTGACAATAAGTAGAAAGCTGAAATGTCATGTCAGTCTCTTCTACTAGGAATTGATGGCACTCAGAAATCCTCCCTCCACAACATGACATTTGAGCTAAATCTTGAAGGAAGCCAGGAAAAGTAGGCAGGAGATGGGAAGAGACTTTCCACACTGTAGAGACAACCATTGAAAAAGTAGATTTGGAAAATAGAATGTCATGCATGAGGAACAATTAGTAATGTGACAAAGTTAGATCATAGAGTGCCCAGAAGGGAAAAGATATAACAAAACTAGGAAAGTAGAATGGACCAGGTTCTAAAAAGCTTTAATTCTAAAAGGAAGAGTTTAATATTTGATCCTAGTTGCTGTTGGAGACTATTGAGAAAGGAATAATGTGGGAAAAGTTGCATTTCAGGAAAAAAACTTAAGCAGCAGAATAGAAGGTGGTTTGGAGTGGAGAAAAACAGAAGAGCCAATTAGAAAACTTTTTTAAATAGCTCAAGAAATAGCCATGAATAGGCTAGAAATGGATGTAGATCTTGCAAAAGAAATTAAAAAGGAGTGATGAGAGAGTGAGAAAGAGAAGTAGGAAAGAGAGGAGAGTATCAAAGAGAAAAGGATGATTGATAGGAGCAAAGGCTGCAGAGAGGAATAGAAGGGCTTTAAGGATGATGAAAAAACTGTTAGATTTAACAGTGATAGAAATCACTGACAACTTTGGAGAAGGAAGCTTTAAATCAAGGAGGAGACCAGAAGCCACATTTCAAAGTATGAAAAGAGAATAAAAAGAGAGAAAGTGGAAGAACTCTTTGTGGGCCATTTTATTAAGGATCATGGCCCAGAAATGAAGAAGAGATATGAATGACATCTAGCAGGGATGATTGGGTCAAGTGAGGATATTTTAAGCATGGAGGAGACATGAGGTTTGTAGGTAGCAAGGCAGAAGTCAATAAATAGGGAGAGATTGAAGGTTAGAGAGAGAATGGGGACAAAAGTATAGATAATCTCTTGAACAAGATGACAGTGGAATGTATCTAATATACATGAAGAAGATTTGGCCTTGGCAAAAAAAAGAAAGATTCTTTCTACATCCTGTGGAGTAGTAAAGGAGAGAAATAGTTGAGGCTAAATAATCTGAGAGAGATAAAATGAAGAGGAAAGGAGAAGATGGAACTCCCAAGAAAATGGCCTCAATTTTTTGAGTGAAATATGAAATAAGGTCATCAAATGAGAGGTTGGGAAAGAGAAACTGCAATGAGAAGTGTAAGGCAGGATAAAAATCATTGGAATAATTTCTGTAATTACTGAATAGGGAGTTGATTGTGGAGGTATAGAAGGATTGTTTTGCTTCATTGAGGACCAAACTGAAATTATATAACATGAATTTGTAATGAACAAAATCAGTATGGATATGTGGTGAGGGGAGGTGAGGCAAGGCGCATGATTAATAATAACAAGTGATGAGAGAGTGAGAAAGAGAAGTAGGAAAGAGAGGAGAGTATCAAAGAGAAAAGGATGATTGATAGGAGCAAAGGCTGCAGAGAGGAATAGAAGGGCTTTAAGGATGGTGAAAAAACTTTTAGATTTAACAATTGGGAAATCACTGACAACTTTGGAGAAGGAATCTTTAAATCAAGGAGGAGACCAGAAGCCACATTTGGCAAGCACAAGTGCACCAAATATTTGAGAGAAGGGGATAATATAGAATTCCACTAGTTCTCCAGGGAGCCAAGAAAAGGGAGAGAGGTGAATATAGCCAGTGCATGGTGATAGCCTGGAGAAAAAGGACTGAGATTCATGGTGAAGATAAAGAGTTTTGGAGTTTATGAACATAAAAGTGAGGTTCTTGGAGGAAATAGAAATATCATAATTTTGTAGATAAGGAAACTGAGGCAAAAAGAGTTTGAGTGACTTTCTTAGGGTTACACAAAGGTTTTAAACTCAGGCATTTTCCTGATTTTCCCAGATTCTAGTACTTTCCCCTCTAAGATTTCTTTTCATATACTCTGAATACACCATTTATGTATCCAGTTATTTACATGTTGTGTCTCCCATTAGAATATAAGTTTCTTGAGGGCAGCAGGGTTGGGTTCTGTCCTCTCTGTACTCTCACTGTTTACCATAGTACCTAGCATATATAATAGGCACTTTATAAACGCTTGTTAACTTACTGATTGATTGACTGACTAGTAATAGGACAATTGAGCCACAGTTTGTCCCCAGGTTAGTCCTGTTAGTGTTTCTGCTCTAGTAGAATAGTTTTGAACATTCCAGGCTGCCCCAACACCAGTTTCAGGACTATTATAAGAGGGATCATCCTATAATTCAATGTGAAGAACATATTAAATTAAAAGACACAAAAACCCTTCAGATGTCTTATTTTAAATAATAAAATTTGGTTTCTCTATAGGACTTTGAAGTGGACAGAATTTTATTTAGTCAGAGATGGCATGTTCAAGTTCTAGCTTTGCTACTTACTTTGGCAAATCATCTTTTCTCTGCGTTTGCACACTCTGTCAAATGACCTACCATTGGTCTGCTACTAGTTAATCAGTCAAATGAGGAGCCAACTGTTCCTAAGTACTCATCTAGATCTAAAATCTATGATTCTGTTTTACGCAGACTAAAGTACGGTAGTACTCAGTACTAAAGTACAAATTCAGAACTTTGGAGTTTTGAAGAAATAACCATTAAAAAAAAGATTTAGTGTTGTTACAACTAATTCAAATACCTGCTTTATGTATTCTATATGTGATGAAAGGAAAAATAACTTCTTCTGCTTGTAGCTCATCATTTTTTAGAATTCAAAACTGTGATATTCAAACCATCTTCTTTGGTTTGTCAAAGGAAGATCTTTGTCCTGTAGTCAAGCTGTATTTGTTTAAAGGAACCCAAAGGGGATCTGTAGGAGTTTGGAGAACCATTGTTTTTCAGTACACTGCCTCAGCCTCTTCATCCAATTTTCTTGATTCTTATTCACCCATAGTGTTCATTGGCTATATCAAATGTATTTGTTTTGTTAGGGGAAAAACCCAATATGTGTTGCTACAATTATATGGCTCCTAAGTCTTTCAGAATAAAAGCAACTTTCTTTTTTGTAATCAAGAAGTATAATAAGTAATGATCTGTTCTGGACTGGTAAGAATAATATGAGTATTAGCTGCCCTATAGGGTTATTGGGAGGAAATCCCAATTCTACCACTTTTGTCACTTTTTCCCCTTGTCCTGAACCTCAGATCTCTTTATCTGGAAAATGAGGGGGTGAACTAGATGAACTCTAAAGGACCAAGATTTTATAATAACCCACCTCCCAGGATTGCTGTAGGGATTAATGAGTTTGAAGAGTATGAGGGACAGAACAGAAAGGGAATTAAGAGATCATGTAATCCAATGCCTTCAATTTATAGATATGGAAACTGAGATCCAATGACATTAAGTGTCCTTCCTATGCATTATACTTTCTCTGTTTCTTGTACTGCTAAGAATTCACCAAAGCACCCCATGAGGTCAACTGCTATGATAGCCTCTCTGGGTCCCTATTTACTTAAGTAATAACATATAAAAAACATTCCTTATAATGGAGAATACATAAGCCACTATAATGGGGAGGAAAGGGCAATGAATTTGTAGTCTTCAGGTTTAACCCCTGACTCTATGCCTCTAGACACTTTCTAGACCTCATTTTCCTTGTGTATAAAATAAGGATATTTGGTTAGGTGGCCTTTCAGATCCTTTTCAGTTCTAAACCTTGTGCTGCTATAAAAGTAGTGGTCTCAGTTTAGAATAGCCCTTTGAGCCTGTATAGATATAGCCCCCACCAAGCATTGACTTGGTTGAAGGATTTCAGTGTAGGTGCTAAATGCTTTGTGGTGAGCTCCCCTGAGAAGTGGCACCTGAAAGGTGTCATGAATATAAGCTTAGCTTTGGCTGGAGCATCAGTAATAGATTCAAAGAGCCATGAGACCCACTCAAAACTAGCAGTGGCTGCAAGAATGGATTTGGAATCAGATTCTTCAGCCATGTTGGAAGTGTCAGGGATCGTAAGAAGCAAGCAAGCACAGGGCCAGTTAGAAGCTTTTTCTCATTTCTCTATCCACATAGCTCATATCAGTTATTCTGTCCATGATTTCTTCTTTAAGCATGTGATATGCTTACTAGATGAGAAAGTACCAAACATTCTATAAGGAAATTTTGTTCATAAAATAAAAAGCCCAGAGGAAATGATACACAGTAAAATGGCAGAGGCAGGACTTATCTTAATGTTTAATCATGTTGTTTCTTCCAAAGTAACTCCTTTAATTAAGTGAAAGAGGTCCTTTCCCACTCAAAATCCTACAACTAATAAAACATGTTTAAGAAACACAACTCTATAAAACTTAGCAACTATTTGGGACACTGGGGTGTTTTGTGTAATAAATGTTTCTAAATGGCCTGATAATAAAAATCATGCACATTGCCATCCAGGTTTACATATTGCTTTTATCCCAATATTTCAAGATGTATAATAGTACAAGGAAGACAGTAAAGGTGACTGCATTGTACAGAGAACAACCAAAGATCAGAAAGGAAAAATATCTTGCCCATTTTCCCAAAAAAATCAGTATGAAAAGATATGCTGCAATCTAGTTCTGACTCCAGTTCTCTAACTTTTTCTAACGCTCCATCCTAGACTGAACCAAGTTAACACTCTCACACTGTTAACACAGTCAACAAACCAACTAAAATAAACAGATAAATAAAAAAGCTAATGTTACTGTTGGGTGCACTAAGAAAGGCATAGGGACATAACAGTTTTGTTACACTTTGCCTTGGTCAAACCATGCCTAAAGTACTTCCACATGCCGAAGTGAATGCAGAAAAAGGTGACCAGAAGGAAGAAATGATTAGGGAATGTGCCCTCTAAGAATCACTTGAAGGAGTTAAGGGTTTTTAGTCTGGAGTAAAATGGGGAGACAACATGGCAATCTTTTAAGAATGTGAACATTTATCATGAAGAAGAATGATTAGATTTGTTCTGTTTGACATTAGATGATAGAACTAGGAATAATTTGATATTGACATAAGAGCATATTTCCCAACAATGAGAGCTGTCCAAAAGGAAAACAGACAGTTTTGGAAAGCAAGGACCCTTTTCTTTCCGAAGAACTTACATGGCTACCCATCAGCTCTATTGTATGTGGAGAGTTCTGGTTAGATAAAGGTCAGATTTTCTGATTATGGGATTCTGTAAATCAAAAACACTTTGCAAAATACTGATTATTTGAGAAGATCAATGGTCAGAGGATTTTGAACTGGTTGGAACAAGGGAACATTTTATTATTACTCTTCCTTTTATAGATGAAGAAAATAAGGTCCCCCAAATGGGAAGTACTTATTTGATGGAGGTGAAACCAGTAGTAAATAGTAGAATAGCGCTTCAATCTCATTTTCTCTGTCTATAAATCCAATGCTTGTTTTTCTCACAACCAGATCTATATATTTTTTTCTCTCCTACTACCTGGAGCTTCAGTTTCTTTGTCTATTAAATAATCTTTTTGCAGTTTTCCTCACAGTTGCTTTGAGGGATGTACTTTATAAAGTGTAAAATACTGTAGAAATGCGCATTGCTAGTATTATTAACAATACTCATTATTGTTTTAGTCAACATATGTATTTTTGTTATCATAGTGATCTCCTGTGGTACATCTAGATAGCCAGTCCATGGTTTAATAGGCTTTACAATGTAGGAGTTTATAATCTATAATGTGTGTTTTGATGTGCATACTGAATGTTTGCTGGATTTTTTTTCCTTTTGAAATTCAGAAATTTCTAGTTGTGTTGATTCCCCTCGTCAGCATACTTTATCATATCAAAGCCTTTTCAGACAGTGTAAAACTACTGAGTTATGTTTGGGTCATGTTTTGTGGTCTGCCCTTTAATACTGTAGCTTTAGAAATGCAATTTTCAGCCTCTCCTTATTAGAATATGATAAAGTATGCCTGGTCTGTGTCCAGCGCCGCTAATCTCCAGACTGCGCTTCATGAATTAGGCATGAAGATTTGAGTCAATGTACTCTCAAAGACCAATGTTTAGGGAATCATGGATTTTCTACAAGCTGAGGGAGAAATCTATAATAGGAGGAACTGATTTTCAAACATCGTATTCCTGAGAAGAAATGACCAGTTCTGGGCCAGAGACAAACAGAATTTCACTTGCAGAATATTCAAGAACTAGTCTAAACCATATTGACCAGTTTAGTTAGAGTCAGCATGATAATGAAAGGAGCGCTAGTAACAGATTCAGAAGATCTGGGTTCCAGATTTGCCTCTGCCATTTACTAGTTCATATGACTTTGAGTAAATTAGTTAATCTGTGATAGCCTCATTTCCCTCATCCATAAAATAATCCCTTCCCAGAATGGCTGGAATGAAAGTTCATTGCAAACCTTAAAGGAAAATGGAAATATGAGCCCTTGTTATACTGAATCTATTGTATTACAACATTTACATATATCACCTGAAGATACTGCAGTGACAACAGATTAAAATTTGAGGACAAATTGATCCATAGAATTTGTAGAGCTCAAGTGGAAACACAGAAGACATCAAGGCTAACCTGTACCTTAGTGCAGCATTCCTGACAAATAGCCATCCAGTTTTCCTTAGAAGAAAGTAGTAAAATGACATGAAATTCATTATCTGTCAAGGCAGCACTGTTCATTTCAGGAAAGAATTGTCAGAAAAACCTTTCTTATTTTGAACTAGAACTGAAAAATTTACTTGGAATTTGAAAAGAAACAACTTTAGGCTTGAAAAACTTCCTAGGAATCAGGGCTATCCAAAATTGAAATGGGATTCTTTGGGAGATAGTGTTTTTCCTCTTTGGAGAACTTCAAGCAAGGACTGTTTCTCAGGAATGCTGAAGAAGGCATTCTTTAGAGATATTGGTTCTAGTAAATGGTTGCTGAGGTCCTTCCACTTCTGAAATTCTATTAATTATTTGATCTATCAAGTGAAGCCCTGGAATTGTTACTACTGCTGTAATCTTGGACAATACAAACATTCATTAGTAGCCATGTAAATTTCAACATTAATTTCTTACCCTCTCTGAGCCTTAGAATTCTCATAATAACTTGCCAGTTAAGGCAGCAACAAAATAAGGGAATGCAAAAAGTGGTTTTATCTCTAGATGGAGCTTATGAAACAGTTAAGATTTATAAATGGATTTAAAAGGTCCTCTATAGTTGACTTCTGCTCGAACAGTTTAGTTAAATGTTTGACAAAGTAATAACAAACAAATGGATAAACACTATGAATTTGAAGAAATTGAAGATGGTTTGGTGGAATTTAAGAATCATATCATTGCCTCCAGAAATTATAAAAGGATTATCCTTGAAGGGCCCATAATTAGTTATTAATGTAAATTATGCAAGGAAAGAGTAAAAACTGTACAACATCATTTAGGTTATAAAATGTTTGCATCTATCAAATAACTGTCAAGTAGTGGTCTGGTAGTTAGAATTTATATACATATATATGTGTCTATACACACACACACACGTGTGTGTGTGTGTGTGTGTGTATAACTGACCATAGACACCACAATTCCAAACTACAAATAAAGAGACCTGAAAATATTCTGGCAAACCCATCCAGTAAACTACCATAATCAGAGCATTATCATATACAGAACTATGGCTCACAATCATCTGGATGTAACAATAATTCATAAATACTTAATGTTTTAAATACACATAATCTCTAAACTTCATTGAACAAAAAAAAAAAATTAAAACATAAATACCTAGCAGAAGAAATCCAAAGTATGTGGGAAAGAGATTCCTGTCATGTCTGCTGTACTCTCTGTGACTGAGATTTTCTGAGAAAGCTTTTATTAATTCTTGACAAAAGAATTCACATCCTGACACTGTTATCGAGCTATGGAAAGCAGATGTGCATTATCCAGATGTGCATTATCTCCAATGAATGTTAAACATAAGAGACTAATAACAGGATAGAGACTTGCTAAAGAACCATTTCTATATTAACTTTTTTCAAGGAAAAAAAATGAGATTCTAATTATACTACAATAAAAATAGCAAATTCAGTACCTCAAAATTCTTATATTTCATTGATGTTAATGCTTTCCCTAGTAACACAGATCTAACTTTTCTGTGGCTTAAAGGTACCTTGTTTCATGAGGAGACAGATAAGTACTATGGAAAAGGTATTGGATTTACAAAGACCTGGATTAAAATTCTTTCTCTGCATCTTAATACTTCAGTAATAATGGACAAATTACTTACTTTCTTAAGGTAGAGCTATATTCCTTCATCTGTTAGATGAAGATGTTGACTTCTAAGGAACTTTCAATCTATAAATCTATAATTCTATTAACCTATCTAACAAAGTTATTGTGTAGAAAGCACTTTATAAAATGTAAAGAATTAAATACATACATAAGAATTATATTTTTAAGTATTTATCTACTTTTCGTTGAAGGTTTGGCAATATGTTGCAAGGTTTTGTTTTTTTTATAAGCGAGTGCTTTATAAATGATTTTACCCATTTGTACTATATGTATATTATTTAATATAAACATATACTCTGTTAATATCCTCAAAGGAACAAGGGATGATAATATTACTTGATGGAAATTACAAAGAAAAATATTCATAATCAGTGTCAGTCTTTTCTTTGAAAAGAACAAAGGAACTAAGTTGAAGAGATAGAAATGGTATTGTTAAGCCATGGACTTCAGTGATTTTTCTCTGTGAATGAGCCAAAAAAGATGAGATTACAACCAAGAATGTGAGATTTTGCAAATCCTAGTCTCTTGTCTCTGAGGATCTGTTTAAACTGCCAAGATACAAATTTTCTTCTGTTTGTAATTATCTTCTACCCTGGTTAGTTTTTATTTTCTCTACAATAGACATTTTTTTTTCTTCCCAGTCTTCTTCTACTTGTTCTCTGTGCTAGTAAATACAATGAAATGAACTTATATAAAAGTATCCTTTCTTCCAAAACTCTTAAGCAAAGATACTAGTTTAAGAAGATAATGTTACAATGAAAAGTATGACTTAACATGAGATGTTGAATAATGGAACTTTCATGATCCCCCAAAACTTAGAGATCCTCTGAGTCTCTTTTCTTGGTATGACTGATTTTGAACTCAAGGTCTATGGAAGGGAAAGTACTTTCAATTCATCTTCTTTTGTATGTCATGATTGCCCCTTAAAGCCTCTTTGTTCAAGAAAGCATCATGATCTTTGTCTTTGATAGTAGTCACATATATGTGCTAGAGCCTGAGGGTAGCATAGATCATTAAGTTGGAGTTATAAATTAAATAGCCATCACTCTGACAGTTTGTACAATTGTAGAATTTGAAAATTAGAAGAGATCCCAGAATTTTGAGCCCAGAATGTTTGAATTAGAAGCAGATTTATACTATACGATAACAGAACTGAAAGAAAAATGAAATATATGTTAGCAATGTTATAAGAAACATCAATATATATTAATTTATATATAAAATAATCAATTTATATATAAAATTCCATTCCCTAATTTGATTTATGTTAAAATTGAAGTCCAAATAAGAAAAAAAATTATTTGCCCAAAATAATAAAGATTAACTATAATGGACAAGATAGGAATAATCACTGTTTAAAACCATATTTTAGGCATTCAGTAGTTACTATTTGGCCTGAAATTAATACCCAATTTCAAATGCAGCTTAACAGTGGGGGAAAAAAAAAGCTGAAACAAGCATTTTTTAAAAGATGGAGTGTCATAATTGAATTGGGAAGATGTGCTTTTTCTATGGCCTCTGTTCCAGTTACCATTGTCAAAATGTAACTTTATTAGTGACTGTTTCTTATATTTAACAAATCATGGAAATATTAACTTTAATATTAAATATCTGTATTTATCCAAGTAATTATTTACTACTAGTTGTAGTAACTTTATGAGAATGCTTTACAAAATATGTAATTGGAGATTACTGGAATTTTAATGAACATTAAAATAGACAATGTACTTTTCAACAGAAGCTATTTACAAGGAATTCAGACATTCAGGTTCAAGTTTCACTTGCTACACTTACAAGAGCTGGAAAAAAATCTAAAGGAATCATCCAGAGGTCCTCAGATTTTTTAAATAGGGGGCCAGTTCACTGTCCCTCAGATTGTTGGAGGGCCGGACTATAGTAAAAACAAAGTCTTTGTTTTGTGGGCCTTTAAATAAAGAAACATCATAGCCCTGAGTGAGGGGGATAAACGTCCTCAGCTGCAACATCTGGCCCGTGGGCCATAGTTTGAGGACCCCTGAGTCTAGACCCTAGCTTCTTAAACTGTAGTTTGCAATCCAATACGGGGTCTTGTTAACTGAATGTGGGGGTCACTAAATTAGGATTTATTACCAGCAAATGTTGATTTGTATACCTATTTTAAATGGCTATATACTCTGGGTAACAAAAATTTCTTGAGTGAAGAGGAGTTGTGAGTAGAAAAAGTTTAAGAAGCCCTAATCTAGATTACTTCTCACCTACTACCATTCTTTATTTTTAAAAGTTATAAAGTGAAATGCAGAGAGACTTTAAATTATTTTCCCCAGATCACACAAGTAATGAATACCAAAGTCAAATTTATACACAGGTTTTATAAGTCCAAGCACAATATACATTCCAGCTACAGTAGCCTGCAAGTCAATTCTCCCTAATTTCAGTATTCTCTCCTGTGAAATGGGAGAAATATTTTGAACCATGCGTAGTAGAAATGTTGTGAAGGACTACTATTTCTGTATAATGACATAGAGCTAGATCAGAAATGTTATCTTAATTTTGCAACTAATTTGCTGTGGTAACCTGGGCAAGTCATAATCTTTCTCTGGATGTATTGGGAATCCAAATCACAAAATTATATTGAATTTGAAACTTGGAAAGATGAAATGCCTTTGTCATGTTTCTTCTTCTGTAAGATGAATGACATTGGTGCTTCTAATTTTAACATTCTACTTTGAAATAGTTTGCATTTCCATTTTAAAACAATCTCTTTAGTATTATATATTATGGCCTTCTTGTCAATGGTAGCTTCTACTATCTACTCCCATCTGAACACAGGATTTAGACTGAAAATCTGTTTGGTTGTCTGATCCATTTCATATAGCCGCAAAGTTGCTATGGAGAGTGTCAATAAGGACCAAGTGGCCTTCATCCCCCCCTTTTTTCACCTTGACTGTTTTATACACATACATTTCTACAGTTGTGTAGCACAAATGATCAGAAGAATGTTGATATTTGGGAATGTTGCATGAATCTTATTGAGTGTTCTTTATTTAGTTAGTTAGTTTTAACCTGTTTTTCTTTCCTTTTCATCCTCTATTGTATATCTGCAAAGCTAAGAGGATACTTAGAATGGAGAGCATTGACTTTCAGAGCTGTAATGAGCCTTAGAGATGATTCCTAGTTTATCCCTTCCTCTCCCCTCACTTTTTTCCCCCTTCCATAAGTTGAAGAGATTTAGTTGCAAAGAAGGGAGATAGCAGGTTTCAGTGTTCAAGCCAGGAACAGAACCAGATCTTTTCCTGCTAGGACTGTGTGTGTAACTAAATTTCACATCTGGTTGAATTCACTTCTTAATTTCACAAAAAGTTCTGTCTTTGTAACTGATTTTCATTGATGGGGTTCCCAGCTTGTTGCCTTGATTGGATATTACATTTAAAGTTATACATCAAGCCCGTTTTTTTGTTTTGTTTTGTTTTGTTTGTTTTCAACCTGACAACTTCATATAGTTCAATAAAAAGAATACTGGGCTGGTAGTCAAGAGCCCTAGATTCCCATGCCTGGGCTGGCACATTCTGATGTGAACTTGGACAGGTTCATTTCCCTTCCTGAGTATGAAGAGTTTTGATTAGATCACAGATCACATGATGCATATTTGGAACTGTCTTGTATTTTTTTTAAGGTTATGATTTTTTTTAATTTTCATCCATTTACATCTAGCATTTGATTTTCTGACTTCCAGCACAGAAACAGTTAAGTAGATCTTCAGATTCCCCTAGTCACACAGTATAGAAAGGTCAAGTGCAGTGTCCTGAACCCCTTACATCTTCCTGCCAATTGGCTTCACCCTTGGTTTCAAAGGGAACAGGCCTGGCTGACTTGTCCAGACCTTTCCAATTTCCAGCTGCTCATTCAGAGGTTTCTGGCTTAGAAAAGAAGAAAATAAAGGTAGTTTGTGAATCTTTGCTTTCCTGAGATTGAAACAAGACAGGAAAAAAATATCTTTTCTATGTTCTTCTTTTCCCTTTAGGTTTTACAAATATTCTGAGGTTTTAAGTGTACAATTCAGTGGCATGTTAGTAAATTCTTCTATTGTTGAAGGATCTGACAATGAGAAACAGGACTTGCTTGTGTCTTTTAGATAAATAATGGACTATTTGAAGGCAAAATACATATGGGTAGAACCATGGCTTATATGTTGAACATCCTTTCAATGAACAAGTTTTGATCAAATGAAATTAATGACTTCCCATACTGCTAATTTGAACATTAATAATCTTTTGCAATATTTCCATTTCTTACAATTCAACATTCTTCTATGATATAATTTGCTACATTATAATATAACAAGAGTTTTTAACCTTTTTTGTGCTACAGACACCTAACATCTCTGACAGTCTGGTATAATCTATGCACCTCTTCTTGGAATATTATTTGTAAATGCAAAAAATAAAAAAAAATTGGAATTACAAATATAGTTTAAATATAGTTATTGAAATATTTTTTTTAAAAGTTCATGAACTCCAGATTATCTCCATGAACTTCTGATTTGGTACAATAATAATTTCCCTTGGGATCTGAAAGCTTTTTTTTTTTAATAGAATCATAATATTTTGAGGGAGTCTACCCCACTAATAATAGATTTTGGTAACTATCCTATCATTTCACTGACTATCTTTACCACTTCCTTGACTACGACTTCTTTCTCTGGCCACAACTTTCTTAAAGTACAATCTCCTCTGTTGGAATAGAAGTTCATCAAGAGTAAGGATAATCTAACTTCTGTATTTGTGTCCCCACAGCATTTAACCTAGCACTTGAAAGATGTTGGTATTGTTCAGTAGTTTCAGTCCTGTCTGATTCTTCATTACCCCTTTTGGGGTTTTCTTGGCAGAGATATTGGAGCAATTTGTCATTTCCTTCTTCAGCTCATTTTACAGATGCAGAAACTGAGACAAATAGGGTTAAGTGTTGCCTAGAGTCACATAGGAAGGAAGTGTCTGAGGTTGAATTTGAACTTAGGAAGAAGAGTCTCCCTGACTCTAGGCTTAGAGCTCTATCTACTGTAGTACCTAGCTGCCCCCATTAAGTGCTTTTAATTTATTCATTCTTTTATAAGTAATAATTCTATTGATATAGTTTATTTTACAATACCTTTACATGTTTTTCCCATGCTGGTAAGCCATCATTTTATAATAACAAAAACAGATTGAATGAAAAAAATCGACAAAGCCAGCCAACATTTCAGTTTAGTCTTGCAATTTCTGTAATGCCCATTACCATAGTTTTCTGGGAGGGAGCAGCATTTTTTCCAGCTTTCTCTGGAACCAAACTTGGTAATGATAACTATATAGAATTCATGTGTTTGTTGTTATTGTTGCTGTTGTTGTTTTTGTTACTATTCTTTTTATTTACACCATTATAGTCATTTTGATTGTTGGGCTTTATTCTGCTTCATTCTTCATCACATAAACCTTACCATTCATCTCTGAATTTGTCATTTCATTGTCCCGCATTTTCATGTGACATAATTTATTTATCTATCTAACTTTGTTTCTACTTCTTTGCTAACACAGAAAATTCTGATAACACATGCACATACAGCATTTTCTTTCTCTTTCTGTCTTTCTCTCTTCTCCTTTATTCTTCTTTCCTCTCTTCTCCTCTCCTGTTCTCTCCTTTCTTCTCTTCTATTCTTCTTTTCTCTCTTTTCCTCTCCTTTCTTCTCTCTTCTTTTCTCTCTGCACTCTCTTTCTCTGCTATGAATATGTTAGTATATAGAGAACCTAGTCTACATATATGTATATATGCATAGATATATACATATGTAGGCTGGTCAAAGAGTAATGATTTTTAATCATGTGTTTTTTATAATTGTAGTAAACTGCTTTCCAAAATGGTTGGACCAATTCACATCTCTGCCAACCCATGTATTAGTATGCATATCTGTCCACAACCTCTCTTAACAGTTGTTATTCCCTCTTTTTATCTTTCTAATTTTCAGGATGTGAGATGATACACTTTCACCTATTTAGATCAACATTTCTCTTATTGTTAGTGACTTAGAACAATCTTTCATAAATGTCTGACTTTTCTATAATTCTTCATTTGAGAATTGTGTTCATATCTGTTAAACACTGATCCACTGAGGAGTGATCATTTAGCTTTTGTGTTAAAACCACACATTTGTGTTAGTTGGAGAGAGAGAAACAGAGATAGAGATAGTCAGATACAGAAAGAGAGACAGACAGAGACAGAGGGAGAAAGAATTTTGTCTATCAGAGATATTCAAGGCAAAGAATTTTTTTTCAATTGCTAGCTTCTCTTCTTATTCCTAGATGAATGAATTTTGTTTGTATAAAAG